>NC_141705.1:35702738-36902738 GCF_971803275.1 Cyanistes caeruleus
CATCCCCACTACTCCTCCCTACTTCCCAAGCGCAACTTCCCTCTGATTTTCTCTACCCCCTCCCCCTCAGAGGCACAGGAGGGTGGGGAATGGTGGTTGCAATCAGTTCATTATCTCTGCCACTCCTTCCTCCCCAGGAGGAAGACTCCTCAAACTCGATCTTCCCCCATGTGGGGTCCCTCCCACGAGAGACAGTTCTCCATCAACCTCTCCAACATGAGTCTATCCCACAGGCTGAGGGGTACACTTGAAATATTCCATAACTAAATGTTTTGATTAAGAAAAAACTGTCCAATACCAGTTATGTGATGCAAGTTTATATATTCAGTGTATCTAAAATGTGTGTTGTAAGTGAACATAAAATCATAGAAATAAAAGAGATTTCTGAGTTGGCATAGAATCAGATATATATGTGTGGACTGATACTTATTAAACCTGATTAAAAGAATTTCACCGCTTCTCAGCAGCTCATAATTCTTATTCTCAGAAATTCTTTTCTAAATACCTTATGTAACTCCTTCTTTTTACAATTTAGGTAATTTCTCATTTTATCTTCAACAAACAAGGAAAGCATTACTCCCTTCCTCTTTGCTAATGGCTTATTTACTGCATTCTTTCTCCACACTATATTTCTTTATTTTTCTCTTTTGTTTTTCAAGAAAAATAAAATACAAATTACTTATTCTTTTCTCATAGATCATGGTTTCCAGAGCTGAAATCACTGTTGCTTCTCTCCTCTGTGCATTTCAGCCAATCCTCTGCTTGTTTTGGAGAGGAAAAAACAGAAATATACCAAGTATTCTAATGAAAGCCTTGCTAGTGAGGTGCAGGGAAGAGCGATTACTTTGCATGTTTTGGTTATAGGGTTCTGTTTATATGTTTTCTTTTTCACAGCTTCATGCCTCTGCTGATTTATGGTCAGCCATACCATACTAATCCATATATTTTATTTTGTGCACAAATACTAGTAAGTCTCCTACTTGCTATAGCTATAGCTGTATCTTGCTCTTATTTGAGCAAGATATTTTGGTCACATCTTGTAAACCTTCCTTTTAAAATTCCTTCCCCAGCTTCAGAAGTCTTCAAAGGTTTTAAGACTGTGTCAGTAGAGTTGTCCCCGTCACTCAATAATAACAAAGTTTCCCTGTCATAGCCAAGATACATATTATTCACATGCTGTAATGAGAGTGCTTTTAAGGAAGAAAGCATGAAAATTTGAGTAAATATTCATCTCATGCCATTTCTTGCTTTCAGAAAATTAAAAACAGATTTTCCATCCTTCCCTTTTCATACATACGCTCATAGGCACGAACTAATTTCAAATGGAGGATTGTCTCAGTGTTAGAGAGCTGTTAGAATGCTCCCAGCATATATCTGTCATCTAAAGAGGCGGAGTCTCTGTTACTGGATGCAGAATTTTTGTGATAAACCTTAGAAGAACATCTCAGTGTAATTCCTCAAAGTGTTTTGGTTGCACGATAGTACTTTTTTAGAGAGAGAAAATAAAAATCTGAAATTGCTGATTAAAGCACTGACACATTTAGGTCATAGCAGTGTCATTTACAGAAAGACGTTTGTCTTCAGAGAAGAAAAGGTGAATTCAGAAATCTGTAGTATCTCTATAAAAACTGTTTTTAAAGTTGTCTTTCACTCCTAGAGAATGTGTAATTCAATTTTTTGAGTTTTTATATAATTGCAATGATCTAAATTGCAAAAAAATACAACACAAATTAATATTCTTACATTTGGGTTTCCAATATTTCCAAGAATACAGCCACACCTCTATTCCCTCTTTCCTGTTGCTAAGAACAATGTGTCCAGAATCAACACTTATTTTTAATTTTTCTCTTAACTTGCCAAACTGTTTTGCATGTCAAGGATTATTAAATGGGACTGCCAGTTATTTCAGAGAGCATGTGGGAGAAAAAAGACCTAGTTACCGTTCCAGAATCCAGAAGTGTCAGTAAATCCAAATGATTCCCTTGATGTAATTTCAAACATCTGAAAAAACAAAAGTAACCCAATGCAAATTATTTGCCTTAAATCATTAAAGAAACAAGAAATGAGGCCTGATTCTTAGTATATTTTGTTTCATATAGTTATTATCTGTACAAAATATATACAGAAGACATTAATTTTATATATGAGAGGGAAGGCAATGAAGTATTTCCTCTATCAAAAGTAAGCTCTTTGACATAAGCCAGTGGCTGTTTTTATATCAGGTATCTCAGATCCACTGTATAATATTTGTCCTCTTTAGCACTTTCTAAAGAAAATACACTAACCATTAATTAGTGATAGTGAATTGTCCTTTTGCTTCCTTCTTCCATATCAGTTGGATCTTTGATTTCTATGTGAGAAGGGGAACATGAGTTTATGTGTCCCCTGGGAAGCAAAGTAAGTATCAAGGAGTAATAAAACACTGAGAATTTCAATATTTCAAGAAAAGTCTTTCTTCCTTTACCTTAATTTCTTTTTCTAATAAGGTCTTGTGGTTCATACATACTGGCTGTCATGGTTACTAAACATATTAAAATAAGCGACAGAATGCTATTTCAGTGGTGCTATAGCTGTGATGTAGAGAAGTGGATTCTGTTGGAACAGGAATGAAATCAGAATTCCTTACATAGTGTGGGAGGAAGAATTCCTATCCCTTTTCTCTATTTTGGTTTACTTATTTGTTTGTTTGTTTGTTTGTTTGTTTTCCTTAGGATCCTGGCATTGTTGTTTTTACTTATAGCTCATCCCAGAGGTTCTATAATCTTGACTTTGCACTTTTCCATGCTCTTTTCCAATGGAGTAAATTACTACAAAAATACAAGGTTGTAGAGAAGAAGGGCTGGTTGTGACAACACTTAAGGAAACGAAATAACTATCTGAAAACTAACTGTAACTTTACAGTGATTTCTTTTGTTTGTTGTTTGTTTGTTTGTTTGTTTGTTTTAACAAAATAAAAGGAGACAATGAAAAGAGAAAAAGGGATAACTGGATAAAATTTCCACAGAAGTATTAATAAATAAATATTTTCCACAAAAGTATTAATAAAACATTATTTTTAACATGGAAATTCCCTGGGTGGTTCTGGTGTCCTGTCACACCAGGGCCATTATGAAATCATAGGCATATATATTCCTGGTTGCAAAAACTCCTTCAAACAAGTAGATGCACTTGATTAAGTTACATTTAATAGCTGCTGCTTGGTCAATCCTTCGACTGTTTAGAAGCACATGGTACAATGCCAGATCAACATTAGCAGTGCACCTGATCCATCACAGCAAGTTCTGTAACTCTCCAACAGCATGTGACTTAAAATTCGGTTTCACAACCTCCAAATACAGCTGTTTGGAAATGTGTAAAACAGCTTCCATAAACTTCTCAAAGACCTTGTATGAGAAGAAAGGAGGAGCCAACTTCCATTCAATAGTATAAAACAGAAAGTCTTCAAATTATTCACTAAACTAGAATCTGGTCTGCTTGAAATGCCCAGAGAAAAAGGATTTAGAGATGACTATCGAATAACTGTCATGCATTGCGGGACATCAAAAGGCAGAAGGAATCATAGGAAGCATAATCAGATACACTTGCATTAGGAAAAGATCCTTTTCACCAGTCCTGGAACTCTTCTGAATGAATATGTTCAAACACCTAAGGCAATCCAGAGAAGGACTACAGATTGTAGATTACTAAAAGATTACAAAAATAATATGAAATTTGTCTTTCACATGAGATGGCTTGAAGAGCTTAGGTTTTTATAATCTGGTAACAGAAGCAGCAAGCATATATGACTGATTTGCAGAAAGTGAACATATCCTTGTAATCCTGATGAGAGATAAACACCAAGAACAAAAAAAGAACCCTTTTAAGCTAAGAAAGAATATCAGGGAGAAAAAAGAAGAGGTCATTAGTATTTTAGACTTTCTTCTTATAGATGAAAGAGTCCTAACTTGTAGAGTTTTCAGTATTTGGAATAGATTTCTAGTGAAATCAGCAGGAGTAAAAGCCTTCAAAAAGAGAACTTTGAAGGAACGTAACGTGCTTTCCTACGACAGAATGGGATTTCTCTCAGTGACTTATTCCCTTCTAGTCCATTGTTCCCATTATTGTGTGAATATGTTCTGGTGCCCATACATACGCTATATGTGTATGCAGATAAAACTTGCAGTGTGTAGAAACTACATGTTATTGTACAGTGCTTTTTACCCATGCTAGTGTGTTTTTACCCATGGCAGTATTTGATCTGACTGTATGCATGTGAAGAGTAAATAGAGATATGTGAAAGGTTGGCTAGGAATTAAATGTCATAACCTTTTGCCACTGCAAAGCAAAATATGTACTTTGGGTGTACAGCCCTGAGTCAGTGTTTTTATTGACATTAAATTGTTATACAATATTTTTATTTTAGATAAACACAAAGACAAAGCAAGAACAAATACATTTTTCCAGGAACTAGTTAGGGTACCTTAGTATACCCTGAAAAACAGTGTATAATTTAAGAGTGACTCATTTGGGCACCAGCTTTGGAGGATTGTTCAATTCCTGCTCTATCATGGACTTACAATTAGTCAGAAGAAAGCCAAATGGGGCCTATTTTTACTATTGTTAGTTCAACCACAGTGTTGATGGAATTACTGAAATTGGTACTAACTCACTCACTGTACTGAGTGCAGCACAGTCTTCAAGAAGGTGCAATAAAAAATTAAGGCAGTCCAGCAACCCACTGACAGTGAAAGAGGTGATGTCACCCCTTCCAGCCTCCTCCCTGTTACCCAGACACACAGCCCTGCCCTCTCCCTCATACCAGCTCTGTGGCTGCCCTTCAGAAATCTAATTCAGCTCACTAAGCTCACTATTTCTGTTTTATTAATAAAAAAAAGGGAATGAAGAGTCAATTCCAGGTGCCCAAAGTCAGGACCATGGGAGACAAGGCTATGCTTTTAAACATAAAATATTATTCAATTGTTTGAGTCATGTGAAACTACATTCACAGTCTTTAAAAGGGTGAATGTTTTGTTCTCCAAAACATTGAAGAACAGGAAGGAGACCTAATTTTTCAAGGATTATACCAAAAAATACACTCATTTGCATTTAGTATTAATCTTTAACTCTAAATTGCTTCTGGATAGATAAAAATTTGCATGTATTTGTGAGTGTATGGTATGTATATAAATAAAGAACAACCCAGTTGCCCATCTCATGTTTCAAAACTCATTATTAACATTTAAAGCCAAAAATATCCTTGGCACTGGTGATTAGAATATTATCCAGAACAACAACCCAAAGTACCTAAAGAAGCAACATTAGTAGCCCCATAGTACTGAAGGGTTTCTTGGCTATTTCTAAAGGAGCAAAAAGCAGTTGCAGTATTTCTTGAATCAGCTGGCAAAGGCCCAACCCAATGTCTTTCTCAGGCTAGCAATCTGTTAGGCTGTTACTGAAGTCCTAAGCAGTCCTCAAATTGAGCTGGATTAGTTTGAACAACTGGACATTTACTGGCCCATTTTGACTGAAATGATCCCAGGAACAAATACATGAATAATTCAGCTAACAGAGCTGATGGAACTGTGGTCTCTGGCAAAATTCCATAATACTCTTCCAGGTCTGAACAATTCCAGCCAGCTTACTTCTTTTGTGATGTGGAGCTATGCCTTAAGTCCCTCATGAGACACAGGGATAAGACCTGTGGCCTGCTGTCTCCAGCACACTCAGCTAGTTAAACCTGAGCTGCTCAATCACTTCTACGGCAAGGCAGAATCTGGAAACCATCACTAAAAAAGCTGAAGTTCTTTTACAATAAATTCTGCAATTTTTAATTGTATCTAATGTTTTTACAGATACGGTGTCTTTTCTACAATACTGATTACCATGTTATCTAACAGCTCCATTTGTATTTTTACACTACATCTTAGGAGAGAAAAAGATTATTTTTTTTTTTCTATATGTGAATACAGAAATTATGAATAAGTACCAGGAAAAATTCTTTTAAAAATTTAAAATGAAAAAACCAACTCAACAAATTACTTAACACTATGCCAATAGCAGCATCATGTCCCATCCTTAAGTTCTTTAGTGATGCAACATTAACAAAAGAAACATGGGATGGATTTAATG
Source organism: Cyanistes caeruleus (assembly GCF_971803275.1). Classification (NCBI taxonomy): domain Eukaryota; kingdom Metazoa; phylum Chordata; class Aves; order Passeriformes; family Paridae; genus Cyanistes; species Cyanistes caeruleus. Next base: position 35,708,847 of record NC_141705.1, read on the forward strand.
TTTTATTTTATTGCTTTCATCCATCTTTTTTATGCTCAGTGGTATTTGCAAAAGCAGTGCAGCATATTCTCAGCCACTCCCAACAGAAAAACCCAGGAACAACCTAGGCAGTTGGAACAACCTTCCCTTCTCTTTCTAAAGAATCAGCATCCGCTTGCTGTGCATTTGAATAACATTGTTTTTCAATAAAATGTGGTAAGGTTGTGCTGATTTATTTGCATTATTTTTGTATCTCGCTGATAGAACAAATCCTACAACATACTATGCATAGATAGCTCTGCATGACTTTATGCAAAAGCAATTCCAATGGTTTCTTTCTTCTGTCTTCCTTTTCATCACCTATGCATTTCTTGCATTTGTAAGAATTCTTTGCCAAAGAAATGTTTTCTTTTTCTGAAATGCTAAAATAACTAGTTATCTTCAGACCCATGGATTACAGATTAAGCTATGGGTTTGTGCCTCAGCAGAAAACAGATTGCAATCAAATTTTTATGAGTGTCACACCTTTCTATTTCCCTTAAACTCTCTTTCAATTCCTTATTTTTGTTCAAATGTTCCCCATTGTGAAGGGAATTGCATGAAAATCACAAGTGCTGCAGTTGTACTGAGGAAATATTGCTGTGCTTTGTAATGAGTCAGACTGGATGGAGTCAAAACATATGACTTGGTCTTAAGAAATTCTCACTGAAAAGTAATCAAAAGTACAGATATACATCTATCTGCTTTTTCAGAGTATATAACATCTGGACTGAAATTCTCCCACCATCCAATTTAAAGTGATAAATATTCTCTTTTTAGATCTACTCTGAACTATAAATATATGATATTTTTAACCCTTAGAAATTTATAGAAAAATCTGGAAACAAATTTCTGTGTACAAATTATGATGCCTAATCAGAATAGCTTCATTTGTTTCCTCTTTCCCACAGTGTCAGTGGAATGTTTCATGTCTTCATGCAACTTCTGAAAGCTTTATCTCACACTAAGCAAAGTCCAAAAACGAAGTTATAGACACAAACTTCTCTGTCACTGTAATTAAAGCCACTGACATGTGATCCTCTATCTCTTCTGGTATCTTTATTTACACCCTTCACTTGATGCAGCTTCTTCAAACTGCAACGTTCAAATGTGAATGTGTCCCATGAATGCCATTGCTTTTTATATCTGCATGATAGAAGATGTTTTTGGAGTGTTTTATGATGAAAGGAGAATGATGACATTCACTTTACAGAAAAGGGTTGAATGAAAGTACTTTCACAGTTTTAGAAAGCCATATTTTTTATGGCACAGACTTTAAACCTTGCTTTCACACAATCATGGCAATTACTCTTTAGAAGAAATAGTATTGGAAAAGGGATTGTTGTGAAAGGTGAGAAAAATTTTGCACCAAACTTATGGCTAAATGCCCTCTGAATGTGGAAGTTTTTGAAATCTGAAATAAGTTATTCTTGTAGATTAATTCAGATTTTTTTCCATGAACATGGAGAAAGATTTCATTTATTTGTTGTTTCCCTTTTTTGTTTTGTTTACTTCTCATTTTTCCCTGAAAAAGTCTGAATGAGTTGCCTTGACAAGCATTTTTTAAGACAAGATATATTCCAGGGAGTTAGTGTAAAAGAATTTGACTTCATGTCTTCAGAGGAGGATGGGGAATGGTTATGGTGTATTTAAGAATAATAAAACACAAACCAGAGTGAGATCACTTATCATGGAAGTTTTCTTTTATCATTATCTCACCAGTTTCACCCACTCATTTGAATATCAGCTTGTTTTGAGAATGCTGATGTACTACTGTATCTCACTTGATCCTGTTAACTCAAAAATACATAAAAAGCAGGTTTTGGTGCCACTGAAGAGTCTTCATACCTGTCATGAATAGCTCATTTCACACAGTCTAGGAAAAAGAGGATGGAGAAATCTTTCACCCTGAAAATTCACCTGGTGAAGTGATGGAGGAGGAAAATGTTGTACTATCTATTCTACAAAACAGACTTGTTTCTTGTGGTCTTTGGCTCAGTAAAAATAAACATCTTTTAAGCCTAAAGCAATCTCCTAAATTTAGAACTCTTGGTTGTGTACATATTCTTGTGGACATTATGAAAACAAGAAGTTCACTGTTACATGTTAAATTTATACTCAGTAATCCTGCCAAGAATATTTCCAGTTGACTTAGAAATATGTCAAGCTACTACCTTGGAAAAGAGGATATTAAAATGTTTGTTGATAATTTTGTTTCCCCTGGAAAAAACATTGAGGAGAGAAGCCTTCCCTGAGCAGTCCCATAATGATAGTGACCATGTGTTTCAATTCACAGTTTGTTCTAGTTAAAACATACATGAAATTGATGAATTACTGATACGCACAACTGTTCTTGCTTAAAGAAAGGTATGTAGGACAATAAAATCTTCAAGCAAAATACAGTATCAGATCAATTTACAGAACTCTGATCTTGAATGTACTCATCACTTTCCTGCCAAAGTCCAGTGTCACCAGGTGTACAGTTGTCACAGCAAAACTCGCTCTCTGACAATTACTGTTGGAGCTTTCATTCAGAAGTGTGTCATCTGTTTTCCACTAGGCCCAGTGGGTAGATCACTTAGGTGAAAATAGGTGAAAGCACATGGTATGGCTGAATATCACCTGATTAATTTGAATTGTATTGTTACATACACCCATGTACATGTATGCTTATATAATGTATGCAAACAATACCTTGTATATTGGCTAATTGAAATATTTTTTATTCCTACAAGCCTGCAGAAGACAGCAATTATTTAGCAAAAAGTCAAGAATTTTACTCTGTATTATTAGGAGACTGAAAATATATGTGGTGCTATGGGCAAGTGTCCTGGGTGATCATTTGGGTTACCACTACATGACTGACATACAAAAGGTTCACTTGAAAGAAGAATTACTCTAAGACACTCTGCCCTAACTGCAAAAGAACCTTTCTACACCATCAGTCCATTCCTGTATCTCCTGCCTTCTTGTAGCCATAACTGGCACAGAGAGACAATGTTTTCCTACGTTGCTTTGTTTTCAGTCTTCCTTAACAGAAACAAACAGAGAGAAGTCATGCATTGTATTAAACAGTTATTGCAAAATGAATCATTATCTGACATACATCAGAAAAAAATATGAAATTAATTATGGCATGTTCTAGCTACAGCATTTGGAATCTTGCCATTTGCCAAACTTATTTTTCTTTCTTGGAAACAAGTAAATGTCCACTCAGTTTGCTTAGATACTTGTTACTACCAGTTCTCTTATCAATCTTAGCTGTTATTTATCCATATAGCATCATCAGTATTTGTTCTTTAAGAGCCACAAACTTCCTGCCACAAAGTGAATGTATTCCCAAGTAAAGAAACACACACAAAAAAGGAAGAAAACACCAAAACACAGAAATAAGGAACTTCTTGCTGAAAAGAAAAACATTTACCAAAGCCCTATTTTGTAGAGTTCTCTAAGAAAAACTTTAAAGGTCTGCATAAGATGGTCTTCAAAGGTCTCGACAGCAGGCTCTCTCAAACCAATGGGGGAATGGGAAGGGCCTCAAATACCAAAATTTGGGCTATGAGCCACAAAACATTTAACTGTTGCTTAATTTGAAGCAGACAAGTAGTCCAAATGACTGTAAGCTCTGTGTGCCTGTGTCTACCTGCTTACTTACTTACCTGCCTGCAGCTAGCAAATTCTTTTCCAAGCATGGAAGTCATTCTCATGGAGATGTGACTTCAGTAGGAAACTGTGTTGTCACCTAAGGTAACAAATGCCTAATAAATTCCTAATGAAGACAGGCAATTTGTGGCTTTCATACATTAGCAATTCACCACAGCAGATTGTGCTACAACAGAGGTCCAGCTTGATCTCTAAATTCATGTTGAAATTCTGAACAGATTTATCTTCATAAGGACTTTACCTCATACTAGCAATCTTATTTATCATGTGCTAGTTAAACTGAGTAATGATTTTTTTGAGAAAAACAAGATGTGTGAGAATTCATCTGTTTAGTTGAGCTCTAAATTACAGCTCATCTGGAAACAAATAAGTCTAATGATTACATTGAGAATAGTCTGGTGATTTTTATCATGTTAGTGTTACAAAACAAGGAAGTTTCTTGAACTGTTAGGATGCAAATAACTATGGAGGAGGGGAGTTGACTATGTGTTGGGACTGATATTGGTCCCTTGTTAAGGGCCTTCTTGGCAAAATTTGCTAATTAGACTGAATCATGTAGAAGGTTTTAAACTAAATAACTTTTTTCTTGGCAAGCAATCATAAGGTTAACATTCTTTTAAATATCCAAGCCAGGGTTCGGGTGATTTTCCTGATTTTCCAGATGAAAAATACACATGTAATGTTCCTAGAATATTGTTTGTTACGCTTTAGGTTTTTTAGTGGAGATACTAACCTGCTTAATTGCTTTAGAAAATGGTAATTTGAGAGTAGTTGTTTCTTATTGTTGTTTCACTTTGCTTCATTTTTGCATGCATTTGCAGACCTATGCTGAATGAAAAGCTTAGTAGAGGCAAGATTCTTCAGTTTTGCTTTTAGGTAAAATAGATTAGGTTAGCAGTATGCCTTCAGGTGTCTCTTTCTGCTTTATATTTATTTACCTGGTAGAAAAGCTGAGGTTCCTTGTCACTGCATGCATTTTGCTTGTAGTAATTACCCTGAGGTAAAGGCTTACTTAATAATCAAAGACAGAGTGAGGTTTCTATAATTGCGGGGTTTGGAGTGGTGGTTGCATGCAGTTGGTAAGAGTGTGAAGCCTGATGCCTGCTTTTAGTACTCTGAAATTATTACTGTTTATTAAATATTAAGAAATTTGCTTTTCCCTTCCAAAAGAACCTACATGGAACCAAGCTTATTCCTATCTTGCTTTCAGATACATTTTTTCTGAAATAGTGTCTCTAGGTACATTCTAAGTAAAAATTTAATGCAACTCTGCACTTTATCCTGTAGTACCACACCTTTACCATGGCTCCCAAACAGAGCAAGCCAAGTCAGTACAAACCTAGAAGAAACAACTACGCATAAATACTCATATACAATAATTATCAAATTGCATTAATATAAATTTAATTAACTTAGTTAAATGGCAAAGCTCATCCAATAATTTCCAGTAAATATGTACATGTTTTTATTCATACTCCTCATTAATCACATGAATATTATTCTTTGACAGTTTTATTCTTTGAACGTGTTTATTGGAGAGGTGGGCAGCCTGCTTGCATGTAACAGAGAACCAAATCTGGACAAATTTGTTAAGAATACCACTGTAAATGAATCAGTTTCGATGAAGTGATTACTGAAATTCACTAATGTAGAGACTGATTTAATTTACAAGAATATAAATAAGTAATAAATAGAAAATGTAAATAAATAATGAACCAGAACTGAAGCACAGAAAAGTATGAGACCATGGGCTCTGAGTAAAATTAGTATCCCAGTATCCTGATTCAAAAAGGAAGTAATGAGGAAAAAGATAGTGCAGGGCAAGCACAGATTATATTTTCTCTAATATGTTCCTAGTCTCAGGCATTTTCAGTTTATCAAATTTCTTGAATGTCATGTAGTCTATCTATCTAATAACTCCTCCCAAGTACTGGCACTACATTTCTAAGTGTCTCTCCAGTTTTCTTGAACACAGGTTTATTTTTTAATATAAAATATCATTTAGCAAAAAGTTCAAAATATATACAACACCACTGCATGATGAAACACCTCTCTCTGTTTTAAAATACAGCTTTATTCATGGGCCCCCAGTTCCCATCCTGTGAAAGACAGTGAAAGGTCTCTCTAGCTTCTACACAACTATCTCCAGATATGATTCTGAAGAACTTTACCATATGCCTATCTGGTCATCTCTCAGTTGAACATCACTCAGTTTAGTCATTATTCATTCTGAAACTGTTTTATACCTTTGATCGTCCTTGTTGTTCCTTGAACTTTTTTGGTTTCTGTTGTAGGTCTATATTCAGCTCAAGTGAGATAAGGAAAAAAATCAGAGAATTCTAGGAGAAGATGAATCATATATTTACAAAATGGCATAAACATTTATTTGGCATTTGCTCTTGCATCCTTTTGTAATAATTCATAACATTCCTTTTTGTCCACTGCTGAATGTTAAGTCAGTGTTTTGACGGAGTTATTTATCATAGCACCGGTTCACATATGAGGAGCAAAGTTGCAGATTCCCAGGCCTCATGTAAAGCTAGGATTTTCTTTCCTTACGTGCATCCTGTTATACATGTCTAAAATGAATGTCAGCTGCCTCCTCATTACATTATCACATAGGTATCTAAGGTTCTTTAGCTGTCTTTAAATGCTCTAATAAATAGTTTTATCTGAAAACTCTTTCACCCATTGAGAAAATAATTTTCTAAGTAATTTAGAAATATGTTGATAGGCCAAGATGCTTATCCAAGATGCTGTGGAGTGCAGTGGAACTATGGTGGTAACCTCTCTCGTAATGAAAACATACAAATTCTATTTTGATTATCTTTAACCAGTGTTTTATCAATGGGACCTTCTCTCTAATTCCATGATAACTGAGTCCCCTTAAAAGTCTTTGGACAAATACCCCACAAGTCATTGGAGAAGTAAACTAGCAGTCAGATTACCAAGAAGTTTGCAATGCAGGACGTCTCTTTAGTAAAGCTCAACTGATTCCTCCCAAAGGATTGTAATTACCCATGTTTCTACCCTCAATTAATTTAATCTATATTAAGGTTGTGATCCCTTAGATAATTAAATGTTTAAGTATTTTGCTTACTTGAGTCACCTTTTAAACGACATGAAGCTATCATAATTAAATGTTTAAGTATTTTGCTCACTTGAGTCACCTTTTAAATGGCATAAAGCTATCTAAATGGATGAAGTGCTACATCTTTTTCAAGAATGTCCTGTGCTCCACTACGAACAGGCAATCTGATCCTTTTACAACTACACAAAAATATAGATGTATAAATGCACCCCCAAACTCCTACGCTATCACAAAAAGTTATTCTGTAATGGTGATGCATTACAATGACTCATTTCTGACAGCTAAGCTTCTGCTAGAAGCTGGAAGAAGCTCTCATACAAACAGATACTTAGTCTGGAGAACTAGAGGTAAAGAATGGTGTTTGGTGACAGAATTTTTCATCATCCTTTGGGCTCATTCTGAATTCCTGACTAACCAACAGCTGGGAAACCTTGTATTAGAAGTGACACCATTTGGGTTAAAGAAATAAGAGATACTAAACTAGAGAGATAGATAGATAGATAGATAGATAGATAGATAGATAGATAGATAGATAGATGACAAAATAAAATTAAAGAAACAAGACAAAACAAAATATGAACAATAATATTAATAAAATACAATAGACAACTGTCAGTGATTTCCAGTCTAATTTCTTGGCAATTTTTCAGAGGAGCAGAGATGCTTGGATGACTCCTCATACAGCTCAAGGCTCCAGGAAACAATATAATACTAAGTAATTTAAAAGCTTTGCTTTAATATTCATAGAAGCAAGGATTCTCAAAGCTCATAATAGACTTTCATTGCATGTAATGGTTGTGAATAAGATTTGATTCTGATAAAGTCTTCAAAGTAATGCACACTATCAATTTTTTGCATATATGAAAGAAAAGCACCCAGAATTTTGTAATATAGCTGAGGTGAGAGGCAAGCAATTATGTATTTTGAAATACCAAAAGATATGTAGTCAGAGTGGAGCAGGATAAAGGAATAGGAGACTTTAGAAAAGACAGTATCTTCTAAGACATAAACACAGAAATAGAAATCTTGTCCCATCTCTACAATTCTGTCATTTCAAAGGATCCTAGAGAATGTCATATCATTTTTGAGTCAGCAGTTAAAACAGCTTCTTATTTCTTATTTCAAACCAAAAGCAGCCTCATGAAGGAAGTCCTTCAGTTGCCTCCAATTACTACATGCTGGTTTGCATTGCAGGGCAGTCTCAGAGTGCATGAATTGAGACACTTTAAGGTGAGACAGATTTACAGCTCAGGACTTCACTTCCACATAGTAACACTTCAGCTTATAACAGACATTCACTTCATGTGAGCCGAGAGCTCATCTGAAGTAATCTCTCCCACTGCAAATGTGTTGCATGGATGTCCTCAACAACTTGCTACCAGCCAAGGCAGATATAGCCAGAATAAAAGGGACATCAATAGCTCACACAGTGGAACAGTGCATGTGTGCTATAGCACCCAAGTACTGCTTTGCTCAGCCTTCAGAGCTGCATGTTACAAAATTTATAAAATTGGATTGTTATGACTCCATGTGCTGACTAGAATTAAGTTTAGCTTATGGTAATACTTAAAATGTATGCCTGGAATTTACTCTGCTTAAACCCAAAACAGATTAACACTGAACAGGAAAAGTAGTTGAGTATGTGCAGCAGATGTATTTTCCACATTTTGATAATCAAAAGTGATACTTGGCCTGAAGTTCTGTTTTCCTCAGTTCAACTTTTGAGTTAGATGCCAGGTGTTAATAAATACCACCTACTTTGGTGTTACACCTGTAAGACGTAGCAGTTCCAAACTCAGGCACTTGAACACCACTTAAGGTCAAGCCTTCAGCTCTTTGTTCTCTCATGACAGACTGAGAAACCATATTATTTTAATACAAGTGTTGAATTTAAGGGCATTCAGCACACACACACACAAACCCCAATTGTACTTTTCAAACCCTTGCAGGTATGCAAACATGCCAGCAGAGTACATGTATCAGTCAGCCATTATTATCATGCCTCTTTGCATGAGACAGATTCAAAATTGTACCCAAGTATCCCACAAACCACAGTCAAGGACGAAATTAACAAATAAAAAAGATTTATTATTTTGTCACAGCTAAAAAAGTCATAATTTGTCTTAATCACAGGTCTTTGCTAAGCATTATTCCATTTGTTCATGAGCAGATGTTCAGCATAGACTACTTGGTGAAAACATATTTACTTTACTTGACACACAAAAAAGACCAATATTGGCAAGTTTGTTTAAACAAGGAATCCTCTAGACTATGGAACTCCTGAGGCAGCTACAAGATAGATAACATCTAGCTTCTGGAACAAGGGCAATGAGGAAATTGTTTCAACAAAGCAACAGTGAAACATATGGAGTTATTACAGACATCCACGTAATAACTGGGACATGATAATTACAATGTCAATCAAGGTGGAACATGATCAGAAACAGATGAAAGGGAAGGCAAAGATCCAAGCAGAAAATATTAATTTCATTCAAGTGAAGACTAAAAGATGGTAAATACAAAAGGAATTTAGACAGATGACAGCAAAGATGAAGACTTCAGCAGAAGCGAAAATGAAAATTTTATAGTACAGGAAGCCATACAAAAGATTCTGCAGATAATTAGAGTAACCACAGAGGGTACCCAAGGGAAGACAGCTTTGCTGAGACAACAGGAACACTTGGCAGTGGCCAGAGAAACGTGATGGAGCTCTACAGCAACTAGATACAGTGTTCTAATATGTGAGTCCTTGCTGTCCAACAAATGGACGTAAGTTCATAGCTTTAACTCTCCTGTGTCTGACTTTCCAGACATCACATTGCTTTTCAGGCACTCTATTCTTTTCTAGACTAATCTCTCCAGCCCAAACATCATTTCGGCATGCAAAGATAGCTTGGAAATTTCTACAGTACAAGTAAAGTGAACTCTGACTGAAGCAGAATGAAATTTTATAGAAACTGAGAAGGGAAACCGGGCTGCCATATTTGCCAGTAGGAATTACAGCACACAAAGTTTCAACAGCAGAAAATGGAACAGATGAGACAGAGAGGTGTTTTGTTGTTACATTACCATGAGTCACATCTAATGGAGTACTGTACAGGACGTTAAAATCATAATAATAATTCCACAAAAACTGGTCAGATGAGAAAAGTCAGTGCTTCTGGAGATGGATACACAGTATAGATATTTTGGGGAGGACTGCATAATTGTAATTATTTATTGCTTTTCTGAAAATCTGTTTGCAAGCAGGATATGAAGAATGACTTTTTCTGTGTAACATACACTGCTGTGATTCGCAAGATCTCAGTAAATTTGCAGTAGAATATTCAAAGGTACAAAGAGGGTACTATGCCAAAAGAAGCAGTCAAATGGTTTAGACCACACAATACAAAGGCCTGCATGACAGTCTTAGGCAGGTATTCATAATCAGACAAGGCTGGTGATAAAAACTGAGCTCAGATGAGTTAAGTGTTAGCAATCTCTAACCTACACTGATATTATTAGCAGATTATCACAAGTCTGCCTCAGGCCTAATGATGAGGACATTATTTGTCTGAGGTATTTTTAATGGTAAATGGCAGAGGGAGTGTATTGTGATACTATCTTTTCAAATTAGTCACAAATAATTATCAGAAAACTTCCATTAGCAAGAGGTCTCTTATGTGAGGCTCAGAATCAGTGAGACTAGCGTATCAACATAGGCCATTGTCAACCAAAATCTCATTAGCTCACAGAGTCCTATCTGAAATTCTACGTTCTTGGTCTCACTGCATGTCTGGTGGTGCAACAGTTAGGAAGAGAAATCAGAAAGTATAGAAACCAATGGATCACATCCTAATGTGATGATGAATCCAATGAAGGTGAATTACAAAATCCAGAGGACAGACTAAGGATCTAGTCATGACAGCTGGAACAGCAGGAGGTGTAAATCAAGAGCAATCCACAGCAATACTCATCCAAGGCTAATATGTAAAGTGGCATTACAATGCACATTCCTATGCATGATTGCCACTAAGGATCAGAAAAGTGATAAATTTGTTATGCCCTCCCTTCACAGTTACTTCTGACAGTGAAAGAACAGTGGTGTAAATAAGATAAGCATAATGGTCCTACATGATCTCTTTGCTGTGTATTCTAGTTTGCAATGATTTGGGGTTTATTTTGTGGAAACACATATTTGACATTGCTGTTTTGTAATTGATCTCAGAGAGAAAGAAGATAGTTGTACTAAATTCCTTTATTTATTTTTTTTTTTTTAAGAAAAAGGAAGAAGAGTAGAGGTAGAAGGACTATTTCACATCTCAGGAAACAAGATGCTTCCTTGGTCTTATTGAGATCTGAAAATAATTTTTTATCTAACACTGAAAGAATATTTGTGATGTATGTGCCTAATGAAGTAGTATATTTTACCTGAGTCCACTCATATGAAAAAAGTTTAATTTTTCCAAGCCTGATAAAATTGTAATATTTGTTAGAATCTTCACTAAAATATATTCTATAGAGAAATAACATGAATCTTATATGAGATGTGATAGTCTTCCTAACATAAAAATTCATATGATTTTCTGCCACTAAGCTAAGAGACAAAGTAGAATGCTAATATTTACACTATGTTTTCATTTTTTCATGCTGTCACAGCTGTGATTATTTAGATTAAACAAAACAGTTCTATTTTAAAGCAAGAGACTGTACAGTTACTTTAAAGAATTAACAGAACTTCTAGAATATTTGCTTTTGACTAATGAGAGATATCAATATTAAATAAACAAGCCAAAAGACAAATATGCACATTATCTAAATAAAAAAGAAGTTAGAAGAGTAGTTTGGCTATATACTTATCCAAACATGCATACATATCTGAGGTTACCTATTTAAAATAATAAATATCTCCATTATTTTATTGTCCTACATATGGTTTTATTACCTTTCCATTTCCATGTATTGTTCATAAGGAATAAGGAATACTACTTGTACAGCTAAATTTCTCCTTCAGTGACACAAATTTAATAAATCACAAGACAAGATATAAATATATTTTTACCCACTGAAGTGAAATGAAGGTCTATACTTTGATGTAAAACTGTCAAACACCACATTGGTTTTACTGAGATTTAAAAAAATATATTCAGGAAAAGTACTGAAGTGTGTTGATTTGGTTCATATTTAGGTGGTGCCAGTTCTAGAACCTGTATTAACAATTATAAATAGAGATCAACAGATCTCTTCAATGTTGCTTTTGTCACCTTCCTTGGTGACCTTTCATGACCATTCCAACATCTAATAAATTACTTCTGATGGATCTGGAGTACAGAAAATTCAATCTTATCTAACAATGAATAACTGCAAATTCAAAAAAAAAGCTACTTATACCAAATAACCTAGGCAATTTTATTACCATTCATAGCTTTTCTGTCTCTTTTTCACTTATTTTCTGTCCTCACATCGTATATCAAAACATTTCCCTGCAAGTTCATCTCCATGTTTTAACTTCATACGAGTTTATGCCTCATTTCATATTCTGTAGATGTTTAGACCATGCTTCTGTATTTTCTTCATTATCATCATTATTATGCATAAGGCTAAATTAGTTACAGATCAGCATGCTCTTATGACAGGTGTGTTCAGATAAAATAAACACAAATAATGGCTTTGTATATATATATATGTATATATATATATATATATATATTCTCAAGGTGCTTCAATTTACAAGTAAACATTAGGAATAGTATATGAGTAGTTTCATTGAATTGACGCAGCTTACCTACTAAAGTTTAAGCACATGTCTAAATATTCGCAAGATCTGATCTTTGGAAGAGGAATAGCTTTGTATACTAACTGTATAATAAGATCCTTTGATTTTGTCTCTGAGGCAAAAAAAAAGCTGGGACCTGTCACAATTTTCTAGTTTATAAATGAGAATTATTTCAAAATTATTTGAGTTTGGACATAAAAGAAGCAATGAAGCCCTATATTCCCCTGATATTCTCATACACTTTTGGCAAATGTAATAAGTGTTTTAGAAGAGTTTAACATAAAAATAAAAGATTTGTTTTGGGATTTATGGTATATCATGAATATTAAAAGTTGTAATCCTGTGAAAAATTTTCATCCATAAGGACTCTAGCCAAGTTCTGCCTAAAGAAACATAAATCTGGAATTTCTTTATTGAAGTCAATGGATATGTTCCAGCTTTAAAGGGCTGCAAGTAAGAGTAGAGTTTCACCTCACATTATAGTCACAATCAGAAATATTTCAGAGTAGGATATTCAGAAAATTATTTTGATATAGTCTTCCTCTGGAAGGAAATATTTATAGTTGTTATGCTTTCAGCTGGAAAAATATGGTTATTTATTCCAATCCTTGCAAAATGAGGCTGATAGTTTTGCCACATAGGATGAACACAAGACTGAGTCATGGTTACAGTATGCTGGGTGTGGCTACAAAAGAAAGAAATATTCCTTACCTTGACAATATTTGTTTTTTGGGGGGGAGGTGAGGATGGGGCAAATATGGGTGATTTTATCAGTGAATGGGTGTGTTCCCAGCAAATTAACTGTGTATGCCAGCTGAGTAGGGTTCTCTATGAACTTTTAGTACCAGAACATAGTAGCAAAGACAGCAAATTGTCTAATAAGGAATCACAGGAAATCATGAAGTTGTAGGAAAACCCTCACACTAAGTCTGAAAGTGCCTAAAGCATCTGAGAGAGGGATACATTTTTCACAACAAAAGCTTTTCCAAGTTTCTGCTATTGGGTGCAAGGACAGGTAGATCACACATAGTTACCATATTTGTCCATTTATAACTTCCAGATTACTCACTAAAATCCAGTGCAGTTTAGCAACTACGTGGATTAAACATAGGTGTCAATATCATGTGTAAAATGTTAGAGCAGAGCATTTTTTCTGTTGCTTCTGGTCTGGAACAGCCTGCTGCTATTCCTTCCTGGAACCCATTAGCCCATGTTTTCATCCAGCCTTCACCTTCCACTTCAAGCTCCCTCCTCCCCCATTTCCATGGCTCATGCTCCCTGTGACCACAGACACACTGCTGACAGTACCTACCCTCTCCTTTCACCTTGCAGAAGTCACCTGAACGTCTGACTTGTCTGAGTACTTCTCAGAGATCAGAACTTTAAAAAGGCATGGGTTACTAAATGCAAATATTTGCTCGTGTAAGAAACGCTGTCTGTCTGTGCACGTGCGGAGCACATTCCTTCCCACCTTCAGATTCCATTTCTGTGTGTGAGGTGAGAGCCTCAGGACCTCTCCCAGAATCCAGCAGAACGGGGACTGCCAGCTGGGCTCTGGGAAGGGTTGGTCCAGGGAGGCAGCCCAGATCCCAGGCCCACAGATGCTCACCATGCCTCCTGTGACAAGCGCTCAGGGTGGGCCTGTGACATGCACCGGGCCCAGGTGGCTCCCCAGGCCCTGCCACGGGCCCCTCGAAACCACCCGTCCCCTTGTCACCTGCTGGGACAGGGCTGTGTGGGGTGGCCTATGGGATCCACAGACACTGACACATTCTGGACACACAGGCAGTGGCACTCCCAAGGAGGGGAATCATGGTGAGCTGAAAAACCGTCTTCATATTTAGCCCCATTGTCAGAGGGGCTGAGAAGAGGTGAAGGCCCCTGGCCAGATAATATACAAACACAGCCCTTCACAGGGAAAGCAGCATCAGACAGAGATGGATACTCTCCAAAAGCATATGTAAGCAAGAAGAAAGTTACAAAATGTGTCTCCTTCCTTGAATACAATTCTTTTTTTTTTCATTTTGTTAGTGTTAGTCCCATTCCTTATGTTTCTCACAACATCCAGTGGTCGGGCTGGCGATGTGGGAGCCATTTCACAGTCTCAGAGAAGTTCTAGCAGCGGGTAATCCACCTGATGGTGACCTCTTAGGCTTCTGGGTTTGTTTATTTTTGTCTAAATATCTGATCTATCTAACCTACTCTAAACTGAAAAATTACTAAGTTTACTGAGAAAGCAAAAAGTATTTGATATATCTTATGCACTAATCTGAACAGTACATTCTGCATCAATCTGCCTTTTAAATATCTGTTTGAAATAGGAGCCCTATAAATGTTGTTACAGGCCTGAAGAAGGCTTTTTCTCCGCTTCAGGGCTTAGTAGATGGCATGTTTGCCAAGATGATACAGAGAGCTGGAGGTACAGCTTATTCTTCCAGATCTCAGGGGAGAACAGGAAGCTCTAAAAAGTTTGTCTCTCTCTCATACCCCTTATTAACATATTTGTTCTACATTTGTTTTGTATTCACCTCTGCCAGTAAACACCTTTCTGCAAGACCCCTAGCAATTAATTATCTCATGAATCAGAATAGTTGGGATGGACTTTAAAGTGAAAGCCTACTTTTCAGTGAGTTAACCAAAGAGAATTTTCGACCTAAAATGAACATGTCCCAGAGAAATATCTGCATGCCAGAATTTAGTCCTGATGCTTTTCAGCTGAAATTCTGTAATTTAGTTCTCCTATGAAGATTCTCATTTCCCACATGAGGGAGTGTAGTGGCACATGTGAGGGAAACTCAAACTAATATGACTTTAAACCTCTCTTATTTTAATCTCTTGTATCCCAAAAAACACTGCCAGATCACATGAAATCCCTCAGAGTTCTTCCCTGAGGACTGGCCACACATTGCAACAGAACTGCAAATATTCAACACCTTTCTTACTCTTTCTTATTGCTGCTAAGACTTTTTAAGGATGGACACACACAGACAGACAAGAGACAGACAAAATATTGTCTATATGTCAATCTGCATACATTGAAAATTTTCTTCTGGAGACCAAAAATTGATTTTCAGGATCTCAGTTCACACGCTTCTTCAATGGCACATTAAAGAATAAAAGATAGCATGCACCAAAATATGTACTAGGTATTTCACCTACTATTCAATGAAGGGAACAGGAATTAGTCTGGACAAGTTGGTCCCTCTTCTTAAGTCTGTGTTTACCCTAAGTTCCATTGTATTTCCTTCCTAACCTGAGCATCCTTTCCTGTCCCATTTTAGGAGCACAGTTCTCATTCCATCATTAAAGTGCTACTCAATTCTATGTTACAAAAATAAAAAATTACTGAGACCTCAGTGATATGTTAATTATAAAAAGACGGTAACTAAAATATTGTTAGCTTCTTCTAGAAAAATTATTTTATTTTCTTTTATCTAACTATACTCTTCTCAACAGACCTTATTGTTTTTCATGCCAAGTATTTGCCCCTTTACCTGTGTTCCCTATGACAGTGAAGATATTTTAGAGAAAGTCTTCAATAGCTGGCTTTATTTTTCCTCAGTAAAATGCTGATAATG
This sequence comes from Cyanistes caeruleus, assembly GCF_971803275.1. Lineage (NCBI taxonomy): Eukaryota > Metazoa > Chordata > Aves > Passeriformes > Paridae > Cyanistes > Cyanistes caeruleus. The sequence goes on from NC_141705.1 coordinate 35,724,952, forward strand.
GAACAGAGGCTTTACCTGCAAGGAAAATATTAAAGCATATGACAGCAAATGTCATATTACTCTAAAACATAAAAAAAAACAGGTGCCTTTAAGTTCATAACCCCTAATGTTGTTCTGCAATAAAACTTGGGCTAGGCTCTAAATCTTTCATTACTGACAGCCAAAAGTAAATAATCTATTGTAAATGATGTAATTTTCAAAGCCCCTTTGCTTTCTCTTTGCAATGTCATAAGAAAGCTTATGGCAGCTTTTATAGCTGACACCTCAAAATCCCTGTTGGCAAAAATAATTTGCTGTTTAAAAAATGTGCTTGTTGACTATAAAAACAGTGAAACCCTGGTTTCCAGTGAACCCATGGTCAGGTCATCCACAGATTAATGGGCTTTAAGCCTAGAAGGTACTATTATGATCATTTGTTATGACCAGATACACATGGCAGAGCAGATCAGCAAGTAAATGCTGTATTAAGTCAATAATTTTCTCTTGAAAATTGAAATGAATTATATCACAGTACAGAAGAATTGAACTTCTATCAGCTATATTTTAAGAAATTAATGGGAGCATAAGCTGGGAATACATGGTTGAAAGAGAGCTTGGAAGAGAGCCTTTATAGCTGGATTCATGGTAATAAAACTTCAGACTCATTTGGCAAACCAAATTTAAGGAGAAAAACACTGGTGTTTCTAGAGAAATACACCTACAGAGCTACTCTCATCCTCTGGACTGTGCATTCTCACTCAGAGATGTAAATCTCTTAGCTTCACCTGCAAGTGTACACCTTGCAGGATGGCTGTGACTTCTTGAAGAACAGTTTAATAATAGTTAGTGATATTCTTCTAATGTCCAATCCAAGAATTTTTTAAGGGTCAGTCTATATGTATTTGTTCTTGTGCCAGCATTGTTCTTTAACTTAAACAGATCAGTTCCCTCATGGTGTTTATCCTTGAGGAGAGCAATCTTAGCCCCTCTCAGCTTTCCTTTTACAAAGTTAAATAAATCACACCCTTCCACTACCTTTCATAACTTAGATCCTCTATTTCTGTTGTCACCCTTGTAGTCTTCCCTGCAAATGACATAGTTTCAGTTTAATTTTTTGCATGTCTGTGACTGGAGTTTTAACTATTCCAGATGACTGATGCTCACTGGCTCCCCTGGAATCCTCCTGGTGGGGAATACTTCAGTCTCATTTGCCTTTTTTCATGGCTCCATCCCTTGAGCAATTTAGGCCCATGACATGACCATCAAAAATGCTTTATTGTTCTCTTCCTTAACTACTTACAACTAAGAAGATGCAATCTTACAGCAAATATCATTGTTATCAGCCCCGAAATCATACATTCATAACTATGCTGAATCTCCATATAGATGACATTCTGAACCAAATCTCTTCTGAGCAGATCAAACAGTAGCAAGAGACATGCATGCATGGCTAAGAACAGTTGAAGTCACGGAATGAAATTACTAAACCTTCTTATTTAACCACAACAGGATTAAGCTTAATGCTTCCTCATACAATAATAAGCATTTAGAGGGAGCAAAAAGCCAAACTTGGCAGCATTCGAGTACAGAGAAATCTAAAAAAATATTGTAAATCAATACACAGTGGTTAGAATCTTTTTTCCGGTAAAATTTTATTAAGCTTGGTATGGTTTTTTTTGTTAAAGAACAAAGTACCGAATACAATGAACTTACTAAAAATGTTGCATGCTTTCATACGTCAGAAATAAGGAAAGGGAAAAAGGAGACACAATTTTTATTTCCCAAAATGTGAACATATACATAGCAAGCACCAGCTTGTGCAGAAAAGTCTGTTTGAGATTAAAGTTGCAAAAAATCATTTCATAACTTGCTGACTACTTGCATCTCCTGCCTCTTAAATGAATTTGCTTTAGTAGTGGAAGGTTTTCTATACTTACCCTTGAAAGCAATAGTATTTCAGTGAAATGGGAGTCTAGGTGCCTATTTCTATAGTGAATGTCCAGAGTCACCCTTCTCCTTCCTGTTTTTAGTGTCTCACTCTTTTCTTTCTGCAGTTGCCATAAGATGGACTGTAACAGGAATAGTTGAGAGCCATTCCACACCCAGGAAGTTAGAATGCTCTTTCAGGAGGTAAAGGACATGATTTCAAATCTCAAAAATTTCTCAGAGAAAATGCCAGACTCTCTCTATATTCAATGTATGACTACCCCAACCTCCCGCAAAAGAAAAGGTGTCCTCTCACTGGATTTGTGAATACACTCCTTCCTTTTGCTTTTCTGACAAAACCTGGGAAGCATTCCTTTTCAGCAAAGGGTTTTGCTAAGAAGTGGGGAATGAAAGTAAGGATCAAGCTTATTTCAGTACAGCAAACAACAAAGCATATCCATTTAATAGAAAATATATTTTTCTTTTAATTGTCTGGTTAAGTAGCCAAAACAGAGAACATTATTTTTGTTCCATTTTCCATATCTTAGTCATTGCAATGTTCTGCAGCTGCATATTTTGACACTTTGACAGATGCTTCCAGATCTGCCCAACGGCCGAGGAATGACTCTCTTACTTGGAAGCACTATCTGAGGCATGGGAACACATAATGCTTTTTAAAGGGAAACTGAACTACTTTTTAGATCATTATGTGTACAAAAGGGAAAGAACCATTCTGCCCTGCCTTGTTTCTTACATCAAAATTCTCGCTGTTACCACTGAGGAATATTGGCCGTTTGATCTGATTCTTTATGGAATTTTGTTATTATGCTATTACTTATTATGGAGCTGTGCCTCAGGCACTAACTTCAACTCTTTCTAAAACTGCAGATGATCAGCTGGAATTTGCGCAATAACGCCGATTTCAAAACAAGACTGTGTTTGCTTGTGCATTCATGCAAATTTACGGGCAAAATATATACCACTTAAGGAAGAGTGCTTTTGACAGTTTATATTAGAAGATTACACTTTAGCATCACAGAGCAAATCCTAGATCTTTTCTTCATTTTCTTCACATAACTGCAGACACAATCTGCATTTACAATACCATACCTTCTGTATTCAGTATGGGGTTTTGAGCAAAATGGCCATTTTGTTCAGAAAACGCCTCTGGCTTCTTTAAAATGCAGCCTTTCAGTCCATTTGTTTGTGTTCTGGGATGCCTTCAATCCAAAATATATCTTCTGGCACCAGACATCCCCCAAAGAAACATACTCCTAACTTCCTCGAAGAGGGTCACTACTTTCTTTTTTGAAATGTTCTTTATGCACATTTACTCAAGTAGCAAGACCTTTGTTTTCAATTTTAGATAGTTTAGTTCCTGTTATTTTCTGTAAAGTTCTGCAAGGTCTTGAAGGTTATCTGTCCTTTGTTCTAGCTGAGAGAACATGCTTTGGCAAGTAGATTTTGCTAGAGATCTAAAGCTGAAGTCAGTTCAGTCTGTTCTAAGAACATGGGGTATTTATATATTTTTTTTAATTTGAGTGCATTGTATGTTAGTTCTGAATGCTCAACAGATTAGTGCTATCCCGACAAAGTAGTGACTAAATTTGCATTAAAAGAAAGTCTAAATTCTGTAAAGAATGTTTCACAAAATTAACCTTCTGAGACTATATCATTCATATGATTTGTATAAGGATAGTGTAAGCATGAAGAATTGCTTTTAGTTACATCATTCAGAAGTGAATTTATAGTTGGTTTTCAATGATAATTTGGTTTATTCAGTATCTCTGAAACATTTTTATAATTGTGGTTGTTATTTTCTTTTTCACAGTTGAAGGGTTGTGCATGAATGTACTTTGACTTGACAGCAAACAATTATATGATGCAGTGTGTATAGTACTGTATGTGATTTTGTCAAAGTCAGAAAAAGAGCTATGAGGTTAAAAGGTTTAGAAGAACACATCTACTTAGGCCATTTCAATGGTTCCATCCACAGGATTAAGTAGAGGGATATGTTATTCAAGATACAACCAAAAAAGTTCAACAAGGGTTTTGAGAACAAATTTAAAGGTTGATGCAATCTGATAAGGATATTGTCTTGAGCACAGATAGATTTCAGTGATGTCTGTCAGGTTTTTCTGGACTTCTTTTTCCCTTGCATTGGTGCTTCCTCATGAAAGAAAGGAACAATAGATGTATCAGTGTTCTGGCTGCTGAATGCACAGAAATACCAGTTTGTTAGAAGAGCAAAAAATATTTCAGGATTTAAAACAACATCATCCACGTGAAAAATAAGTCTACATGCATTTTAAGAACTTCTAAATTTTCATGCTAAAAGTTATAATTTTTGCTGCCTCTGAAGTTTTATTGTCATGTTCCAAAAGCTCAGCAGAAGTTTCTGGGATTGCTCATTCATGATGCTGCACTTTTCCATAGACACCATTGGGAGCATTTTATTCTTCACCTGTTACAAAGTGCACCACCTGGTAAACTGCTCTTTACCAGGGCATGTCCTCCTTACCATATGTTTTTATTTGTTTGATACATGAGGCAGGGCCATCCTACAGACACTTGTGGACAAGATAGAGGATGAGTTGTACTCTGCAACATCACCTGATGTACAGAAGAGCTCTTCTCATGGTAATACAGAGCTTGGTGGATGCCCTTTTTAAGACAAAGTATATAATGTCTCTGTTACTCCCTAGAGGAAAGCATAGCTGTGGTCAGCATCCTCATGCATTACCTGGTGAAGTTTGTCGCTCCAGGGTGTTTGAAATTATATTTTTGCTGCCTCTGAAAAGACTTGCTAAAGTGTGTTGAGCCATGCTGCTGGAATGAATTGATGAAATCATGAGAAGCAACAGTTAAACTTGAGATTGCCAGCAGACACAGTGCTTGATTCCATTTCACCTGAAGTAACCTTCTGGGGAATACTCTTTTCTGTGATTGTTTTTAATTTGTTTTATCATGCTCAATTAATACCCAGCCTCTTCACATCACAGTCAAAACATCTGCATGGCCATCAAAAGGCCACTCAACAGTTTTGGGTTAAAAAAATCACGAGTAAAGGTGATATCTTACCAAGTAATATGCCACTTGATCTCCTAATAGTGTCCAGCCTGGTGGTGTGAAAAAATGCAACCATATTCTTTCAGTAATTGAAAGCTGATCACAATTACAGATTCAATTGACAATCTCTGAGACAAGGATGACAACTTTTGAGATTTTGAAGTTTTCTCTGGTGATCCTAGGCTGATTACAGTCTTCTTCCACATCACTGACATTCTCAAAGTGAAGGGCTGTACTTCTACGTCAGAGTTTGGCTTAGGTAATTCACAGTCACTGATTCTTGGGATTCATATTGCAAAACTTCCAAATTAACTGTTCCACTTAGCAATGTTCCAGAAGTAGAGGACTTCTTTCTGTTTCTGCTTCTGAAGTAAAGGTCAGAGGAATGCTGCAAACAGCCTGTACTGCAGTTCCTAGAACCATAAGCACAGTTTGTGGCTTTGGAAATTGTGAAGTTGCCAGATCAAGCAGAATTATTAGTATTATCAGAGGTAGTTCCCTTTCTTGGGAAATTAATAAGTCCCCACCCTCCTTTTCATCATTCAAGAAGTATACTTATGTATGCAATAAATCTGTTTTTCTAGAGAATTATTTACAGACTGCTCCTTCTGCTCTTCTGGGCAATCCCTTCCCTTCACCACTGTAAATAGACACCGTTTCAAATGGAAAATCTTACAACTACAAGAAGGGGTAGACTTCAAGTCTAATTGCAGTTTCACAGAATTACAGAATGAGTAAATGTCCTACAGTGACTTTATGATGCTTCTATCCTCAATCATCTGTTCTGTTGATGCTGGATGTTAAATTCTGCACTTTTATGACTGGTTCTGAGAGCGAAGTTGGGAAGAGAAACATACAGTTTGTTATCAGAAATGACACTCACTCCCCTGCATTCTCTCTCACAGACTCTTGTCTGCAGCATGGACAGACAGAGAGAGCTCTCCTTTGCTTTTTAGTTAGGTTTTTCTTTTAGCCAGCTGAAACAAAGAAGTTCTCTGGACTGTGGCTTTTGTTTTTCTTGGAACTGATCAGCCCTTCTCTAGACTAAAAACCCAGAAAAACACCAGTAATTCACACCTGTAGCCCAGCAGGGCCCAGGAGGCAGTGCTTTCCAGCACAGGAGGGACTGATAAGAGACTGAGAGAGCCGAGCTACAACTCACAACAAGGACTTTCTGAATTTGCCTTCTCTTCAGAACAATGAAAGGTTTTAATGTTTAATATTATTCATTTTTTATGCTTGTAAATATTTTGCTTGTTAAATAAATATTTTTTTCCACTTTTCTCCAAGAAAATCTTTTCCTGACCCAGTTGAGAGAAAAGCCACTTAAATCTCCTTTCTAAAAAGAACCCTTTGAGAGTTTCCTTCCAAATTTGCCCTAAACTATGATGGTAAGGGACCACTGGAGGTCCTCCAGGAGCCTCCCTACTTAGGCAGGATTCTCTAGAGCATGTTACTCAGAATTGTGTTCAAAAAGCTTTTGAATATCTCCAGGGAGACTCCACAACCTCACTGGGCAATTTGTTCCAGCACTGAATAACCCAGACAGTAAAGTTCTTCCTCATGTTCATGTGAAAAGCTGTGTTCCAGTTTCTGCCCGTGGCCTCTTGTCCTATTGCCTGGCACCACCAAGAAAGGACTGTTTCTTGACATCCTCCATTCAGACACTTAAATACATTAATAAGATACCCTCTCAGTCTCCTCCTCTCCAGGCTGAACCAGGTGTATCATCAGTATGTATTCACAAAGTCAACAGACACATGCAATAACATGCAAGAGAAGTAGAACTTCCTGAAGTCAAATCAGAATGAAGCAGTAAAACCACAATGGTACCAAATAGGCAACATATTTTTCAATTAGCTTGAGCATGCTACTGGAAATTTTTCTGAAGCCAATACAAATTATGTGGCTTTGGTTTACCAGTATTTTCTGTGGAAAAAATGCTATTCATGAAAAATTTGGACCAACTTTATTGAAAACTACTTGCAGAATAGATTCATAAACTTCAGAGATTGGATCTTCAAAGTATTATTTCACTGACTGCAAATCTATTTTTTATTCACTGGTGATACTAAGACATCAACATTTAGGAACAAACTGAGGAGCTAAAATCCTGCTAAAGACACATAAGTGAATAATCATGTGAATGTACTTGTGCTGCAAAGAATCTATATAGCAACTATTAGCATACAGTAACTACAGCTAAATTAAACACTAGAATAAATTCATTAAGTAAACCAAAATGAAAAACAGACTCTCATGCACCAGAGGCAACATTTTTTTTTTTTACATCTTCCATCTTCCAAATACAATTATACCATCTTCCTGGAGTCATCCTGAAATAATAATTCATTTCATACTCACTGGCTGTAAACATCCTGGTATGATACAAAAATATTTAAGTTTTTTTTTATTTATTATCTTTTATTGTTCCATGGCTAGGATGTCTTTAGAATGAGTTGCTCTGAGGTGAGAGAGCACCAGGCCTAATCTAAAATTAATTTATAATGGATTAAGAACTAATCATTTATGTGATCTCAAACATTTCATGTCATGAACTCATTAACTCATTGTCTCCAGCTATGTATATGCACGAAATGCGCCTATATGCTCTGTCACTTCAGCATAATTATTGGATCTCAAGACTGCAAAGACTATCAAGAGGATAAGACAGTTTTTATGCCTTAGAGAAACTAATTTGCTTATAGGAAATCACTTGTTTCATCAGGCAGACTTGGGTTTCATGGTTATGTGCATGGTTACATCTTCACTCTTGCTCCAGAAAATATGGGTTTCTTGAGTGCTCTATGTCAAATCTACCAGTGGGTATCTACTACTCCTTAAAGCATATAAAATGATGTGGATGCCAATGTTTAAGCCACAGAATCCTTCCCACTATTGTAACTAAACTGAGGTAAAAGAGGTTTGACAGAATACAGTGCACCTCAAAGATTTAGTTCAATACTATAGCTTTGAGCTATAACTACTTTGAGGTTTTCTGTGAATAGTTCTTAAGGAACAGAAGATTGCCATAATAGCCACTGCTCAAAAGTTGGGATATTTTCCTTCTTTATTAGGATATGTAGACAGTCTGTGACGTCCTTTCTCTTGGGACACATCTACAGGATTGCGTGGTGTATATCTGCGTTTTTATTGACTATTGTTTATTTGACAGTGACTGTACTAAAGACAGTCTATAAACACAATAAGTTGCTAAAATTTGAATATGAATTTGACATTTTCTGACATGTTTGTATAGTCTAGTTTCTTAAACATTTGGACATAATTTGTGAATCTACTCTTCTTTGGAAATTTGGAAGAAACAGATGTTTAGTTGCAATTTCCCTATCACAGGATATTCCATCTGTATTTCACAGTTATGGTATACTAAACTGTAGTTACCACATAGTGTGTGTTTACTTTTCTCATTTTCAGTCTCTCTTTAGTTCTGTTTTCCTTATTTTACTTTAATTCTGACTGCATGTGCCTTTCATAATCACAAAATTCATTTAGATTCTGTTACCAAAAAATGCTGTCTGATGCCAGAAAAACAAAGAGAACAGCTGTCTCAAAGTAGGTTGTTACTTAGCTGTATTTTATTTACCTCATCTTTTGTAAAAATACTCCTTTTTAAATACTAGTCGCACCTAGTTAATGTCAAGAAAATGACATCTCCTGCTGATACAACTTCTAGGTTAAATGACCAGAAACTATCCCATGTAGGAATTTGACAGACATAGATCTTTCTGCTTTACTTCTCTATCTATTGTTTCATTCTTTGTTTTTCTTGAAGACTAATTTTGCAGTATCTAGATGTAAAAATTAATCTACAGTTATGATTAAATTACTTTTGTGTTGGAATTTTCCATTTCTATTTGGAGTTAATAATTGCAGGATTTTTTTTAAGCCCACTGGGTGAGACAGGATTCTTTGCAAGAAATTATATTGTCTAGAATTTAAATTAATCATGTTGGTATGCATATAAACAAATAACAAAAGTATCTCACATAAACCTGGATGTTTCTGCAGCTACATAAAATGTTCACTTAGTTTCAAATCCACAGGCATACTTCAGAAACCATGAAGGACTACTTAAAGTGCCCTCGTTTCAAAAGAAGGGCATTCCCTCACACCAAAGCCAGTATTACTGTACAGCCTCACTGCCTTATTGTTAAAACACTTTCTAGGGAGATATGGATTTCATTTCATTCACTTTGTGGAAAGTCTTGAACCCCTTAGCCCCATATTCTATGTGTCTGCTTTAATTGTTAAGGTATTCCACAAAGCAGAAGACAGATCACTTCTACCACTTCTTTGTTAAATTTAAAAAAGTTGTCAAAACATACATATTTTATTGAAGTGAATGTGAAGCTGCTCAGGTATGTACTTGGGCAGAAAACCCCCATTTTTTTCAGACTACTAGATTACATTTCAGTTTCAAGCAGCTACCTGTTAACAGTCTCAATCCTAACAAGATGACAGTCATTGAAAATAATGGAATCTCTTGCATTACAGGAGTTTTTCCACCAAAAATACAGTCGTTTACACAGTTCAGCAGGACTTTTGAGAATCAGAGCCTTGGATTTAGAAGCTCAAACCATCTACAGATCCACTTTTGGCACTATAATTTTTTGTGGATCTTGGCCTGAAAGCCTCTGAGCCTTGAATTGAACTAGAACAGTACTATGAGAAACTGCAGCGATCTGCCATGGGAGAGCTACTGCTGCCTTTGGCTCCCAAGCTACCCGCATGCCAGGAGCTATTGGTGCTAGAAGTGCTGTACCAGCTACCATGAGGACTGCCTCCTCACTAATGCTTGAAAGATGTAGGGCAAAAGACTAGTATAGACACATCTCTGATTGTTTAGGCTGATTATTTGTTCTCAGAGCAATAGAAGGAAGCTATGCAATGAATTTGTGCAATAAATTAAGTGTTAAGCAAAGTGTTTTTCCAGTTGCTGATATTTTTGCAAAGTTTGCCGATTTCTCCAGCTCTCATTCCCATTTGAGTTTGCTACTGTGCTAATTAACTGTGTCAATTCTGCCTGATTAGTCATAGACCTAAGTGAATCAGCATAATAATTCATGTGTGTGTCTTAGCTTCGTTGGTTTACATTTAGTCACGCAATATTTGATTTGTCTTGATTCCTAGATTCCTAGTGTATGATTTTGAATTTGCACATAGTTACTCTCTAAATTTTTGGACATCTTTTCTGGTTGTTGAGACATCCTGCCTTGAACTTTATCTGCTCCAGATGCCAGATGTGGTTAGTAACTTTGAGCTAGAGCCCAGAAACTTAAAAAAAAAAAAAAAAAAAAAAAAGGCCAAAACAGATATGGAAAAAAAACTACAGTGGTGCCAAGATCCACCCTCACTTTTCGTATACAGAAGGTACACTGAAAACTTTGAGTAAACAAATGCTCCATCTACATGCTACACACTGTGAAAAAACGACCTTAGAAAAATTGCAAAAAAGAAACCAGAAGGCATTAGCCTAGGAGTAGACTTTGTACGTACTAGAGCCCTCTGATTCAACATATATAGAGTTTACTTGTGTCTTACTCCTGGGAAGCCCCTCTGTAACTGAATTGAAGAGAACATATTTTTACCTTACAAAAGATACGCATGAATTAAATAAACAACTTTTGTAAAAGCAAAAAGTGCAAAATAAAAGAAATAAATATATTCAGGTATATATTGATGATAACAACAGGGATGATAATAAGAGTTATGGTACTATTCTTCTTTATGAAAACTACTCAATAGTTTTACAGAATTCAAGTAAGTTAATCAACTTTACAGAGACACAGAATATTTTTAAGTGTATTTTTAATGTCTTGTACCTCTATAATTTGTGAAAGTAACACATGTATTAAAGTCTGTTAAAACCAATGCTGTTCTTTTCCTTCATTCCCTAGAAAATACTGGCTTAAAGCCAAATGATAAACTCTATGGTTAAATTGTCTTTAGGTTTTGGAATCTGATCATACCAGATTCTCATAAGAGCTGCTAAACACCTGAACCTTGCCTCAAATTTATTTAGAATCACTCAGAAATTAGATTTATGGGCTTGGCTTTAATCCCATAAAATCCAGGAGAAAAAAGAACAAAAAATTCTTGCTGTGTAAGTGTAAAAATATCACACACTGAAATTTTTTTTTTCTCATTTAAACAAGCAAAATTTTTTAAGTTATGGAATCAGATTAATTCATCAAAATGTTCTTTGAGATGAACATACATATGCTTTTCTTGGCACTGATCTCTGTCAGTCCTACCTAATGCCACCTAAGCCAGAAAAGAAAACATAAACTCACTCTATAAATACTGTTGCTCTTCTGCCAACTTGTACCAGTTTAGGCATTTCATAATGGGCTAATTTATCTTTCAAATAGAACAAAATGACATGGAGAACCAGCCTATTTCCTAGAAATATATGTAAGCTATTTATATTTGTATAAACACACACAAACATACATTGATTATTGAGTGCATATTGATATAGAGAGGACAGAATTAAATATATCTAAATTAGGGGAAAAAAAAAAATCAAACTTTCTTCAAAAATAATGTTTTATCTGTAAAAATTGTTCTGAAAAAAAAAAAAAGTGTGGAATAAATTTAGTTAACTTTATAGACATTACAATACTGCCGTAATACCAAAACCAGGATTTTGCTCATTCTGAACAAAGATCCACATATTCTAAAATCCTGTCTTTGACAGACACCAAAACATATGAGAATATATATATATATTATTCTTATAATATGTTATTATTCTTCCACATTTTGCTATCTCACCTTCAGTGATGGTAATTTTGTGTCTAAGGGCACAGGAGCATGCAATTTCCAAATGCTGGAAGTCAAGCAAGCAAGGCAGAAGACCCACTTGGATGAACAGGAATCTTCTTTGGAAATAAGGCAAAAAAGGAAAGCATATGCACAGTGGAAGCAGGGTCAGGTGACACAGGAAGAACAGAGAGATGTTGCTTGCCGGAGAAAATTCATGTGTCCAGAGTTCAATCACAGTTGAAGATGGCCAGAAATGTGGGGGACAGTAAAAAGAGTTTTTTCAAACCTATTAAAGACAATAGGCAGAATAGAAATAACACCAGCCCATTACAGGGAGAGGATGGTCACCTCACAAACCCGGACACAGTCAAGGCACAGGTGTTTAACACATTCTTTGGCTCTACCTTCAGCACGGATGATGGAACAAGGGGATCTCAGTGCCCTGAGCTGGAGGGCCATTACTGCAAGGATGATCAACTGCTGAAAGTGTGTGGGATCTGCTGCTCCAGCTGTATCCCTACGTATCTATTGCGTCTGATGGGATTCAGTCAAGAATATTCAAAGAGCTTGCTGATGTCATTGCAAAACCTATCTCAATGATTTTGAGCATTCTTGGGAATCCAGAGATGTCCCAGCTGAGCAGAAGCTGGTAAACATTGTCCCAGATTTTAAGAAGGCCTAGAAGGAAGAGCCAAGAAACAACAGGCCTGTCAGTCTCACTTCAGTGCCTGGTAAAGGTATGGAGAAGATTATCCTGGGAGGTATTGAAAAACACCTGAAAGAAAATGCAGTTGTTTCAGCCTGGAGAAAAAGAGACTGAGGGGTGATCACATTGCAGTCTGCAACTTCCTCATGAGGGGAAGAGGAGGGGCAGGCACTGATCTCTTCTTTTGGTGACCAGTGACAGGACCTAAGGGAATGAACTGAAGCTGTGACAGGGTTGAGTTGGATATTAGAAAAAAATTCCTCACCCAGAGGGTGGTTGGGCACTGGCACAGGCTCCCCAGGGAAGTGGACAGAGCACCAAGCCTGACAGAATTCAAGACGTGTTTGGACAACGGTCTTCAGCACATGTTGTGACTCTTGGGATTAGTGCAAAAACATTCTGGGAGTGCTGTGGCTGAGCACTTTTTTGAAAACTACTGGAAACCTTTTGCAGATGTAGTTCTGCATGACGCAGCCCAAATACATGAGGCATGAAGCTGAGGAAGTCTCAATTCTTATTTAATTTGTCTTTACCTGCATTTTTCCAATTTGAAGAAAACATCTGATATGAAAATATCTAGCTTTTAACCTGGTAGAACTATAAAGAATTTTAAGTAGTCAAATTCTAATGAGGAAGGTGAGACAGTTTCTTGGGTTCTGCTACCAACCCTGCTTATAGTTGCCCTCAAAATTTCTAACTACTTTATGTTTTCTTTCATTAAGATCCTTAATTGTGAAAATTTAAAATATTTTTTTAACATGACATTTTAAGAAAATAGTTTTACTCTCCAGTAAATTCAGTGTGTGATAAAAATGAAATATTTCCTGTCAACACTTTTTTTTCTCCAGTTCAAAGACATATGGGACAATCTTTTCAAAAAATATTTCTATGTGCATATATAAAATGAAATAAGGTTAAACTATTTTGCTGCTAGCTTCTGTCTGATTTACTTCAGGCTGGAATTAATCCAATAACTGTTGAGGGTATTTTTTTTTAATTCTGTATTGTAACTACTAATAGGAAAATATGAAAATTATGTATCAGCTACTTTTCTGTCAGAAATTGTTTCAACACCATTTCCCTTTGCATATGGCCTTCTTTATTTTAAAAGAATAAACTTCTTATAAGGAAAAGGACCATGGTGTTGACATTTGAGATGTTTGACTCATTTCTTAATTTCATCTAATGTGATAATTTCTAGAAAGTACATCACTCATCAATTTTTTACTTCCTTTTTCATACCTTTTCTTTTACTTTTGGTTCACTTTTCCTTGTTATTTCTGGATGTGACTACCTCATTATTCTGACCAGTTGTTAATCTATGGAATACTACAAGTGTTATGTAGCACTTTTTGCACAATGTTTTCTTTACTCCAAACCTTTTCTTTTAGTAGTAGTAGATGTTCCCTAAAACATACATCTCACAATCACCATTCAGCGCAAAATAACCTGCCCCAACCCAAAAAAAAACCTCTGTATGTGACAGCTTTTTATTAAAACAGAACATCCACAAAGTGATGCACCTAGACAGTGACTATTTGTATAGAAAAATGGAGGGAGCCAAAATAACAGCTTGAAAGATAGCTATCACCATCAGACCATATATAAAATTGGAGAGTAGAATAAGAAGATTGATTTCATGGTTCCCTGCTAATTCCTTATTTTTCAGATTTGGAATGAAGGTTTTCTGGGATGTCTCTCTATTTTTTTCTTTCTTTTTCTTTTTTTCGGTTCTTACTTTTAAAGGTTAAAACATAATCAAAACAATATTTCTTCTCAACTGGATAGTACTCAAAGAAAGCACATTAGTAGTATCTATCAAATAAGATAATTAATAAGACTCCAGGATTTCAAAAACAAATATCAAAATCCATATAACTCTGTGGTTGTAATCCTTTAAAGAAATAGACAAGTCACTTTCACTAGAATTACACAGGTGTAAGAAACTCAAGTTACTGTATGGGGTGGCTAGTGCAATTTTAATTGCTCATCCTAGCTTTTAGGAAGCCCTTTACTATTTGAGTGTAAGCCTACAACATTTTCTTTGCAAACATACAGACTTTTGCAGTGCTTGTTGGGTTGATAATCAAATTAATAGAGAAGACAGTCAGTCTTGCTTATAGTGTGTTGCCAAACTTGCAAGAGGCATGGGAGGGGTTCACATATTTTTGTTTTGGTTTTGCTGCCAGCTGCTGTACTGCTACGGTGTTTAAAGACAGTGCCAAATACAGGGCTTTAAAGGTTCTCCTATAATTATATCAGATAGAGAAAGGGTAGGGCATGCTTTAACACTGAATCTTTCCTTATTCATTTAGAGTCTGTCTCGAGCCTTGAGAAGTTTTAACATCTTGCAGAATTGCCTTCCTAGCAAGGCCTCATGCTCATGTTCTCATTCTTCCAGCAGACTATATTTTTTTAATAGTGTGTATTACCGATTTTCAAGCATGGGATTAAGCCCAAACTACCTTATCTAGTAACTTTTTTTAAGTGATTTTATTAATAATTCTTCTGTCCTCAATGGACATTGTGCTACCTTAATTGCTTAAACATTTTAATTTTTTTAAAAGAATTCAGTTTCTAAGGGGAAACACAAGTAGCTAAGTGTTCCCCAGTTATATGGCCTATATGCAAGACAATGGACTGAAATATTTATCACTGTGATGCCTGAGATACAGACTGAACTAATGTTGAGCATGGCAGAAGTAATTTGATCCAGGAAAGGCATTCTGGAAAACTAGAAAGCCTCTCTGAATGGGTACTCAAGAGAAGATTTTTAAATCTTTTGTCCTTAGCTTCCTAGGCTGCTATTTTCTTCACCTCTTCTCTGGATATTTGTATTTTCTTTACTTCAAAACTTTTCTCTCAGTAGTAGTAGATGTTTCCAAAATAACAGGAATCTGCCTCTTAACATTCCCTCTCTGATGCCAGTTAGAGGCAATCTAAAAACCAGTTATCGTCTCTCTTGTGTCTCATTGACTGTCACATCCTCCCACATGTTCTGACACATCTTTTCACAAAAACTGTATACTTTTTAGACATTCTCAAAAATCAGGAAATTACACTGTACAAGTCTCTATTTCTCTTTTTTATCATCTCCAGTGACTTCCCTTTTCTACTTTATATGGAAAAGTGATCTAGACTTCACTGTATGATCCTCGTTAAGCTAATAAACAGATTTTTTATTCTCATCAACTATCATTTCTATTATGACAATACAACTAACTTCAATTTCTTGTATTTTTTTAAAAACCCACATTATTGTTTTCCTATCCTGCCTGCTATTTTTGAAAAGGCAGACAGCAACAGAACTGGTTTTTTTAGTGTCTTACTCGAAATCTCACCATGAAAGTCATGATATCTTGAGCATATAGCATGAGCACCGTGAAAGAAGATTTTTGACATGTATTTTCTACTTTGATGTACCCTGTTTTCTCTGATTTGGCCCAAGTACATTACATTTGTGTGCAAGTCCTGCTGTTGTCTCGGGTGAACAAAATAATCTAGCCACTCACTACCAACAAGCTGATATGATGTTGTCCTCTAAAAATGCATTTTGGCAAATCTCTGAGCCTGTTATTCATTCATTTTCTTGCCTTCTTAGTTAGATATTTCTGGCAGCCAGTCTATGTTTTGAATTCTTTTCATAGCTGTATGCACAGCTAGGTGTAATATCTGAAATGTAGCATAGCTGCATAAGATCATCTTCTTATGAAGTAATTTATGCCTTTCAATGTAATACATGCAAAGAGAAAATGCAGTAATTGCATTATGAATAACTCTCTTGGACATGGAAAAATGTTTCATACTTGCTGTAAGTTCCTTGTTAATGAAAAAACACACACCACATTAAGTATGTGGCCTGAAATCTGTCTTTTAATTACCCCATGCAAAGCTGGACATTTGTGACATTTCTCTAGTTTTTTTTTCCTCCTGTTCTTCTTGTTAGAAGCTGGGGTAATGCACTGAGCTACATACCAAAGCACACATGCTGATTAGCTGTGTTTGCATGCCCTTCTACACACATTGCCTGGTAATTCATTCATAGGTGTGTGAATTTCTTAGTCTTTATAACAACTTGGATAACACCTTGAAGAAAATGAGAAGATGGAAACAAAAAATGAATGAACAGTGTGACATATATCTGGAAGGTCGTATTTCTGTCTTCTCTACAAAAACAGATTAAAACTACCTGGAGCTCCTTCACTTTGATGCCACCGTGGTCTGTGATGAGCAGTGCAGCATAAGCTGCAGATTCAGTAAATGGAGGGAAATGGAAGAGGAACCACAGGCATAAAAGAAAAGCAAAAAAAGATTTATTGCTAGTCAAGAGGCGTACTAGAAAGCAATAAATGAAATTACATTCTGTACACAAACAATAGAAAAAGGTTAATAAACATTCAACATTGCATCCTTGTGCAGGAGTTTGTGTGAAAGATTTGACCCACATAACTTCAGCATCTAAGACATTAATTAGTAGTGTTATTATTTCTTAACTTTGAACAGAAAATGCATGGAATTACCCTTCTCTCAAAGCACCAAAATCAAATATTCTTGGACTCATTTAGTATCTTTTCATGCCTGTGATTTCAGATAATAATTGTTTATGATACATTTGAGTCTAGCTAATGTATTACACAAAAACTCCTCAGGGCAAGCATTAGTGCAAATTTCACTTTGGTGAAAAAAATCGCAAATATGATAAGATTTGGTTTGACTCTTGACCACTGAATAATGCACCATGATTAACTGTCCCACATTTTCTTAAGTCAGCATACCAGCTTAAGTAAACATATCAGTATACACAGAATAAGGTGCCCAAGGCATATACTCAGTCTTCTGTAAACTGGCCACTTAGGAAGACAGATAATTTATGGTATACTACTGCCTGATGTGACAGCTCTTTCAACTTTTTATGTGAGGTTGGGTACTTTTTTCTTAAGGCTGGGTTATTTGAAAAGGTGGACCATTGAAAAATTGACAGTGGAAATCCTCATGCTTCTATGAGTTTTCTTTAAATTGAAGGAAAGGTTCAAAAACTGTCAATTTATGAATTAGAGAGAAAAATATTTCATAACTATTCCCTAACCCCCAAGTTTCACCAAGGAGGCTGAGATACTAACTCTGGATTTCTAATAGATGTCTACAAGGAGCTTCTTCCTATGGGCAGTATTTTGTCTTTTATGTAGTTGGTTAAATTTAAAACTTATGGTGGTAAAGGACTACATGGCAAGAGATTTCTTAAGGATATCTGTAGTGAGTTGACAACAAATCCAGTGTAGTTTGAAAGAGTAAAGCACACATATCCCTCACAGCCAAATGAACTCTGCTGACTCCAAGGGTAGATCACGGAGCCATGCTTCTATTACTTCCTCCTGCATTTGGAGGATTGGCACATCCTGTTCTAGTTAGGAACACTGTCTCATATCAAATACATTTCTCCAAGGTTATGGGTATCAGTATGGATCCTTTTTATGCTGTCTTGGGAGATGTGTAATTTAGATTCTTGAATGGAATAATGGCAAGAGTCTGTTTAGCCAACAAAAACAGGTTAGAAACCCTGGCTTAGTTTATCTTATTCTTAGTTTTAGAATACTTCTAAACAATTTTAAGATACCCAAGACTGTATTCAACTAAAATGATCTCTGGACACAGAATTATAAGCTTATTTTTTTTATGGAAACATTGTGTGCACTCAAATCTTAAAGCATTCCAGCACTTCTAAAGAGTCCAGATTGTTCTTAACATTCATGCCAAATTATCAACAATTTAGAAAACTGTTGCCAAAGGTCATTCCAACTACAGCTGTTTGGAATACAGAGGGGTTTATTGATCTTTTCCTTTGCATAGCTCTTTAAAACAATATTACATTGTGGAAATAAAGACCATGACAGATGTTGATCATTGCCATAGGAGAGGGAAGGAGGGGCAGGGGGGGTATCAGGGTTAAATTGAGGGTGAAAGATTCCATTGCAATGCTATTGTTAGGTTTCTATGTGGTAATACTCTTCTCATGATGTGACTTTAACCTGGCGCTGTACTTGTGTCCCAACAAATTAGGGAAGCTGGCTCAGCTGGTTGGGACAGAATTCATTAGGCATGGCACTTGAGGTGGCATAATTTTCACAGCTCCAAAGCAAATTGGAGTCCTCCCAGAAACACAGGTATCATATTCTAACAAATCACTTATCCCAGAGGCCATCTTTGACTGCTCTTATGAAGCAAGGTGAATCATGATCTTTAGGAAAACTTAATGGCTGTGATCCAATTTAGCAGCTGGATTATATTAGTTCACATTTTTAAGGACAAAGGTTATAATAACGAGATCTTGTGTTACTGGATTTACTCAATTAGGTAACATAGTTACCTTAATGGTTCTGTAACAGTTTGCTGGGTGTTAGGAGTGATGTAATTTCTTTTTTCTAGGTAAAACAAAAGAAGACAATTCTATAGATAAAGGCAGACTAGTAAAAAACAGAAGAGGTATAAAAGAGAGGGCAAAATAGGAACACTGTTACTGAGAAACAAGGAGAAATTACAAGATATTAATGACAGAGATGCAGTCTGAGTCAGAGTACTTTAGGGCCTTGAAAGCACAAGTAAAAAGTTTAAACCTGATACACTAGGCAAAAGAAAACAGGGAACATAAAAGACAATTGTGTGTGTGTTAATAAACATGCACACTTGCATGATATACATGTTTATAGAGCTTAGGACTGAAACAATGGATTTTTCCTGGCAACCCAACACTCCACAACATTGCATCTTCTATGGGATAACATTTGTGAATCTTGTAACAAGCTAATGAACAAGAGCATTTATTTCAGCTTTTGCATGGTTGAAGGTGCTCTTACTTCTACTGTGTGGTCACATACATTTGTATTGAGGAATTTTAGCTGCATACAGTTCACATTAATATAGCAGACAGAATTTGGCTTACAGGCTAATAAAGCAGTAAACCATGTCTTAAGGTATAAGCTCTGTTAACCACAGACCTGAAAATTTCTCAAAAGCACTAATCTTGATGTTTCTAATTAAATGGTTTCTTTTTCATGCAAATAGATTCTGCTTACTAGGGGAATGAGAGGGAGAAGGCTTGTTGTTTTGAAGTGAGAAAACGTGGCTTATGTTTGTTTTTTTGGAGGCTGTCGTCACCCTGCTCCTCATGCAACTTGGGCCAACCAAAACTCAGAGAGCCTCAAGGGCTGCCAACAGTCCTTATCAAAGCTTGCTGCAGCTTCTCACGCGATTTACACACACACAAATCCCCCTCTCCACCGAGCGGAGCTGTAGCTGCCCTGGGACCCTTTCTCAGGGGGACGCCGCCAACTTGTCCCCTCCGGAAAGCCCGGGGGTGGGAAGAGGGGATGAAGCTGGTCTTCTCTCTGCCTCTTGCGAGTCTCCAGGGTTCATCCAGACGCTCGGGAGGACGATTTAATGACCCGCTCCGCCCCTGCTTCCCCCCGCCCAGGCAGCTCCGGGAGGCTCTGGGTCACACGAGCGGGGAATGAGCCGCTGCAGCGGCAGCAGCAGGAGGAGGGAAGGAGGGAGGGCACGAAGGAGGGAGGGCACGAAGGAGGGAGAAAGGAAAGCGGGCAGGTGACACCGCGCTGGGTTGCTCCGGCCCTGCGGGGCGGACGGCAGGAGCTCGGTGGCCATGCACGTCAATGGGAAGGTGGCTCTGGTCACCGGCGGGGCGCAGGGCATCGGCCGGGCTTTCGTCCAGGCGCTGCTGGGCAAGGGCGCCAAGGTAAGCCCCGGGACGCGCGTCCTCCCGTTCCCTCCCCTCTGCCTCCAGCCGGCACCCGCGGGCGGGGGGTGATGGCAGCCCCGGGGCTCGGCTCGGCAGGGAACCTGTCCGTCTGTCCATCCGCCCGCCAGCCGCTCATTTTCCTCCCTCCCCGCTTAGGTAGCCCTGCTGGACCGCAACTCCGAGGCCGGGCAGGAGAGCAAGGCGGCCCTGGACGAGCAGTTTGAAGCGCAGAGGACGCTGTTCATCCAGTGCGATGTGACGGAGCAGGAGCAGCTGGCAGGTAAGAGCGTGAGGCGCAGCGCGGCTAAGCGCTCTGCAGGACAGCCAGCCTGCTCCCCATCGCCGCTGGCACTGGCTCACAAACCACTCCATCCTGAACCTGCAGAGGTGAAATCTTGCTACCGGCATTACTACCACAATTTCACTTTGTTCCTCGGCACATCGGAAAGAAAAGCCGAAGTCGTTTCCATTCAGTGTTGTGTGTGATATTTTTGTATAGAAGCCTCTGCAGAAGATAATTGCTATTTTATGAGCAATATATATAAACTTTAAAGCTCATACTTGCTCTTTATGAGGTTTCAGTACAGATTCCAAGCTGCATTCCCTCGTCACAGGAGTAATAAATTCTGTGCTGGGTTGCAGTGCTCTTTCCATACAGCTCACTTTCATTGCGTACTGCCATAGCTGAAACCAGAACTGGCAAAAAGTGGCACGCTGCTTTATCATGGGGTTAACTATAGGGTGATAACGCTTCACACACATTTTGCAGAGGCATGGAATGAAAGCAGCTTCCCTTATGAGTGATTTGCATTTCTGTTTTCACTTAGTGGATAAACAGTGTTCCCTGCTGAGTATCATATAACATTGTGTACCTTCACAATATTTCATAACAGCACATCACTTCATTATAAGTTTCATTATTAAATGGTGCATTCATAGGTAGTGACTCAGGTTCAGATTTTGACATCTCTTTTGTCAGTGCCCTTTCCCCAGATTCATTTCTGCCATGATAGATGTGAACAGTTTTGGTCTGTTTTCATTCATTGCACTTCACTGGTCCCTTTCTCAACAGTGATCATTTAGCATAGCCTTCTTTCAGAAACATTGCTGCTATTCCAGAATTCAGCAGAATTCACTGTCCACTGTTCCAAGTTGGCATGATTATTCCTAATTCTATAGCTTTACATTATCTGTTTGTAAGAAAGATGCTGGACTTTACATCTGGGATCTGCTGTTATCAGCAAAGTTTTTATTCAGCTAGGTTGATTATTGACTTTTTCTCTAAGTGGGAGGAGTAAGAAGCAAGAAAAAGCATCCTAGAGGTAGGAATAACATGTGCTGCTGAGCAGGTGTGTTACCTCAGTGTGCCTTGACTCCCACAGCTCCTCCTCTCTTCAGTGCCAGGCGAGTGCAGGACCAACAGGGTGTGAACTGGGAGCTGGAGTGAGTAGGACAGGTCAGCAAGGGAGTTTTTGGAACCAACTTACTAGGAAAAGAACAATCAGAGTAAAATTGGAAGTGGTTCTCACAAAGAAAAAGAGCGAGAACAGGCAGCTGCTGCTGCTAATGCCTCTCCCATCATTGCATTAATCCACCTGCAGGTTTCTTACCATAAATTTGCAATCATGTCTCACAATCATTTGGGGATTCTGAGCTGGTTTTAGTGGGTTTTTTTGGTTTTAACTGCCTTATTTTCATATTTTTCCACTTTCAATTGTAAGCTACTACCTAACAAATTTAGATTAATCTCACATTTAGGGTTTAAAAGTCTTGTTGGATGAATCAAGTCCTGTACTTTATGTTAAACGTCATGTGTGTGAATGAAGTTCCTCTTTTTTTTTTTAATTTTAGCTCTTAAAATAGGAAGCAAGTCCCAGTACTAGAACTAGTATTTTTAAGTACATGAGGCTTATGGGCAAGAAATCATCTGCTTAATATACTTTTAGGTCTTGCCTGTACTTTTTTCTCTGGTGGTTCTTTCACCTAATCCCCCACAAAAATCTCCTATGTCATCCCACTTTTGAGAAATCACCATACTTACTTTTTCCTTCCAGGTATGTTTAAGAAGCTCACATATAACTGGTGTTTATGCAGACTTTGCATTGTTTTTTTATCTTTCCTTTAAAATAGATCCTTCTCTTATTTTTTCCTTCCCCACTCAACATTTCTTACTATCATCTGCTTTTAATTTTTTATGGTTCCATAAGCACTAATTAGTATGCAATGGAAGTACAGTATTATTCTACATCTGAAGAGAGAAGTATAAATCAGCTTATACTGATGTGTAGGTGACAACTTCACTAAGAATTTACAATAAGATTCTTCTTTTTGTGGGCAGGTGATATTTGGGATTATTATAGGCAGATAAACTTCTACCAGAAATATTCCAAGCATAGATATACAAAAGCATTTGGTCTTTTCTCAGTATGTAAAATAGAAAATTACAATTAGCCAAGTCTGTGTAAATCTAATTAAAAAATCATTCACAAAATTACTATTATCCATGCTGTTTTTTGAAAATTCTGTTATGAATTAGAATCTTCTTAAGATGTTATTTAGAGAAGGCTTAAAAGAGAATTAGCCAGTTTCCAAAATTTGGAAGCTAAGTAAGGACCCAAATTGTATTTATTTTACTTATTGGAAATAAGTTAAATATTCACTTCTGCTTCTAATAAATCCAAAGGTTTTCATTTTCAATGGCTGATGCAGAATTGGAAAGATAAATGGATAAATTGGAAAGAAGAGTTGAGAAATCAGAGAATGAAGTGGCAACAAACATAAGAAAAGAAAAAAAGGTAGACAGACCAAACCAGAAGATTTATTAATATTACAGTATTCTAGTATAGAATATTATAAAAATCTGTACAATGAAGGCAGTTGGACAAATAAAATCTTTCCCATCAGCTGCCCAGCTCTTGTTTTAATCACAAAATGATGACTATGATGGATCTGAAGCATTGAGACAAAGAAAAGGCTCGTGCAGGAAAAGCTTTGTAAACCCCTGCAACTGCTGCAGAAAAAAGTAGGTGTCTGAAAGCTGATGCTATACACCTGATTGACACGAAGAGCTAAGCACTAAAGAACTAAAGAGCAGAGAAGGAAGATGCTCCTGGGATCACCTTTCAGTGAAGTAGTTCCATCAAGGCCTGTCAAGCCTAGTTTTAGTGTTTTGGTCTGTTTTCATTCATTACACTTCACTGGTCCCTGAAATATTGTCGATTTTGAGTCAAACACCAAACAAAGCTTTTTAAAACAATATTGGGGAGACAGAGTCTTGGTTTACATAACTGAATATTTAGCAATGAGGAATAGTATTTGGAGGGAAAAACAAGAAAGCTCTATATACATGTCAGGTAATATCCTCAGCCCTGGAACATCTTAGTCTGGAATGAACATCTGGAATTCATCTCATCTATCTTGCTGAAGCAGAGCCAGGTTTGACAAGTTTGCTCCTCATTATGACATCATCCTGTTTTTCTATACACATCTTTTTTCTCAGTTCTAACACTGTCACCTGGAAAAACCCAGTGTCATTGGGGAAGTTTCTGAGTTCTTATTTTGAAATTCTTTGGAAGACAGGTCACTATTTTTATGCTCAGAAAAAAAGATTTGAATTTGAGAAGCACATTATTAAAGTTACCTGACAAGTAGGATATATAACAACTTATCCATAAATAGATACATCTAAACAATAATCGTGATTAATTATTTGTGGTTGAAATATTCATGTCAGTTATTCATTAAATAAAAACTGTGTTCTTAGTCTAAATTTGGACTGAATGAAGAAATTTTTTCTGAACACTTGAAGCTTTTGTTTTTCATTCAAAATAGATAGTGTCAAATTTTGACTTTACTAACTATATAAAACTGTTACAAATCAAGCTATAAATGCTTAATTTATATGATTGGGGTGCCAAACTTCCTATCTAATACAAAATGTGTAAGTGCTAAAAACTTACATTAGCTCCTGTTATCAACCATCATCAAACTGAATTACAAGGCAGCTATGTTATCTTAATCCTTCCACTTTCCCTTAATATATCTAATATTGGTGCATGTTAGATAAAGTATTTAATTGAATGTTGCTTACTAATGTTTAAGAAAATAATGAAGATATTTTGGTAGACTAATAAACCATTAATTTTTCTATGCATTGTATTTTTATATCTTATTTTACAAAGCTCTAAGTAATGTCACTCTTGGATCTTACTATAGGTGCTTTCAAAAAAGTGATTGAACATTTTGGAAGGTTGGATATTGTGGTTAATAATGCTGGAGTGAACAATGAGAAGGACTGGGAAAGCACTATACAAACTAACTTGGTAAGCATTATCTCCTTTCATATGTCTATATTTCAGTATTTAATGTTGGAAAACAATTAACAGCCTGTGGCTTGTACAGGTTTTGCCAAATGACAGAACATTGTTTATTGGATTGGTAAGTACAGCTGCTGAAACAATC
Organism: Cyanistes caeruleus; assembly: GCF_971803275.1. NCBI lineage: Eukaryota > Metazoa > Chordata > Aves > Passeriformes > Paridae > Cyanistes > Cyanistes caeruleus. The sequence continues at coordinate 35,749,632 of NC_141705.1, forward strand.
ACCACATACCTGAGTCTGTGGTGGGTCCCTAAAATTGTCTATCCAAGACATACAGCACTGTGTAGAGCTGCTCGGATTATCTGTCACCAGACAACATTCTCTTTCTAGAAAATCCAATTAATTCCCATATAGGTATAATTTGGGAAAATCTACTGCCCAAAGCAGTAGAGCTGCATCTGCAGTAGGGCAGTCTGTCTCTATGAATGTTTTAGAACATTTTAATTTATTGTGAGGCTCAGCTGGCCAGCACAAGAGTTGTGATTTGTTGATAGTACAAGTAAACTTGTTCAGCCAAGACCTCCACATTTTCCTCACCAACCATGTCAGCATAAAATCCGAGTTTTTAATATAGGCCACTTCACCACTGTCACTTTTTATTTAAGGACACTTACTCTTAAAATCCAGTATATTCAACAAGCCTGCAAAATTAATTTTCAAGCAGTTACCACTTCTTTGATATTATCTGGTATCTCATCAGATGAAACCACAAAATCTGTTTCTCAGCTGAAAAGTTTTTAATTTCAAGTACACCTCTAGGACATCTAAGCTCCAAAGAATGACCTTTCTAGCATTAATAGAATTTCTAGGTTCTTGAAATTCAGCTTGTAGTCTAGCATCTGTGAAGTCCTAATTCAATAGTGATTCAACAAGTCACCCCATGATCATACTTAATGCAAAGAAAGTAGCAAAAGGAAGCTTTTAAGAGTAAAATGTGAAGTTTTCTCGTTTGAAATTTGTCACACGACAAGAAAGCTCAGAATATGAAAATTAGGTGTGTTTTTGTCAAAAAATTTAAGGGCAAAGATACCCATCTTTGAATCCCAATACCTCCAAATTTACAAACTAACAAAATAACTCCAGGACAAGTAACACAAGCTGTATGTGAGACGAAAAGACTATAAAGTTAAAGAAAAATTAATGAGAAAATAGGTATTTGGAAAAAACTGAATTTAAGTTCCATAACACCTTTCTCTTGATTTTTTATATCTTCCTTAGGTATTCTTCAAGATTTAAGTACATATATTTCTTCCTCTTTATTTCATTTCTAAAATGTTCTGAAAAATTAAGCATTAGGAAACTTCAAATTGTGAAGTAACAGTAATTTGTCATCCTCAGTGACAGGCAACATCTGTATCTCTTTGTACACATCCCTTGAATGTAAAAGAGGACTGCATCCTAGATGACTTATTTCTCTTTACTTTTGTGCCTGGTTTTAACACAGGATATAAGTACATGTAGGCAGCCATCCACCTGTCAAATTTGCAAGCACAGATATTAATTAGTCATCACTGGAAATACTGAAGTCCATGTGAGAAATGTGTCTGACTGTGACACTTGCTGTCAAGGTAAATATCCTAATTTTGAATGATGTCATAATTTTTGGATGCCAATAGCTTCAAACGAAGACATTGAGAACCTCCTCTTACTATATTGCAGAAGACACAAAGCTGGGTGTGGGGTTGATCTGCTGAGGGGTCAGAAGGCTCTGTAAAGGCTCGAGATCTGAACAGGCTGGACTGATGGGCCAAGGCCAATTGTCTGAGCTGCAATAAGAAGTGCTGAGTCCTGCATTTTGGTCACTACAACCTCATGCATTGCTACAGGTTTGCAGCAGAGTGGCTGGAAAGGTGCCCATTGGGAAAGGGCCTGGGGGTGCTGGTCAACAGTGAGCCAGCTGTGCCCAGGTGGCCAAGAAGGACAATGGCAATTGCAGATACAGATCAGCAATAGTGTGGCCAGTGATTGTCTCTGTACTCAGCATTGGTGAGACTGCACCTCAGATCCCATGTTCCATTTGGGCCCCTCGCTACAAGAAAGACATTAAGGTGCTGAAGCATGGCCAGAAAAGGACAACAAAGCAGTGAAGGGTCCTGTGAGGAGCAGCTGAGGAAGGTGGAGTTGTCTAGCCTGGAGAAAAGGAAGCTAAGAGCTTTATCAGCCTCTACAATCACCTGAATGGAGGTTGTAATGAGGTGAGGGACAGCCTCCTCTTCCTAAGAAGAAGCGATAGGATGAGAGAAAATGGTCAGAAGGGCTGGAGGAGGTTTAGATTGGATATGTGGAGAGATTTCTTCACCAAAAAGGTTGTCAAGCACTGGAACAGGCTGCCCAGGAAAGCGGCTGAGTCACCATCCCTGGAGGTATTTTAAAGGCCTATAGATGTGGCACTTGGGGTCATGGTTTAGTGGTGGACTTGGCAGTGCTGGGTTAACAGTTGGATTTGATGATTTGAAGGTCTTTTCCAATCTAAGCAATTCAATGACTATTTTTTTTTTCTTATTACAAGTAACTGAGCAGAAGCAGACCATAAGTGGTCTCAAGTAGCAGAAAAACTGAAATCCAAGTCTTAGAAGCCTATATGTTTAACTACCAAGTTAGACTCCTAATTTTTTTTTTTAAGGAAAAATTATATAGTTTACACATTATTGTATATGCAAATATTCCATAAATGTCCTAACAACCTAACACACAGTTGAAAGTTGAAAAATTTCATAAATACATGGTAGTGACTGAAAGAACATCTAAAATGATCAGAGTAGAAAGTACAGTCATGTGGGTAAAATCAAAGCCGTTCTAAGATACAAATATCTCCACTTACCTATTGATTTGATTGTTCTTTCCCTGTCTAACACCAAGTCAACTAACTAGCTTATCTCCATGAGCATTTCTGTTTGGTTACTGTAATTTCTGTAAATTAAGATATAACAATTTGTAATTTTTGTTTTTTTTAATTATAACAACAGAAGAAAAATAGCTGTATCTTCTATGTGTTGGTTTAGAAAAAAATATTTCTCTTTCTTGTAGAAAGGAGCAAAACATATATGAAATACATTCTTTAGAAATGTCTCAGTCTCTCTGTAGTAGGATAGTTTAAGTATTTGTTTTATTCCTAAGAACAGAAATAGCTGCTATAGCCACACAGTGTGATACAATGTGTGATACAAAAATATGCATATATTTTTTATTTTAGAAGGGGAAAAAACCCTCTACATGCCAGTCATAATCTTAGTGATATCATTTATATACTGATATAACAAATATTCCCTGCCCCAGTTTAAAGTACAAAGTACAAATGTAGAGCAGTACAGGGCAAGATAAATCAGGACAAACACATCTAGGGTGTGTTCTTTACAGCTACAACAGTTCACAGAACCGGTTGGTCTTCAGGAAAGATTTTGAAGGAATGTAAGGAAGTTCTCTGCCAGTACTGCTCAAGAAAGCATGAAGAAGGTTCAAAAAGTGTGACTTAATTTGGAAGGAAATGGAGTAAAACACAATTCCTACTGGTGTCCATTACAGATTCCTGAGAGCAAGAAAAGACAACTTGATAAAGCCAGGGAATGGGTGTAGGAAAGAGTACTGACTACTAAAATGATATTTCTATTGCAGTGCTTTCCACCATCTTGCTACATTTTGTGCTAAAGTTCCATCTATTCATTACTTTATTAATGCATCCATTATTTTTTTTTTTTTACTTACATGTTCCAGCAATGCCATCTATTCCTCACCTCAAAACTCCAAATCTCATAGAGTTTACTTGATTGATATCAGCTTGATCAACAGCAGCTTCAACTAGTGATAGTCATACAAGGGTACACTCTTGTTATTATGGCAATAATAAAGTTCATTAAAAAATGAACTTGACAACCATAACAGAATTCCATTTTAAAGAGATATGACCAGTGTAGTTTCAGCAGCCTGTCACACACACACAGTGTGTGCACAGAATAGCACAAGGGTGTATGACACATAAATTCTTATTAAGGGTCCTACCTACACTCCTCCAGCATAACAGTTTTTATTGCATTCATAAAAAATTTTGCCTAAGGGATCCAGAAATTTCATAATCTGACTTTTTTTATTCTTCAAATCCTTAAAGCAAGAAAAGGGCACACATCTTTACAAGCCTTGAGCATGTATGTTATTTAAACACAATTGGGTGTTCCAAGAGGCGTCAATAATTTTATCTTGTGTTGATGTGGCTTTCTGGAATCACTGTAATTAGAGTGACCTAGTGGTCAATTACAGTGGATAATTACAGTATCTTTTGTCATTACAAATGCACCTAGCACATATTATACTAAAGACAATCTCCCAGATTACACACAGGGTGTTATGTTCTTGTCAGAGGTTTCTGAAAACTGACATAGGTTGCTGTATACAGTTAAATGTAGCAGTACACCTATGCTTGCATTTTAATTACCCCAATCAAAAGTTTAGAAGTACATTATGTGGCATTTTGTCTACCTTACTGTTTTATTATAACAAAAAATTAATCTTGTATATATATTTAAACCAATTCCCCAAATGAAATTATGAAAAAATTTGAAAGCAAAATCACAGTTATCTCCTGTTCGTGATAATTTTGCAGTTTTTAACACATTCTGGCAAAACTTTAAATTATAGGCCAGTCTGGGCACATCAAAACACCCCAGTCATATGGGATTCAATTATATAAGCATTGTCCAGAAGTAAGTAGAAATCAAATTTCTTCATGTGCATAACAGTCTTATTCTTCATTACTAGGCAAAATGTAGAAACATGCAACAATTCCAAGTTTTTATATTTTTCATGAGTTTGCACAATTTGTTTCCATAAGTGACAGAAGTAACAAATTTCCATGAATTTAGAAAAGTCCCTTACTAAAATGAAGTCCACCAACATCATGGTTTGTCCCTGCAAAATACTTAGATTGGAACTACAGAGAATGCACCACTGTATATTTATGTGTGACTCCTTTCAATACAGCTCATGGTGAAACACATGTTCCAGCAACTAGAAAACCTTGCAAAATCAATGTTTGCTTATCAGTCAGGACCTATTTCTCGGAAGGCCAATTAATGTTTCAGCAGAAACCAGAAGGATAGCTAAGCAAACATCAGAAGTGACGAATTTAATTTTTTTTTGTGTGACAAAGACTTCATGATCATCACCAGGCTGTTCCACTGTGCAAGCCATAAAAGGGAGTATGCTGCAGCCTTCTTCTGGTCCATACACATTGCTGGCCTTTCCCAGCATACCAGGAGAAATGGGAAGGACTGAATTTCCATCCCAAAGTAATATAATCTGGACACATGGCTGGATTCAGCAGCTGGAAGTAACCATTAGGTCACTATAATTATTTTTGCTGTCTATATTGTACTAGGAAGGACACAGTGACTTACCTTAATAACACAGTAAGTCAATTTTTTTAGCTTGTGGTTTTAATGTATGTTCACAGTAACCAGCGTTAAAGTATAATGAAAAGCAAAGGTTTTGAACTAAGAACATAAGACCAGCTATCAAAATGGAATACTATTCCTATGTCCTTCAGGAAGGTGGAGGTGTACTGAAGGTGGGAGGGAAGTAAAGAAATATGCACCATAAAAAACTGAAACACAGTGTTTCATTCCCACCTTGTAAAAAAGCTATTGACTTGTAGCAAATTATCAAATCCTGCTATACATTCCTTTCTCATTTCTGCTTTTTTCCTCTCTAGACTTCTTGTTTTCCACAGTTTGAGCTGGTAATTCAAACTCAAGAGCTTGCAATTTCATTTCATATAGCAAACTAACCTATACATAGGAATGCCAAGGGACTTGCATGCTTGCTCCAACTTGTCTATGTCCTAGAAAATTTACATTAAAAACAGTCCCACCTTCCTGTCCAACAGCAAAATGCTAAAATTTTCCATGGATATCACAAGCAGCACTTTAAGTTTCAGGATTTTGAAGTTCATCTTATATAGTTTACAAAGTACTTTTAAATGTTTCCTTATAGATAGTCATCGATTTACGACATCATTCTTATGAAAGGCAAATTTTCTTGGGTCAAATTCCACCTCTGAATTTGTTAACCTGCTTTATGAAACCACAAATCAGTGGCTCTTTCATTTTTGTTCAGTATCCCTAGCACTGAACTATCTTAGTTCAGGAAACAAAATGTTAGGACAGACTACTATTTTGTTTTCTCTAAGGAATTCATATTCCCACATCACCTTGATACCAATATAGTGCTCATCTTCAGCACTGAAGATGCTGATGTATTTTCTCACAATGAAGTACCAGAAGTATCAGACAAGAGCTGGTAAAAGGAAACATTATTAAACAGGTGTGATAAACTATGTCAGTTGGAACAGCTGTCCTGAAACACTAGAAAAGAAGCACCGTGTGCTAAGTTACTTTCAAATCAATTGTCACTTGAAACAATTACGATGACGATTAATGATGTCCTGGGCATCATCACCGAAGAACACTTTCTTTTTTAAGTAGATAAATCTAAAATGAAACACAAAATATGAGAACTAGCTTACAGGCACAAAATGAAAAGACCTTTAGCTTCTTTCATTTAATTGAAAGGAGATTACAGACATTTTCATCATAACCTAAAGCAAAAGAACTGGGTTCAGAAAACATAAATTTTGAGAGGATTGGAAAGAGATGGATTCTTCCAAGGGAATGGGAAATCCAACATAAAACGCTTCAGATGAAAAGTGCCATCTGCTGGGAGCGTGGACAGGTTCTTCTCACCCTGCGTATGTGGTTCAGAGTTTACCTGCAGAATAATTCTTTATTTTATCTGCCCAAACATCTTAAATAGCTATTTCATCCAAGATGGACCACACTCAGTGAGGTTTTTGTGAGGATCACAGGTAAGGATTACAAGGCTTTAGGGGGTATAAGGAGCAATATCCAAATGGGAGTCTGCATGTATCTTGAAGACCACCTCTCACAATACCTTAATGTAAAGGAGAACAGGTCTCCTGTCACCTGAAGAAATAATAAGTTAATGGCTTCCAGAAGGAGAAAAAGAACAACACAGTTATTTTGATTGAACAGCCAAGCTACCCACTTTTTGTTTGGTTTGTAATTGTGGTTTGGCCTAGTACACTTCTAGGTCTATTATCTCTGAATTATAAGGAATAGAAAAGCCTCTTCAAGGAGCCCCAAGCTACTTCCTTCTTCAACTGATTTACTTTCTCTAATCATCCTAAGTGGAATTCTCTTTTTCTGCTCAGCAGGCTGAGCCACTGCCCCAGGGCATGACAGGACTTGCACCTGCTCTCCAAAGACAGCATTAACCCCTTTCTTTCTAAAATATCTTCTGTACAGCCTATGTATATAATACACGTGTATATTAAAAAACACATTCCAAACTTAAGTCCAAATATAATTTTAGTTGAGGTGCCAATAAGTTTATGTTCAGAATAAATATACCTTATAGCAACACTACTGGACATGAACAATCTTGGTTTTAATAAATCAAATTTACATGTGAAAATGAACATTAAACAGCAATAGATTAACCTTTATAATGGCTCTGCTACTTTCCAGGACATGCAAAAGAAATCTGATTTAATTTGGTATGTGTCAAGACACTGAAGACAGTTCTTTAGAAAGTTTCTGGTAAAGCATTTAATCAGCACTATCCTTTTTAAATTAATCAAAATATTTTTTAAAATATGTTAGCTTAAACTTCCCAGGAAAGAAAAAGAAATCTATTTATGGGAATTTTTTCTTTAAGAAAACTTTAAAATAATATTTCAGAATTTTCAAATGTTCATATTTTGTGGGGTTTTACACTATTCCAGGAAATAGTGAATTCCTGAAAATATATTATTATAAAAATATCTCATTAAATGCTGAAACTATAGAAAATGAGAAAAGCTGATTCATTATCAAGATTCCAAAGGAAACTTGCTAATGAGGTCTCAGGTTGTTTTATCTCTGTCAATGGGCAGCCTCATGTTACTTGAAAAATGAATCAGTGATATTAATAAAGTAGGACATGCACTCCTCCAAATCTGATTCTTATTAAAACCAAAAAGCGTGAAGGATATCTGAAATGGAATTAGAAGTACTTCTTTATATTTTATAACATGCATCTCTAAAAATATCAGCTAATGAAAATGCAATACCCATCTCAAGATTATTCCAGTTTTGATTTGGGAATTTAGATAGTGGCAGAAAAATACTTAACATTCTTATTTTAAAAGCTTTTTATTTTCCTCCCATTTCTTCTGTCACTATCCATTAGATTTTAGTCAAATGCAGATTTTCTCACTGTGTTTTTTTTATATGGGAAATTTCTGTCTCCGTTATTCTGCAGACCTTCTCTGGTCAAAAATAGTGAAATAATCATGAACACTTCATCCTTTGGACATCTTAATTTATTTGGGTCAATAAATAAGCACTCATAAAGTACAAATGAAGTTCTCATTTAAAAGCAAAATAATATTTCCAAAAGACTAAAAGTGTGTCTCAATGCATTTGTCCATTTTAAGTAGAAATTTTAAAGCAAATATGAAATGATTACAGAGAGATCAGAAAAAAGTTGGTAAATAGTTATGGAACTCATCACTATTGCAGTAATGCTGGAACATTTCTCTAGAGTTATTATCTTCCACCAGGAGCCTTGTCTGCTGCCCTTTTCTCACTATTGGTTTCACTCTCAGGTAAAGTGACTTTCTGGGAGAAACTCTCCTCTCATGATTTACCCAGGAAATTGGTTACCCAAGCCTTGCTGTGTCTTTGGATAGCTCAGTTTAAAAGTCTGAAGCTCAGTGAGAGGAATCGCAGCAGAATTTCGGACTGCAGTGGGGTTCAAAAAGAGATTTTAAGGAATCAAGGTGATACAGGTCTCAGAATATTTTTCCTCAAAGTTCTGTCTTAAAAAAAATAAAATTGTAAAAATCACAGCTAATATTACGCTAACAACATCTCCCATCTCTTAGAATGCCTTTTTTACCTTCTCTTTATTTGCCTGTGTGGGCTTTCATTTGGGAGGAATGGTAAAACTCCTGTAACTTTAGTCAGAAAATAATACACATTTTTAATATCCTGGAAACATATCATGAAACTTAATCCTAGAAAGTGTGAATTTCTTTTGACTTGGGCCTAATGCAGTTTTAAGTATTAATGTTATCTTCAGATACAGTCAGTACATTTTTTATAAAATAGAACAGGCTATCTCAGAAAAAATGGTGGTATTTAGATCAGTTCATCCGCCACTTATGTTTTTAGATAAGGAACATATTTAATCTATAAATTATTTACTTTTTATTTCATTTCCTTCACAACTCTTATTTCCCATTTCAATATTTTAGGTTATTTATTTATATTTTATTAAAAGAAATAAGTAAACTGCTATTGCTTCTATCTATTGCAATTGTGCTTCTGAAGTTGTTGAGTTGCAATACTGGGGAGTGTCTCTGTGCTTAAAAACCCCAAAGCATAAATAAGATCACTGGTAATGTGATTCAGGTTCTAAGCACCACAATAAAAGGAAGTTTCAGTTTGTAGAAGCACAATAAATATTTTGAATAACATCACTAATTCAGTAAAATATTTTGAATAGTTTCAAATAATCTTTGAGTATCTTCAATAAGTCCTTCTTCTCTATACCAGACATCTGTGATCAGAGGAACCTACCTTGGTCTAGAATACATGAGAAAAGAGAATGGAGGCGATGGAGGAGTAATCATTAATATCTCATCCTTGGCAGGTGAGAAAATTTTCTGCATAAACAATATCTGCTGGGTTTTCTTCTTAAGAAAATTAATCATACTGATGAGTCTTACTTTTCCTTTTTATTGCTCTTCCCTGTTTAGGAATATTTTGAACTGGTTTTCATCATAGCAACAGAAGGAATATCAAATGACCACAAATTTCATTTGCTTTTATAAACACAATTCAATAGCAAAAAATCAGAAATTTTCCTAATCAATCCCTTTTGTATTTAAAATCTTGAGCCTGATGTAAATTCCTCCATTCAGCTCCAGAGGAGTACATATGTAGGAATATTTAAGATTAGACTATACCTGTTTTATTAACAAAGATTGTCACACACCCACTCTGTGTTCCAAGTCCTTTCAGATGTGATCTACCTGCACTTGAGAAGTCATAAAATTAACGCTCATATTTCACCAAGCTTAATCAAGCACTTTTTTCTCTCACTAGTTATCTATGCTATTAGTGTATTTCAATTTATTTGTATAAAAATAGAATTATATGAATCCTACATCAGCTGGGGGTAGTGCTGCCCTGTTGTGAGGCAGCATTCTGCACTGTTTCTGTAGATATATTCAATGTTTCAGTGACTGGGCTCCCAGGAAAAAAAACACAGCTGAAGGGGAAATTGTACATGGAGAATGAAGTCACCTGACAACCTTTCTCAAGAATTTTGTGGTGAACTACTTGCATTCTCTCTTTTTTATTTGGAGAGGTTCTTACTTTCTTTCTACTGTCAGACAGTCTGTGAGAAATAGTACATATGCTACCTGATACTCGGATTGTCAGAGGGGTTTTTTTCTGTGTCTGTGCAGATTACCAAATTCTAGTCATTTCATTCCAGGATATTCCTATGTGTTTTAACAATGAAAAGCCAATTAAGGTAGCACCAGCTATAGATAACTGCTTGTGCATAAGTGTGGATGTTCCGAGTAGTTTGAAGTTCTCCTATAGACCTTAGCTTCTGTGATAAAAAGTCCAGTTGACCCTACTGACATAATGCATACAAATCTTGAGGATGTGACTTAATACAGTCACATGTGTCCAAAGGGCGAGGGGGTCTTACTAAAAGACTCCATGTCTCTTTAAATCTGCATTTGCCATACTGCCTGGCACAATGCCTACTGACACCAGTAAGTTTATCTCTATAGGCTGAAATGGACATTGTATTGGGTCCAAATTAACCTGAAGGAAGCTGCTGTTGCAGTGCTAGGGGTCATCAACACAAGTAAAAGATTAAACAGTTTCACAGAAACACCGATGCCCAAGGCAGTACATAAGAAAGGGTGGGGTAGCAAGTGGTTTGGTTCTTTTTCTAACAGGTCTCAAATGGACACAAAATGATTTTGTTTTCAAGACCTAAAAGCTTGGCTGTTCTGTTTGTTAAGACAAACAACAGTTTCTTGCTTTGTTTGGTTTCACATGGCTTTGTTTAACAATTGTTCCCAAGGTCATAAGGAAAAACACACTTCAAAAGACAACATATACTAGTTTTTATTGCTTATTTATTTACTACTGTTTGTGCTTAGTTACTGTAATTCTTCTTTCCAGTCTGAAGGTCTATGTCCTGCAGTTTATTCCATATATGAAAGACAAACTCCCACTGGCTTCCTTAATATCCCCTTCAAGCGTTTTGTTAGAGCTAGCTTCTGTTGATCATTAAACTTCTGAGTGGTTTTGATTCCCACTGTCCAAGTTCTCTGTAAGATACAGACAGCAAATCTTCCTATGTCATTCTGAGCAAGAAGAAGGGTTGCACATAGTGCTTATGTGAAATTCAATAGTATTTCCTTTGCACATTAATTAGCCACCAGTACATCATGGCGGGAATTTGGCCAGTGGGACAGGGACAGAATCAAGCCTTTACAGTATCACATTTCCAAACACCCATGGTACTACCAAAATTATTTCTGTGAAGTGGATGCTTAAAAATGTTAATTCAGCTGGATCAAAGCCAGAGCTTGTGTATCCAGTGGTGAGTCTTCCTTTCCTTAATCTTGACCCCAGACAGGACTTAAAAAAGGAAGAGAAATCAGTGAGCACATGCAGCAAGCACTCAACTATGTCTCAAAGCTACAAAATTGAATTTGATTTGTGCATTCATATCAAGAAGAAGTAATTCTGCTAAACTGAGATAATGAGAAATGTGTTTTACTTCAAATTTGGCTCCATAAAAAACAATTTCAATGTTTACAGGTTTTTGCATTGGAATAGACTTAATTTTCAAATTCAAGTAATAGAATGTTCTAAAATTTCTTCTGTAGTAAGCCACACATGGTACATTTTATTACATTTAATAGAATAGAAGCATCAGAGAAAGCATAAAAAACTAAATTTAACTCAAGAGGCTGTTTAAATTATCAAACTTGGTCTTTTACCTTGTGGTGGCTGGTATTTGCACCCTTTTTGCAAAGACTAAAAGGGCAAAAGGAATTCAAGTATAGGCACACACTTTTGTTTTGATGGCTTTCATATTTTTAAGAAGGTTTTCTGTGAAACTGAATTTGTATCTGTATTTTAGCAGACAAAAAAAAAATCAAAGTATTCACAGAAGGCTTAAAAAATGTTAAAATTTTTTACCATAGTATCATGCTACTTTTTTGAGAGGCTGTTCTATGTGTACTAAATCTGGATACCTTCATGCTGCACAGCCATATCGGTTTGATTGCACTCAACTTCAAGCACTCAGATTCTGCAAACCGCTGGCTTGGCTTCCCTTTACTTAAAGCTTCAGCCACAAGAAATGCTTAAAGTACCTGTCATAGCAAACAGGTTTTTTTATGACCATTTCTTGTAATACATTTTTTATGTATTACAAGAACAAAGCTGTGGTTGCATCACCAAGCAAGGACTCTATCACAGTGATACAGAGGAGCAGAGGTGTCAGTGGTTGTACAGCTGGACCTTCAGTTCAGCATCATGACAGAGCATTGGTCCCTCCCCTTTGTGAAAAGGAAAATGCTCAGCAGAATCTGCCAGAATGAGGTTAAAAAATTAGATGCTATTCCCTTCAGACTTCACTATAAAAATTAAAAAAAAAAAAATCATAGAAATGGCACAGCTTAGAATTTTTGCTAGGATTGCTGCTTCACCTTTGTTTTGGCACTCAGAAAGACTACAATGATGTCATGAGGGTATGCAGAGAGAAAATCTGAAAGACCAAAGTCCAGTGTAAAAAAGGCAAAGAAATCTATTCAAAGAAAGGAACTTACTCAAATCTCTGAGGGCAGCTTGTTCAGTGGGAGAGTGCAACTGGGGAAAAATGCTTAATTCTGTTTTTATCAAAGTTCTTTTTTTTCATCAAAGTGGAATGAAAGGAAATACTGGTTTCAGCAAAGCCTATTGATACAATTTTGATAGAATTCTCCACCTCCAGTACTAATTTCTCAAGATGTGGTTATTGAACCTATTGTCCATGATAAATAAGGAGTTGTAGTGAGACACCTGACACCATATCTTCAGTGGTAGAGTGATCTTGACACCAAAAAGGAGAGTGGAGTATAAGCAAGGGCAAGAACTGTCTCTCTCAGCCTGCCAGGAACTGAGAAAAATAAAACAGCAGTTAACACTGCAGCACAGGATTATTGTTGGTCTTCTTGAACCCATTTTGGTAAACCAAAGAGCATCTTGAGTCATCACGAAGTCATTTGCAATTCACCATGTAGCAACATCTATAGAGAGAAAAATCTAGCCATAGCAGCGCCTCCCCCTGCCCCGACTAAGAGAGATTAAAACCCAAATGTATCACTTTCCAGAAGTACACTGCCCCATCACCATCCATTTGAACACCCTCCTCTTCTTCCTCTCATTATTTTGTGCATAATGGTCTCTAGTCTGCTTCCCTGCCATTCTGCTTTGCATAAGGTAATTAAATATTTATGGCAGCAGCAAATAGAATCCAGATTTTCTAACAAATGAACACACTAACTAATATGTTATGAACTCATTTCTGCTCACTGGTTGAATAAATATGCAGGCAGAGCAGACTCAGTATGACACAGTGGTTCATCAGCAAATACGTGCTAGGAGAGTCCCTGGGACACACCAACAGCAGAGGTCCAGCTCCTCCCAGGGCAGGGATGTGGCTCAGAGCCAGAAAGGCCATATTGTGGTTCTGAGCGCTGAGCTCAGGAACAAAAGTGAGACAGGACTGTTATTGTTTTATGTGAGGAATGCTAGGACTAGTCTTAGATGCTTTATCCAAGTGAGATGATTTTTTCTTGGTTTTCCACTTCAGCAAAAATAATTTCAATTAGAAAAGAACTGGTTTTCAAAAAAAAAGCTACTTGTTCCTCTCTCCCTGCCTAGTTATTTCTGCTGTCTTTGGCGTTATAGTAAGTCTTTGAACCTTATTCCACTTCATTATTGTGAGCTGTGCCCTTCCTTTGTTTATTTCTTGACTTTGTTTCTCTTCCCTCTCAAGTAAAAGGTAATTTTTCTTACTGTGGTTAAAAAATAAAAATAAAATTACTTCTAAATTCTTCTTCTGTGTTTCCCAGTGGATGTCTGTTTTATTTCTGCTAGGTGCAACCTGATTAGAATTTCCTTTAAGCACATAAAAGTATTTGAGAGTTTGTTGTGCTGTTTTTCTTTAAATAGTATTGTATCTAATGTGCCAATATTCCGATGTTTCCAATAATTTGAAGAATGGTGATCAAAAGTCAACAAACAGAGGAATATTAAGCATTTCTGTGATCACAATCCAGAGGAGTCAGTACAAAAACCATTTCATAATGCTTCTTAAGCAGAAGCATAACACATCAATCCAAGCTAAGCAAATAAATACAATTTTAAAAGAACAGCCAGACAGTAGGTTAAGCTGGTCATTTCCCAGTATTGAACAGTGCTGCTTTCACAGGATCATCAAGGTAGCATTTAAATCAAGATAAAACCTTGAAGCTGTCAGGTTGGTGATTAGAGCTTTGTGCTGTCTTAGAGAGTTCTTTCCTTCAGACAAAATAGATTCCAGAGCAAAGAGCCAATGCAAGTCTGGCATATATCATTTTTCTGGCAAATCCATACTTAGAGCTAAATAGTGAATTCTTCATCTCCACTGGGGTAAGTCACTGCCCTTCTTGAATGTATCACCCTAAGATCTGAAGTATGAAAGATAAAAGTATATGAGTTATTAATTTGGATTACTTCCATTATAATCAAGCATTAAGGCATTAAAATTAATATCCAGTTTTACAATATTCACATTCAGGAAAATATTTTATCCCCTAGCTTTCAGACAGGCTGAAGTCTGCTATTCATAAGGGCCTGAATTTCAGGTGGAACTGCAGCATCTCTTTGGTCCAGTTCAGCTTTTGTTGTATAAATTGTTGGCATAATTGGGAGAAATGAATATGCATTCATGGTCTGTCATTTCTTCTTGACTAGCTTTTTGCCACCAACCAGAATTAACTTCTTAGTTTTCTTCCAAAACCTCCATTCTCTCTTCTTTCTCTCCTATAAATAAAAATTTTGTTCTTTCCCACTCAGACCATAAAGGTCTACTGTGTTAGCAGAAAATTTTTATTTTGCTTCTCCTATTCTCACACTTCCTCCCTGAACACACTGTAAATGATTGCAGATGTCCAGTTCCCACATTAGATAATCAAAGCCTATCTAAAATACTTTGATCCTCAACATACTTAAAATACTTTACTGATTCATAGATGCCTCAAAAATATCATTCTTGAGTGTTTTCTTCCAGATTGTGTCCTCTATTTTAAGTCATACTTCATAGATACAACTTCTCCTTTTTAAAGTTATGCTTTTTAATTACTCTTCTTTTGCCTTCATATTTTTATTCATCTAATTTTTTCTTAGCCTATACCAGATTACAAAATACTTACATATTAAAATTTACAAATGTCTACTAATCCATTTTGTTACATCTCTGTTCACAAATTTTTTACACTGTAGACCTATACATGTCTTTAAGGTGATCATAAATTAGGAATATACGACATCTTCATTCAGCTACCTTTTTATTTTAAAGGACTCATGCCTGCTGCATTCCAGCCTGTGTACTGTGCTACAAAGCATGGTGTAATTGGATTCACACGGTCCATAGCTGTAAGTATGCATTTTCCAAAAGGGTGTCAGCAGCTCCTCGGGAACATGCTTAAGTTTTTCATGTTCCTGCTCTATAGCCACACAACTGGAACTAATTTTGTGAAAGAAGGCAAAGTGTGTGAAGCAGTGGAGGTTCCCTCCTTTCACAAAGGGAATCATCCAGAGATGGAATAAGTACGGCATCTGTGTGTTTATGACCGATTTGAGGTTTGGAGAACATGGAAGAAAGTGTTGCAGAGTAATTTAAGGACGGTAGGAGGAGTCCAAAAGCCAGATTTTAATCCAAGTTGTAAAAATATTGTTTCAGAACCCTGTCTCATTCATTTAACATTTTGATTTCCTTATTTCTAAGTCAGGTCAATGACTTTTTTTATGATAAATAGGCACCAAAGTTTACAAAAGTCACTTGAACACATCATTATTTATTCTTACCAATTCTTAATACTCTGAAAATGAAAAATTGCACATTCAGGATGGAGCATGTAAGATGATCATATTATAAGTCTCAGCCTCTAACTCCAAAACTTTCTAGTTAAATTGAACAAAAAAGTGTAACAAAACAACTTGGAAAGAGAAAAAACAATTACACTTTAATAGATTAATCTTAGAGATATTCTACTCACATAGCATTTCCAATCTGATTTCCAGAATTAAACACCTGAAATTATACTATCAATTTAATGATGCTAATTACACTCTATCCATATTTTTTTGCCCCTATCCCCACACAACTAACTCCTTTTTCAGATTAGTGTGAAGAGAATAGTGTGGATAAGTGTTTCATATATTATATTAAACACATCAAGTACATGGCACCTCATTTTCCAATTTTGTTTTCTCATTATAAATATAAATATCACCATCTAAGGGAAAAAGTAAATTAGATGAATAAGTAAGTAATAAGTAAATAATAAGTAATTTAATAAGTAAATAAGTAATTTAATAAGTAAATTAGCTGTCTTTAAGGAACACAAGAATGCCAAGGAAAAAAAGAATAATAAACATAGTGAACTACTATGTTTAGTAGTATTTACCAGGAAAGGCACTACAGCCTAATGTTGGGCTGGTTTTCTACCTTACATCTAGGACTTCAGTTTCTTGTCTCCCCAGATCAAAAAAGCAGGCTACCGTACCATGAAAATGATATGTGACTTACATAATACCTGAAAGAAGTCTATTAAATATTAAAATAAATAGAACCCAGTGTTTAAAAGTTATGGTTATTCTCTGATATATAATGTATAGTTCATCAGTTCTGTGCTATTGCTAAGAAAGTTCATCCAGCACTCAAGACATTCCTGGATGTGGGTCAGACCTCTTTGCTATGTGCACACTTTGGCAGAGCCACAGACCAGGGGTCCTACCTCTCCCAGAACAACCTGTGCTCCTTTCTTTCATCATGTTCCCGAGCTGCTTCCAGAAAAAAGTGTCAGTTCGCAGGGACTTTCCAGTGGAGATGCTCAGAGATAGATTCATACCTTGGCAGGGAAAATAGAACAAGTAGGAAGGTTTAGCATTACAGTTGTAGGGATAGAGAACATATTCTATTTCTGTTGATGTGAGGAACATATCTTAATACAGTATCTTAAAGATAATTTTATTAATTTCAAAGTTTTCTTTTAATAAAAAAAAAAAGTTCCTATAAGATTGGAAGCATACATTTGGGAGAACCTTTTCTTGTTTTTGCTTGGAAGAGTTGTATCATCACCCTAGAATACTGTTAATGACATGCTAGAGAACACTAAGAACAAAAAGTATTATGGAACAACCAGCTTCATGTACAGAGTTCTGATTTCTTGTAGAGTTGTTCTTCTAACAAAAGCAATTAGGGTTTTTTCTAGTAATCTAATATGATTACTAGAGAAAATGTGCTTCAAACTTAATTGTTAGGAAAATCAGTAGTAACAAAATCTCCTTACTTAGCAAGGCTGAAAAGTATTTTATGGTAAATCTCATTCTTTGAAAATTTGCTTACACAATTCTGTCTTAAAATGTTGATGACAAATGCCTACCCCTTTCTCTTTTCTAGTTAGCTGCTAGTATGGACAACTACGGTGTGAGACTCAACACAATTTGTCCAGGATTTGTCAACACACCAATTCTTCAGTCAATAGATAAAGAAGAGAATATGGGACAATACTTTTCATACAAGGATGAGATAAAAAATATGATGCAGTTCTACGGCGTGATGGAGTAAGATAGATCCCTTTATGCATTCCCATTTCCCAGCAAAGTTCAAATCAAATTAGCAAATTAAATATAGTGATTTTAATTTTTAATAGCATTTGGTGTTGCCTCATGAATTTGTTTAATAAAACCCATTCTAAGATGCTGGGTATAAAAATATAATATTAAGATATAGGTAAGATATATTTGTACTGAAATTTCCCAAAATTTTCATGTGAACCAAGATAGAAATCAGACCAAGATCTGACACAACTGGATTAAGAGCACAATAGCAACCACCATTGATCAGATCAAAGAGTTGCCCAGCCCATCACAGTCTTGCCAACAAAGACCAAAAGTAGACAGCTTTGACAGACTAAGAATATTATAAGCATAAAATGATATTTTTTAACACTTCCTTAGCTACTAACAGTTAGCTTCCAAGATGCTTCTGCACAAAGGAAATTGTATGACTGTATTGTTTCACCCATACTTTATGTAAAATATTTTGTACCTATTGACCACAGCAAACTGCATGTGAAATTATCCTTTATGCTAATTTGTATGTCAGTTCTGCTACAGAAGCAGGATAAATTAACAGCAAAGAGCTGCAGAGGATTGTATAAGGATTACTTCTGTCCAGTTCCCTGACAGAGAAAAGTTTGATAGGAAACACAGGGGCAGCTGGATGTCTACAGGCATTTATCAAAAACTAGAGCAAAAACAAGTGATGATTTGCAAAGTAGCCACTTAAGATGTATGTCCTGATTAAGGAGAATACATATCTCTTCTGAAACACCTCTGCTTTTCCTCAAAATAAATTTGTTCAAATGCCAATTTTTTAAAAATTTTCAGATATATAGATTTACATTGAGTATCTTGTCCTTCTTACATGGTCTATTATATCGTTAATCTGAAATAACTTTTTTTTTTCAGCCCATCAATAATTGCTGAGGGATTGATAACAATAATTGAGGATGATACTCTAAATGGAGAAGTTATGAAGATCACAGCATCCCAAGGAATTCATTTTCAGGAATATGGCCAAACACCTTTTACATCATCAAAGAGATAAATAATTGTTTTGTGCTAATTACTTTTAGCTTTTCTTAAGTAAAAAAATTTTGAAAAGAGTAATTTTGCAGGAAAAAAGATTAGTGTTGTTTTTAGATCAGTGACAGTGTTCAAACATTTGCATCCTAATAACAAAGAGATAGGTGAGAAAATCTGTTATGGGAAGATGTTATCACCTTATTCTGATTCTGTAAGCACTAGTAACAGTATTTATTTAGTAAAAAAACACACTTCTCTGAAGCCTTTTTTTTATTATTCTGTGGTAGGGGCCATTTTTTTCATTCTGGTTGTTCTGATCTACATACTCCAAGCATAGTTTAGTTCATCTGACTCACTTTTGTTATAATTCTTTTCACTGTCATGCTTACTTATTTACATCTTGAATTCTTCAGACCAGGAATTCAGTTCAGGAATGTAGATCACAAATGTAGCCATAAAGAGTTAAGAATTAACTTGCTTTTATGAAATGTTAAATATGGCAACTTAATATGTTGTATATCATATAAGGAAGTACAGATTTTTAACTTCTTGGATTTTAGATATTTATAAAATATTTTAGAAATGTTTTTGTTTTCTTTTTTATATATATATGTTAATTTTCTCACTCTGTATATACAGGGATGAATATTTGGGCATTGATTTAAATGTCTGCTTGCCTATTAAATCTTATTTTCTAAACCTTTAATTTCGTGTCTTCATTGAGTAAAATCTCAATTCAGTCCTGAATAATCTGTTTTTTGTCATGTTTTTACATTTGCCCTTTGGTTTCACAGTACATATTCTCAGATGTAGCATGTCATATAGCAGCAATGAAAACAAAAATTGAGCTTCTTACCTTCTGAGCACTACTGAACCTTCTGAATCCAGGTCAATCCTCAGCTACATTTATGCAAAAAATCTTCATATTTCATGGGTTACTTGCCTAACAAAAATAATTTTTTGCATGTTAATTTAATTAGCCTCATAGCATAAGAAGATTTAATAGCTCCTGGGAAAGCTGGAAAGCTAATATTTACCCTTCTTAGGAGTAATGACTTTAATTTCATTGATTTTTCTTACTGAAAGAGTGAAAGCAATTGTACTTACCTTCTGTGGAAGTCAGGGAGTAGTAAGCCTGTGGGGAGAAGTAACAGGAAAGCATACTTTGAATTACTCATCATTTTCCCAATGCCTCCATTTTTGGCTCTATTAACACTATTTTTAAGCCCATTTTGAACACACACAGGATGCTACACACACCTTTAGCATCCCTGACAGCATCTGTATACCCTTCTGGATTAAAAATTACTATCTGATTTGATAGTATTAGTTTTTATGTTTGTCTCATTAAAATCAGAGCATTTCCCAATACATGGCAGAGTAGTGCAAAAGAGATGATGAAAACTTGAAGTCAGCATGTGTTAGCTAGGTCCTAAAGCTGATAATCATCTACCTTTGTGTGTCTGCTTGATAGGCAGGATTTCAATGTAGTCTAGAAAATAGGGAAGGTTTAATAATAATGATTGTACATGCAAAACATGAAATCAGCAAACACCACACTAGGACAGTAACTCAGCAGTTTATCTTAATAACACACTTCAAATAACAATAGGAATATTGCTGATGGTACATTGCTGGCTTGATTGCTTTTGCTCATCTCTGCTCCTTAATACCCCAAAAGAAATTTCTGCTAAACAGGGTGGCTTGACTTTCCCAGGGAATCAATGAAAGAATAAATATTTTAATAATGTTAGTAATAAAAGACCAGGAGTCCAATGTATGCTCCCTGAAAGAAGAAAACCAGAAAGAAATGTAAATTACAGCTAATTATTTCAGTCATTGCTCATTTAACTTGTGATATTGCACTTCTAAAAAATTCTAATTCTATGAATTGGTATTATTCTAAGATTCCATTTATGGGGTATGTCAATAGTCACACGAGAAAAAATTAGATTTAAAAAGCATGCAATTAGACTTGAGGACACCAGAAAAATCTAAGCCTATATCTGGGAAAGAATTTAAATCACATCTTACATGTGTAGGTCTTTTCTTCTAAATTAATTTTGTAACCCAAAAGACAGATGTTCTCAAATCAAAGCCATACAGAAAATTTCATGAAAGGCATATACTGCACTGATTTCCATCTGATAATCTGATAAGGAAGCCTCAGAATCACATGAACATTTCAACTAAGATAAATCTCAAATTATTAGCACATCTGGAACCTATTGGAAGAAATGTGTACAGTGAAGCAAAATCCTTGATGCAAATCATATTGTGAAAAATAGACATCAAAATTCTACCTTTTAATTAAAAAGTGCCCCAAAACAATTACAGCTTTCCACTTTCAGATAATCTGAATTTAAACACATCTGAGGGTTTTATCTCACAGGAAGAACAAGTCCTACATATGTTTTGGAAGGGTTTCCTGTAAGACTTCCCCCCAAACTTTGGAAGTCTTCCAGTCAGAAAGAAAGAGAGATTATGTTTGATTTAAAGAGAGAAACACCAGAGAAGCAGTAGGTAGAAAGATGAGTTGAAGGGGGAAAGTGAGTTTCATTTTTTGTACAAAGACTGTTTTGAAACTTCATGTTCAGTTAAAAGTCTTGACATAATTCCAAGACTTAATTTATTTTGCCTGAGAGACCATCATTTCTAATACAACTGTTCCAGTGTTGTAAAGAAACTCAGCCAAAAGGAAAAATAAATATTTTAAATGAGATACACTAATTGCTAAGAACATAAAATAGCAAGTAATATTCTAGACTCATACAATGATCATTATTTGGAATGAAGGCTCAACCCCATGCGACACAAGTTTACTTTTCAGTGGGTCCTTAGGGTTTCATTTAGGATTTTCCTTTGGGATAAAGAATGAATATTACTAACAAACTTTGTTTTTTTCAGTGCTTACGATCCTTCACAAATGCCCAGATCATGAGGCCTTTAAAACACTTCGTTGCATGACACTGTTAGTTTATTTGTATTATTTAATGCCTTAATTCAAGGCATTCAAGAGGTACATAATCTACATAATTATGTGGATCGTTCATTGCATTCTGTAGAGTTCAGAATGACCTGGAATTAACTTGTATTATGAGTGCCATAAAATCATATGTGTATCAATTTCATTACTGACAGGGTGAATCATGGAGTAACTTCTTGTTTCTTTCGGAAAACTTTCTAGTTTTCTGAAATTAAGGAAGTCCAGATATGAGAGACTAAACCTTTTCCTCTTGTTTGGAACATAAGCTTTGCAAACAGTAAACCAAAAATAAACTTCAATAAAACCAAACTCTGATTTCCACTGAAATTGTGAATATGAGACTAATCTTTAAAGGAACAGCATTAGATAACTAAAGCTGTGACTTTCGGGGAGGATAGGGCTCTTCTGATAGATGATGATTTCCTTCCTCCACTGTTGAACTGCTCTAAACTTTCTACAGGATGATTCTCCAGCTTGAACTTCCCTTTTAGCTAAGTCTATTTGCTTTGCATCAAGAGATGTTGACAGTTTTCAGCTCCAGCTCCAGGAGTCCAGATGGTGCAATGAAAGTGAAGGATAATACCATATGACTTAGATTTTCTTTTTTTTTTTCCCTTCCAGTACATAAAGGAACAGCTTAATGTCAGGTCAAATTTAAAATTAAAACAGAAAGGGGCAGTAAACAAGAAGCATTATGCTCTTACTCTGATGGGGGCAGTAAATAGGAAGAGAACAGACCAGGTAAAAATAAGGTGCAAAGAGGCTAAACCTGGAACTTCTTCAAAATAAGTAACAAACCCGACTGTTTACTTGAAAGGCCATTACTATGCACTGTGGCCCAGATTTAAATTTGAATGTTTTCTGGTTTGTATAAGGACAGCCTAACACATGTTTCTCTCGGGGATTTAGAGGATAAAATCAGGATCTTCACAGTAAAAATTAATCTTAATAAAAAAATGAACTATTTCAAGTATTCATTCAGCAGTGAAGCATTTGAAACAGTTACATATTAAGGTCCTTTTATTTTTCAGAAGCTCTGTTAATTCACTGCTGGCATCTGCTGGACAAATTTTACAGAGATTATTACTTCTGCAGAGGTAGAATTAATTTTTTGTTACAGGAATTACACATTTTAGCTTTCATTTCCATCAGAGGGTTCCTATCCCTCCTTTCACACAGAAGAGAGGTGGCACAGGACAGGATGATTGTCTGGTGACAGGTCTGACATTTGGTCCAGGAATTCTGAATGGTCAAAGGCTCTAGATAGAGCCTCATCAAGCAGAGATTTATGGTAGTGACATCCAAGTAGAATGCAAAAAATCTATCCAATCCCTTATTTGTCACCCTGACCCTGCCAACTCCTTCTCTTCATCTTCACATTGGACTACCTTAAACACAAGCATTTCAGAAGTGAACTACACTCCAGCTACACCAAAGCAGCTGTGCTTTTTCAGCAACCACCAAGAGCATGTTCACTTAAGACATCACTCATTTCTCTGATTTCAGGGAAACTGTAAGACCAGTTTATTAGTTCACATCATGCTTCACATCAAAGAAATGGCTCAAGGTATCTCAGCAGCATTTTTCTCTTTGCAATGGAACCTTTTCTCAGCAGCCACGATCTTGAGAAAGGAAAGAAGAACAGGAGATCAAGCACTCAGTCACAGAGCTTTGAACTTTTTGCTATAGGACATGAGAATAAGCACACTTCTGCTTGCCTGCAGAAAATAAAAGCACATAGATAACTTTCCCTGCACTTTCCCACAGCTGCAAACAAAACCTACAGAAGAGAAGAGGAAATAAAGATATTTTGGAATACAGGAATGTAAAACTCTTCAGAAAAAATAGTTGTATTTTAGCTCATCTAGCTCCTCAGATTCACCTAGTTTAAAAGACTAATGCTTCAGAATCTTAAACAGCATTTGACCTTGAAGCATTATTTCAGTAATTAACACTACAAGCAGGTAATGTCATATACACAGGAACAGTTCTCAAGAAAGACCCAGAGATAGGCAGAGAATACTGAATTCTCTTCTACTTATTCTGGAACAGTTCTTACAAAAATTAAAGAGCTTCCTTGTACAAAATCCTTCTGGCAATTTCACTTCAAATAGATATAGTGTTCCCTCATGGAGCTTCCTTCTCTGCATTTGTAAATCTGTTTAAATACACTGCCCTCAGCAACGCTTACAAATTAGCTCACACTTATCAAAACTGCTACTGTTGTCTTGATTTAAGAGATTTACTAGGTACATATTAATGAAAGACTAGAGAAAACTCAGCTAGCATTTTTTTTACATATCTATATATTTATATATGTGGATATATATATATATATTCACATATATGTACCTACTACACACTCACAATCTACACATACACTAGAAATCTTTTGGTTTAGACCAATAGTCACTATATCTGCATGTCCCTGGAGATGGTACCTTTTATAAAACTTGTGAGGCATTATTTCTCAGTGATGTTTATCTCCAAACTTCAGTGTCTTAAGATCATGAAATAAGCTTAAATCTGTATAAATTACATTTTATTGAGAATGTTTTACCTAACTGAATTTGCAGTTTCATTTTTCTTCTCAGTTCCTGAAATATATCAAAATTGGATTTGCTCTTTAATTTAAACAATCACACATTAGCTGATGTATAATCTTTGACATATGGATTTGTCATATCCATATTATGGATCCCTCAAATGCCACCTGCTGAGGTAAATCTATGCTCCTACCTGTTTTAATTTCTTATATATTATTTTATATACTACCATAGATAATCACAGTCACTGGAAGGTTTGTGATGCTATACACAGGCCACTTCCCAAGCATTTCATGACAGAGTCTTTAGAATCGTAGAATCACTTAGGATGGAAAAGATACTTAAGACTATTTAGATCACCCTTGTGGCAGGACAAACTCCTATTTTTCATATGGGATTTCCTTCTTTTGTTATTCTGCTAGCATTAAAAATTTTTACTTCCAGAAGGGCCAAACAAAATGAACGAAAAATGCTAAAACTCAAAATAGGCATGAGAGAACATGCACAGACATTCAATTTATTGAACAGAACTGTGCACTGAATACAACAGTGGGTTCTGCTTAAAAAGAACAATTGTATTACACTGTAATAAAAACCAAAAATATGGTCACTAAGCTGACCTCTCAGACCGTGCTCCTTGAAAAATCATCAAATATGTCATCTGAGCAGTCTCATTATTTCATTATTCCTGTCATTCCCCATTATGTTTACTATGTCAAACATTAAAAAAAAAATCCAAGGAAAAAGTACAATCATAGAGCAAAATGTTTCTAAAAGTACAAAGCTTGTGCTACTCAACTGAACTGAAGATAAATAGCTGTATCTTGCAGTACAGATATTTGTCTATGACGTACATGGTGCAAACTCTGTGGCTGAAAGAATAAGGTTCAATCCTATGAACAACAAAGAGCCTTTATAAATATTAGTATGGATAGTGAGTTTCCTATTGGCCACTATTTTTTTCCTCAATTTGCCATTGCAGCATATTGTTAGAGAAAAATTAAACAGCTTAAGGAAGAAAAATTATTCAATACTAACTCCACACATTGGAGTGAAATTCAAATTTAATTTCCAATGAGAGTTTCTTAAAACATTTGGCCCTGAAAATACATTTGTAGCATAAATTAAAATACTCCAGGGTGACAACAAAGATCTGTGGAGTATGTTTAACAGACATAAGGACTAAAATCTTATTAGACGTTGGTTTTGGCCTCAAAAAGCAATCATAATCATTTTAAATAAACTAAGTGAGTTTAATTCCTGAAAATCTGAAGCCTTGGTTCTGCATTTATAACAAAGCACTTTTGTTCTCAAGTTAAATGACACTTCAGCACTGAAACATTTGTCATTCTGGGGAAACATCTGTATTTAAAGCAGGATTTGCATGCTAAGCTTCAGGGAAATGCTAAGATGTCATCAACTTCAGTGAGCCTGAACCAGCCCACAAATCAGCTCAATCTGTGTTCAAGTCTCTGTGCTAGACAAAAAATAATGGCATAGCGTATAGCACTGAGGCATTCACTGCATCAACTGCAAATTAGGCCCGATGGAGTCTCCCTTCCTGACAAAACTTTCTGTGAAGACTAAGATTTCTGGACAGCCCTTCTAGGCAGGGAAGGTGAAAACTATGCAAGAATCCCCCAAATAAGCTAGGTGGAATATTCTGCCTCGCTCCAAGACCTTCCTCCTGCATGGTGTTGTTCTCCACCTTCTGGATAAAAGTGAGCTGTGTTAGCTGTCTTAGTTTGTTAGCTCTGTGCTTCCAGTATTCCTTAGTTTCTTGATATTCAAAGAAACATTCAGTTAAAAGTCATTTTGGCCTATCCCAGAAAACTAGAATGCATCTCCATATGTATTGGGTTACAGCTTCTGAGCTGCACAATTCCAGAGAAAATGCAGAAGAAATTAATTTACATGGACTTAGGAACTGTCTAACAGTAAATGCTGCTCCATGTGACAAACTGAAGATTTGCTAAGAGTAGTTGAAAATATGCATAAACCAAGTTCTCACTCAATTTCTAAATGAAATGCTAATGTCTAGCCAAATTGACCACAAATACTTTTTTGTTCCCCTCCAGGCAGAGGTGATTGAGTCCTTAGTTCTCAAAGTCAAAAAACAGCATTCCAGGAGATGAAAAGAGAAAGAAAGATGAGACTTTACAGTCAAAGGGGCAGATTAGCATGAATCTACCTCTAAAGACTGTAGCATAATGATACAGCAATCATTCTAAATTTTCAGTATTGGGATTTTCTAAAGGGGGCTTTCAATCCAGCAAGGTATCCTCAGCAACTGTTAATGCTTAACAGTCATTGCTCTTGAACTGTGGAGTATAAATACATTTTATACTCATAGAAACTGGCAAATAACTGCTAATCAGCAGCATGAATGCCCTGTCTTGGAACTTGGCTACTTCTATAGAAGGAATTCTATGGAATTCCCTTTGAGGAAAGATCTGACCTGCAGAATCATAGTAATTGGTTTCAAATTATTTACTTTTCTTCTCCCTGAATTCCAGTAGTTTTTAAATATTTAAAGCACTCAGACTATAAAAGCAGGACTCTAATCAATTTAAAGCAATTATGACTACTGGATCCTCAATATTTACCTGATATTCAAAAATTTTTCAGGTGATCAGAAGCTCTGGCATTGGTGTTTGGCTGAATCCCAAAGCAGAAATGGAAATTATTAAGAGAATGCATTTTGATTTTCAAATCTTTGGTTTAGATTTAATATGTATTCATATCTGATTAAAACTCAGAGACTGAAATACAACTATTATAATTGAATTTCCAAAGCCTAGTCTAATTTTTCAAATCATTAGTAATTCATGCACTTGATCAAATTTTCCCTCTGTAGTAATTCTTTGCAGCATATCTTTGAAAGTGAGCTGCATAAAAGGTTTTATGATTAGACAGATTCAACCAATTCAGTAGCTTTGTTTATAGGGCAGCTGCCAAGACGTGAGTCACCAAGTCAGCCTGTGACATGCCCGCTTGTATAACTTGTATTCTTTGGCAGCTTTTGAGGGGTTTGCATATCTCTTATTGGATACATAACTCCTCTCACATATCAAAAAAATAAATAGAGTGATAAATTTGTATAAAATTAGTTTTAAAACTGTACTCATTAAAACCAGTGGAGATCAGTGTATTTTTTTTACATCCTGCACCACCCTCTAACTTGGCGGTCAGAGTAAAGGCAAGAACTTGAAGCTGGTAAAACATAAACTTCTTGCCTTACATCAGACTTTTGATTAAAAGAACAGATTTAAAATCCATGAGGTTAGTGTATCTTCTAGCAGAAGCTGGGAGATATACCAAAAGAATGAATTTAATCTGTTTGTCCTAAGAACCATCGACTTCAGCCCGCTGTATATTGATAGCCAGCCCTATGTGGAGACAGAAATCACATTCTCTTTCTCTCCATCTACCTAATTGAATTAGGGAAAGAATAGTGCAAAGGGTAATGAACTTCAAGCACATCTGTTTGCTCCTTAAGTTTAAGTTGGATGCAATACCAAAATAATTGGTCTCCACCATTCAGAGGTCTGCTGTTTTTGAGCAGTTTTTATGCTCTGAGGGTTGTTTCCTAACTAAACAGCTCAAACAATAAACACTTTTAGAGATCATTTGTTTTGCTTGCTCTAACATCTAGAAAATGGTTAGGCTTTTTAAACTTCTTAGTCTGATACACTGCAATTTATTTCTGGATTGAAAGAGTTCCTGGTCACCAATTGTTACTTTTTTGCTCCTAAATAAAGTTTATTTAGTGGAACAACAAAATCTCAACAACTCTGGCATCCTGTTTAGGTGGTATAATACAATTGAATTTCATATCAGATTTTAAAGCTTGTCAGGACTTGCTTAGATATTCCTATTTATCTTTCTCTGGAAAAGAAAGGAAATGTTTTGTTTGCTTTCTCATATCATTTTGACTTGGAGGATTCCATTGGGCCAGTTTGAAATCCAGAATATTAATTACCTTATATACACCATTACATCAACGTGATCTGGAGGAAACATATTTTTCTGGGTTTCCTGTTCTAAATGATGTGGTTTCAGATAGAACATTTGATAGTTGAGGACTGGGGCCTCTCTACATGCAGTAAGTTCTTCCTTATCAAGTAAAGCATTGTTTTTAATTTAATGTTCTGTTAGTGCCATGCTGAAATGAAATTACACTATTTTTTCATATTTGACCTTTCCACACCTAAATCTTCATCTTTTTACATTTCGAAGTAGGGTGTCTGATGGTCAAGGATGAAAAGGTGAAGTAAAGGAAGCCATCAAGGAAGAGACTGTAGAGACTGAGATCACCTTAGAGGACACAGAACCAGAGCATGTTTCCTCTGCTCCTTAGAATCAGACTGGTATTGGGTAAGTTTCACTTGAATTCTGGTGA
Source organism: Cyanistes caeruleus (assembly GCF_971803275.1). Taxonomy (NCBI): domain Eukaryota; kingdom Metazoa; phylum Chordata; class Aves; order Passeriformes; family Paridae; genus Cyanistes; species Cyanistes caeruleus. Next base: position 35,778,336 of record NC_141705.1, read on the forward strand.
ATCAGATAACAAAGAACTTGAAATTTGTCGCACACTGGCTGTAGATCAGTCCACAGCCTGAGAGGTGAAGTGTCAAAATTCTAGTGAGGGTACATAAGCCAGTACCAGTCATGGGAATAAAGGATAAGGAGACAGGCAAGAATCTATACAAGCTGCAGGAAAACCTTCTAAGGGGTATCTCCTCTGGGACAAAGAGCTCTCTGATGTTCCAGAGTATCTGATAACCTCACCTATGCTCCATTTCTGATTAAAGGTTGGACCAGATGGTTTCTGTCCCTTCCAACCTATTGTGTGGTTCTGCACATTGCTTTTTTAATACCCTCTACATGGGCTACACTACAGTGCTTCTGGGACTGCTCATTTTCAGACCACCACAACACCCCACAACCAGGCTGAACTCTAATCTGTTGACAAATAGCTCATGTCAAATGGTGTCAAGCAATGGTATAAAGATCCACCATGCAGGGACAGTGTGTGGTTAGGAATTTCCTTCCTAAAGAGAAATCAAGTTTTATCTTTTTTTTTATTATTATTTTTTTTATCTTAATCAGTAATCAGTAATCACTGAGTGGCTGCATAGTTCTACTTTCCATGACCAGATCCAGAGGTTTAGAAATTATGCACAGAAGAATGGGCTGCAGGATTTTATCTTTTAACAAGTAACTGATAATACCTGATAATAAACTGCCTGAAACAGCAGAGGTTCTACTTCTATGTGTACATCCTGATCAAAGAAGGGATTTCTGTTTATGGTAGGGAAAAAAACGGTGCTGTGAGCAGCATGAGGGCACCACACACAATGTTTTCACTGCTTCTGAGCTACCCTTGGTGAACAGAAAAACACATCCAGTCTAGTCTGAGAGAAGGGGTTTGTCCTATACTGGCCTGGAAATTGTTGTGGAGAGGAGGTATCCAAAATATCAGAGGGCTTCCTACTTCATGATATGCTGCTACACTAAGGAAACTCTAGATATGGCAGACAGGGATAGAAGAGAATAATCTGAATGTTTATGTATCCCTCAGCATCAATTCTGCCCAGAAGGAGGTTTGAGGATTTTACTGTACCTGCCTTCCTCATCCTTTTTCTTGGCCTATGTACCACCAGGAATTGTTCAGATGATCTGGACTATGAAGCAAATGCATCCCTAGGTGGTACTAATTATACAGCTTGCAAACCATATAAAAAAAACACATTTCCAAGCTTGGAAAGCAAGTGGGAAAAATGGACTGAAAAGCTAAGGAAGGAACTTACACTCAGAGGACACTGTTGCAGAATTTACGGAGATACAGGATTTTTTGTCTTTGCAAAAGCAAACAATATTCAAGACGTAAGGCAAATTATAGAACAGAAAATTATTAAGGTTGGAAAAGTCTATTAAGATCACCAAGTCTAACTGTCAACCCAGCTACACCACCATATTCATCATTAAATCATACCCTCAGATGCCATATCCACATGTTTTTTGAGCACTTCCAGCGATGATGACTCCACCACATTCCTGGGAACCCTGCTCCAGTGCTTTACAGTCCTTTCAGTGAAGAAATTATATGAGGCAACTTTATTAAGACAGGATTCCTCACACTAAAACACCAAATTATAAATTATAATTTATTATAATAAATTATAAATTTTCATACCTCTGATTTCCCCATGATTTCTAAGAAAATATTGTTTTATGTGCTAGCACCATGTTGAAAAGGCTTTTAAGCATATTTCAGCATTAAGGGGAAACCCAGAACCTCTTCATATGAAGATTTTATTTTCAATGATAGACACAGTCCTGAATTTATTTTTTTTTGGAGGTAGGGAGCTCAGGCCAAAATATTTCTATTTCAGTGGTAATGAATGATGGTTCACCATGGAAAGCATTTCTCCCACTACTGACCTGAACTCATATTGTTTTTTCTCAAGAATCCATGACCTCTTTGGAACTAAAGCACACTGACACTGCATAACTAACCTATTGTGCAGAGGTAGCAATTTTATTTTTTAACTAGTAAGTGATACTCAAATGCAATTTCTTTTTTTTTGTGAATACTGGTTGTCATACAGATATCATACTACATTGTAAACAGATTATGCTTCAAAGTACAATACATTTTAGAAGGAAATAAACTGATTTGGCAAAGAGTTGAAAGATACTTTCTTTCTATTAATATTTACAAACATCAATGTAATAGCATTCCATACCTTCCCTGCTCTCTTGTAAACACTTGAAGTAGCCAGACAGGTTTTTGAAGGTCACATTGTATTGCTATGAATGAAGCTTCATAAAAAGGCTGAATGTTTCTGCTATCATTTGCGGCAATATGTAGTAATAAACATGTAATAAATACATGTGACCTGTAGCACCTGTGATTCCTAAGTTTTTTCACAAAGAAACATTAGATAGAGCAGTATGTGTACATTTGAGGTTTTTTTTCCAGGTCACAGATAATCATTACATAGGCTTCATGAGAAAAAATGCAGCAAAAGTAAACCACCTTCTGTTTTTTGTGAAAAAAAAAAGAAAAAAACAACAAAAGTGGGCTTATTGAAAAGTCATAGCTTTAGAAGACATGCTTAAATACACAGGTAATATTGAAATTTAGGATGACAGGTTGAAAAGGAAGAGACAGTGGAATCAAGAACCTGCCTATAGCCATGTTCTTTCACTACCAGATGCTCATCCCATTTGGTCCTGTTACAGGCTTCCTCCATGAGTTGCTCCTCTAAAAACACCAGCTTCTGGCAAAGGGCCACAGAAGCCCTACAGTCTTTGTACCTCACAACATGTGTGACAGCTTTCAGAGGGCTGAGCCAGCTCATATCACTAGGGAACACTGACATCAGCACTGGTGTGGATCATGGAGGCACAAGGATGACTAGCAAACCCACATCCTGATCTTGCAGAAAGATGTTTGTAAGTACATGACCAGGCTTGAATGTTCTGCTTTTCTTTCATATAGTTGGCCTGAGGAGAAAAGTCTATTGGATTAACTAAATATTTCATTTCCAAACCATAGATGACATTTGCTGATTTATGGCTGCTGAAGTTTTGAGGGAATTAAATTGTACATTTATCATTATTTTTCCTTTAGCTTCCTATTTTTTTCTCTGCCTTTCAGTTGCTAGCTTGTTATAAAAAAAAAAAAATCTTCCATTTCTCTGCACTTGCATATTCTGAAACAGAGGATTCCATATATCATTAATTTCAAAAAAAAATTGTGATTTCTGGTACACTATGAAACCATTTTTTAACAAATATGAATTTATTAAAATTGTCATAATTGTTAAAATCTCTCTTATTAGAAACCTTGCACTAGCCAATGCTACAGAAGAATATGAAAGATCTCTGAACCAACTAAAAAGAAAATATGGACAGAAACACTGCAAGTAAAATGCCTTGTGAATTCCTTACTTTCTGGCACATTTCCATGTGAAATTTATTCTCAGAAGAAACAGTACAGTATAAAACCAATAGCCCTAGTTTGAGTAACAAAGATTTGCTTCAGAAAAATTGCATTCATTATTTATAATGATTTATCCTGACTTCCTGTTACAAGATTGGCAGAAATTATCTTCTTAGAGTGTGTATGGAAAACCAGGGAAAACTGATGAAGTATTATGTGGTCTTTAGGCAGTGACAGACTGTCCTCTCTTTGTCTTCTACCAACAAGTTCTTCTCAGCCAAAGACAGAACTAGAACATGAAAAATGGTTTGTGTTTACAGGAGCAGGCAACCTCTTTCCTTCTCCTATATTTTTTTTTGCTGCACCACACTCAAGTGCCTCTCTCATCCAGGAACTTGTTGGAGCCTTTTACTCTGTCCTTGAGTCTATCAAACCACTGGCATTGATCCTAAACTGCTTTTTCAAAATGCCCTTAATGAAGAGGAGGAACTTGCACAAGTTTGTACCAGCAGCTTCTGTCTGGGACTGACAGATGAACTTAAAAATCTAACTAGGAAACAGAGTGAGGATGGAGGTCAAAATAAATAAAACTGAAATTCCAAATAACACCAGAGGTTACAATAGAAATATTACACAATATTTTCTGGTTTCGTCTCTTACTCAGCTCATGTTTTGACATAACCCCTAAAGCTTTACATGATGAATATCACAAAAAAAAACCCAACAAAAAAACCCTTTCTCTTAACAAGAAAACACTTACCAAGAACCCCTTTTCCAGAAACATACTTTTTGCTGAATATGGGTTACGTAGGTGAGCCCCTTCTAGGAAAAGCAGCCTAGAGTTAGAGCCACTAAAGCCAACCTTCCATCCTTCTAATGTGCATCAAACCACAGAAATGTCTGAGTTAGAAGGGACCCAGAGGGATGACCGAGTCGAACTGTTAAGTGAATTGACTATATTAATTTTATTTTTTAATTCAACTGATTCAACGTAAACATTTTTCTTCACTTCAGATAAAAATTAACTGCCAGCTTTTGTTTATATACTGAACACAATTTCTAACCCCTAATGAAATGAAATATGCATTACTTAATTTTCTTACATGCTTTCCCCCAGAGTCACTGTGTGATTTCTGGAATGCTAATTACTACATAATTTTTTTTTTACTATCTGCAATTTTGTTGGGGATGCAGACAGAGAGAAATTTAAGCAAAATTAAATGCATTGGAGAAAGCCCAGTCTTGCAATCACATTCTGCACTGCTATGGTATGTTTTACTACAATACCTACTCCCACATGAATGAAGCATACTCTTTAGTTTCTCTGCTTGATTGTGCAGAAATGAATGACTGCAATTTACAGTGGAGCACTTGAAACAGGAAAGCATTAAATATTAAGTCCCACCTTCAAGAAGCCAATGAGCTTTTACAATTTTCTTTAAAGCAGATAGTATTTTGCATGTACAAATTCACAGAGGCACCTGGTGGCTATGGAGCATTGTAAAAAAACTTCTGGGTAGCTCTTTAACCACTTTAACTCTCCCTTTTACACAAACCAGTGCTGCTCTTTGCACCTAGCAAGCATTTAATTAGCAGAGGAAAGCAAAATAGCACTTTCTTTAGGAAACAGAAAATTAAACAACCTGCAAGATTACCACCAACATCAACCCCTTTCCCAGTTATACAGAAGATTATTTCACTCTTAAGTGTTGTGATTTCATATTCTAAGAACTTCCATTTGCTGACTGAATTTTACAGGAAGAGTTCCTGTAATGTGCAAACTGTTTATGTCACCAGAATTCCACTCCTGCTTGCTTTTTAAGATGCTTGTTGGAATCTAAAAGGAAGGCAATTGGCTTGCCCTCAGGGTTTAGTTATTAAATTAATTATTTCTAACAAACAAAGATGTGGGAAATAATTAATTTAAAATACAGAATAAACAGTAAGGACAAAATATTTACAGATAAAATATATTTTTAAAAAAAAATCAGGAAAAATCAGTGAACTACAGGAAATATGCAACTGGAAAATGAGATAAGCAATAAACTGTATTTTTTTGCTGAACATGATGCCAATTTTAATTTGCAAGAATTAACTGTGTAATACAACTGGAAAATGTACTTAAGTCAAAAAACACTATAGCAAGACTTGCAACTAAATTTTAGCACCAAAAATGTCCTTCTAAGGAACATATTTATATAGAGGTTAAAGAGAATGCTTTTAATATACAAACATAAGTATTAACAAGTGCTCATAAGAAAGCAGTGAGAGTACTGCTGGTTTTGCTGTAAATAAAAACTGTAGTGTTCTGGAATTATTTTTTTTTTATTTATTATCCCAGCAGGGTTAATTTGTTTCATATACATGGTGTTTGTCTGGGATTTTTAATCAATCCTGACAGTTCTTCAGTTAATTATTAAAATGCCTAAAGCTTCTGCATGTAGCTGATATAATGGAAACAGAATTGAAGAGTTTTTCTAAGCAATTTTGTGAACATACTGTTCAGAGCATAAGAACAGGGACATCCTACCACGTTATTTGACTGTTAAGAAAGGAAGTACTATTGTTATGTAATTTCATCACAGATGCTGGTGGATTAGTGGTATCCTAAAATATTTAACAGTTAGGAGTTACAAATTCATGTACATGCACTTTCATCCTACTGTGCCCAGATATATGACCTTTCAGTTTCTCCCACACACTATACCTGCAATCATCAGATTTTATTTTGTTCCTATATTTAAAAAGGACCCAGGAGGAAAATTGCTTCCTGCATTTATGGCCACAAGTCAGAATAGCCCCAAGCTATGTTCGTAATGACATTCCTTATCTGTCGCAATCTTGGCTTCCTTTTTTATGCTGGGCTTTTTGGGAACACTCTGTATAGTAGTTACACTAGTCTTGTTCTTTTTCCTAAAATACTTCCACATAAAAAAAAAATAAATAAGTGTAATGCAATGCAGGGTAATAAACTTATACTGAAACAAATCCAATAAACCTGGAAAATCTATCCATTTCAGTCACTGTAAACAGGGCAGATCCTAATCACCAAAATTGACTTCACTTGGGCAAAGTATATTAATGGGAATATTCAGCAGCTATTTTGCAGTGTTTGGATTGTTTTTAAACAGAAAAACAGGGATCAAAATTGTTTTGAAATTCCTGAAATTGGGATGGCAAAATTTTTTGTGTTCCATCCTCCTACAGAGTGAGGAAAGGAAAGAAAAAAATTGGTAAAAAAGTTACACGTCTGAAATGCATGCAGCTTCTCCTGCATGTTTAATGAAGCAATTTTCTGGCACACAGGCTTTTCATTTAGTCTCTTTGGATCTTTTCTTTATTAAAACTACAAGCAAGGCAGAGTGAAAGTATTTCCTTCTGACTTACGTAAACTGTGGATGTATGAGAGTACACAGGAATTGTCAAACTTCCATATCCTGTTTCTGATAGCAGTCACTATCACTGTCAGAAGAAAGCAGGAAACAGTAACAAGATACCCCTATCAACATGGACAGCTGTTCCCACCCTCTGAAAATGGTTCATGTCTAGAAGATAACTAACATCAAAACAACTGTAGAAGAATACAAATAATCTTGTTACCTCTACAAAGCATCAGCCTGTCCTTTAGTTCTTTGGCTTTGATTTTACATGAAAATCCTTGACCTCATAGTGTATTTCCAAGAGAACATCTTATTTCTCCATCACAAGATCCCATCTCTTACTCAATTTTATTGCCTAACAACAGAAGACTGTTCTTTTTCCCAGGAAAAAGACACACTTCTAGTGCAGGATTGCCAGTGGCAGCATACAGAAATAAATGTACCAAGTTTCTACTCTACAACCACCCTCTCAATATGCTCAAATTATGCAATGCATTTAGCCATCATAAAAATTCAGAATTTATTAGATATTATTACACAGCTTTCTATGGAAATGTACTAGCAGTATCAAAGTAGATTCCCTCACACTCTTCACTTTGTTAGTGATGCTGGTGTTCCTTCCCAGCATCAGACAACATAATTTGGAAAAGTCATTGAGAGCTTCTGAAAATGCATATAACTCTTAAGGCATGGTGTGAAACCAACCAAAAGAACTTTTTCCACAACCTTAGTGCCCTGCTTACCTGTAAGAAGTCATGACTTCTTCAAAGTAATCTCAAATGTGATTTTAAAATGAAAATTGAAAAAGAGGCTTTTTCAATGTGAATGTTGAATATTTCCACTGGAAAACTGAAAAGAAAATTAAGCGTAAAATAAGTTTAAATAAGCATTACATCACCCTTTGCAAACTCATGTAATTTTCTCCATCAAAAGCTTCAAAAATGTTATTCACCAATATTTGATATTACATGAATAAAATTCCTGGTGAAAAAGTCACAGTTTTCAAAAAGGTTAGGAAAAATTACAGTGAAAAAGTGTTCTTGAATTGAGTGAGAAATAAGCAACCTAGTAGAAGGATTTAGGTGAAACTCTGGAGACAGTTTAAATTTAGCAGTTCACCTTAATACTAGTTAATTTTTCTCTTGTTGCTGGGTATTATATCAGATTATTAGAATAGTAATATAGGATTTGAAAGTTAAATTTTCTCTTTATCTTCTGCATCCAGTCCTTCCATGCCATTCCATAAAGAAACCTAGACAGACCCTGCTGGGTCAGATCATCCAGCATATCTCCATACAGACTGGAATTTCTAGACAAGATTGCTTGTTCTACAAAAATCTACCACCTTGGGATTTCCACAACTCCTGTCAAATGTCCTTTTGTTCACAGGTCTTGCTGGCAAGAAGATTTCACATATTCTAATCTGAATTTTATTTTACAGACTTCATCCTGCTGTACTGGATTCCATCTCAGGGGATTATACTAAATAATTCCTCACTGTTGCATCTGAACTAATAGTATTGGGACAGAGATGCAGGCCATGTCACAGCCAAGTGTCAAAAAACAGAGACAGAAAAGAGAGAGGCCACCAAGCGCTCTAAAAGTGAAGGAAAATTTCTCACAGTTAGTGTGAGATACTCTGGGAACCAGCACAGCAATGCAAACTTCCAAAATAACTGACACTGCCAACTCTTCTGTTTAATAAATAATTAGTAAATGAACAGTGAACTTTAAATTTACAAACTAAGAGCAATGTGAAGACTTATTTCACAACAGGAGGGGGGGTATAATGTTTACATCCTTTTCATCTGGCAGTGTCATTTTATGTGGAACTAGATGAATAAAAATAGACAATATGAAAAGGATTTGAGCAGCACAGTTCAGCTTTACAGGATGTTTGATATCTTCATTATTTTCTCCTTAAGTATTTTGATTAATTCAGAATTCCCAGAAAGGAGAGTCTTACTATGAATCACCCCAAGCCTGACTTTCACAAGGCCACAGGAATGTTCCTACTCTGAAATGTACATTTAATTGGAAGGTATTAGTCTACTGTTTAGAGTAGAGAAAAAACACAATAGACTCCATCTGCCTGGGAGCTTAATATTAAATTGTCTTGCAATTTTCTGATCCTTTCTTTTCTGATACCTTACTAAGAATCTGATATATTTTCAGCATAGAGAAAACTGGATTCTCATTTCTTTCACCTGTTCTTCTTTCCCTTAGTCCCACTCCATGTTCAACAATGTGAACTTTGTTGTGTGTACATAGATGTTGTTAATTATTGCCTGAGAACTATTTATCCAGAAATCCTGAAATGGTTACAGTTTTTCCCATTAAATTATTCCATCTGCAACCTTTCCACAAAGGAAGGTTTCTACCCCTAGACAGAAGTAGGTGGTATGGCAAACCCCGTTATTTCCAGAACATGAATGGGTTAAACTTTAATTTGTTGTGATGGAGGCCAGTAGTGCAGAGTCATCCCACAGTGAAAAGAAACACCACATTGCAACACAAAGCTCTCTGAACACTCTGTACATTCATCAGTGGATATCACGTCAATGCTAATTAAATAGAGTTATTTTGTAAGAAGGTATGTAGAAAGATGCCTCAACCTGGGAAAATTGCATACTTTTCTTGAGTAACAGAGTTTTAGGAAGTATCTGATTTATATAAACTTCACCAGTTCTACCTACAAAATAGAGAAGTGCTACATACATATGTATGAATGAATACATGAGTATTCAAATCTGAAAGGGAAAGAAAGTTAATCTGCTTGAATGCCACTGAAGTAATGTGTAATAAATAGATAGTGTGAGAAATAAAAACAAAATACTTGTACAAAGTAACTCAGCTTCCAAGGTAGAAGGATTCCTAGTGCCTGTGGTGGATAGAAATTCACTATTATTACACAACTCTCTTTTCTGATGAGTTGTTAGACAGCACAAAACTGTTGATTTCATAAAACCTGCAGCAGAACAAAGAGGTAGTAAACACTGATCACAAAATTATTGTTTTACATTTCTTTTTTTTAAAAAGTAATATTTACATATCCTTAATTCCAGCTGTCTCACAGATAACTCCCTTGGGCTATTATGTGGCAGCTACTCACACACTGAATATTTTCCATGCAAACAGGTTATTCACTGAAGCCAAGGAGTACCCACTTTTGAATAGGTAGGAAGGACAGATCTATAAACTCTTCACATACAGCACAATACTCTCAAGTTCATTAGGACAGAAATAGAAAAGACCTTGACTCTGCATGAGCACTGCTCAGCAATAATGAAAACAGTCCTGTGTTATCAACACTCTTCTGGTCACAAACACTAAACATAGCACCATGCAAGCCATTGTGAAGAGCATTAACTCTATCCCAGCCAAAACCAGCACACTCAGAAATACCACCAAAAAAAGTGATCACAACATATAAAAAATGTTTAACAAGATAGAGGGCAAATATGCAACAGAGCCAGCTCAAATCCATTTATAAATAAGGTTGTTATAAGCCATGAAAAGAGAAAAAAATCTAAGAGGAGGGGTAGAGGCAGACTCTGAAATCGCTATCTATTCAACATTTTTCACTTAAAGAAAGTAAAACATTAACAAATTCTAAAGGCATGGACTTCACAGAATTTTATATGGAATATTTCATGTGAAAGCAGGCATATACAGACATAACCCAAACAGTTATCTCAAGGTTCCAAGTCAATCTTTTTATTTTTGAGAGAACTAATGAACATTTAACAGTGCAAATGTTGAATTTGAAATATTTGAGCTCTTAAAGAGATGACAAATTGCAAAATTATTTCTGAGTGTTTTCACCTTTGTACAGGAGAATTCTGTTCAAGAAGACAAATAGGAAAGCTGAGAAAAATGTTGGGCATTTTTGTGTGTGAATGGTAGTCTCAAAGGAGGTACAAGGTCAGTGAGAAACCAATAATGCAGAAGAGGAATTAGAATGAAAATTGCAGGTTTTTTCCTCTTGATTAAAAAAACACCAAAGCCATAGCTTAAGAGCATGTATTGAAAAGATTAATTTTACAGACACACAGATGACAGGAGTGTATTTTTGTTAAGGAAGGCTCCTGTCATATCTTCTTTTGTGCAGAAGGCGTTGGCCAACTTAAATGCCTGATACTAAAAAATAAAATTTAATAAATAATTTTCAAAAAATCAAGGGCATGAGCAAGCACGACCAGTAAAAGTATCACTGGTGTTTTCTCTCTTGTTTCTGTTTCTAAAAGATTAGATAATAAAATAATAATATAGATAAATAAATAAATAAATAGAAAATAATAGAAGTTAGTAGTTTACAAGGGGAAACTATTTTGTTTGGACAAAGAGCAGTGGCCACCATGGTCTGAGGCACTGCACAGGCAACAAAAGCTGCAGTTGTACATTCATTAAATATAACAGGAAAAGATGACTGCTTGTGACACATCAGACTAGCTCCCACTCTGAGCAATGTGTAAGGAGGAATGAAATTCCTGAGGGCAGGAAGCTCTCTATCACATTGGATACCAATTGGATTTTATCACAATACTCGCAAGCCTGACTCCAACCTGTGTCTTTCCTTTGACCAGATAAAACCAGTCCAAACACATGCAGTGACTAGAAAACATAAAAGCTGTTTGCAAGTGGCCACACCAGCAAGGAAGTCAAAGACATTGCCTGACAGCTGGGCAAAGCAAGCATCACACTGTTTTTCACCTGAAGCAAGGAAGTTCTCCATGAGCTGGGAGCACGTGGTCAGCAGTCAGGTACAGTTCTGCATTTTATTGTGAAGATGGCTTCAGGGCAGAGGGGGGTTCAGAGTGACTGTCACAGAAGGCAGAGTAGCATGAGGTCCCAATTAAAATGATTTGGCAGAAATGCAAAGAAGAGGAGCAAACACGTTCTGTAGAGAACAAATTCATTCTGCTGTCCAGTGAATCTACATCAGAGTGACTTTCCTGTTATTTGAGCCATTTGCTGACTTTAAATACCATAAATTAGCATAGCTGTTCTTGATATTCACTTAGCATTCAGAAATTCGAGGAAACACCCAGCAAATCTCAAGTGCAAAAGAACAGCACTAAGGACTGTGGAAAAAATCTGCTGCAGTAGCAAAACCAGTAAGGTTTTTGCTGTATCTTGACAGTAGAGAATGCCAATATCTACAGCAGTGACAAATCAACATGCACAAGTCATTGATTATAAAACTGCTGCTAGTATGACATTCTCAGTTCCTCATGCTGCCTCTTCAGTATCTACAGCGAGTGCTGGTATGCTGCAAACAAAATTGAAAATGTCTATTAATGTTTATTAGCAGCTTCTCTCTATTACAAAGGATGAATCATCTCTTGGCTCCCCGAAACTCTGAGTTAATCTTAGCCACTCCTGCACTGACTCATACCCACTATTATTATTATTATTATTATTATTATTATTATTATTATTACTATTAGCCTAGTGAGATACTCCAGTCCATATTACTAGTGCTGTAACACATGTGATTCATCCAAAAGAGCATATTGCTTGTGAACACTGTATCACGCCAGGATGTGTGGAAAAATGGAAACATAAAATCAAAGATATGAAATATATTTGTTAAAATATTAACAATCAGACAAGACACTTGATAGCTCTCAACAATATATTGCTTTTGAGTGATTGAGATTGAATTGGAAAAGGAGAGCCCTACAAAGTTCTAAGGAAACAGAGAAGGAAATCATTCACTTGCAAGCAGGACATCATCAGCCAGGAGCTTCCTCATCTGCTCTCTTGCTTTAAGAAAAGAAAGGGGAAAAGCACTGTGACCTTTAGAGATCCTTTTCATCACTGAGTTTTCTCCAGAATTTTGAAGGGTGTGTTGTAAGTATGTGCAGACCTGGTAATAGAGGATGATGCTATGAGCCTACTCTACCTCATGCAAGAGGTGCTTACAATAAGATCCGAGCAAGTCAGGATTGTCAGGGCTCCACTCATGAGTCTTTACAACTCCAGAATTACTTTACTAGAAACATGTAAAATAAAGGGTGCTATTCCTTAGACCTATTAGTTAAACACCCCTTTGCTTAGGATTTCAAGAACCACAGAAGCAAAAAATGCAGTAGCATGATCCCTTAATGGACTATTTAGCTTCAGGTTAGAAATCTCCTGCTGTGACTCCCATCAAAGTACAGTACTCTCAACAGGTACAAAATATCCATGGCACAGATAATACAGCCACAACCCCTATCCAGCTCTAATGATTACATGGTCTACTGCCTCTGCTCAAACTAACATCCCACTCCTGCAGAGCTGATTTATTGGTACTTCTTGCATTGGGATTTTTTCTTAGTGGATTTTTTTTATTCAAGTGACATTTATATTTAGTGTTCCTCACACAAAATTTTGCCACTAGGAAACTGAAGAGGAGAATAATATGTGGGTCCATCAACCCACAAACTGGGGAGGTCATCTGAATTAAAACATACTCCTGAGCTTGTCTAGACTGCAATGCAAAAAAACCTTGGAAGGGTTATCCTAATTGAAGTGACCTGAATACAAAGAATAATTAAATAAAATAACATAATTCTATTCTATTGGACATGCAGCTGGAAAGGATAAGAAAAAGTAAAGAAATATCTTATTTCTAATTCTTAAATAAAAAGTCAGATACTTTTCATTGATTTTCATATCTTCTTAAGGAAATGAAAAGTCAAAAATTTTCTACTGAATATAACATCAAGTGTGATTACCAGACCTGATGGTTTGCTTGCATTAATACATTCAATATTCACAAACACAGCTATTATAGAGGATAAACCTAATTGCTAGCAATTATCTGCCTTCCCTCTCACAGTGAAAAGCAGACTTTATTTTATTCTGAGCAATTACCTTCATCAAGTCTGATGTCCTGTTCTGTGCAAGGACCATATGCATATTCTCTCATGCTCTGGATCACCCAGTAACCATGGAATAATTTAGGCTGGAAAAGACCTTTAAGAACAACTACCCCAATCCTTAACCTAGCGTTTCCAGGTCCACCACTAAACCATGACCCCAAGCACCACATTACACCTCTTTTAAATACCTCTGGGGATGGTGACTCACCCATTTCCCTGGGCAGCCTGTTCCAGTGCTTGACAGGCTTTTTGGTGAGGAATTTTTTCCTCATATCCAATCTAAACCTCCCCTGGCACAACTTGAGGCCATTTCCTCTTGTACTATAGCTGGTTACCTGGGAGAAGAGACTGACCCCCACCTGGCTACAGCCTCCCTTCAGGTAATTGTAGGGGTGTATTTTTCCTCTACCCCATAAACCATGTTCCCTTTTTGAAAAGGCTCTCTAAGCCTTCCTTCTTATCATTTTTGTACCAGTGCCTCCTTTTTTTAACTATTCTGATGGCTTTTCCTTATACTTCTCAGTGTTTAAAAGTGGTTTGCTTTTGCCCTTTGAAATTCATGTCATCAAAGCTCCCGGAGCTACTTGTCTGGGTTTTGTAATCCAGAATTCCTTTTACAAGCTCTTGAGACTGAAAAGATTCTTTCCTTACAGCACATAGCTTTCCCCTTCAATTTTTTTCTCTCTTCTGATGAAGCTTTTGTCATCTGAACAAAAGAGAACATTTGAAGATGAATGAGGTAAATCTGGATTTACTCAATTCATCTACCTTATTAATCTTCAAATTGGAAAAGAAAGAAACAAATCATTTCTTGTGTTTTGTTTATCTTTTCCATCTAACTGCACAAAACCAATATAAATCTGCTCAGTAAAACTGAGGAAGAATTGAGGTGACCTTGAAAATGGATCTGTAACAATTTTGTTACATAGGTAACAATGGTTTTACTGACAAGACATTCAATTTATGTGCTGTAATTCTCTGTAAGTGATAAAATACATCACTCTCAGGGGAGGATGAGATACAAAAGGACAGCCTTAAGTCTGATTAAAATTCAGTGGCCTATTTCAGCACACATATAACTATGAGGGACTTGCACTTGAATGCTCTGTGAAGTACTGACACTGATGTGATGAGGTAGTGTGTTCTGAAATAGAGAAAACTGAGAATCAAGCAGGCTGGCATTGAGCTTGCCAAGAAACTGGCACACTTTGTGACTCAGCTTCAGGACTGGGCCTCATTAACTAAATGAGACAAATTGCTTTCAGGAAAAAAAATCTATTCTGAATGCAACCAAAAAAGTAATTTCCCACACAAAGTTCATATCAGTTCTTTCATCAAAATGCTGAGTAATAACTGAAGATCTCTGTATTAAACATTAATTCTCTCATCCTGACTTTTATACACAATACTGAAGCTCAACCCTTTCTGGGCCACTTCTCTATGTAAACAGTTTGCTCTGAATAATAAATAATCCTGTCTCCAACTTTTATATCATTTTTGAATATAAAAATCAGTTCCTTTTAAAACTTTCACTGGGCAATGAGAGTGACCTCATTTTCCAAAGTATTCCTCCAGTTCTAATTCCAATTTAAATTTTCCTGAATTTAATTTATAAATTTGGATTATTTTCACTGGCTCACTAACGTTGGAATGCAAGGTATATGCTATCTGTCATGCTTGATGTGTCATGTTTGGTTTGGCTAATAATTTTCACCAGTAAACTCAATGTGGGTTTGTTATCTCTACCTATCTTTTATTGTAAATTCCTCAGGGCAGTGACTGAGACCTCAACAAGGCACTGAAATTTATTAAACAAACACCAGTAGTTAACCTGTACAGTAAATTTCCATGACTTCACTGACAAACACGTTACCAAATACTTTTCAGTACAATAATTGTCAGCTAAGTAGTGAAATTTCTGAACATCAGAAGCTGATATAAATGGAAGAAGCATATTGAAACTGTATGCTAACCTAGGTAGCATAACACAAATCCTATTGGGCACAAAAATAATAAACATTTTTGCACAAAGTCACTGGATGTTGGGATTAATCAAACATATTCTATCTTCCATATGCTGTCAAGTTGTTCTTTCCATCCTCACTACACTTGTGGAGACATATAATACACAAAACAGCTGTATTGCTAATCAGTAACACACCTGTGTGAAGCACTAAAAGCCTCAACACTTCCCTGAAACTCACACAGATTTGGCTGTGCCAGCCAGATAAGAAATGGGCCAAAAGGACAAAGATAAACTTGTTAGGCCTCCTGCAGAATAGATTTTGTGCACAGCTACAACACAGCAAGGTATTCAGCAGAGATAAACACCATTACATTTTACATGGTGATGAAAAGTCCTTCTTACTGAAGAACCTCTCCATTTTTTTCCACTTTCCCATGGCTGTAATCAAATCAAGTAGTAGGAAGCCTAAGTGTTCACATTCTGGCTTTTCATCATTGCTACCCTCAACTTGGAGCAAATTAACTGAGTTTGTTACACTGTCAGATTGCATGCCCATACATTCCTCAAAAAAAAAAAAATCCAATAAACTTTCTATCACTTCTACTTCAACAATAATTTTACAAACTGAAATCAACAGAAATTGTACACTAGAGATTCAGTACCCTCTCAATTCCCTATTTGGGCAAGGAACACTGACCATGGTTTGACATTTTTTCTTTTCCAGCATTATCAAATATTTGGGAAAACAGGTGGGGGGGCACTTATTTTATTTAAGTTCCAGAAAATCAAATAACTTACATTTTACAAATAAGATCATTTAAGAGAAAATGCTCAAGCACTGTGTGCAAAAGCCAGCTGGAGCACTTATCAGCAAAAAAAAATTTATTATACTGAATAGAGAAAGATAGCACCAAGTTAACTCCATGCATCTAGTTAAAACAAACAAACAAAAAAAAAAACAAACAAAACAAAAAAAACCCCACAAAACAAAAAAAAAACCCCAAAAATAAACCCAAGAAACATGCAGGGAGCAGTTTAAAATCACAGTTTCTATTATTTAAGAGCATCCTACCTTGCTTTTAAGCTTTTTACATAGTTACAGTTAATAACAAGTAAAGGACTGAATTCATTATGAGGCCTTTAAGAATTCACACACAGATAGATGGGTATTCAAAGGAAAGGAGCACAGGTCTATACAAACAGTATATGTTTAGTATATGTATAGTTACTTTATATGACTATAAAGTAATGTACAGAAGTCTGTTTTTAAACATTTAGTGAATAAAATTCAGCCCAAAAGTAGCATTAACTCTTTAGCTTGCAAGATCTGACTTTGGCAAGAAAACAGTTACATGTATTTTAAATAAATTATACTAAAACCCAGTGGTAATGGAAGTTACTGAAATTCTGTATCACCCAGGATCTGATACACTGCTAATAACTATACTAATACAATATTTAGTAATTATTTTGTAGTCATAAATGGCGAATTTGCCACTCATCCTCTCTTGGATTTTGCAGAACAATTTATTTTAGCTCGGGAAACTTAGAAAAACATGCACCTACACTGCCATCTTGTGGAAAACATCCATTTTCCATTGATCAGCTTTCCCGGATAAACACGCACTCAAAAAGAAATTTCTTTTTCTTTTAGTACACTGCTCTTACCTATCAAACAGGTAAACATTTTTATTTTGTTTAAAATAGGACAGTATCAGTTTAACTTCAACTAATTTTTCTATGTAACATAAAAATGATGAGACAGACTCTGTACCAAATTAGTACTTCAAAGATCAACTCAGATAAAACCAGCAACACAGAGAGAAAAAAGGTCATATTACACTGAATGCAGCTGTGACCAATTGGAATGTTCTCATTTTCAAGAACAATATTTGTAAAATCCCCCTTTCAAACACATCCTTTCACCTTCAATTTAAACAGCACCTGCTCAGCATCTCAAATAATGCCCCAAATAACACCTGTACAACATTTCTCACCCTTGGAGGAGCTGTCACTGAGCAGAATTCATGCTCAGAGTGGGAATAGCTCCACTGCAAACATGAAGGAAGCACTTCATCACTCCTTACAACTTAATACCCACTTCCATTCCACTGTAGGATGTAAGGACCTACTCAGGACTCAGGGCTGGTAAATAAACTTTAGAAGGTTCCAAATGGTTTTATATCAGATAGATTCAGCAAAAGTAAAACAACTTGCTTAATTTTTTATTTTCATGATTTTTTTTATACTGAGATTGATGATCTTGAAGGGACCACCCATAAAAGTTAAAAAATCAAAATATCATAACACAGGGTACAAAATTCTGCAGCATGAACAATAACTGCAGCAAAACCACAGCTGGGATCAAGTCTGAAGTTTTGCAAATGTGCTCTGATGCCTCTTTTTTTGGGCTGATTTGATATATTTAACAGACATGTATTCCAATCTTCCACATTTTTACCTGGACCTTTTTCATCTTCAAGCCAATCTTCCTAAATCTTCTCCCTTATCCCTCTCTACCACACTTCCACAGGCCACTATGAATATGAATATGTCTTGGTGCACATTATATTCCCCAAACAGGCATAAAAAATATATTGACGTTCTTGAGCTCACGAAGATTATATAGCATTTTATTAAGAGAGTGTTCCTCTATTGTCCTCAGCAGGAGGACTATTGAATTCTAATATCCTGAATGCCACAAAAGAGACAATTTTGGTTGTGTTTGCCCCCAAAACACAATCAAGACAATTTTTGTTCATCATGTATGGGGCAGAGAAGATTACCGGCCAAAGTGGGGTGGGAATCATGGAAGATGTTTTACTTGAGTGAAAATTGCAATAACCAATAGGACCCTCCTTAATTATGATGAGCCATAAGAGAGTCAATTAATAGGCCTATCCAGACCAAAAGTAATATTTACTCCTGGAAGGGCAAAGAAATCTATGTCAGTAAGCAGGGAATTCAAGAATGTAGCATAACAATTAGCTGCTATGACACAGTATTTTATGACATTAACAGTGATAAAGAAACCTTAAAATCTTAATGAAACTCTGCCCACCTGTTTGTGGTAGACTTTAGAATGAGAAAAACAGCAATAAATTTTCTGACTGAAAGCTTTCAAGGATTTTACAGTCAAATTTAATGTAAAATTAAAGTTAGAATCGTCTTTGTGACATATAGGAGGACCACATGCCTGGAGAGAGGTGAAAATCCCAATTAAAAAATCCAGCTATTTTTTATTTCAATCACACCTTTAAAAACCAAAAACAAAACCCAAGAAATACCCAAGTAGTTCTCTATCCACAAGTTGCTGGTTCAATAGAGAACTTCAGTGAATTAATTTTACAGCTGCTGGGCTGAGCTGGAGCTTGTATTAGCAACAAGCACAGTTCTATCAAAAATACACTGCAAATATAAGATCATCTTCTGCATAGCCTGTTAAGTTGGCCTGCCTGTTAAATTTGCATGTCTGTTAAAATGGAGAAGTTGATGTACTTTAAAACCAATGGAAAGGTTAAACTTCTGCTTCGAAAGACAAGTACTGCATTGAAGTTTTTAAAAACTGCAAAGCTGCTTAAATGTTTCTGATTATAAGAAATAACTCTAAATGGTTACTTATCTAAGGAGGTGAATTAGTCTGTACACAAAAAAAAGGGTTTTCTTCCCTCCTTTCTCCTCAGGCTCTTCTACAAGGGCAGCTGCAGCACCACAATCTGGCCCAAGTCAGAAATCCTCACCCCACCCCTGCAACAGATCGAGTTGTGAGAAACAATAATAAAATCATAGGAAAGCTTTCTGCAATAGGTATACTTGTTTAAATAAATATTATTCAATTAATTCTATTAATTGAATATATATAACATGAAGTTTTTTTCTCAGAGACACTTTGGGGAATGTACTGCTGTCCAAGACAGGTCAGTATGCAAAACAGCCTGGGATTTTTGGCAGAAGAGAGGAAAGTGAAGGGGAACTAGATTATAGAGGAGTTTCAAGTGAAGATAGAATAAATCCAGGTAGAAATGGGAAAAATTCACCTGTTTATTAAATTTTAATAAATGGTAGCAAGCATTAAAATAATTACTTAATAGAAATCTTTTGAAACAATGCATACCAATAAATGTAATCTGTATATTTGGTGTAAGACCAAATATATGTTCTGTATCTTAATATGCCAGCAATCTCTCTTTCTTGACCAATGTATAACATGCTTTAGTAGTATACATAAAAAAATCTTAATCAGATAATTTTCACTTCAAACACAGGATTTGGCACTATTATAAGTAAGAAACATATGTGTAGCATACCAGCACAGAAAGTGGTAGGTCTGCAAATGTGCAGCATCCTCCTGATGGCCATTATTACTGCATAAACCCAGTATTCATACATAAAAATTTGAAGATCTATTTTTATTGCCTTAAAGCTGGACATCAGAAATCACTTTAATATTTTAGAGCTGTCAACTCAGTGTGTTTGAAAGGACCACGTCTCCATGTGCTGTTCAATAAGGATTTGATGTTAGTTCACAATTTCTCTGTATTATTTAAACATCCACCTTTAGGGGATTTTGTGTCCCTTTCCCCCAGAGTATACTCACATAATTTCTCATAGATTCTTGGGAACTCATAAAAGTTTTATATATGCATGTCAAGATAATAACCACTTTCAGGTAAGTAAAAGTAGTGCCTGCTCTGAAAAGCTGCAGACATCAAGAGAGCTAAGCATTTCTGGGCTTGACGTTGCATTTATTTATATGTGCAGCTCAGGAAAATTCCTATGTGTTGTTTATATTAATGGAAAAATGATACACTCAACATCTTCAGTGCTATACTCTTGGACATTGAACAGTTTTTCAGAATGCAGAAACCAGAAACCTTTAAAATATTTATTTTTTAAGCATTCCTCCTAAAAGTTTATTTTTGTTTTGATGAGGTTGATAAATATATCTTCAGTCTAGCAATTCCCTTAAGTATTAAATGACTGTGGTGCCCTTTTAAAGAGAAATTGTACAGTTTATTCAGTCAGTGATTAGTGAACAAGATAATATCAGCACAGATTTCACTGGCGCAGTATCAGGCTTTATAACAGCAGTCATTCCTGCTTTTTCTGTGACTTTAAAATTATTTTATAGGTAGTCTCACAAAAGTTTCATTTCTGCACATTAAAAAATGTTTAAAATGTTCAAAACATTCATCAATAAAATAATTAAGTATATCCTACAATGTTAATTTATTTTACACCATTCAAAATACATAAGATCACAGTATTTTATGCTCATTAAATATTTAAAGTAACCAAGGCAAAAGCTTTTAGACTGAAGTTTTTTTCTTCACATACCTTATTCTTTGTTCTTTCTACATACAGCTTGAAAAAATACAGAGAGCTGTGAATGAAAAGACAAGAAGAGACCACGCAGCAGTGATAATAATTCTAATCACAATCAATACCCCTGAAAAAAGTTTTCCTAGTGCCTCCCTCCCTTGTTTTTGAATTTTGGTTAAAATTTCTTGAGGTGTCCAGAAAATGTCTCACAACACATTTATATGTCTGTGTCCCTGAAAGAAATTAGAGACACAGTCACTGTCTTGTTAATGGTCCTCTTTTTAGCCAAGGATATGCTCATGCAATAATGATACATATCAAACAAAAACATTACGTAAAAAATAAAAAACTAGTTGAATTGAGGATTGTACAAGAGCTCTGAGACTTTAAACAAAATCCAACAAGTAATTTTCTCAAAAAAACGGGACTTTTAATTAATATACCCTTACATACCATTCATTTACTGTGCAAGGAATGAGCTGCCTTAGAGCTTTTTACACATAATAAAAGAAGGAGTTAAATCTGTGAGTATTGGTACTTAAACAACCTTATAAACTTGTGCAAGACTGAGATGGCTATAAAAACTCTGTTCATCACTAATAAATCACTCCCTTTCTTTATCTTAATAGCACCAGCATAAAACTGAATGATAACAGTTCCTGTCCAGATTTACAGTGATGTAACTGAGGTCAGCACTTGGATCCATATGTTTTAGTGCATGCTTATTTCCATGCATACTTAAAACTATCAGCCACATAGAAGTAAAGAGGCTGCAAACAAAAGAGAATGAATTTCCACTTATAATTTGTCTGTATGTCCAATACAAAGCATCTGTGAACAAACAGAGAGACAGCTCTCTCTATAGCAGAGCTACTTTGAACTTTATGTTTAAAGGCATATACTGAGCAGGGAGAAAGGAAGTGCACAGTATAACACAAAATGACAAACTGACTTTCACTGCTGGCCTGCTGAACAGGCAAGTGACACTAGATTGCACAACAAAGAAAGATGTGGATTTCAAGAGGTCTGTGGAATAGAAAGCAGTAGACCCAGTAGCTCAGTTCTAGGAAGAAAATCCAACAGTCATATTGGACACAGGTAGATCAAATCAATAAACACCACAAAACTCCTTTGAATATGCAACAATCAATCGTAGAAATGCTATTGTTTAATTTAGCTGGAAAAAAAAAAGCTATAACTTTTTGTTAGGATCACTGCATTTCGTTTCATATGGGATAATGGAAAGAGGACAGAGAAACGGAAGGAGACCAAAACTATTTTTCTCTGTACTCTCTGGTATGGAACTGGGGATGTGTTCTCTGTGCAGCCAACAGAGATAGTCAGATCACATGTTCTCTAAAAAGATAATTGCATCCGTAGTTTATTTCACACTCCAGCATTGTATTGCCAAGTACTGTAGGATATGTAAGCAGAACTTCAATGAAACCAAATTGACAAATCCCTTTTAAATGTTCCAGTTTAACACAAGAGAATTATGCTGGTATGCCACCAAGAATTCCTTCTTCCATAAGTTTACTGTCCAACTACATTACCACAACCAACAAATGGAGATAAAGTCCACAATGAAAAATGTGACTGACTTTACTATTATGTATCAGCTGTTAGATTCTAAGCTTGTAAATAGCTTCTATTTACTTTGAGTTTTTTGTATCCACGAAGAACATAAGACAACATAGCCTGGTGTGTTTAACAGAATCTGAAAGCACTCTTGGAAGGAAAGGAATGCACATGAAATTACAGTTTCTGGAGTATTTAATTTTATATCCAAATCAAGGCTCCCTGCATCATTTTTAAAGCCATCTTTCCCATAACTTTCTTCACACATCTAGAAAAAAATTCTGTAAACACACCTTTCACATGTGGACAGAGAACAGCAAACATCCATTGCTTTCAAAAACATTTTTGAAGAAAGATAAATTTTACTTTGCTCTCAAGTTTACACACAGAACCGTGGTATTTTCAATAGGTCTTGTATGTCTACCGTGACCATAGGCCATAGATTCAAAGTACTTCATAAAATGTTGTCAAATGGCATTTCCATATTTCCTCCCAAAATGCATTTTGTGTATAGAGAAAAATAATCAAAAGATCTCCTAGCTCTCCAATGGTCTCCTCACCAAGCTGACATACACCCTTCCACACCAGCTTCGCACAAGCTGGAAGGATTCCAGAAAGTCTCCAAGGACAAATTTTAAAAGGAGGTCTTAGTTAAAATATTGGCAGCACATAAATTTGTCCTTTTAATGGCAACCACTATACATTGTTTAGCACATTTAGCAGGATTTAAAGATGAATTTAATATACTCACAAACTCTCAGAAAAAGCCTGTGGGGTGGAGGGGGAAAAGAATGGTGAGAGATGGAACATATAGTCACTGCCAACAGGTCTTGAGCAAGCACTGCATGAGCAGGTGAAAAAAAATCTAGTGACTGTGAAGAGCTTGATGACAGCTCTGGGTCTGCTCCCCTTATTCAACTGTTTCCACTTATATTCACTTCTGCATCTGTTATATATTATGGGGTGTTTTTATTAGTAGCTTTGGATCCTCTAAAACAGGTGAGCATGTGTTTAAAAGACAACTGAAAAAAAAAATAAGACATTAGAAAGAAAACATGAAACAGTTCAGAGAAAAGCAGAACAAAGTGTGCTCTTTGCAAATAAAGGTATCCTCATTTTAATTGTCTGTGCCATTTGAATGGAGACAAAATTAGTAAAACAGTTTAAATTAAAATTAAATCAGGGAAAGTAGCTGATGCATATAATCTCCCTTGGCAAGGACTGCTCAAGAAGAAGAACATCAAATATATACACTTACAACCTGCAAGTATCTATGATAAAATTATATTCCTTAAGTAATTTTTCCATCCTTCTCCTTTAAGCAATTATTTACAATTCACTTGATAATCTTGCCCATTTTCCTCTATATTTATGTGTTGACAGAGGTCCCAAGTCAGGAAAGCATTTGAGATCCAAGTGCATAGTGGCAGGGAGAAAAGTTCATTCCCACCAAATGTCTTCCCTGAATATGAACTCTTTGGCCAAGGGTAATGAATTTATGCTTTTTTTTAAAAACTGTTATTGGAGCGAAAAGGAAAAAAAAGAAAAAAATAACCTATAGACTTGTATCCAAAGTGCTTCTTATCTCTTGTGTTATATGTAAATTGGGTTTTGTAGAGACTGTTTGCTTGTTTGTTTGTGGTTTTTTATCTATATTATCTATATTTTAGTACCTTAATTGCTGGTTATGAAAATATGCAGCTTTAAATTTGGAACTATATGCAAAGGTATTAAATAATAACGATTAAATTTTTTGTACTGCTGAGACTACATAATTCTAATAGGGACTGTGAAGCACTCCACAGTCCAATAAATTGTCATTTCACATCTAAAAAGCTTAGAGGTGCTGCAGAACCACTTAAGCACTTAACCAGCTCCTCCCTCAAAGGAATACAAACATCTGTATTAGAGTGTAGTTACATGATTCATTGTCTTGTCTTCAGACAGAAAAGCCAGTTTAAGATGTTCCCATGCATTTCCCCCCTGACCCCAGCCATTCCTTGCTTCCTTTAAGCTGCTCCCTGAAATAAGCCAATTATAGAAAACTCTTGCAAAAAAAAAAAACAAAACACCTTTGGCGCTTTGGTGTTGTACCTACAGTTAAATGCTTCTCTCAACTTGTGATCACAGAAGAAAACACTCTCTAAGTTACAAGTATCTACTTATTATTGGAAGGAAGATATTTTTCTCTTAAAACATAT
Organism: Cyanistes caeruleus; assembly: GCF_971803275.1. Classification (NCBI taxonomy): domain Eukaryota; kingdom Metazoa; phylum Chordata; class Aves; order Passeriformes; family Paridae; genus Cyanistes; species Cyanistes caeruleus. Next base: position 35,803,048 of record NC_141705.1, read on the forward strand.
GTGGGGATGACATCTATAAAGTAATCCAGAGGAAATTGTCTGGTCCATAATGACAAAAAAAAATCCATGAAATTCTGGTCTAGTCATCAGGAAGCTCTCAGAGAGACAGTTTACATTCCATTTGCTTTTCCCAAGACTGCTTACCTTGTAGCTGTACATATAATGCAATAAGAAGTGAAAAGTTTTGTGAAGCAGGAAAAAAACCACCAAACCACATTTCTTATAAGAACTATTCTCCAGACCGGTGGTTAAGACAACTCCTGAAAGTAGAGACGCAGATTTGCATTCCCACCACTGAGAAAACTACTACATGCCCAAAGCCATAACACAACAGGCAAGTCACAGAATCAGAATCATTTAAGTTGCAAACGACCTCCAGGATCATCATGTTTAACCTTTGTCCAATCACCACCTTGTCAACTAGACCAGAACACTAAGTGCCACATCCAGTTACTTCTTGAACACTCACCACCTCTCTGGTGGTGTCAAATGGTCCAACCATTTACAACCTTTTCCATGAAAAAATTCCCTCTGAAGCCTCACATTAACCCCTGCTTATGAAGCTTGAGGTTATTTCCTCTTGTTCTGCCACTTTTTGCTCGGGAGAAGAGGCCAGCTCCCACGTGGCACACCCTCCTTTCAGGGAGTCCTAGAGAGCGATATGGTTTCCCCCAACTTCCTTTTCTCCAGGCTAAACAACCCCACTCCCTCAGCCACTCCTTACAAGACTTGTCCTCCAGACCCTTCACCAGCTCCGTTGCCTTTCTCTGGACATGCTCCAGACCCTCAGTGTCCCTTGTGTTGTGAGAAGACTGGATCTGGACACAGCATGTGAGGTGCAGCCTCACCAGCCCTCCCCAGCAAAGGCACAGTGCCTGCCCTGCTCCTGCTGGCCACACTACTGCTGATACAGGCCAGGATGCCATTGCCTTCTTGGCCACCTGGGCACAGCTGACTTATGTTCAGATGCTGGCAACCAGCACTTCCAGGTTCTTTTCCTGTGGGCAGCTTCCCAGCTGATCTGCCCCAGCCTGTAGTGCTGCATGGTGTCATTGTGACTCAAGGGCATAACCTGGCACTTGGCCTTAGTGAATTTTGGACAATTGGCCTTGGCCCATGACCCAGTCTGTTCAGATCCCTCTGTATCCCAGATACCTATCTCCCAGCAGATCAATATTCCCTCACAAATCAGTGTCACCCAATGCCCTCACCCAGATAGATACAGGCCAGGCCAGGCCTCAGCAGAGACACCACTGGTGACTGGCTGAAATCTGGACGTAGCACCAGTCCAACCTGTGGGATGCCAACTTTTTCCCAGGAGAATGTTGTGGAAGAAAATATCAAAGGCTTTGCTGAAGTCCAGGTGGACAACATCCACAGCCTTTCCTTCATGCAATCCCGCCACCCGTCTTGCTTGACCAGTGCAGTAAGTGGGCTCCGAGGACATCTATCAGACCAGTCCCCAAGGAAACGTGTGTAAATGAGCTGGTTGGTTGTCACTGACAGGGTGATAAGCTTCTCAGTACTGGTTAGAGCTGGACAAAAAGAGATGTTCAAGTTTATGGAGCTCTAGGTTATATGAATTTATATTTTAATATTTCTTTTGAATTCTGGTGGCTCTTGAGAGACAGCTTTGTGCCTAGGCATCCTTATTTCAGTTGATCGTAATTTTTGTTCCAACTACAGTCACAGTGTAAAATTAACAGTACAAATAATTATAACATTATAATGTGTAATATCAAATTAATTTTGCACTAACTGCATGCTAGCCTCACAAGTGGAACTAGCTTTGTTTTCATTCTTTGTCACTTATTTGGCAAATTTACAGATATCTCTGAAACATTAAATGGGTCAGATTTAACAAAACCAACAGTTTGCCAGCTGCTGCCAGCTGCTGGATGTTGGGGTGCCAAAACCTTCAAACTACTGACAAACTACTGACAGGCATTCAGTCTATTTGGACAGATTTGGTCTAACCTAAATCAGAGCATGCAGACTATACACTGTAGGGTCACACTGCCTGCAAAGGAGTAAAACCTGTCCAGAACACAAACTAGGATAGGGGCAGAAAGAATACCGGTTAAGGAGACAAGATAATGCATGAATGAGTCATGGGAATTTAGGCAAGAAAAGAAGAGTGTTTAGTCTGTTTAGATAATATTTGTCAACTTTTGTCAGGTCGCTCTAATATCTGAAAAAGCTTTTTACGCCAGAACATACTTATTCAGGCAGACAAAAATAATGCATCATAGTACTGTCATAAAAATAAATGAAAATTCAAATACATCCTTTTCATTTATTTTGTGGTGATTTTTAACATGAAAAGTTTTATCATTTTCAAGGAAGTTATAAAACCAACTTTTGCTGACTGTCTTAAAAGAATTTTCTTGCCCCTTTTGTGTTACCATAATTCATCACCTTCATTTTGACGTGCAAAACATTTCCCACAGCTGCAGAAACACTGGAAACACTTGTTTTCAAGTTCCTGAAGGTACTTTAAAAAAAGTATATCTCAGACTCTCTTTTCACAGAGAAAAGATCTTGAATAGAAGAGATTATCCCAAAACATATTTGTTTCTTGGTCAGAAAGTAACCCATCTTGCACAGTCAAAATATTCAAATAAATGAATGGATGCCTCTAAATGGTGCTGATGTGATTAAATCTACATTCTGCTGCATAGAAAGACAAGCATTATATTCTTAACAGATGTAGTGTTGGAATGGTTTTATATTCTTGGGAGAAATTGCAGAGTATGATTTATCACCCTGACTCAAGTGAAATGATACTGAATGGAGTGCTGTCAGTGATGAATTTCAATTTCAGCTGATGGAAATTTTCTAAAGAAAGCAAAAGATGGTATCATTTCACTGTTTAGCAGTTTGGAAAAGCAGGCTGGAGTGCTGAAACCTGCCATGACTTCTATAACTCGTGGCCTTCTACTATCTACTTTAAGCAAGGGAATTACACAGTGTAGATTATGGGACCTGAGGCTACGCACTGTAATTTTCACCATCTCTGAGGAAGGATTTAAATATGTGTATAACTTTAAACAGACACAATTTTTCTAAATGATATAGCACTGCTATACAGAAGCAGTCAAAGCTAGATGTTTTCAAAACCTTGCAACTTGAAATCTAGATTTCCAACATACTGGATCTGAATCTCTCTGGCACAAGAAAAAGCTAACCAAAGGATAATTTTCAATGAGATATTTCAGTGGAGAAATATATCAAAGTCTGTGATAGTTTACATAACCTGTCAGGCTTTAAAATATTCACATACTTATATCAGTGAAATAACTTCTATGGGGACTTGAGGTCTTTACTTTTCATACCAGATCAGCAGCAAATAAAGAAGCAAACCTTGTTCACATTACTGTAATGTCTCTCAAACACTTTAAAACTTGACTACTTTTTAACTAAAGGAGAATAAGTAATTTCCCAATAGCAAATATTTAAACTTTTTCCCTCTCTTACACCCTCCTCTTTTTTTTTGACATTTTAACATTAATTTTTGAGGGGGTTAAGTTCTAGTCAGTATTGCATTAACTGTTGCTCTAACAAGTGTTAATGCAGTTCCTGCCTTTCCTCTAAAGAGCTATAAAAACACAGTACTTTCAAAATTTAGGTAAAGACATAAATCTTGGCCCCAGGTGTTCCTGAATCACTCCATAATCTGAAATGAAAACTAGTCTTGACCAACTCCGAATAAAGTTTGAAGGCAGCATAGATTTGTACTGAGTTAAACTACCTGAAGAATGCGTATGTAAAACAAACCAAAACTTACTGACATATTTACTTTTGGGAAGGCATGTTAAATGAACTTTAATACCAGATTTGAAAATCCAGCTGTAAAATGGGTATGCAAACATGATTAATGAGTGCTGAACACCATCCAGATCACATACTTACTTGTAAGAACTACAGGAAGCAAGTAAAATTTCCACCCTTAAGTAACAACTCAATTTAAGTTAGAATTTCAGTTGCTCTTCCATTTTAAGCCAGTAGTTATTCTATAGTTGCCATATATCAGAAAAACCGGTTTTGTGGGAGAATAAAACAGTTTAGTACATGAAACATAAGCAACAACCTTTTCAAATATCATTCCTGAGTGCAGAGTGCACAACTTCTTGACTGCCAACCCTAACACAAATCCTTCTGAGTCTGTACCCACTAATCATGTTCCTACTTTCAAGGAATTTCTGAATGTCTCCCCTATCCCCCAACCACCACTACCACTCACTAGAAAATCCTTCCTCATTATACTGACTGATTGCTTCAATTAGTGAGCAACTCAGTCACTTACATTATGTTCTATGTTTCAATTCCAGGAAAGTAAACCTTCACTGATATACTTCAGGTTTACTTAATTAGAAGGAAAATTAACTTAAATGCTCTACAGACATGGTGCTGGGTTAGACTGCCTGAATAATGCTGATAAACTGTTTGCCAAGACCTTCCTTGATCAGAGATTGCTTTCTCTGGTTGACAAGAAGCTCAACATGACCCAGACATGTGCACTTGCAGCCCAGAAAGGCAAGCACACCCTGGGCTGCATCAGAAGCACTGGGACCACCAAGCTGAGGGAAGGGATTGTGCCCCTCTGCTCTGCTATGGTGACACCCCGCCTAGAATGCTGCATCCAGCTCTGGGATCCCAAAATAAGGACATGGATCTGTTGGAGCAAGTACAGTGGAGATTGCAAGGCTGTTCAGTGGGCTGGAGCACCTTTCCTATGGAGACAGGCTGAGAGAGTTAGGGTTGGTCAGTCTGGAGAAGAGGAGGCTCTGAGGAGACCTTAGAGCAGCCTTCCAGCACCTGAAGGGGACCTTCAAGAAAGCTGGAGAAGGACTTTTTACAAGGACATGTAGTGACAGGACAAGGTGGAATGGCTTCAAATTCAAAAAGGGCAGGTTTAGATTAGATATTAGGAAGGAATTCTTCACTCTAAGGGTGGTGAGACACTGGCACAAGTTTCCCAGAGAAGCTGTGGATGCCCCATCCCTGGAAGGTCAGGCTGGATGGGGCTTTGACAATCCTGGTTTAGTGGAAGGTGTCCCTGTCCATGGCAGGTGGACTGGATCTAGATGATCTTTAAGGTCCCTCAGGATTTCTATCTACATGGTTGAGAAATTAAGAATTCTCTTTATATATACTCACTTTTCATAAGAAATCCTGCCTTGTGATATAACGAGAGATTCACTCCTTATGCATTTGGCAATTTAAATTGTTCTCAAGAGTTTCTCAATAGTGCTTGAAACAAAGAAGCAGGGATCTTTACAAAAAGGCTACAAGAGAAAACACGGATTTTTTTTGCAAGATAAGAAATCCATAAAATTCAAATTTGAATAAAACAATGAACAAGTGTAAAATGTCTTCCGGTTCAGCAATAGTTTCAACAACCAGGTATTTGGTTTAAAGTTTTTTAACAGTAGCACCTCTTAATAGAAGAAAAAAAATGAGTCAAAGATCATGTTTTCTGTGGGACTCTGACTTTATTATTTCCCAAGACAACTCTAAGATTCAGGTTACTATTAGTAGAATATCAGTAATTATAAGGTGTCATCCATCATGCTCTATAAACTGTTAATGGCCTTTCTTATTCTTTTTCCAAGGAAATGAACACAAGTTCAATTTCCAAGTAAATTTCAAGTCAAGAGTAGCAGTTAAACTCTGTGTTGAGGTGACAATGATTATCCACTGTTTTGTTAAAAATAGCCCTTCACCTTACCCATTTTGCCCTATTTAGAAATGCAACGTGAAGCCTTATTTCTGAGCTTTCAGATAAACCTGAGCTTTGAAAGACTTATAGAAGTATCTGAGTACCTAAAAAGGTGGGGAATCCAGAGGAAATAAACCCATCCTGTAACAAAAGATTGTGCACATTAAAGCAGAGGAAGAAGTCACAGGGATTATAATGGAATGGTCAGTGGAATACTGACCATTTTAGAAAAGGAAGGAAATGGGTTCTGCTGGCTCACTACAGTACATGGATATGGAAAGGAGATCAGAAGGCTTCTACTTATCTCAAAATTATTAAATATTTAATTGCTTTGCAAGTAAAAACTAGCATTTTCAATTTGAACAGTTTTAAAGAAAAGCACAGTACAAAATTCTAATAATGTAAAGATAAATAGCGAGGCCTAATAAAGAAGATTGCATAAATTATGTTGGACAGATTATTTCTAGAAAATTGTATTGTCACAAATGTGGCCTACCAATATATCAAAGAAGTGCTGAAGCTTTGTCTAAGCAAAAGCAGTTTGGACCAGGTGTCCCTCATTATGGGTTTCTAGCTTAGCTGAGGGTTAGACCTCAAGTCTCTGCTGACAGATGTTTGAGTAATACTTTATTTGGTTGCTTTGCAAGAAAGGACTTAAATGATTGCCTTTGCTGACAGGAATCTTAACGTTAACTAGAATTTGCAGTGGTACCTGTTTCTCACAGGTCATCTGATGCAATTTTAGCTATGTAAGGAGCTTTGAATCTTCCTCAATTTCATCAAACCTTTCTGTGTGGCCCTAAGGTCTCAGGCAGAAAAGTTGTTAAATCTTAGTACCAGAAAGAGCTCCAGAAACCCAAAGAAAGAGGAAAACAATTCATGAAGTCTTTCATACTAAACAGACACCGTGGTTAAGGGAGCTGAGCGGTCAGTTTAAGGTGTTTATCTTTTTAATGGAAGTCTAAATGTAACATCATTACCTGCCAGTTAAAGTTGTTATTAAGTACCAAGAAGTTATGTTACACTGCTGACAGTATGAAATTCAATTCTCTTTGAAGGATGCTGCACTCAGTTTAAAGTTGTGCTGCAATTATGTGATAGCTATGCTCATTCCCTAGAGTCCATCCATTTTTTCTGTGACAAATGTGTAATTTTCTTCAAGTCATATAAACATTAGGTATACAATACTTAATTGTCCTTAAAGGACTCAAAAGGAGAAGCAGAACTCTTCTTCAACATCTTCCTTTGAATGGGATTTTTTTGTGAGAACTTCCTTTTAATATTATTCTTCCAATATTCTCCATTACAGATTACATTCCAAAAAGAACCCAATGTTTGACCTAAGGAAGATCATTGAAAAATATAAGATAAAACTGGTTTGCTTGGATAAATCAGGAGAAACAAGTAAAGAAAGAGAAGTTTGTGGATATAGAAGTCTGTAACTTCAAAGAGGTTCTGATGATCATAGACATTCCTGAATTTGGGGAATTTTCATTCAGACAGTTCTCTGAAATTTCTAGAATGATATTTTGTTAAGGGTCAGAGAAGAAAAAGCTGAAGAAAACTTATAAAAGGCTATTAGGACAAAGATTTAATGTGTACTGCTCCTACTGTTATAAAGTAGAAATAGCAAATCTAAATCTACTCACAAATATTCTGGAAAGGGTGGTTATCTTGTGGTATGTGTTTTGGATAACATTCAGGCTGTTAAGATCAGAAATGCTAAAAAAATATTTACTGAAAATACTGAGTGAAAAAATAATTTGCTGAAATAGTTCCATGCTGACAAACACTAAACAAGATATATGACAAACCTAACTTTGCAATGAGTTCTAAGTTGATTCTCCCTATGCAAAAGTGAGATACTGGATGCACAGTATCCCACTGCACAGAGGCAAAATAGCCCCCTTGGAAAATATCAGAGACATTATATTTTGCTTTGAAAAATCTAAGTTTCAAACAGGAAACAAGAGACAAGAATGTATTTGTATGATTTATACAGAATCTCAAGCTAACGTCTACCTATCCAAATAACACTGGAAATACTCAGGTTCCTTTCCTATTGACCTGTTTCTGTTCTGCAAACATTGTTCTCACACTTGAAGTTTACTGTTTATGTATTTTGTCTCTACTGTTTCCCTCCAATCATGCAAATTATACAAATGTAGTCACAATGTTACTACTCTGATTATCTACAGCTTCCATGGAATATTTCCCAGATTTACCTTTTTTAGACCATGACTTCTCTCATGGTTCACATTCTGCAAGAGACTGCACAATGTCCCCTGCAGTCATTTTTGAAAAATTATCCTAATTGATACAGAATCTCTACCAATAGAATAGAATGAGGTAACAAGAACAAAACTTTTGTCATGGTACCTGACTGAACCTGTTAATTTATTCCCTCCCTTTTTCCTAGGTTCACTGGAACACAAAACCCACCACAACAATAGCTGTGTCTTTCTGAAATTCAAGGCATAAAAGAAAGTATCAGCAAGTAAAACAGTCACAGATTGACCTGACACAGTAATAAACACTAATAACAATTTCTTCTTTACTGAAGGAGAGAAAATTTGCTCAAGGGCAATGCTGTTCAAACAAAGATAATGCAAGGACTTGGAGTAACAGGTATGTCAAAAGCCATATTACAATAATACAGCCAAAAGGTATTTTTGACATTTCTAAAAGCTCCTGCTTTGGGATTTATTTTTTTTTTTTTATTTCACATAATCACAAAATTAATTATTTTTATACTAGAGTATGGGCAGTGTTTATCTTTTTCAAAAAAAAACAAACATTTGAAGATAAAACCAGAAAGGAGAATCATCTTTAGTGCTGTTAGCAGAAGCAGTGAGCTTGTTCTTCTCTCTTTCCTAGATATGTAATCCAGACATTAAATTGAAGAAGTTTCTGAAACAGAAAAGCAGAGCTTCAGTTTGTAAAGAAGGAAAAGATTAGCAGGCCAGATATAAGGAAGGGAAATGAAAAGGGAGTAAAACTCCCTTTCAGCTACAAAACCAGTTCTAAATGAACATACAATAAGGACTAAATGACATACATGCTAATAAAAGCAAGAGAGCTGGAATCATGTACAATCATGCATTCCTCACTGACATAAAGAAAATCTTGCCTAGCAAGGGAGTAGATATACATTCAGAGATGCAGTAAATGTAACCCAGAAATTTCTGTGGAGATTTTAAGACCATATTCTTAGATACCTTTTTTTAGACATTGTAAAATATTAAATTTGAGGGATTATATCTGAAACATAGACCCAATGTTACAAATAAGGGCCCACATGAACAATAAAAATTATTGTTCATGAATATTAAATTGATTTTCTCCTATAAAAAACACATAATTTTGAAACATTCTCTCTATTGCAGGCAGCTTTATAATTTTAAAGATTAAAATCTTAATATTTTTATATAAATCTTTATAATTTAACATCTTAAGTTCATATTTCTAAGTGATTGAAAAATTTTATGTGGGAGAAAAAGTCTGATGGTCAGCTTATTGGGAAGTTTAGTGTTTAATCTTTTCTCAAACACAAGGACCTTGTTGCACCACTGCTCCATTATTCAAAGTTGTTCTTATCTTCTCCATGACTTACAGAACTGCAGCTAATCAGTTTCCTGATAAGACAACATTGGCTACTGTTATCTGGAAAAAGCAGCAAATGTCAATCTTCTATGAAAAAAATGTAGCTTAAAGACTAAATTGTTTATATTATAGTAGACAAGTCTGTCTATATTTTCCAGTAAAATACACCAAAATAGAAAATATGTATTCTACTTTATATGCTTTATTTAGGGTCTCTTTGGTAAGAGTCAACTTTAAATTTTGTGCAATGACTAGCACTGTAGCAACAAAAAATAATGACCCTTTACCAAATCGTCTGACTTAATGTTCACATTTAAAAACATTTGACTCTTGGGAATGGTCCTTTGAAGGGCCAGGATGATAATATTTGTGGGTCCCTTCCAACCCAGTATATTCTGTGATTATTTTTGCCTGAATTACAAGCTTACTTTATGTGAAAAGAGGATATTATTTCATAAATCACTCCAAATACTACTTCCATTTTTAACAGGAAAACATTGAGCCCATTTAAAAATAGAAATCTTCAGTTCAGGTTATCCTTACTTGATTTTACCATTTCTGTTAAAAACTAGTATTAATTATGTTTTGAATATTTTATTGATATTTATAAACATATTAATCCCTTCAGCTCCCATAGCTAGACACAAAAGCATGCATACAACAGTCATGGTGGGATGCATGAGATAATTAATGAATTATATCTGCACAACATAAACACCATTTAACTTCAGGTCCCACATTCAGCTAATGATGTATGTGCTGCTGTCCAAGATGTTAAGCCTGCAGTCACCAAACCAGCCTGGTTATCAGTAAGAGTGCAGTTACTGGAATAGAGATTGGCATGTTCTGACTCACAAACTTCCCGGGTCCTGCAGCCTGTGCTGACCTCAACATCAGCCCCAGCAACAAGTCAGGACCTGAGCTCCTCAAGTTACTGATAATTTAGGAATGCTCGCACTGGCTACAGTTAACAATTTTATTTACATGGACTTGGAGTGATTACCTGAGCTACCTTGTGCTTCTGAGTACAGCTGGGGTTTAAGCGCCCTCATTAAACCTCACTCAGGTAGACAGAAAAAACCCACCAATCATTCTCCTCTCCCCTTCCCCCCAAACATTAAATACATAAGCATAATGAAATAAATACTGGTAGCATGCCTGATAGGACTCAAACGGTGATAAAAATGCAAGACACACTGTAAATGAGGAGCTAAATGAGTAATCAAGACAGCTTAATTTAGGCAGACATTTTAAAGTTAGCAAAAGTGTACTGCTGTCAACACAGGTCTGAAGGTCCATTACTGAAAGCTCAAAAACCCTCTCTGACACCTGTGCAGTTTTAGATAATCTGCCAAATTAAGTTTTCACCTCTTATTTACAGGTCTTTGATTTGTACAAGATTCAAGATACCACCACATTCCATCTCCTTTCATTGATAAAGAGTTTATGAAACCATTTGCTGAAGCAGTATTGCTGCCTATCCTGGTTCCAGCCAGGACAAGGTTAATCTTTTTGCAGTAGCAGGGACAGGGTGTGATTAGGACATGGAGGCTATTCTGTATCACCTCACCTCCTTGCTGAGGCCAGGGGAAAGGGACAGTCTCCTCGGGTTCCTCCTGGGCTCAGTGAGAATTTTGCATGGAATCATTCTCTCTTTTGAACACTTTAGTTATTAATCCTGTTGCTATTACTGTTTTTCTTATCTTGTTGTTTCTAGTAAATTGTTCTTGTCTCAGTCCATGATCTTTGCCTTTTTCACCTCCAATTCTCAATTCCACCCCACCCAGCAGGAAAAGGGGAGAGCGAAATGGAGAGAGCAAGAAGCAGTGGTTTTGGAGTCACAGTGCAGGCACTGAATTGGGGAATACAATTCCTAAACCAGGACAACCTTAATTGGTGCCCAGTGCAGGGCATGAAGAGTTGAGATAAAAGCAGATCTACCCAGGGGAGGTTGGAAACAATTTTGATCTAAGCATTTGTGTATTAGGTATGGAGCCACTGGTCACAAGGTTGTTTGGTTTGTTCATATGGATATGGTGCCTAACCCCGTCTTGTGCATATGACCACAGCATATTTTTCCTACTCACTTGAGCTGTTCTAATTTCAAATGGTTCTCAACATGAGTATATTCTTAACTAAATGCCTTGGTACTTTGTGCTGCCTGATTGTCAGACACGCTACATTCTGGAAGTAACTTTTAAAGTGTTACTTAAATAAAATATGTCCTGCTGGTACCCACTTTTGGATCACCCAGAGCTTTTTTCCTATTTCCTTTGTAGTTCCATTTTTACCTCCTCCAGACAACATTCCTGTGGACCTTACTTCAATAACCAGGAAAGTCCACTATATTCTGGGTTTTGATATCTCAAGGCCCCACTTCTATGAGGACTTCAGTTTGCTCTTTACTCAACAGCTTTTCTCCTTGAGTAAGAAGGGGTTCACAGATAACTTACCTTTGCTGCTAAGGTGAAACTATACTGTACAGCAAAGCTCACAAACCTTACCGGAACACCTACAGATCATTGCTGCTCTTGTACTACTAGATCACTATCAGCACATATTTATGTCAATCTTTAATATGAGGGCAAAACCAACAGACAACTCACTTAAAATCCAAACACTTATCAAAGACATTCCTGTCACAAAAAATACATTCACTCAAGGCTGATGCCTTTAAAACAACAATGAAATAACAATTTCAGTGCCTTCTCAGTCACTAGAATAATTGCCTTTTGTTCTATCCAAGCTACAGTAATGCAACCATTGTATCCCTTTCCCACTGTATATTTTCTATTCAAGACAATTTATGATCAGTGCATCAACACAGTATTATGCAAGTCCATGTCAGTTTCAAACAAAAAGATTTATGTTTTGAGTATGACATTCATTCACAAAATATTTAGAGCAATATATTGTTTGCTGGTATATCTTCATGAAAAGACTATATATAATATAGACAAAACAGAAGTGTTCCAACAGTGATACAAGAAAAAAAGCTACAGAAAATTTGAGTCACTGCTCATGTCTCAGCTTAAAATGGAGCTTGTTAAAGTATTCAGGTTAGTAATCTTACACCATATCAGCACCTATTTTTCTGTAGTTCACACAAAAGCACAACTTTTTTAACTGAAGTTATCACAGCTGTCAACCACTTTTATAACTACAATAAGCTGGACCCTGTTACCATGAATACATAAGCTCAAGCAAGTTCATGAACTTATCCTTAGTTTCTTCAAGAGGTTCCAATGGGATGTTTTCAATTACAAGAAAAAAACAGACTACATTTTTTTGCATTAGTTTTTTTCCTAAGTAGTTCTTAAAGTGGGCATAAACAATGAACCAAACCACATCATATTCAAGAGAAAAACAAGGGGAATCTCTTAATTTTGCAGTTGGAGCAAGAAATTACTATCAGTGTTCTATGCACCAATACAGGGACAAAGACTATGCAATGCCAGACCATCAGTCAGTATCATAGGAAAGGCATCATGCCTTCTACTTGATCACCTATGGAGCAAATGAACATGCATTGCTAAAAATAACTGAAGTCTTCCTGCATATTGAAACTTACTTATATTGATAGAAATTAAATTATTCAAAGTCCATGAACTATACTGCCTAGTTTTCCACTGCAGTTAAAATAAGGTTGTAAGGAGAACATGTTTCCTATTTTTATAATACAGTGATTATCTATGTGAAATATTTTAAATGTGTTACACATTCATACATATTTATTCCATAAAACAAAAGATTAAAAAGAATATTCCCCAAGGACTGAGTTTGCATTTGCCTGTATATTTTATGATCATTTTACACAGCAAAGAAATGGTTGAGTTTTTTAGGTATTTTTGAACATATGAAAAATGTGATTCTAAATAAAAAAAAAAAAGGCCAAGAAAAAAAAATTAAAACAAAAGCACATGTAATAAACAGCTATTTCAACTCCTGAAAAGTGACCCAATTTCAAAGTGTAGATTTAGATTTCCTTTAATCCTATTTTCCATGTTTTTCTCAGACACATTTGCCCTTTCATTCAATCAATTAAGATAAATTAAACAAGTTTTCATGAATATGTACATTGGGACTTTGTACAGGAACTTCTTCACTTCTAGTTCTCTGTAGACTCAGAGAAAGAGATCTTTCAGCAGTAAAACACCAACTTGACCCATTCTCTCTCATGTTGCACAGTTATTTCTTGACAGCATAGCAGGCTGCTCCAACTGAAAGTTCAGTCACAAACATTTGTGTGCAATGTCATAAGTTGATCACAGAGCTGATGTGAATGAGAAAAAAATATAAAAAAAAAAACAAGACCACCCAAAAAATACAATCAATACCCCTCTCTCTTTATTTTCAGAAGAGTATATTTAAGTCACATCAGTTACGAAACACAGTTGATAACAAAGACAGATGGGAATGATCAGTGCTGGGAGGAAATCCCTTAAGCTGCCAAAAACTTCAGCTTTCTGAAACTATTCTCAGCATTCATGGAAAGTATTCAAGGCTCTCCAACTCTTAATCCCAGTTCATATTTCAACATGCACTCAATGCAGTGCAGCAACACCAGGTAAGAGAACAGACCCACAAGTGTGAAAGTTTATGAAGACCTTGCAGTATGTTTTAGAAATAGAATTGCTCCTTTGATAAAAATACCCTGAGGCATAATACTATTATTATATTATATATATTATATTAACATTGCTCAAGCTAAAAAATTATCATTATAAACCTAACATTGTCAAAATTATATTTCTGTTGATTTTGAATCTATCATCAAGTGATTTTGCTTTACACCATAAGTTTTCTTTACAGTAACTGCAAATGGAAAGGGGAAAGGAAAACCAACACACAGTGCTGTATTAGAACATCAGTGCTCCACACTACTGCTGTGACTGTAACTACTGCTAATTGTGAACATGTAACTAGAGTAGTTTGCTCCTCGAGAGCAAGATGCCTCACCACTTCCAAATAAAGCATCTGCTCTGCATTATCCAAAGAGAACGATTTTTGCAATGAGTGGTAATACATTTTTCTCTCAGATAAGGTCACATTACCTAAACAAAGATACTAACTTTGTATCTAAATATAGATACTAACTAACTCCTCATTAAATAGGTCATGGGATGTTCAGGGGAAGGAATATCATTGTTTTGGTACAACTTCTTTTCCCCATTTGGGACACTCAAAAGTGCTTTAATCACTATCCTTGTATTGGCTGCTCATCTGGCATAGGTGACAGGGTGCACTGTCCCCAGTATCCTACAAAGACCACAACACACATCTCTATCACACAGAAATCTGCCTACAGACCACAAAAGCAAAATACTATCATTAAACCATTTTTGCAGTTATAATACTTTTCCTGAAGAAGCACAATTTGCTGTCTGAGGATTATAAGTGAATTAAGGTATTTTCACCACAAAGAGTTAAAAAAGACCCTAAAAAATGAAAATCCTGAACAAACTATATGCGGCATAGTGTTTGAAAATATGACTGCAAATAATTAGCAAATAAATTATTTTAAGATAGAATATATTACAATTGCAACTGTTTGAAAGGATGCCATGTCAAAACAAGTAGCTGATAGAAAAATGCTGCTTTCAAGCCCTGTTCACTAGTGATTAATAAAGAATTTTAAGCATCTGTAATACAAAGTAACTAAGTAAATTCCACAATTAGTAGCTTCTAATATATTTTGATCATCTTACTTTCCTGTTTCTCCAGAAAAATTAACCTTTACAAGACAATAATGCACTTCTCAAACCTTAATTTGTCCATATCCCTATTTTAGCTTTTCATTACTATATAAACTGCTGGAAGAAGCAAATAGTTAAACAACTTGGGATTTTTACTACATATAGCATTAAATAGCATTAGAGATAATATTGAATTGCACACACAGAGAAAGAGCTTTTTCTAAAACTCACTACATTCAATGATAAGTCTCTGTAACTTGAATAAAGTATACTAACACTGCTCATTTTTGCCATGACAACAAACAACAGTCATTCCTTTCATTCTGCCACAAGCATTATCAAATACCACACAGAATAAATATCTTACTGAGCATAAAATCTTCTTTGACTACAAGGCAAAACAAAAAAATAAGATAATTCAAAATATTTTACCATAGCGACTTAAAGCAGACAGAAATAATAATTTTTACTTCTTTGATGACTTTATAAAGATTTCCACAAGATGGTGCTGTAGTCCTATTTTAAGACATGACTTGCTCTAACATTTGGAAGAAAACTTCATTTCATTTCATTGTTAGAATAATGAACAGTAATTTGCAAGGCCTATTTTCAATTAAGGGGCATAACACATTCCTACTATGTAATTTTCCAATCTTTTTAAGTTCTTTTATTTTTGAACAAATGAAAAAGTAAGTCAAATCACAGAAATAAAAAAAACCCAGAACTAGTTTATATAAAATAACAGATAGCCGTAAGCTCTTCTGTTTCTATGTAAAATAAAATCGATTTAAATTCCATTCCATATGGCTATAGAAAAAAATCATAATTACTGATAAAACAGAAATCATTTTTTACAGCATGTCAAACAGCTGCTTTTGCCTTCATCTAAAAACTCTGCCTCCAAAAAAATTCCAACTGGTTTGTAATACTAAACTCCAAATATTCTTTAAAGTGAAGTATTAAAACACAAAGGAACCTTGATATGATAGGCTACCAGTTTACAAAGAGTAACAAACAAAACTAATCAAGCCTCACACATCTTTGGTTTGATCATATGTTTATGGAAGTCTTACATCTACTTCTGTCTCTAAACAGAAATCTTAATATGGCTTCAAGTAATGAAAATGTTGTTTCTTTGTATACTGACTGGTCTCCATCTGTGCTGCTGGTCTTAAAATGTGTTGGGTAAGAGCACTAAAACACTCAACACATCTCTTGCAGTTAAAGTCTGTGGACTTACTTGCACATTTTAGTGCTTAGGATCAAACTGAACCTCACTTTGTCAGTGTTAATGGAAGCCATAAAGTATTGGTACTCTCCAGCTCAGCGTGAAAACTTATATTTCAAAATAAAACAACAGCAAAAAAGGTACATATTTGTAACTGTGTATGTAAGTTTTTTTATTGAGACTTATTCAACAGTACAGATGGTAAGATGGTATGTAAGAATGCCTCTTGGGTGTAATACTCAAGTTCCAGCTGGAATGTTTCCAACAGGATGTAAACCACGGTCCTCAAGCCCACACTTTAAAAAACATATTACTTAGCACACTGCTAACAAATGTCAACACAAGAATACACTGCTGTAATGACTTCAATTTACAAAAGTGCAACAAGGGGGGAAGAAGCTATTTGAACAGTCTTTAAAACCAAAAATTGTGGTCCTGAGGAGGGAAATCAATACACAGATATATGAGTAAAATATTTATTCAAAGCCATAAAAGCACTGGTGATCATTACAAATTCGATATATTAAAAATTTAATGCTGTACAAACATACATATTATTTCTGATATCCGTAAGTCTGCAGAGACCAGGTCTGAAGACTTTTGCTTTCAGGTACTCCCAGAGGTGGGCTTGGTGTTTTGAACAAGTTGAAGGTTTCTTCAATTCTGAAAATAAATTTTGGCACAAAATAACTGACTGACTTGCTTTTAATGTCCTAATTATCCAAAATTCTAACAAGCAGCATGACCCCATTAAGTTTTCTCTCATCCTGTCCTTTTCCTCTGCAATTGGTTTCTATTTTAAATGCCTACCATATATCAATAAACCTTAAGTACACAAAAAAAGAAGTTACCCAAACAATAAAATTAAAATCACAGAAAAGGCTAGAGCTTTTTATAGGTCACACACGTAAGAGAATAAAAATCAATTGCTAGAGAAACACTGTAGAGCAACACATTTCTCTTCAAGTATAGTAAAAATATAACAAAAAATTTTATTATAGATCACAGAATTAATATCAAATACATCTCAATACAGCTGTTATAATGCTAAGGCTGAAACTGATTTTACTTTTCCTTAAATAGTAAAACACAGTTAAAATAACAGTTACTTTTCAGGAAGAAAAGTTACAAGTACCAGGGAATTTCAACCAGGAAATAAATAATATTCGTATTTCTTATCAACTAAATTCTAAACACTCTTTAATCTTTAGTTAATACTATTAAGAGTGCTTTCCATTGCTTTTTAGAAATCAAAAGAGTGACATATCCCACAAATACAAAACTGTAAGTAGATTTACTATCCAGTAGAGCCATAAGGAAATGCCACAC
The DNA here is from genome assembly GCF_971803275.1 of Cyanistes caeruleus. Lineage (NCBI taxonomy): Eukaryota > Metazoa > Chordata > Aves > Passeriformes > Paridae > Cyanistes > Cyanistes caeruleus. The sequence continues at coordinate 35,820,626 of NC_141705.1, forward strand.
CTGATGTAGAGACCTTTGAGGTTTGGAACACATATGTACATTCTCTGTGTGCCTTAGTCCAGTACAACTCCCCCCTGGGAAATAAATTCCTGCTGCCCTTTCCTATTACTTACATTTTACTTATCTTTTCCATTCTTTGTCTTATTGTCTCCTACAATTTAAAAGCAACAAAGTTAGTGAACTCTTCAAAGCTGACATTCTTCAGATGGACTTTCAACTTAAATTCAGAGAAAATGTGACTTTAAGCACTGTTTACATATGAAAAGTATTTTTAAGAGACAGACCAAGATGTAGTTTAGCATAGTTTCCTTGTTTTTCTATCAGTATATACAACTAAAACCAATGCTTACTTGTTCTCTTGACCTCAAAGGAAATCAACTGAGCGTTCACCAGTTTTACTTACCTTTGAAATGTCTGTCAGATCATGAGAATTAATGGTCATGTCTTTGGGAGATTGGTCTGTGGATAACAGAGAACTGCATCCAGACGACTGAAGATGACTCTCTGGCATCTCTTCATTCCTCTCTGTATCTATAGAGAAATGCTCAGTTTTATGTCACCTTTGCCTTTTTGCTCTCTTTTGCAAGGTCAGCTATCAAATAACTTGATTTACCGTAGGTAATAACAGAAGAGAATGCATTGTTTAGAGAGGGAAAAGAAAAAGCTGCTATGAGAGTCCAAAACGGGTTTCTCATTTTTTTAAAAAACAAATGCAATATTACACTATGTGTAATATATATAAAATTAAAAAAGCAAATTCCAAAGATTACTAAGAAGATTATTTTCTCCTGATTAGATTAAAATCAAAGCTTATGAACATCTGATTACAGTGCCAAACATTTAATAATAATTTCATATAGTTGATATTATTTTTATTGTAAACTGCTTGTTCAAACATGTCTTTAATTTGTAACCTGCTAAGTAACCTGCCTTATAAGTAGCAGAATTTTTTTCTTTTTTGTTTCAATTTGGAAGGCTGTGACATTCTTTGCAATTTTAGACTATTATTGTCAGGGAAAAGAACTTAGTATCTTGAAAAAGACATGTTCCCATACCCATTTCTTAGTAATGTCACCATCTATACATCATACCTCTAGAACATACTTACCTACACTATTTTGTATCTAAAATTCATATTAAACTGCTTTTAAATACCTAAAATTAAAAATTGTTTATTTGTTAGAGCTGTACTTGCTGAAGAGTGCCACAACCTAAAAGAGCCTGAAAGTATTCAAAGTATTAAACTCCCAAATAAAATAATTAATCCTGTCCCTGTTATTTTTACACTTACAATTTCCTGAATTTTAGGAAAGTAGGAATAACACATTCAAAAGAATCTGGGGAGTGTGAAAATATAAAAATTCTCTTTCAAAAACCATCTGCCTGTTTACTTACTACAAAGTCCTCAAGTGTCAGTAACATACCACTAAACTTTTCAAAGGAACTGAACATATTACAAGCTTTCTATGTCCTATAAAATGGAGGACCCATTTCTGAGACTCCACAATAAAAACAAGCTTTGACATAATCAAGAACTTCCTTCCTAATTTCCATGGAAACTGGATCACTGAGACTCCCTTTTAATTACAGTTCAAGAGCCCAACACTGGACAAAAAAGCCTAATATGTGAGAATGGAAAACAGAATATCCTCCTTACCACTGGTGGTAGGAATAACAGCTGTCACAAGGGAAACAGGCCAAATCAAGTAAGGGAACAGAGGGAGCTAAGGGAGTTAATAGAACTAAGGGCTAGAGAGCTGCCATTGAGGAAAACAGGAGAATTACTCATGGCCTGGGCACTGCTTTTAACTTCTTTCCCACTCAAGTCTGCTTCGTTTACTTCTTGTATGTTATCAAAATTAAACTAAGTTGGAAATGGAAGAAAAAGATTTTGTCTTTCTCTTCAAAACAAGAAAGTTTATCAAAAATGCCAGCTGGAGAGCTGCTAACTGCTTCAGAGATGAAATACAGAAAACATTCAGTAGTGAGTTGAAAACCAACAAAGATTATGAATCATGATTTGTCTGAGCCCCATTAAAAAGAAGTAAACAGCAACCTATAAGATATTAATGGCAGCAAAAATAACTCCATTTGTGCTTAAGAACAGCGCACTTTTAAAACATGAGGATAACTGCTTAAAGTCCAGATGACAGTATTATTTTTCAAAGATTTAGCAACAGAAAGTTGATTAAATTTCCATCTTTGATGTTTTTAGTAGCTATTTGTAACTAGTATTACTATGTTATAGCAATTAAATCATCTAAAGAATAAGTTAGAAACATGAAATGATGAAGTTAACTTCTAACCTGCAGTATGGTTTTAAATTCAGAAGTCACTAAATTTCAGTTACCTACTTAAACTATTATTAAAGGTCAGCAAGAAGTATTTAGCATATTATGTTAATTAGAAGGAAAATTATTAATACTCACCAAGAGAAACTGGAATGCTACTAGAAGCACTTTCCTGATTTATACTGCTGGACTCTTTAGATAAGTCTCTCTGAAATACAAGTTTACTGCATTTTAGCCATATACCATGTTTAAATCATCTTCTGAGGGAACAAAAGTTTATTTAAGTACTAGGTATGTATGTATTCGCTTGCTACAGATATGTTGGCACTGCAAAAATATCTTCACAGGACTAAAAAAATTCAACATTTCCATAAATGCACTTTATTAAAAAACTAGACTATTTAATGGGTCTTTTTTTTTAATATCAATATTGCCGTTCATAAAGAGGTCAAAACCAGGCCAAAATACAGTGCATATAACTTAGTTATATATAACTTAGTGATGAGTAGAATGGACAAGCAGAATGCTCTTAGCCTGTACTAATCATTTCATCTCAACATTGGTTGCCATTAGCTTAAAGTAAGTGTGCCTTCTCCTACCACTGGTTGATATTCAAAAATACAGTCCTTAGTTCTAAAATAATAACCTATAGACATTTAAATTCATTCCACCTAAATGCTTAGAACTCAGAAGTCTATTTTAAGCTGGTTTTCCAGACTACTAAATGAGAGAGGGCTCTCTTAAGAAGCATTGTCAGTTTAACTTAATCTAACTTGAAAAAGGTTGTTCATAAGCAAGCAAACAATAACTTTTTTTAATACAATTCCCTAATTTCAAAATAAAAAAATGCAACATTCAAACAGTATTTAAACTTTTTTTACATAATGAGTTATCATTATGATTTGACATCTCAGCCTTTAAAATACGTCACTTTATATACTGGAGTAACTAACTACATCAGCTAACAGGGGAATACTGCACCCAAATAAACAAATGAAGGAGAAATAGTAGGTATTGTATGGGAAAGAGCTGGAAAAAAAACATAATAATGACTATCTTTTAAAAAAATACAAAAATCAAATTTGCACAGACTATGTCTGGTCAATTCCTTTCATTGAAATGGATTTGGTAGCTTTCAGACTTTCCCAGAGCTAACTGCACAGCTGCTGCTACTTTGGCAACAGCAGAAGACAGATCTTAGAGTGTTCCTGCTACGTTGGCTAGATGCCAAAAAGTCCCTGAAAAGTGCAAGAGTAAGGAAGGAGTAATTCTGAATTGTTTCTGTATGTGTGAAGCAAGACTTGAATGCAATTTCATTAAACAAAAAAAGCAGCAATTCTGTGTCCCAAAGGATTATTTCTTAGCAGTTTTCAAATGTCTACTGCAAAACAGTTAGTTTTGAAGACTGTGTATACATATATAGATATAGCCTTATATATTTGTATATACAATGCCACACAGAAACTGTAGCTGAACTTGTTTCTGTAGGTGCATTCTTTCAGTAACATGCAGTACAGAAATATAATTAGCTCACTGGAAATTTCTGAGTGATATTTTTCAGAGTATTTTCCAAATACTATTCCAACCATATGAACAACTGCAATAAACACGTTACTGAAGCAGTAATAAACCAAATTTACATACACCAAAGAACAAGTCTATTCTGAAACAGGAGTGTTCCCATGTGCTACAGTAATTTCTTGAAAAGAATATTTTTGAAACGAGAGAAAAAGCTGTCTATGGCTGTTCACCTGAAGGCCTCTTGAGACTGCTGCCCAAAAAAAATCACTAGTGATATTATTTGGACATATGTCTACTGAACCATAAGAATCTGATTTCAGATGGTAAATCACTTCAATTTTTTTTTAAGTAATTGAGAATATCCATCCTTACTTACTGAGCTACAGCCATTAGAAATAACCTGGTGATCAGTCTGAACACCTGTCTATTTCAAGACTTTGCATAACCACCACATTTCCAAGGCACACAGTAAACCATGTCTTGTATACAAGTATTAGCAACATTTTCAAATTTGTGGGGTCAGCAACAGGCACAGAGCTCCTGGTTATGAATAAATTCAATAGTTTTACAACTGCAAAGAAAAATGCAACACAGATCAACTCTCTTCCAGAAAGCATCTGACAGTATCTGAAGGATACATGTAATTCATGCGAGAATAAAGTTTTTTGATTACATGATTAATTTCAAAGTGATGCTATGGTTCACTGCAAAATATTTACATGTGTACATATATCAAATTACAAAATGTGCACACATGGACCTTTCAACACAAAAAATAACCCAGAGTCTTAATGCAACAAGAGGCTTTATTTGCTATGCCAAACGTAGCCTCATCACAACTGTAGTGCTTTTAAACATCCTAAAATGCAATGAACATCACTGACAAGAAATAGGAAGTGAAGGAAGGGAGTGGGAATAGGAGAAAAACCCCATTGATTAGGCTAGAAATTTCAAACACACATAAATTAAACATAGGACAAAAATAAGAAAACTTTTTGATTAACCCTGTACATTCCACTGTGCATTTTTGTCACTATCAGTTGTAGAGAATGTAAACTCCATGTTCAAAAATTTCCTTCTATAACTTCAGTAGTAAATAAAATTACACTGCATCATTATTAATAAGAACAGATGGAGAGCTTTGGTTCATAGAGTATGAGAGAATAGAATTTAACAGTTAAGAAAAAAAATACCATCAACTTCATAAACAGCACTTGCATTCAGATCATGACTTTAAAGCCAGTGAAAAAAAAACATCAGGAGGCAGGAAGCGCATAAACAGACCAATAAGATTGTGTTTGAGCAATTTTTGTTATAGAATTAAAAGAGAAGTTAACACACCTTTTTGGATTGTAACAACAGTCCTGTTTCAAGAAGCAAAACTCGATTCAGTAAGTTATTCCAGTCCTTCTCATCTATGATCACCTTTCCTTGCAGTTTCTCTTCTAAAACTTGTAGCTTATCTTCCATCCAATCTAGCTTATGAAGCTTTTCCTGGAAATCTGCAAGCTGATGCTTTAAAAATTCAATTTGTGAATTTTCTTCTATGACCTGAAAATATTGGTAAGAACATGTCCTCTGACTTCAAAACAGAAACAATTCATCATTTGATCAAACAAATTAAGTGCAATCTTCGAGTTCAGTAACCACATCCTGCTCCATTAGAAAATTATTTTTCACCCAGAATTACCAAAATATGCGTACTCAGGGAATTCAGCTTTTAAAAGAAGCTGCTGATAGAACTGTGTGTTGAAAGAGATAGGAAAAGTCAGTTAAATTGTACTTTTTCAATTTTTTTAATACATTTATTAAATAACAGCTGCATGCTCCTGAGGTATAACTAAAATGTAAAAATCTTTATCCCCTTAGAAAAATCCTGTTTTTAAAAAAAAAAGACAACATCTTAAAATAGAAGTTCTTACTTGTTCACATTTAACTTCCACAATATCATTATCTAGGCACAATTCTTCCTCATTCTCTCCCTGTGCTGGAAGGGGTAGTGGATGAAGGTCACCACTAACTTCATTTCCTGAGTGCCGTTCAACCAGAGGCTTCTTTTGAGGCTTCTTTTTTGTTAAAAAACAAACAAACAAACAAACAAAAAAACCCCTGGTGTTATTTGTTACAAGAACATTTCAATTCATTAGCCAAGTAATAACATGTAAGACCTATTATTTCAATATTTATTTAAATCTAACTATCTTACAAAATTTACAGAAAGCAATAGCAGGCAGCTTAAATTTTAGAAAACCATGCAGTCTGGAAGGAACTGTAAAACAAATATGCCCACACTTTACCATATATACTGTGGTACCTTGTTTCCTTTCCATAAACAGTAAGGAAGACCTGAATGTCTTCCCTTAATGTAAAGGTTGTTAGATGTCTAAGTGTGGACTGGAAAATATGTTATTACATACAGTGAAATTCCTATGTATAGACAGTTCCAACATCAAAACCATGACTAAAACATTAGGAACAAAAAAGGTTTAACTAGGAAGATTAGAATTTTTCCTTTTTCTTGACAACTGTCAGCAAAATAGCCCCATGAGCTACATATCAGTTTCCTTTAAAGGCTCTCTTAGAGAAAACAGAAATTTTGCATTCTTTCTAGGTGGATTAAATCCTATGACACTAGCACAAAACAAAATAAAATACTTCATAATTAAGAATGCACAATTACTAGTTCTGTGCAACATCTTAACACATACAGATTCTTCAATGTTTTAGTTAAGCTGAAACTCTCCTTTGCTAGGGAATTCTTAAAACACATGTATCTATCCCCATTCAGTGATACTAACAACTAGAAGAGGCAGAGAAACCATTCCAAATACTTTCTTTGGGAAGCTTGCCTTGATAAAAGCAATATTTTTTTTATAAGTAGAAATCACCAACTATTAACAAGCAGTCATAGTCCTAAAAGTTTTCTACAATTTTATTTTGCACCCTTTTGGCAGAAAATATTAGGAAAGCTGCCTCCTTCACATGTCAAGAGTGGCATAATGTATAATTTTTACTTAATGCATACTCATTTTACTTTTGTAAAACCAAAGCCCAGAGGAATGCTCCATTATGGAAACTTGCTGAACAGACTCAGACAAAAGACCAAACAGTGTTTTGAAAGGTGAGCTGAAAACAAACGTGTTAGGCCAAGCACACTTCACTCTTCAAGCATGATACAGCTTCCTTTTCCCATTCTATCTTTTTCCATTGGTCTCCCTAACACTCTATATAATTCAAATATAGCACAAATAACAGCACTAGGTCATTACCACCAAGACTTTGAGATCTACAAAAGTACTCAGTAAAACAGAGAGGCAACATCCACTGTATTTCAGCTATTACTTAAACTAACCACACTTTGGGGAAAAACAAACATACACCAGCCCACCTCAAAACTGATTTGATTAAGTATTAAAACCTAAATGAAAGTAAAAATTTCAGCAAGAGCCTGACTTGCTACAAATGAGATTAACCTTTAGATATAAAACATAAAAATTACTTTCATACCTGTTTGGAATTCAGAGCACTGCCACTAGGATCAGCAAGACCTTTATCACAATTTGGCCATACTTCAAATTTAAAAGGTCTGATTTTTTTCCTCGTTTGGGATTTAACCTCCAAAGTGAACAGAAGAAAATAACACAGGCAAATTTTTAGGATTCCACACCCCACTTTCTAACACCCTCACTGACAGTCAAGAATATTTCACGGTGCACACACACACAAACACATTTAAACCTCTGTAGTACAACAGTGTCTAAAAAAAATTAAATATGACCAGAATTTATAGATAACACAGATCCAGAAGTGAATGCCATACTTTTACACTCATTAATGCCTATGCTAGGTTGCATCAAAGCTGTTTATAAATAGAAAATACAACTTGCACCAGAGTTTAAAGTAAAATAAGTACAAAAAATGTAGTCATGTCTTCAAAACTGACAAATTAAATATACAGTAGTCCTGAAGACTTGCTTAAAACTCAAAGGAAACAAAATCCTATAAAATATAAAGACTGGAAATTCCTTTCATTAACGCAGATTGATACACAACACACACTGAAAAAAGAAGAAAAGCCATTACAAATATTGTTACTGAAAATAATCAGATTTTTGAAGCAATGAAAGTGTCATGTTTAAATTGTTACAGAAATTCAACATATGAGATGATTTCGCTTTGTCTTTAAAGTTATCTGAAACGTTCATTGATTCACATGTTCACTGTATCAAGAACTGTAAAAGAAAATACATCACTTACTGTAAAGACATCAATTAGATTTATCTTCATTCTATTTTTTTTATGCTACAAAATATTGGCAGCTTCATGTCTTGAATGAAAGCATTCAAGCATTTTACAACGGAACTTCATACTACCTTTTCATTATTTGGTCCATAAGCAATGCTGCATCTTCAAACAGAAGCTGAAGACCAGCTTATCTGCAGCATTAAACATGTCAAAAGAAACTTAAAATAAAGGTAACCATTTGATCAGTACCTTACTAGAGTTACTCAACTCCTTATGTTTCTTCACCACACAATTGATAATGTCACAAACGATTTGCATTTTCCTTTCCGCAAAGCCAAACTGAAGAAACTGCTCTTTTGTTAAAATTGGTTTATACTGAAATTGATCACGAAGGAACTGCAACAAAACAAGAGTTTACTTCACTTTCAAAATCACCTCACAATTTGCTGTAGAAATAGCATGCCCATATACTTATTTTACTAGAAACTTTTTTTCCATTCTGTACTTCAGCAGTTAAGCCTTTTCTCATTTGATTAATTTTTATATATAAAATATATATATACAGCTATTTCGTTTAACTAGATTTTAAACATACTTCCTCTTTCATTCACATCACTCTTGTAAACTTCAACTCAGTCTTAAGATTCAAGAAATAAACTACTATAGAAATTAATACTAAAAAACTTAAACTAAGAGCTTTTAAAGTGAATGTACAATAAAAAGTTGTATTAATCTCACCAAATGTATCAAAGGGCTACATAAGACTCCCAGAGAACCCTATAAAGCAGTCTCTCAGATGGCAAACTAGTCTGAATAAGCCACTGTTTCTTAATTCATCAATCCACCTCTCATAAAAATGTGCTTTTGTATATTTTAAGGATAGTTCAGAGTTATTTTCAATCAGTTAAGAATTTGACTCTGACTTATAAAAGGTTAAGTATTCGACTTTATGTATTAAAAATGGCATAGTGTTTCAAAATAGCTGTATGTATTAACTGTGCTTACATGCTAATTTTTTGAGTTTCTTGTGATTTTTTTGATGCTTAAGATTTTTTTTTGCCAAGGTCACTTCTATAAATCTTATTGCCCAATAGACATTTCTGTGTTCTTCAAAATTAACATCTAACAATATTACTGTTCCTGAAAAATGTCTCAAAATTGAGATTTGGCTACCACCACCCACCCTTATTTTCATTAAAATCTAAAAACTTTCACACAGTGACTTACTACTCATCTTAAATCCTAAAATTCATGTTCACTGCCAAAACCTTTCACTTTCTAGTAAAGCTCATAGTAAATGTTTAATTTTTATGAAATTGTACTCAAACCTGTGTGTCTTTTGCAAAGAACAAGAGATACCTTATAAATGGCTTCAATAAAACGCAAGTCACTCTTGGCTGTCAGTTCCACATCACGCTTTACCAAAAGCTCTGCTATGCACGTTGAAAAAGATGTAAAACAATAGCTGATGATAGGTAAAAATGCAGCTGGATCACCCTTTATTAACCTATTAAGAAACAGAAGTATTTTATACAGCAGAAAGTAACAAAAGCCTTTCATTACATGAATGCAAACATTTAACTTGAAAGGAATAAATACAGCCAGCATGTTATATTCAAATATATTTAATTTTAAGGTTTTTTTTGTCCAGGCTTCTCTCATTCAACCATCTTTGCTGCTATCAGTAAAATGCTCAAAAAAATGCTTTTGTGTTCTTCACATAATCTAAATATTGTCAAGTCTAAAGCCCACCAGCATTTCCAGCCCAACATTCAGACTTTTTTTTTTGTTTCTAATCTTTACAGGATTAAGTTTCCTGAAGGAAGTTTTGCAAGCACTTCCGAAGAAATCAGAAAGGTGAGACAAACCAAAACAAAGACAAGAGCAGCAGAAGATGAGCAAGACAGTAATACAGCTCAGAATTGCTCAGAAGAACAAAACTTCATACTTCTATATTCCAGTTCACATAGACCACACCCCAACTTCCCATAACTATGTTCTGCTCACTTCTCACTGGGTGAAATGCTACTTATACATATCTTGTTTACACATCACGTTGTCATTATGCATTAGCATAAGTTTTCACACTGCCACTTACACTGTATAATCCACATCCCTTGGATAATTTAACAAGCGAAGTCCTTGTTCTATTTTTCTTAAACTTCCATTTAGGTCTCCTGTTGCCATTATTCCAAATGTTATTCTTCTTTCAGATTATGAAATAAAAGTAAAAAAGTACATCTGTTCAAAAAATTATGTAAAAAAAAAATTACGAAATGCAATAATCACTTAAATTCAATTTTCTGCTAGAAGCTGGGAGATAATTACCTGCCACTATCTTTACTAAATTTCTTTTCTTGCTATGAAACAAGTATTTTGAAGCCTACCAATCCAAGCAGTGAAGAGGCATGGTCACACAGCCTATGAATGAAGCGATGGTCTCAAGAGACAGTTAAAGCTTGCATTTACAGTGGGCTGGATTTGCTGTGGGTGTTTTTCTTCCTGTGCTTCTATGGTGTTTAATCAGCACTCCTCAAGATTAAGCTCTTCCTGTGTGTTCTGCCCTTGTTAAGAGAATTTTCTTCCTACTTAATCATCAGGTTCCTTTAATTTAATCATTAGATTCTGTGTTATTAGTTGCACTAAACAGAAGTATAAAATACTTACTGTTGGAAGAATTTAATCAGTTATTTGGAAATTGAGGCAGCTTTTCTTCCTGCATTATGCTACACTAATCCATTCTATGGTTTTGCAAATTTAACTAGCTATTAAGACAAATCTCAAAGAATCTGACATAAAACTGAAGCTCTAATCTGCAATGCAAATACTCACAGAAGCCACTCTCGCCATATTTTGACTAAACATATAGGCTCTTTCCCAAAAGTATCAACAATCCTTTCTTTTTACACTAGACGTCTGGATGGAAAAACTGGTAACTACTGTCACTACAAAATAGCTTAAGAAATCATAAAAGTAAGAGTCAAGTTGGAAGCAAATCTTGGGAAGGCTAACCCAGTAAAACAGGTTTTGTCTGTAGAAATTCATAACAGAAGTTATGGAGCGTTGGCTATCAAGAATAAAATCGAGTATGACAAAGTTTCAAGATACAATAATATAGAAATTTGAGCAAGTGGCTCAAAGAACAACTCTCAAAACTGTGTATGATAGTCAAAGGACCAGCGTTAACAACTAAACAAAAATACCAAAACAAAGATAAACTAAAGAAACTATCCCATGCAAGTTACCAAGCATGCTCACACTGTAAACATTGTCTTTGAAATGCCCAACAACTAGATTTTCCATTTCTTCTAATTGGATCTACAGTCTCCTGTTGCACAGGGCGGGGAGCTGGGGGAAATCGCACGTCACCAACAAAGTAAGGGACCTCGCCGTCCTGCCAGCTGCGGCTCCCTTGCCGCAGAGGCCACTCGCACACCAGCGAGCGGCACAAGGGACTGCGCGTCCTAGCCTGGTTGCCCTGGGCACCAGCGGGAAAAAAGCGTGTCCCAGCCAGGAGAAGCAAGGCGGGCTGCAGGCCCGGAACCAGAGCGCTGCGGCAAACTCGCAAGGGTGGGGCCCGGCTCCCCACCCGCTTTTCCTCGCCCCTACAACAGCCGGAGACCGGGCCCTCCCCAGGGCTCGCCGTCTCCAGGAGAGGGAGAGCCCCGGGCCGGGAGTCGGCCCGCACGGCGGGGACAGACCGCCGCCCCGAGAGCGATGCTGGCGCTCACCCGCGCGGCGGGACCGCCGCCGTTCCCTCGGGACCGCCGCCGTTCCCTCGGGAGCGCGGCGGGCTCAGACCGAATCTGCCGCCGCCGAGCCCGGCGGGCACTTCCGCTTCCCGCGCGCCCCGCCCCGCGGACGTCACTTCCAGCAACAACAGCAGACGTCAGAGCTGCCCTGGCAGGAGTCGGGGAGGCGGCGGCGGGCTCGGCCTCCCTGCCGAGGCTCCTTCCCTGGGCCTGTCCGCCTGTCCCCGCCGCCAGGCCCGCGCAGCCCCTCCCGCCCGGCGCGGCCCTCGCTCGGAGGCGGGCCGGGCTCGTCGCGGCGGCGGTTGGAGCCGAGCTGGCACAGGTAGGGCCCGCCGGTGGCGCGGGGCGGACGGACGGGCGGCGCGGCCAATCGGCAGCCGGGGCTCCGGGAGCGGCCCAACGCGGCCGGGGGGCGGCACCCGCCGGGCCGCGATCGCCGGTGCCCCGAGAGAGGGGCGGCCGTGCCCGGGCCGGGTCCCGGTGCCGCTCTGCGAGGGGAGGGGTGGCGCGGCTGCGAAGCTTCTCGGGACGCGGTGCGGCCTGAGGCAGCTGCGGCCCTCGGCTCCCTGGAGCGGCTCTGGGCCTGCGGGGCGGGCTGTGCCTCCAGCCGCCAGCCCGGTTGCCCCGAGTCGAGGTTGAAGAGCTTTCCCGTTACGCGGAGGACCTGCAGGCCTCGCTTGCAATGCAGCTGCTGTGAACGAAGCTTCAGCTTCCATAGGCTTCCGTCGAAGGAAGGAACGTTTTCCTGTTGGGAAAATTGTGGCTGCAAAGCAGCGGCTGTAGGGCTCAGTTAGGATGAAGTGGAGAACGTTTATATCTAGAGTGCATGTTGTTTTTTTATTTAATGAAGTAGAATCTAGCACTAATGCAGCATTAATATACATTACTTTTAGCGTCCTATCATGCTTGTTAACGCTGCAAAAGAATTTATTATGCAGTAGCAAAGTAACATGAGGAAGACACGATTAGAGTTTAAGTCAGACTTTGATAGATAGCAGACAGAGCTAGAGAAGATAAGCGATTCGTAAACAAGCTTGATATTATTTTTACTGCGGTAGTTACTACAGCCAAGCTATCAAGATGTTTCAATTATTACATTAAATTACATTATAAGTTTGAAAACATGTATTTGAGAGACATACTGTATCTGCAGATTGGAAATATATGTTTCAAATAATTTAAAAATACAGATTTTGACGCCATTACTTAAAGGGCTTTATTACAATGGGTTTGCTTATCTTTTATTATGATGGGCTCTGAAAGCATTCATCCTGGATTACTACAAAGCTGAAAGTAATTACATGATTGGGAAAATTGTGTGTCTTCTAACAAATGGCATATAAGCTGTTGAATAGCTGCACAAATAGCAGAGCTTGTGCATTTTCATCAGCTGGTTCTAGACTGGTTTAAATTCTATCTCATTTTGTTCCTTCTGTGAAATTTCTTCAGTTGGTCCTTAAAATAGCAAATATATATATATTTATTTTTTTTTTTTACATTATAGAAAGGCTTTTTATACTATTTTTGCAGTGATATTCTGTGCATAAGTATGTGAGTATGTTATTATCAAGGCTTTATGTAACGCAGCTAGGTAAGAAAGCTTGAGAAGATTCTTATTCTCTTGTTTCTGAGCACTCAAAATCCTTACTGTATTATCACTGAAGTTATTAAACTTTGTTTCAGTCACTGTGCTACCCAATACATTTTTGCTTCTCCCTATGTTTTATAGTACTTTATTGACTCTAAGTGAGTTTTTTTTAATTAAATTTTAAAGGAAATCTGAAGATTACAAATATTCTGAAGCCTAAGGTTTCTTAACTTGCATGGGATATAGATAATATGCTTATTGTTAATTTTGTAGCTCTTCAAGCATGGAAACTTTTGAAAAAAATCTGTTTTGTTTTGGTTTTTTTTAATTTGCTTTGTTTTCAGTATTTGCCTCATGAAGACTGATTACCTGGTCAGCATAACTTTGACAGCACTCTCTTTCTGTATATTCTGATTGGTCCTAAAATTTTACTTATGTGCTTAGTCTGTCTTTCAAATGTTTACAAGTAGCTGTCAAGGTCTAATTTGAATTTTATGTCCAGCAGGCTCGCAGATGGGTCAGGGACTCTGGAGAATTGCTAGAAACCAGCAATTGCAACAGCAAGGATACAGTGGACAAGGCGATCTTACCAGGGACCATGGTAGGAGGATACCTGCTAACAATGTTTCCAATACAAGCCATCGCAAACAAGCCCAAGGCGGCATTGACATCTATCACCTGCTGAAGACAAGAAAATCTAAAGAACAAGAAGGATTCATTAACCTGGAAATGTTGCCTCCAGAGCTTAGTTTTACCATTTTGTCATACCTGAATGCAACTGATCTCTGTCTAGCATCATGTGTCTGGCAGGATCTTGCTAATGATGAGCTCCTCTGGCAAGGGTAAGCACGAAAAAAAGAAGTTTCACCTGGACATAGTAAAAAGTATTAGATTTTAAATTTGTCTCAGTAAGTGCTTTTTCTCTTCCTAACCTTAGCAAAGGTTTCCTAAGTTAAATGAGATTGATATAGAGGATACATATATCATTTCAAAACGTGTTATTCTGGATTTCTAATTAGTATGGGGGATTACTGGAGATCACTACATACACAAGTGTGCTTGGCACAAGTATACCTGGGTATTATCATACACTTGCTGTTTGAGATAGCATGGGGTAAAAACTGGGACTTGTCTTCACTTTTTGTATTAGTTCAAAGTATCTTAGGTGTTTGTATCATTACTTCTCTGAAATTCAAATAGTTGTCTAGCTTAAGCAAGCAAACCTGTTCAGCCAAATTTCCAAATCAAGAGGTGATGAGAACTCATCTACTACACTTGGTAGCAACTTAGGTGTATCTTTTTTGGAAGATGGCTATGGAGGGAGGAAATTAAAAGTCATTTTTCTCAGTTGAAATTTCTTCAGCCTAACACTTAAAACATGTTTATGTATAACATATGCACAATTTATATGTCTGGAAAATAAATAAAGGAACATTCTTTCAGACAAAATAGTGTAATCAAAATGTAATTAACATATTCTTTGGTATTTTTGTTTTACAGCACTAGGAAAGACTGATGAAATCATACTTATCTCTAGAGTAGATGGTCAGCAGAACTTCTTTCACAACATTTTCTTCTCCTTTAAGAGACAGTATTACTAGTGTAACAGTAGGGTTGCTGATCAGGTTGTTTATTTTCCTTTCATAATGCTCTACAGCTCTTCTCTTCATCTACTTCCTTGCCCTGCTGCATTTGAATTAAGCAGCTTCCCTTCCTATCATGCTTTTGAACCTAGCAAAAGGATAATGCAGCATGACTTCTTAGTTACAATTGTTCTGCAGCTGGGGACTGTTATATTGACAGGAAACAAATTCTAGTGAAGGATACCAGTAAGCTTCTAAGTGTATCAATATGCATTGTACTGTGCTTGGTTCTTGGTGTCAAACCCACCCTAAATACAAATAAATTCCCTAGACCAAAGCTGGAAGATACTAGAGATTCTTAATTGCATGCAGTATATATTCTTAGCATGTGGGGTGGGAATGCATATTTTCCTTGAAGTTCATTCTGGAAAACCGTTCAGTCATTTTTCGTCAAATCTTTCCAAATAATACTCACATTCATAACCACATTTCTTTTGGTAGTGAAAATGTGTCCTGATTTATAAATAAATATCTTTATTCTGTGATAAATAAAAATCTGTTTGCATAATCTCTGTAAAAATCTTCGCTATTCCACACATGTAAGAGTGTGTTTAAGGTTTGGCAAGTACTGTTGTTGCAGTTCCAGACTCAGTCCAAATAAGACCCAGGTTCCAGAATAAAAATAGAATCTTTGCCATGTCTCCAGTGACTACTGGCTGGGTCCTAAACATTGTTCCTAATTAGTAACAGGGCAGGTGTGTTGAAGCAGAACTACCAGTTCAATAAGGAATCTATAGTGTGTGGAAAGGGAATTGCAGATGGTAACATTAAAGGAACTGAGATAAGGGACAGAAACTGATGAAACTGAGATATGGAGTCAGGATGGAATAAAAGAGAAAGAAGCTGTAAAGTTATATTAGAAAAGGATGGGGCTGGATCTAGTCATTAGGACTGGTCAAGAGGACTGTCCACTTAGGACAAGAGGAAGAAGAGTTGGGTGAAGAAGGGCAGATGGGGAAAGTGCTGAATTAATGGCATAATTTTGTGCAGATACGGTGTCCAATTCACTGCACAACTGGGGCACAAGAAAAGAAACAAAATGTTTTAATCCATCATAGTACCACAGGAGAACAACTTGTCTCCCATGTCGAGGTTCTAGGAGTGCCAGAGGTCTCTGCTGTGTGGTTGTTATTATGATACCACCTACTGCGATATGTTTTGAGGTTGCACTCAAATACACCAAAAACCTCTATGAGAAGAAAACATTAATCATATAATTGAAGGTTTTAGGAAAAAAGTGGTAAATCTTTAATAACTGTTACAGCAACCTACTTCTAATTTTTTCTATAGTTTGAGTACTTAGCTTTGCAGTATTGATTACATTTTGCTTCTGTAAAATACATGAAATTCAGAAAGGAATTTTTATAATAGATTAATTCTATTTTCATAGGTTGTGCAAATCCACTTGGGGTCACTGTTCTATATACAATAAGAATCCGCCTCTAGGATTTTCTTTTAGAAAATTGTATATGCAGCTAGATGAGGGCAGTCTCACCTTTAATGCCAACCCTGATGAGGTAAGTGAACTGTTGCTGACAGTAATAAACAGTTACAATAATTGTGATTGGTTTTTTATAATTATAGCCAATAAAAACAAAGTTTTAATAGGTGTTTGTTTTACCGTAGAGATGGTTAATATTGAGCTACAGCCATACGCTGGTCTTTTTTGGATATTGTACCTGTGTACGTCATTTACATGACTTGCCTGTTAAGTGCTCTGTACACTTCTGTGGATGCCAGGAATTCATAACATTAAGAACAAGGCCTAAGATATCCTAACTGAAGAGACAGTGGTGAACTGTAAGAGCATAAAAATGAGCTTACATAAATAAAAATGTTAAAATGCAAAGTATGAGTTTGGTTCCACTTTAGGCTAAACAGGATGAGGTATAAAGTCTGATCACTTCTATGACAAACACATTTTCTTGTAGGGGATTTTTACCTAGTTCTACTATGAAGGGGCAAATCTTGAAATATGAAAAAGATCCACTGCTGAACGATCCTGAAGATGTTTGATTTAATTTCTGTGGGTGTTTGTTGTGCATAATTTTTCTTTATAGAACATAAATTTATCTTAAAAAAAAATATTTCTTGTCAAACTGAAAGGTTTCCATCTATAAGTTCATGTAACTAACTGGAAAAGTCAGTTTCTGCTTTCAGTCTGTCACGTTTCAAAGAAAAAAACAGTTTGAGAGTAGACAGCTTTTGCCTGGGAGATAGACAGTTAATGCCCAAGTGACAGAGAAAGTCTTTTGTGTATAAAACCAGGCTCCTGCTTCATGTTTCCTAGGAAAAGAGTGTACACAGTACCGAACAAAAATGCTGTTAACTTCCTGCATATAGTTACACATACACATGGAAGTGGTAATTGAATAAATCCAAAGTAGAAAAAGGATTGAGATATGAAACAAAACACTTCTAGAAGCAAGTTTCACTCTGCTGATATGATACAGAAAGTGTGAACTTCTGTTTTTACCATGGGGTAAAATAAATAAAGCAGTTCTATGAATCACTATAAGAAAGTGATTTTGTTTAAGTTCTTGCTTTAGCTCATATTCTGCTTGATTAAGAGACCATTACTTTTATCAGTCATGAACAGATTATTTTGTAATTTCTGTGTTAAAACTCTGCCTTGAACTCTGATACACTGCATGAAGCCATCAGCACCTGGCCACTTGAGTGACTAATACTGTTTTTGTGCAGAATTTTCATAAATGTAGTAATAAATGTAAAATTTTTTAAATGAGATGCAATATTTAGGTAACTTATATATTTTCAGTATTAAGTATATTGCTAGCAGTATTGTCTGTCCAATTTTTTCTTTGTATTTGAATTTGTTTTAACATAATTTTTCACTTAACTATCAGTTTTTAATGTGCCATTATATTCCAACCTTATTTAAAGTATTCTTGGTATGTTTAAAGCATTTGGAGATTTCAGAAAAGGCACTTAATAGAAGATTCATTATTTTTAAAGGAAATTAAAATCTGCAAATTAGAGCTAATTTACAGCATACTTAAATTAGGTACTAACTTTATTATGCTACTCTTTCTTCTTCATTATGGTTATATTTTACAATAGAAATACAAACACTCTGCTTCAATGAGAGATGAGAACCTCAGGGTATCTCCTAAGGGCTCTGTTCCTCTCTCCCTGTGGAGCGCCATAGCCTGGTAGGAATCATTCAGGGCCTGAGTTTCAGGAGAATTCACAAATACTCTTGCTTTTACTGTTTACAACTGTGATATTGGCAGAGTAATTATTATAAGGACACTGTGACTGAAACATATGATATGACATTCCACTATTACAAATTGCATCTCCGAATTTTCTGCCAAACTCTGCTTTACATTTGATAACAGACCTGATCAAATTACTATAAAAATAGGAATACTTACAGCCACAGGAGCAAGATTCTCCAAAGGACACCGCCCATGTCATGAAAATGGGTAACCAGGCTCCACAGCAACAGCTCCAGAGCTAGCGGTGGCTCACGGGGTAGGGAAGAGCATCTACACACTTTGTGGTAGGATTCTCTGGTTAGCCATTGTTGTGTGCATGGTGTTGTGATATCTGCTGTAATTTAACGTGTTGATTTGTGTGCATGAGCTTGCATAATTCATAGCAGGTGCTCACATTCTGCTAAAAGGATGTGCCTAAACACATGACATGGAATTTGAAAAAAAAAAACTCCAGTGCATGTTTGGGTTGGATTTTTTGGTTTGGTTTTTTTTTTTCCTTTATTTATTTTTTCTTTTTCTTTCCTATTTTTTTTTTAATTTGATTGGTTGGTTTTCTTGGATTTTTTTTCATATGGCACTACCATTTTAGCCAAGATTTTGGAACCTGGTTTTTCTTGTCTCTTTAGAGAGAGGGGTGCTTTATTGTTAGCATTAGCACTTGAATATAAATATCATGTTGTTTAATTTGCCTACCTGGTTTCTGCTGTATTTTATTTTAAAGAGTGTATGGTATATATGAAATGTTTCTCATGCAGCACGCGTTTCATCTCGTGTGCTTATGACTCAGAATTTGTAGGCAACCAGAAGTATTTCCCATTGTTTTGCATCCAGTTTCTAACTTTCTACAAAATATTTTTTGAAGTTTATTACCTGGATCAATGCTATGTAGCTAAAATTGAAACTGAAGGTACAAACAATCTTTTGGTCAGAAAAGAAGGTCTGGGTTTTTTTGTTTCATCCTTACTGGTTCTAACCGATCTATTTAATAGTATTTATTTTTATGGACCTTCTGGAATCTAGTGTACCAAAACTGTCTTCAATGAAGTCAGGATTTCCTTTACATAGCATAATAATGAAGTACAGTAAGACAGTCCTTATACTGAGCCTGTCTTTTCACTCTTCTGATTGTCTCATTCTACAAGCTGCGCTTAGTTTTTGACAGGGAGGCCAGCTTTTTCTGACCTTTTCCTGATAATAAATTGTTAGCCACTTGTATAAAGCTACCCTACCTGACTTAATTTAATTATAGACAGTCTGTAGATGATGGAATGCTTACTGTGCTGTATTTCTAAGCAAAGTTTTTTGAAATTTATCCCATTTCATAGTGATCTAAGCACACTGATTTGATTGATCAGTCTGAAGAATATTATGTGTATGTTGTAGAGGAAATTCTTTTGTGTGATTCATCAAAAAGTTGGAAAGGAACATTGAGCTGAAACCTTTTGATAATTTTACATTAAAACCAGAGTGGTTTTATCTTGTAAATTATTCATTATGGATTCTGTGTAAAATGAAAAATATTTCCACATTCTATTTGTGATTTCTCCCATCATAAGTTTGTATCACTGAGACTGTATTTTAGACTGACAGTGAAAGAGACTCTGAAATGTATGTTACATAGTGTCCACATTTGTCACCAAATGACTTGATACTTAGTAAAACAGTCATAAAAATTTGCATTTTATAATATCTCATCAATACTCTGCATTGTTCCAGAAGATGCACCATTAGATATATTAAGATAGTGTACTTCCCTAGAAAAAAGGGAACAATAATGCCATACACATCTAATTATTTACGAATAATGTTAGTGTTACCTAGAATCACCAAGAGAAATTGAGACCCTGCTATACTAGATACTGATCTCAAAATTCCTGTGCCATTAACTTAGGATGTGTCTGGTTGTTTTGTATGCATGTCTGAACAAAGGTGTCAAAGGCAAGTACAAAAGTTTGAATATTAACTGCTGTACTGAAGTGCTCTGAAACTACACTTAGGAAAAAAGATAGTCAATGCAGAAATGGAACTAACAGTGAAAATGAAAAGTTTTCCATTTTAGATATCCTGTATGGATATAAACAAATCCAAAGGCTATTTGAAACAGGTATAAAACAAGCAAGGAGCATCAGTGCTGTAACAGAACAGGCTGATGAAACAAGCATTGTGTGCCTGGAAAAAATAAAGAAGCAACTGTAGAAAATAACATACAGAAATATAACAAATGGCTTTTGTTGTTACCATTAGTCTATACTTACAATTGTTTTTTGCATATATAATTTGAATTAACACTTCCATACATTAATATTTTATTCCAAGCTGTCTGAAATTCAGAGGTAACAAAGAGCCACACAGAACAGGGTAGGCAAGTATTCTTAAGGCATCTTTCCTAATTCTCTAATGCAAAGAGCATTACAGTGCTCTGAATCAGAATTTTAAAACTACTGTATGTGCTCATTCCACAGTGTTTCTCAAGTGTTAAAAACACCTCTTCAGAGCTGGTAGATCAAGGCACAGAATAGCCTACCTGACTGCAGTCAAATATTTCCTAAGAGAATCAGCAGCTGACTGATAAATAATCTTAGCATAAGTTTTAATAGTGTGTAGGGCTACTTATTTCAGCTAGTATATATGCCACAAGCAGCCATTTTAGCTACCAGAAGTGATTTATTTGAAGCAAGGGTCCTGAGAGGTTTTCAAGGTAGTATTTACAGTGTTATGAAAAGCAATGACATGCTGTAAATCTTGTAAATAAATTTCATTTGCTGTGCCCAAAAATTTAAGAATTTAAAAGAGAAATCAGGCTTCTACTGTTGCAAACTGGTTTTGATAGCTTAGGATGAAATAAAAAGCAACTAAAAACAATGGCATGTGGTGAATTATATTTAATTTATAGCCTGTTTACTTGTGAAGGATTTGAGGAAAACGCATTCATAGGGACCTATATTGTCAAGGATTATGTGTGGTGGGGGAAAAAGTAATTAGAGCTAGAGAATAATAATGCAAAGACTTTGTAGCCTGTCAGATGGAGATCCTACATTGAGCTGGGAGCTAGTGCATGAGAAAGAAACTGCAGCATTTACTGTCACAGAGAAACAAACCCACTGTCTATCTTAAAGTGTTATTTTCATCCTGCCTCTTCTATACTATGCCAGGTGTTTTCTGGATATGTTGCAGAAGTGTTTGTTAACTGCAGCAGGAGTGCTGTGCAAGACTTCCTCTTCAGGCCAGGCTTCAGTTTGTATTACCTTAAGCTAAGACTTCTTACTGAAGCAAACACATAAATCTCATTAACTCTGGATATATGTAAAGGAGATACTCTGCTGCTCATCTTACATAAATTGCCAAAATCCTTGTTATCTCCCATTTTTAATTTCTTATTTAGCTCTGGTTCAAGAAAGTACTTAACATTATGTTGTCCATCCATATTATGAACAAACTTAAATATGATCTAGTTTGAACTGAAATGCAAGCTGGTAGACCAATACATACTTCATTGTCATCCTGAATACAGGTTTTTCTTAAAATTAGGGCATAATGCTACTAGAATTTTTTTTGTTTTATCTATCTAAAAAACTTTATATTTTTATTTTAATAAACCACTATTTTAACAAAATAAATATATCTTGATTAACTGCTATATATTTTTCTAGAAAATTTATGAATTTTTCTATAAATAACTGAGCAAAAACTATGGACTGGTAAAAATTGCTAGTTAGTGCTACAGCTGTTTCTTGGCCTTTAAATTGTGTTCTTAAACATACATTCTAACTATTTTCCTGCTTGATGCAACTACAACTTTGCTTTACTAAGCCAGTTCACAAAATGTTCCAAACCTGCACTCCTTTATTTCTTTTTCACACAAAATTCAAGAGCACTGGGAACTTATACACTGAATGACAGGTTGTTCCTACATCTTTGTCGCTGTAATTTAAACTAAAAGGGCAGACTTACAAAATATTGTGAAGTTTGATATCAAAAGATATATGAAAAGATGTTTCAGAAGTATTTTAAAGGTGATTTAGGTTGTGGCCTCAGTACATTATTCTGTGCAGAAATGCACTGTCCTGCTCATTTTACATTTCAACCTTTTGCTATAGTCAAGATACGTTGTACTTAAGTATTGTAACACTTCTTTCTAACAAAGGAGAATCGCTCCCTGCTCCTGCCAAACATAATCGGAAGAACTTGGTTAGTTATTCTCAGGTTTAGATTTTCGCTGTTGGAAAGTGTGAGCATTTTTTTAAATCCATTAGTTGGGTTTTGATTTCTGATATTGTAAGGCACATAGTTTTATTTTTTGAGCTGTTTCAATGACTAGAGAGAATCCAGAATATCACTGAAATACTTGAAATTTATCATGTTTATTCTGTAAGAGATGTGTGTTTGGTCCAAGTGTAATACTCCAGAAATCATAATATGAATATAAATTATATGCAATTCTGTGTTTTTAAACTATTTTTATGTTAGGCATAGTGTTCTTATTTATGTGTATGCATATTTATATATGTTGATACTTACCTATGCTTTAAAATCAGCGTGCTTGTGTTTATTTGCATTAATACACATTTAAACAAATGCATTTAATGCATCTATTTGAATGTGATACATTGTATACATGTGAGAACATTACTGTTTCAATGATAGATGTTAAAGACTAAGCACATTATGGCTAAGATTTTCTTATTTGCAAAAACTACGAAATTACTAGTTGTGGTCCCTGCAACGTTTCAAATACTATTACAAAAGTATAAAAAGCAAAATACCAATATACACTGTAAAGAAATTATCAAAGAACCATCATGCTCATTATGGGGTTCATAATTTAAAATTTTCTACTATGACTGTATGTAAAATCTCAACCATAACAATAAATTGTTTCTTTGCATTTGATTTATACTTTTAGAGTGTATTCTGCATGTTGAAATGTGATTTAGAGAAGGAGGAATCATTCTGAAAAACAAACCAGTTAATTCGTAGGATTTCATTCCTACATTGTGAGATACAATACTTGTTCCTAAATACATTATGAGGATTAAACATATTTATATGTGCATGTATTTTATCTCAGGGAGTCAACTACTTTATGTCCAAAGGCATACTAGATGATTCACCGAAAGAAATAGCTAAGTTTATCTTTTGCACAAGAACACTGAATTGGAAGAAGCTGAGAATCTATCTTGATGAAAGGTAATTCAAACTTCTCTTAAAACCTTTTCTATTAATTTTCAATGTACAGCCCCATTTAACAATACTTTGAATGTAGAGGTAGGCCACTTCAAGGATGTAAAAAGGCAAGAAAATGCAGCTAGGTAATGTTTCTGCTAAATTTGAACAGTTACTCAGTTTGAATATTTATGTGACTGTAACACTTAATAAGAATGCTCAAAAATACCAACTATAAATAATAAATATTACATCCTCACAAAATCTTACATAGATATTTTGCTGCTTTTTTGACTTGATGGTTTTTTTTCCCTTATGGGTGTTATTCAGAAAAAGTGAAAAGAAAAGAAAAAGGGATGATAGCTTTTTTAACTAATGTTGAATCATCTAATTACTTTGTTATCTGATTGGATTGGTTGATTGATTGGAGGTTGCACACACCTCAAGAGATGGAAGGGACTATCCTCTTGGAGACATCAGGAGCTGCAGAAGGGAGCACTCTCCCTGCTGTAGCATGCTGTTCTATACCCACAGTGCTTTCTCATGCCATCATGTTGGGGTGGGGCAGTAGCATGAAGGAGGAGGAGAATAGGAACTGCACCTGAATAGGAAGAACAGAGAGCAAACAGAACTTCTAGCAGGAACCCTCTCCTGCTTCTCATCCTCTTCAGCCTGTACTACTAAAGGAATAAAAGGAGTCTGTAGTGTTATCACCACTGTCAGTCCTGTGCTGTAAAACTTGAGATTTATCAATATTTAGACAATAACAAAAATACAATAACCATCTGACATGAGATTGCATTAGTGACTCCTACTGCCATTTATCTTCCATTCATAAACAGAGTATAATCAGGCACTAAAAATAAAAACTAATTTTTTAAATGTTGAAACTCACAAACAAGGTAAAAATCAGGTCAAAAAATATTCTTAGGTTCACTTCAAATTTGCCTCCAAATTTTTTTCAACTGTCTTTTGCACATCTGGCAATATAGATGTGGTCTGAACATTTCATTTGTGTATGTGTTCAGTGCAAAACACTTGAGAACAGCACACCCTGATGGACTTCATGAGCAAATTTTGCCTAGCTGAAGCCTGATTTTAACAAGACACTCCTGCAACAGTTTCTACTTAGACATCAAAATGGGTGACATACTTGTATCTATTCTCTTTGCTGTCTTTTTTAATTTTTGTCAAATTTTTTTAAGTTTTGTCAAATTTTAAAGGAAGCAAAGCCTCTATGTAGACCTTGATTGAATGGACATAAAAACTTTGAGCTCTGATTCATGTATGTTTTTATAGTATTTGGCTACAAATAAGCAAAGAACACGTGTTCATATTATCTTTGTGCTGTTAGTGATAATTTTGCCTTTTAGCAAAATCAAAAGCTCATGTTATTCTAAAGCTTTAATTTTTATTTTAAAATCTACACATTTTCATATTTTAACAGTTAAAAGGAACTTTAATAATACGGATTTTTGTTCTGCCAGGAGAGATGTTTTGGATGACCTTGTGACGCTGCACAACTTCAGAAATCAGTTCTTGCCAAATGCACTGAGAGAGTTCTTCAGACACATTCACGCTCCTGAGGAGCGTGGGGAGTACCTTGAAACTCTCATAACAAAGTTCTCTCACAGATTCTGTGCTTGTAATCCTGACTTGATGAGAGAGCTTGGCCTTAGCCCTGGTAAGAAAAAATGAGCAGTGGATCAGTCTTTATACTTCTGGATTATGCTACTCTTTCTGATAGTTTCAAAATCACCACCTAAACACATATTTCTGAAAGTACAAAATGGTTCAGTATAGACTCATCATTCCACTTGGGTTGAAAAAAAACCAAAAGAAAACCAAATGTACAGATTCTCTTTTTAGCTGATTAGTTGGGTTTATTTCCACGTTATCTTTCTTTTATTTTTGTCTGTTCTTTGTGCTTTTTTCTTTTCTGAAGTTCCTCTTGCAGAATCTTACACACTTAATACTTTACCTTGTGAATAGTCTCACAGAAATGAAAGGGGGTAATGAGCCACATTCAAGTTAAAATGCATTTCTGATTGGTTGGGCAAGGCAGTTCTCAGCAGTGCAACTGCTTACATATTTAAAAGACAAGCTTTTGCAGGATGTTTGTTTTAGTTTACACAAACTTCAAGAATCTGTTTAAATGAAAGTGTTTAAAGCCCTCAGTGGCTTTTGGATTCTGTAGAAATATTAAGAGATTTGTGAATTCTCATTTGTCAGTGTGCTGACATTATTACTTTTAAAGTTGCTATATTTAACTTTATTTCACTGGGATACCCTTCTGAATAGTTGTATGTATATGTGTGCGTATATATGTATATATAGATAAAAAAAATATGAGCCTAGATGATAAAACCATAATGTTCTTGGGGAAAAATACTTTTAATGATTACAGGTTTTTTTAAAACCTTGTTTATTTGTTCTCTCTTGTCTAGATGCAGTTTATGTACTGTGTTACTCTTTGATTCTACTTTCGATTGATCTAACAAGCCCTCACGTGAAGAACAAAATGTCAAAGAGGGAATTCATCCGAAATACGCGAAGAGCTGCACAGAATATTAGTGAAGATTTTGTAGGGCACCTTTATGACAACATCTACCTTATTGGCCACGTGGCTGCCTAAAAGCACAATTTGCTAGCACTTAAAATTTGTAATTTTCAAAAACTACATCAATTCAAGATATTAATTATTTTGTAGAGATGGGGGTTATTTTAGTGCTGGTCATTCTAACCTCTGTATGCAATCAAAGTTTGTGTGTGTAAGTGTGTGTATGTGTAAACTACCTTTTCTATCTATTTACTGTGGGAACAGGAGAATTTTTTTTTTCATGATTTTTTTTTTAGCTCTGCACAAAACAATGCCATTAGTCTGACACAGCCATTTATGAATGTTAAACTGACATTACAGTCTAAGCTGAAAAAGTGGTGAATCTGTGCATTAGATCTGCTTGAAACTTTAATAAGCTCATTCTTTTTAGAATACCATGTAATGTGTATATATTTAACTAAAGAGATTTATAATCATAATTATTTTATTGTAAAGAATTTTAACTAAAATTTCTCCTTTTATCTCTTAAATTAGTGTTTGACTTTCGTTTGCATTCTTTTTACAATGCTGACTACCTCAGATACTTAAGTTAGAGGAACATTGGTCTGAACAATAAAGTTTATTCTAGGAGATAATAGAACACTTGTAAAATATCTAAGCTGGTATTTTATACTGTATTTATTAACTTGAATCAGCATGTTGCTAATCTGCTATTCACTCAATTTTAAGGATTACAGGCTCTGTTTTAGATGAATCCTGATGCCATACAGGGGTAGCCAGGGCAAATCATGCAGTGTACAGAGAGGTTTACGTTATTTACATGCATAACTTCTTTTGCAGATACCAGTTTTTGGGAAACAGGGCAACTACAATCACCTATTCAGCGCAGTAAGCAAGAAAAAATCTGAACAGGGAAAGTGGTAGGAGTGAGTAACGTGTTGCTGCTTTCAACTGGTTTCCTCGGTCGAGAAGTGTCAGTGATGGAAATGCCTTGGCAAATTTATACCAGATGACTTGTTGCTACAGCTGTTAAAAACTGACGCTGCAAGATTAGAGCAGTGACTGTGCAGGATTGGAGAGCTGCTCTTCAGAGTCAGATACTGAATTACTTTCTAAATCTATCATGTAGCTAGATTTTAGACAGCTCTAAATTTAAGGAAATACTTCAAAAATTAGTTAAGTTGCGTCTTGACATTTTCTGAAGTGTGGAGATTAGCAATAGAACTGCTGTTCCGTGTGCAGGAATTGAATGAGGATTTGCCTAGTTTTTGTTCAGACAACTCACGGAGCAGTGCTTCTCTTAAGTTGACATAAATGTAGTTGAAGAGCTGTTCCCGATTATGTATGTTTACATAATATTCAGCTGTCAGTAGCACCTGGATACATCATGGTAACAAGTGTATTCTTTTTCCCTACCATACCATGAGGTGAGGTGGGAAGGTATTCTTAATCTGTAGGACAGAACTAATCTAAGTTTTTATGTAGAAAGCCTATTGCAGACAAGAATTTAATTCAGGAATGACCCCACAGCCATGCACTTTGCCTATGCTGCTGCTTTCTGTTTGGCACCTAGGGAGTGTTACGTTTATTTTAGATGTGAGAAGGGCAGTCCATACAAGGGCTACATAAATGATGGGTAGAAAAAGATGTAGCTATTACTGCTATTTCAGGTGTTTATAGCTCTGCTCCACAAACTGAAATTCATGCAGAAGTACATTTTTATTATGTTACCTTTAATCTAGTGTAAATGCATTGCATTTATGTAGCATACACAGCCAAAGCCAGGAGCCAGCAGTATTGTGGCCATGTTCCAGACAGGTTTACAGTATCACTTGCCTTGCTCAGGATAACTACTCCTCACCCATTGTTGTTTCATGTATTGCAGAAAGTCCAAGGATGCATTCTGCAGTGATCAATTAATCTCAAACACAAATTAAGAGTATATGGTACAGTGGCAAGCTTTGTTCAAGGCATAGGTATCTGCTCCTGTATTACAGAAAAAAAAAATGAAAACTTTAAATGTAATTTGTAAAACCAACTATAAAGCACAAGTGTCTCTGGACTCTTTTAAGTGATCTGGACACAGCAAAATTTAGTCTTCTAAGAAACGCTCCTCAAAGGTTACACACTTTAAAAGAAGAATTCAGTGAATTTTGAAATTAGAACTTTTCTTGTTAGAAAATATTTTCTCCTCAAACCACAAACGCAGAGCAAGGCTTAATTATCTTCTGACTTATTCGTAGGTTAACATTAGTGATAGTTATGATTTTGCACTAATAAGAAAGAGAGTATGAATTTAGAGTCTGCTTTTCTCTTAATTTCCAGTTACCTTATACAGAACAAAGCCTTCAGGCAGACAGGAAATGTTTTTTTCTGGAATAGATGGGTACATCTATTAGCAAGGTTTAGAAAACTTCAAGCCCAGTGTCACAGCCAAGAAGATAAATTAGAAACAGGATGATACAATTCAAGTTTCCGTAAGACAAGTCCAGGGGAAAACAAAACCCTAATGACATGCAGATAACAGCATCCGATCTTCACAACAGGATTTTGAACAGTGTTAGAGGATTAGCACCCAACTCATGCTGTACATTATGTTACTAACACAGAGTGGAACTGAAAACAGCAATCACAACATGCCACGTGTGAATTCCCTCAGAGGCAACCACAAAACAACTAATGAATACAGACATTTCTTCTGTCTTTTTTCCAGTTTGGGTCTAGCTCTAAAGTGGCTGAGAAGTAATTTTTTACATGAAGGTAAACAATTTTTTGTCTTAAAAGGAGAAAAAGAGTCTTAATCAGGTGTAATAGTACTCTTAAAAAAAATGACAAAAATTATCTTGGTTGTCCTCAAAAAACTTTAAAAAAAACAAAGTTTAGGGCAGTGTTCTCTTCAATGTCTCCATGCATAGTTTAAAATAACGATACTTCATTGATCCAAGTGTCACTAAGTGATGTGGAAAAAGCTACTTAATCAAGCACTTCAGAAGAGTTAGGCTCAGAATCTCAAGCAATTACATGAGCATGATCATGTTTATAGCTGCAAAGTGATTCCCAAGCTATTGTGATCCCACTGCTGCATGCCCTTTGAACTTTGGCCACGTGATGTTGCCTTAACTCTCAACTGTATGCACTGTACACAGCACTGAAGGAAGAGGTGAACCTGCAGCCCGTCCCCTGCAAACATTCGCTGTTCTGTCCTGAAAGACACTGGAATTGTTCTGAACGGCCCTTTCTGAAAGTTTGCTAGCTTCAGTGTACACAGATGTGGCAGAAGGAAAATTTTTCTGTTTGTGTCAGGAAAATGAGTGTACCTGTGTCCATGTAAAGTGTCACTCAAATGCAGCTCATGTTTGCTTTTATTAAAGTCTGAGGCTCTGATTGCATTTATTGAAGGAATATGGCATATATTAGATATTGGCTTAGCTATAGACAGCATCTGATGTTATGTTTTCTCAAACTCTGTTTCTGTCTAAAATACTTCCCATTCAAACTCTAAACAACACATTTATACAGCTTTGACTTTTAAAATAAATCAAAGCTGCTGCAACATACAGAAGCCCAAACAAATATAAATTTGAGATGTGTTTTTTGATTTTCAAGCACATGAGAAATTTGCATTTTAGGAAGAAAAATTAAATTTGTTCTCTTTAACCTTTCCCTTCCACCCCCTACACTGGGAAAAGAAAAAATGTAAACAGTTTCAAAATACAGCTTTAAGAAAATAAACTGACTAGCTGGACAAATAAATGTTAGTATTTTTTCTTCAGTATTCTGCAGTTTATTAATGTTCTTAACAAAAATAAATTTATCAATAGGAATTGCTTTTTTTTGAAGTGGTAATATTTTTGTTCTCTGTTTAAGGATGTCATTGTGCAATCTGATATTGTTAATAGCTCTGTTTTTAGAAGACAAGTCTTATTTTAAGCACTTAAACAAAATTGAGATGTATCTATTTGATCATGTTAAAATGTCAAAATTATAATAAGTATTCGGGAAAATCAGATTTTCTTGCCCTCTATTGAATTAAGACTTTTTTTTCTTTTCAGTTATTTCATGGATGCATTAAAACTAATAAACATTAAGGCTGTTGACTTGTTCTCTGCCATTGTAAAATCTCCCACTCTAAGCGCAAAAGCACTATTAAAATGGGCAAAGAACAGGTATAAACTATTTCCTGTGTCTCACACCAGCACATTATGGTTTCATTTTGCCTTAAAGAGAAATACAGACTTTTATAATCTGCATGTAAGAGTGATTTTAGTAATTTAAAATTTTATGTGATAATCTAATATTACTTATGAGATGTTTAAAGTTCAGACTTGCCATGTGTAATTAAATCATAATCAATTAGCTAGGATTAGTTATGGAAGTGTGTCTGTAAAAAACCTAAGAGATCACATTGTTCCTTTGTCACCTCAGTGTTTTTGCTAATATTAATGTTAGTAAATTTGCAGTTTTTCTTTCTTATTCATGTAAATATGTGTAGAGAAAATATTTAAACAGAATACTCCCACTTCCTATGTGAAATTTACTTGCATTAAAAACAAATTTTCTGT
The DNA here is from genome assembly GCF_971803275.1 of Cyanistes caeruleus. Taxonomy (NCBI): domain Eukaryota; kingdom Metazoa; phylum Chordata; class Aves; order Passeriformes; family Paridae; genus Cyanistes; species Cyanistes caeruleus. Next base: position 35,851,193 of record NC_141705.1, read on the forward strand.
ACTTAAAATATGAGAAAAGCAAAAAACTTCACTGAAAGAAAAAAGAGGCTCCTGATTTTCAGTTGTGTGGTTCACTGATAGACCCTAATAAAGAAAACAAGCAAAAAGCAGTTTTCAGATTCCTAGAAATAAAAAAAAAAAAAAGCATTTTTTTATGCTTAAAAATAGTGTATGTGTACCTAACAGAAATCAAGCATGTTTTTGTGAAAGCAGTGCAGTCAGGATACCAGTTATTTTCAGAGAGAGTATTCATTTGTAAAAGTTAGCTTTCTTCTTGGCAGTGTTGGAGTGGAATGTTGGATTTAATTTAAAATGATTAATGAGATTTTGTCAGACTCCCTGCCTTTACCACCACTGCAGTTTGTCAGCACAACAACCTGGGAAACCCGGACGCCACTCTGTCGCCCAAAACTGCTTTCCAGGAAAAAATAAACCCGAGTAACTAGTGCCAGGTATGTGTCAATGGTATTGTCTTTCAGCTGTTGAAAGTTTAAGCTGAGACATTTACACATTCTGAGGAAGTGAACCTCATTTGTTATTTCAATAGTCTGTTTTTGACAGCAGATACCCATGTAAACTTAAATTTTTAGAGCAAGCATAGCCATTTTTTTAAACTTTATGGAAAAATCCTATAATCTATGCAGAAGAGAAATACTTTAAAAGGAAAAATATATGTATCAATGCTTATTTAGCTAAGTTGTTCTGGAGAAAGACCATCTATTCAATCTGTATACTATATGCTGTTAGGAGGAACTCATCCTTTGAGCATTATGCATGCCATTAGCTTGCTGAGGGGCAAGGAATGTTCTGTTGGACTTGAGGCAGATGCATTAATGTGTATGCCAAGAGTCAAAATCTGACAAGTTTGCAATACTTCTCCTAAGTGACCATAACATAAGCAAATGAGTAATTCTTCTGAAATGGAAGGTTGATACTGAAAATTATTTACAATTTGTCTTCTTTGCTTTCCTTGTGGAAGTTTGTTCGGTTGGTCTACAGTTTGAGCATTGTGTTTTCTTACACATGAAATACTGAAAAATATTACTTCAATTTCAAAAGCAGCCTTCCCCTTCTGAGAAAGCATGCCTGCCTGTGTTGTGCAAGTCCTCCTGCAGTCACACAATGCTGTATCAAAAACCTCACCTTGCATTCACTCCTATGCACCCCCTCATACACCAGTTCTATCCATTAGCTCAGCAAGCAAAAAGTCCTGCTGGCTTCACAGAGGTGTAGGTGTTGAAAGAGAGTTTGTACTGTTCTGCTGCAGCAGGCAGAATGTACTCCTTCATGGGGCATGATGGCACATGTATTCTTTGCATTGCTTATATCTTAGCTATTTTTTATGTGTTAAAAAAATTATTTTCACAACTGCAGTTTCCCTGTCTTCAGAATTCATGCTAATTGTCATAATTATATGTAACACAACTGAACTGAAATATATTTTTATAGCCAGAGAACTTCTTGAGTTTACTTGCCTTCTGCAGCATTAATCACCTGCATGACAGAACAAACGAGGAAATCACAGAACTTCTTTCCAAGTGCTAAAGAAGTACTTCTCTCAGCGTACTTCTTAAAAACAATCAAGATGCTGTATTTTTTCACATTAAATGTAACTTCTTGTTTCTATATTCCACTTAGGAATTTATATCAATAAAAATATTTATTACTGTTCCACACTGTCTGAAGTCTGACAGTCCCATTTCTGATTTTTACTAGCAAAAGCTGACTCCTCTGGATTCTTTTTCCTATGGAATAGCAGAATAAAATAAATATTCAACATTCATCTATCACTGCAAAAAATACAATAAGAAGTGCTTGAATCTTTTTTTCTCTATAAATGTGGTTTAAATGTATAATAAAACACAGAAGTCACATGATTAGTAATCAGCTTTGTTAAATTCTTTTTCAACTTTTTAAAAGTAAAACATTTCCCTTTCTTGCTATTGAATATTCACAGTGTATGTAGTGCTGCATAACATTTACTGAAAATCACAGCACTTAAAGGGCTGATTTGAAGATCTAAATGGAGCATAGATATTATTCTGGTTTCCTGTGCAAGATAGATTTTATTTAAAATCATAAAGACTCTGAAATGTATTGAAAATTCTTTTAAATTAGAGATATTTTATAATATTAAGTTAAATTCACAGTCATAAATCAGGATTTATAGCCAGAGTCTAAAGACTCAAATCAGTAAAACAGAAAAAAGAAAAGGAAAAATAAGACTTCACTGAAGCTAAAATTTTGTTGCTTTTAAGCAGATCAAGACAGAAGTTTTGAAGAGGTGAGATGGGTGGTCTCTAAGATGATGCCCGGTCCCAGAATATTCATACCTCATCCTCCCTCTTTCCTGCAATAACATAACAGCTTTTCTGCCCTGCCCAACACATCTGCTCCTCTCCACAGCTGTCCACAGAGAAGCAGAGCAGTCTCTCTTTGTAAACTACGCCCCTTCTCCCCAAATTAGTAAATAGCATGTAATCTTGTTATTTTTACAATATAAAGTGTTCTCTGTAATTTCTTCACAGTGGTTAAATAACAGAAACAAGAGAAATTAGCAGTTAAGATGTACTCTCAGTGAGTATCAATATTTTCTAAGTACAGACAGTTCTATTATAAAAAACAATAGAAGAAGAAGCCCATGTTGTAAAATGTACAGTTTTATGTCAATAACTTCATTCCAAAATCATCCACAAATTAATTTCATGAATGCTAAATAATGCTATTTAGTCTGTTTTAGAAGTTGTTCACCACAAATTTGAAGAAGAATTTTACACAGAATATGAGATAATAGTTGGAGAAGCTTATCTGCATTTTCCTTGCCACGCACCTAACCAGTTACACCCTAGTGAAGTTGTTGCCCTACCTCTGTCAAAGGCAAATTGGTAACTCAAGGGAGGAGATTCAGAGTGTCACTGCATTGGAAGAAGTAAAGGCTTGGAAGTGTATTTAATGACTCACCTCCTAGCAGAGCCATGGTCTCAACACACTGTTTAAGGTGATAGATGTCACTGCGTTACCAACTGAAACAAAGCAGTATTCTCACGTCTTCTTGGATGATGTATTCTCAATAAAGAGGAGCCAAAAGCAGGCTGAGACTTTGGAGGTTTTATGCTTACTACAAGTACTGCTAGTAATATTGTTACTTCATACAAGTAGTGCCAAAAAGCATTTAACCTCAGAAAAAAGAGAAATAGTAAAATTCTATGGCCATGATTCAAAGGAGATCTCTAAAATCTCAATCTAAAATCTCAGAGTCCCACCTGTAGAGGTGCAGCAGTATACTGGTGTAAAGGAAAAGGCATCTCAGTTTAAGTATGTAACTACACATATTATATGATAACTATAGTTTTCTCAAGCAGTGATTAAGGTACCCAATTTGGCTTGACCCCCTTCAGAGCCAGTTCTCAGCATACAGGTGTACCACATAATGCAGCACAGGAGAATGTGTGTGTTAGTAGGCTGACGAGGTAACCTGTCTGCTCTGGCAGGCACTTCTCACAAGCTACCTTTGGTGAATCAGTGGAATTTTAGACCTTCTGGAAAGACATTTGTTACTTGCCATATTAGAAAGTTAACAAGGAACACTCCAAGGCAGAAGAAAGCTAGGTTATAGGGTGGACAGGATGGGATTGTTGATATATGATATATATTGGTACAATATATGTATTGTATATTTCTATCCCACTTTCTTTCTTTTTCACTTTTTTAATATCCAGAAAAGCTTGTTTGTATTAATCTTAACAATCATTTAGCCCAGGATACAATGAAAACCCAAAAGAACAAACTGAATCTTTGAGGGTAAAAAAAAAGTGTGTGAACTTGCACTGTTTTTCTAGAACATTAAAAAAACATAAAAATTATTAAGTATTTACAGAGTCTTCAGATACTACTTTAATTGTTATTTATTTCATTGTGCTATTTTAATTGGAAATTGATAAATTAATACATTTATCACTTATTGTGTCAGTCTTACCACAAATCAAGGCATGTTTCTGTGAAAGGACTCCATAATATATTGCTATGAAAAATAATACATTGGATCCACAAGAATAAAGCTGTGATTGATGAAGTGTTCACTTATATGGTAATAAGCATAAATTGTTATATGAAAATTAAACTGCCTTTTAACAAGTAAGTGATCCAATCCATTTTAAACACAAGTCCTTAAAAGGGGAAGGTCTTAGATGTAAGCCCGATCCCTGTTCTGCTGACCGTACACATCTTTAAACACAGTAAGTATCTGAGAAGGCAGTGACACGATTTTCCAGCTATTTATGTCTCTAAAACCCAGTCAGCTTGGAAGGTCATCAGCAAAACTCACTCTCCTGACATGAGTAGTTTTTGGCTTAGGCTCCTTATAGGATTTGTTTTGACAGGTAACAACCATGGAGTGAAATGATCAAATACCAAGTTTATTCTTGATAGTTAAACTTACATAACAAATGCAGTAATTTCAAAAAAATAAAATTATTCCTGACAATAGCTGCATAGAGGCAATGCAGTCACAATGTCTTTCCTGAGCAAAACCAACACTCTGGCCCTCAATTTTACAAGCTTGTTTGGCAGTTTTTGCCAGCTGGGAAAAGCTCCTCTTGATGCTTTCTCCTACAGCACAGCTTCTGCTCTCTGAGCATCATTGCCCAGGCTTTCCTCAATGCTCACTATGCAGAAGGAGCCACAGTTTTGGATCATAGCCGCATAAGAACAGCACTCAGTTTCTGCAGTACCAACCAGTCCTCTATTTCAGTGAAACTCCTAATTTACACCAGCACAGAATATGTCCTCCTCTTTTAAGTCTGGAAACTTTATTATCCTTCTCCTACCTTGATATGCAACTATTCTTTCTGCATTGCTGGGCTGTTCAAACCTGTTGCACCCTTCATTTTATGAGTTCCTTGTTCACATATATCCTTTTGCAAGAAAAATGGACTCAGTGTCAAAAAGAGAGAGCACAAACTCCATGCTGTGCAGAGCTCTTACTATCAAAAGATCATTTATAAAAACAGAACAAAACAATACAGTGTATTTGCAAGGACCTATCCCTAGATACAAATATGTTTCAAATTAAAGCCTAGAAATGACTACAACATAAAGAATACTTTGCTGACTAGAAAATCTGGTAAACTCGTGTCTTTTACAGATAAATCTATTACATTCTTCTAAAGTGGCCAGGTTTCATGTTTTCAGCTACATATTCTTGACATTTTCTCTCTGACTATAGACATAATAATTTTTTTTAAATCTTTGACTTGTTTAGATACTTTTTTTCTTTCTCTTTTCCAAAATTTCCCATGCTGGTCTTAAAACATGCAATATAACATAACTTCCTAACAATACCTTCTACTTTTCCACTGTGATTTCCTGACTTGTCAGAATCTTTCTAGATACGGTTTCCCTTAGGCTTATAGAAAAAAAATTGTAACTACTCCAAAATTGACAGGGTTTATATGTATAAATTTATGCCTTGTATATATCCTAGGCTCCTGGTCTGCTTGCTTGCCAGCATGATTGATTGACTGTGTCCTGAAAGTTGTTTATAAAAACCGGCAGGCCCCGTATTTGTAGAGATCTGCAAACACCCAAAGCAAACCCAGCGCCCGGTGATCTCGCTGTTGGCTCTGTTCCTGCAGCCTCGGACAGGAGCACTGCTAAGGCGGTGCTCACAACTAATGCCAGCGGCGAGCTGCCCTTCCTCCTCCTCCTCCTCCTCCTCCCGGTCCCCGGGCCGCAGCTGTGCCCCCGCAGCCGGAGGGATTTGCCCGGTGGCCGGCCGTGGATGGAGGCGAAGCCAAGCGACCCTCGGGGATTGCCAGGGGAAATGAATCCGCTTGTCCTTGCTTAGGCTCCGAGGAGGCGGGGGCATGGCGTGCGGGGGGGAGAGAGATGGGGTTTGTTTTTTTCTTCTCCTGTTTCAGGAGGGTCCCCCAGAGTGACAACCGGGTCACTTCACAGCCGCGTCACCTGGAGCAAAAATAAAATGATGGAAAGTAAGTTACCCGCGGATTGAGAAGGTTTAGTACCATCTTTATTTATGTTAAAGCCCCGAGCCTCGCCCTGCCCCGCCCGGGGGGTCCCATCATCATCATTTGCTCCTGCTATAAGGGGGATTGAGGCGATTAGAATGAAAATAATTAAATGATTTTTCAATTCACCCCTTCATGCAAGGAGAGAGAGAGAAGGCAATCTACCTGGAGAAACAGAGAGAGGGGCTGTGATTCCCTTTTGAAAGGGCAACTTTTTAAAGGGACGGAAGGGAAGGGAGGAGCCCTAACAACTGTCAGTGTTTTCCAAACACGAGATTAATGCTGGCCAGACCTTCGCTGTAACGTGGCCCTACTGTTTTCAAATGGGGTTTCCAACCTGTAACTCTTAAGTCCCAGCACTGAATAATGAAATCAAAATAAAAACAAATTATTCTCAGACACTTCGGGGTTTTGTTCTTATTTTGGAGGTGGGAAAAAATCTTTTGGAGGTAGTTTATTTCTTTGTTGTTGTTTTTTCCTCTTACAAGCAAAATTCCTCTAATTTATCATTTGGAATAGAGCCATAATCCTGTGAAGGGATTTAAACATTTAAATATAACAAACAGTTTTTACTCTGATAAAGGGATAATCGTTTCGTCAGCTTCTCTTTTTTTGCAATGAAAGTGCTCTAACAAAACTGCTTATATCCATATGCACACAGTCACACTTTATGTTCATTCAGGTATCTTTATAAATCCGTACCTCAGTATTTACTGTTTTATTTGCACGGATAATATTTAGAGATCAAATCCATATCCGAGAAAAGGCAAAACTCAAAGGTTAATTAGTTACAAGTGCTTTTGCTTTCTCCTCTTTCTCTCTTTTTTTTTTTTTTTTTTTTTTTTTTTTTAATTTCCTATGTAACATTAACATTGCAGAGCATATTAAAATACCGTGGTCCACCTGGGGAAATTCGCGTGAGATGTTTTCAAAGACAAAAGGAGACTGTCTTCCCGAGGACAGTGGAAGTCGCTGTGATGGTCGCGGCATCTGTTTCTCCCAGCTGTGCCTCGGTGTGTGCCAGCCGTGCCCCGCCGCAGCACCCCGGAGAGGCACTGCAGCCGTCCTGTTAGCTTCAAATGGGCTCTGACGGTGACATAGCACATCCCTTCACAGCTTACAGGGAGCTAAATTACAATTTTAACCCCCCTGAAAGGACTGCTGCCGGTGGAGGAGGAAGGCGAGCCGGAGATATGCAGAAAATGCGAAGTTTACAGCCCTAATGCCTCTGCTACCTTAAGGCACAGCGCCAGAGCGGGTAATTCCTTTTACTAATTACTTGACAACAAGCAGATCAAAAAGAAAACTTTGTAAGAAGGACTTCAGGATCTGCAGGAGAGAATAACATTCCTGTGCTCCCTGCATACCCGAAAATCCTAACATAAATATTGTAGATGCTCTGCTCTCACCGGCTCTAAACACGTCTGCCCACAGGCAACACTGCGGTTTGGTTTTAAATGTTCTTCTACAGCTGGGAAATTGCTCTGCGGGGTGCTGTTATTTTTTAAATAGTAGATCTTTCAGGATTAAATTTAAGTATAGACGTGTCTTTGAATCAACGAGGAGGGGAAATCCCGCTTGTTGTCAGAAGTCAATTTTCGGCTATTAGAGAAGTTTGTAACTTCAAATATTTTGTTTTCCTCTATAAATGTTATTGGCCTGCTTTCATAGTTACTAAAAAATTTATCCGGCAAATCGAAGGCTGGAACCCGGCATTCATTTGGCACTAACTCCTTTAGTAAATACTTGTTACCACCGCGCAGCGCCCTTTGCCCGCTGGCTCTCGCCTCCAGCCCGGCAGTGTAATTCCTAGCCACCGAAGCGGTCATTAATGCCAAGCGTGCGGCTGCCGGGCGCTTCTCAGTCACCAATAAAACCTTTACTGCCGCCGGCCGCCGAGCGGCTTTGGAGAGCGCGCTTGTAGGCGCCCGCTGCCTGAGCCGCTCTGCCTAATGCCTCCCTTCCTGATCGCATTACCGGCCGCTCCCCCGGTACATTTATGGGCAATAAAAGCTCCCGCACGCCCGGCCGGGCCGGGCTCCCCTCCGGGCAGGACCCACAGCAGGTGACCGAACTCGCCGTTTTCCTTTTTCCCCGATTCAATGCCGAGCAGAAAATTCCTCGACTTTCCTCCCCTTCGTTTCTTCGTGAAGTCGCTCATGGAGCTTCGGAGGGGACGCGGAGCGCCCGCGGTGGAGGGCAGCAAAGGCAGCGCGGGGCCGGGCAAAGCGGATGGGCAGGAGGGCGAGAGGAGCGGGTGAGAGCGAGCAGCTCCGGCCGGGCCGGGCTCTCCGTGTCCCCGCTGTGTCCCCGCCGTGTCCCCGCCGGCCGGGCCCGTCCCTCCGCAGGGACACACGGCTGCCAGCAGCCGCCCCACGGCGGCCCCGTGCCGTTCGGAAAACGGCGAGCGGAAGGAAAGAGAGACAGAATGAAAAAATACACAATAATTTTAAAAATCACACACATAGAGGAAAAAACTCCGACAACAAAACAAACCACCAAACAAAAAGTTCAAAACAACACCCCCATCAGAGACCAAATCCCATTTACCTTTCGTGGCCGGGAAGGTTGCTACGGTCCTCCCTTGTGGCGGGACGGGGCTCCCCGGAGATCCCCGGCTCGCTGTGTCCCCATAATGACACGGAGCGGGCACCCCGCGGCGGCCCCGCACTCGCTCCCCGGGCTGGGGCTCGCAGCCGGGCCGGGCCCCCGCCCCCGCCATATAAGGCTCTCCGGGAAAGCCCCGGAGGCTCCGCCGGTACCAAGCGCTGTCCCCGACACGCTTTGGGTCTCCCAACCCCGCCTCGGCTCCTCAAACACGGGGAAAAGCAGCGACGCCCTGGTGGGTTTGGTGTGCTCTCTCTGTTGCTGGGGATTTTTGTGGGTGGCTGTTTTTCTCCTAAAGGTATGTACTGAGGCTGAGCTCAGCCAGCCCCTCCCAGCCGGCTGGGGCTCCTCGGTCACCCCCGGAGCCGCGGGAGCCCCAGCCCTGCCCGGGCCAGGCTCAGGCGCTCGGCCGGAGCGGCGGGGTGGCCGAGACGAGTCTGCCTGCTGGGTGTAGGAGTCGGGCTGGATGGAATCCTCCCTTACACGGACGTTTGATTTAAATCTGCCTCCGGGGAAATGCAAAAAAAAGAACTTAATAGGGAGGACGGTGGGAAAAAAAAAAAAAAATTCAAGAGGACGCCCAATCCGAAAGCTGACAGGACCTATAGACACAAAAATACGCGTAGGGATGGGAGAAAGGGTAAAAGTAAATAAATCTCGGTTACCTAATTGAAAGGCAGAAGCGAGCCCTTTGTGTACGCAGGGCTTCAGGGAGAGGAAAGCCAGAGCACGGGGAAAGCGGGGGGAGCTCAGGGGCTCCCTGCCGGCGGGAGATTTCCCCTTCGCCCGGCCGTCTCCCCCATCCAAAGAGAGACAGAAAGGGAGAGGAAAAGGAAGGAGAAGGCCAGTGAGTGGCAGGCGGAGCGGAGAGCTGGGCGGCTGCGGGAGGGAGGCAGACTCGCCCAGCAGGCGCTGGGGAGCGGCGGGAGCGGGACAATCCATTTTTGTGGACAAAGCTGAAACTTTGTCATTCCAGCCTAATACGATAATTGAGTGGGGAAAAAAAAAAAAAAAGTCTCAAGTTTTTTGGTGTGTCACGTACAACCACAAGTTTTTCTCCCTCTATTTATAACCAATGCCCAATAATTCCCCAAATGTAGAGGACGATGAATATGATCAAACCCTTTCCTTGGAACTGTGAATTTATTCACAGTGCACTTGTTTGAAGAATTTAGCTCTTTAACTTTCAGGGGTGCCTAATACCAAAGGATGCTCTGGACCCATGCTTCCATGTAAACACATGCAAATCTGTTTTATTCCTTCTGTTAATGCCTCATTCACTCACAGTAATAACAACTGTGATTAACAGCTCCAATTTTATATCTCTCAGTGTTCTCCACATGAAAATATACCATGATTTGCAGTTTGCAGTTTTCATTGTTAATTCTACACACAGAGCAACTCTCAAACATTTATTTTCTCAAATGTCACCTTTCAGGTACCCCTCTCCCTGGTATCAAGGGGAGCCTTCCCCCACCAGTCCCAAACTTGTTTACAACAATTCAGCCTCTTCACAGGTCAGCCTTTCCCTGGACACTGATTCCAGCATCGTTTCCATAAAAATATCAGGCTGATAACTCCAAAGACAGTATAATCTCTTCCATTCATCTGTTTCAGTTAAGTAAAAAAAAAAAAAAAAGTAGTCTATTAACAGATTGGTCCTGAAACTCAATGTGCATATATACATTTTTCTAACGAATATCGGTACTTTTTCTCCCTTGTACATTGTGGATGCAGTCAGAAGCGTCTTTTTCAACTGGTGTGGAATATTCTTGATGTGCAGGTGCATATCTGGGTTGAAAAGGTCTGTTTAGTGTCATCGATGCTATCTAGAGTCATGCATACACTGCTAATCAGGTGGTGCAACTGCAGAAAAGGAGTGGTCTCTCAGCTTACTCTAGGCCATTACAACTGTGACTGTAGAAAGTCTTCAGAAAAATAACTATTGCCTTCATCTACTGTCACAATTTCCTATCATCTTAATTTTCCAGCTACAAGAAGCAGCCTTTTGAAAATGCAGTTCTCATGTAGAAGTACAAAGCTGATGAGATAATAATTTTAAAAGATAATTTAGTTTTAAAATTATGTCCCCCCTCGTATGAGATGTGGAAAAATATTTAAGGTGACTGTTTAAAAAGTTTTAAAAATATTCTTCCTATTCAATTTCTCATAGTCCCACTTTTAAAATTAAAGTGTGGATTTAATTTTCAGTTCATGTATAATGTTTAGTTATGGAAATGTTATCAGACTATTTGATGCACAGACAGCTCTAGCCTACAAGAGATCCCACTGGTGACTTCCAGTCTTCCTCAGGGAGCACAGCAGCAGTTGTTCAGTAGTTAGCAACATTAATCAGTAGTCTACATCCCACAGTTTAAAGCAGTGAATAGGTAAGGTAAACACATATAAATCCTCATGTCTTAGAGAGAAATCTTTCTTTAGTCTGTCGTATGAAAGGGCAAGAAAAAGAAGGTGAAGAAAGCCTTTTGAGGCTCCATTGTCAATATGGAAAGTTTCCACACTGGTCCTAGCACCAGGAGAGAGAGTGGCTGTAGCACTGGATGCTGAGGGTGAGAAGAAGCTCTTTGGGCAACTGAAAAGGGCAAGGTCAACAGAATGCTCACAGCGGAAATTTTATGCCTTAGGAAAAAGTCAAGGGAGAAGTGGCTAATTGTAGTGTCAATCTGGCTATCCAAAATACTCATGTTTGCCTCCTGTCTTTCTGGGAGGCCAGTCAGATTGGCCTTGAGTCCCTGTCAATGACCCCCCAGGTGGTGCCTTACTGCTCTGTCTGGTGCCATGACAAATCTGGGCACAGGAGGTTTCCTGAAAAGTCAAGAGTGGGTTTTACTGCTCATTTCTCAAAGTAATCTGATCTGCTGCCTCACCTTCTAAGTTGGTACCATTGTGATTTCTCTTCTTTCATCTGCACTACTGAAATATGCAGGGAAGGAGGGATGAAAATTTGAGAACTAGCATGAAAACCATTTTAATGGCTGGACGCTCATTGTTCTCATCTTCCTGAAGTCAGATTGATACAACACTTACTACCTAAATACTGGAGGGCTGACTCCTAAAATGGTTACATAGGAATTTTCAAAATAAAAAGACACAGCCCTGCCCTCCATGTTTACACTGGCCAGAGTATTGTGTTTCATCATTTAAGTTCATCCCCACCCTGGACACTTGCTTTCTGCTCTGAGGGGCAGGCACTGAAGTTTCTTAGCCAAATTGAGACCCAAGCTCATTGCCCGACATAAAGTTGCTGAGAAACCCAGGGGCAGCTGAGTTGTGTGAAAGCTTGGGCAGCACCAACAGCAGATGAACAAGTAACTGTGGCCCTACTTTTGGAAAGAAAAGGCAGAGTGCCAGATGGCAGTCAACCAGAAGAGCTGAGATCTAAACAAAAAATCTTAAACAACAAAACAAAACCAAACCATATATAGGCAGGAAACCTTTTGGAGTGACACAGATTCCGTTGAGAGGTATTTAAACAAAAAGAAGTTGCCTGTGGTGTCCCTTGCTTTTCCAAAGGGCACATTTTACCAGATACCTGCAACAAAAATACCCTAAAACATTACCTATCTTATTCAGAAAGTCACTAAGGGGGGGGAAAAAAAGCTTTCTTCAAGGGGAGTTTGATGTGCTGTTTAGCCTGCTCTGTCATTTTTCTTGTCTCTCTTCATAATCTCTATGCAACCCAGAAACAGCCAGTAAAAAAGAGAGACCCTCTGCTTGTTTAATTGCTTCCTGAAAATTTGACAACTACTACTTCGGTCTCATTGGATAATCTACTTTTAAATTACCTAGTCTTTCAAAGACAGCATAATTTGAGTACATTTACTTCCCTAGCTATACATCATGCCTATCAAAATTAAATGCTTCCAACATACCAATGCAGTGTTTTAACATTTCACTTCTGTAATACATTTAACAGTAAATTTAACTTTTTATCAGATTTTCATACCTTTAGCAGTAAAGCACAGTTAGAAGTGGACTGTTGTTTTTTTTCTGATGACAAAGTAAAATTATGTAAAAAATTATAGCAGTTTATAAAATGCAAAGCTTGGTGTCAAATTCTGTGTTAATTAAAAGGTTTTTCTTTCTTCCTGCTTAAGACAAAACCTATTTTATTAGTACAGCTAATTTCTGAACAAAATATGAGCTCAGGCATAACCCATTGAGTTTATATTTTTGCTCTACATATAACCAAAATTATAAATTCTATCTCAAATGAATTCATATGATTTTGCCCTGCGATTTAAAAGTTTTTTCAAAACAATAAAATTATTTCCATAAATTTAGAATAAACTGTTCAATGTTCTCCTATAGCAGACTAATTAGCTACCATTTTAACTGGTGAATATGTTGTTTTTTAGAAATTCTGTTTTTCTGTGATCTGCATGATTATTTCTGCTTCTACATCAGAAAACCAAAAATGATCTTAACAACACGTATCGATTATCACCGAAATATGCAATAAGCACGGATTCAGGGTGCGGTCTCTGCAGGGTGTGTGTGTTTTTCAAAGCTGAAAGATTTCCCCACACACTACTAGGATTCCTCCTGTAGAGAAAGGGGAAGTGAAAAGCAGTCACAAAAACAGACCTCTCCCACAGATATTAACATCGCTTTTGAGCATTCCTCTCTCAGGAAACACTGGATTTGAGGCTGGTTTTTTTTTTCCTTTTGTTTGTCTGTAGTGACACATGTCAATAAGCCCTATTTTTAAACGAGAGTAGTTTTAATTACAGGAATGCATGCAGATCCCATGGTGGATCCTGTTGGTATAGGCACCACATGTGTGTGCATGCGTGCAAGCCAGAAGAATTTCTACAGCACATGTGCAGGTCAATCCAACATGAGCAAAACCAAAAACAAAGGAGGTAAAGAAACAGCACATGGAAAAAAAAGGAAAAAGAAAGAACCCCCCCTTGTTTCTAAATCATCACAAAGGCTGCAATATCCTGTTATCTGTTGTAGTAAATTAATATACAAAAATAAAGAAACAAATGTTATCCTTCTGTGAAGGAAGATAATAAAAGATTGATTCTTCAAAAAGGGAAAAAAAAATCCAAACAGAGGAGAGAAGAAATATGTTGTTTTAAGCTATACTCAAGAAAAGCACAGACTGACTGACATAACATTTAAGCAGCCCAAACTTCTTGATATTGCCTGTTGAATTTGTATTATGGAGCAAACACTACAGACATGAGATGAAAGGCAAGTAAAAGGCACCATATATCTGGTTGCCACAAACCTGTTTCTAAAACATGCCATTGACCTACTGAGGATAAGATTTCTACGCTGATCTTAATTTAATTTTTCCAACTACTGAGCTAAAAAGGAATAAAAAACACCAAAAGACTATACCTTTTTGTGGAGTCCTTAACAAATGCCTTTTATCTTAAAGAAAGAATGCTACTCACCAAGGCTTAGTCTTGATTTAAAATATCTATCCTGAATGCTTTCTTAATTGTGTTATCATGGTTACATAATGGTAATTAGGTAGATATTTAGGTAATTACCTAATGGTAATTAGGTAGAAAGGCAAAAGTGTCAAGTTATAACATTAAATGATGATAAAACAGTGATACCACTTCAGACACCAATATTTTTAGTTTAATGTCAAGGAATTAGAATCAATTACCTACCTGCTTCTAAAAGTCTGGTTTCTGATTTCATTGATTTACCAGTTCAAATTTGCTCCTTTCTCACACCCCAAACACATTTATATGTCCAGGAAATATTAAAAAATTACAAATCTTATTAAAACTTCTGAAACTTTCATTGAAATACCATATAAAATAAGAAATAATGTGCACAAATAAGTCTTCCTCCTTTCTCTACTCCAGGATCACCGCAAAACTTGCAAAGTGAAAACTGACATACAAGAAAATGTTTAGGCACTATTTACAGAATTCACAAGAGTAATCTTTGGAAACAGGAATATTTGGAAAGAATGACAGTAATCAACTATGAATAGGTTAAGAAATTTTAAAAGTTAAGGCTGCTGAACAAAATCATTGGAGATATGTGCCTGCATAAGGGGATCTTATTTAGCCCCCTAATGAAGTCTGGCTAACAGTTCCCAGCAATGTTAGTGGAAAGTGTCCTGCACATATGAAGACTGCAATACTTATTGAACAGCCTAAATAAGGTGTTTGGTTAGGCAGACTAGGGCACACTGAAGGCAGGGAGCAACCTGCATATCCTAACATTTGCACACACACTTTCAGCATAGCTGGTCTGCTCCCGCGCACAGTCGGTGCTATTTGTTCTGTGGGTAACGCAGTAACAGTTTTTACTCTTATGCTTTACTCAAGGGCACACACAGATTGGCTCTGCTTCCCAATGTTTTATTATTTTTTGTTTTATTTTAACGTGTTGATCAACCTAAGTTGACACATTAAAAACGCAAACCAAAACATGATCGTTCGTTTATTTGAATGTCGTTGATTTTGATTGTGGTTAGTTGATTTTGCATAATCACTGTCAAACTTACAGAAAAACCTTCAAATTTCTGCGAAAATATAAATTATGCTATTTCTTTATTTAGAAAAGTATTTTAATCACTATCCCATGTTTACATAATATTTAAGGTCAGAACAGTCACAATAGAATTAAACCACTCTTCTGGATGAAGCCATGCTCATCCAGTGATTTATAAAAACAGATTAGATCTTAAAAATCAATCATTATAAATGAAAGAATTCCAGGCAACATCCCACCTGGAATTAATATCTAATTAAGTCCTACAATCTCAAAAGGAAAAAATAAAACTTCTCTAGTGACTTATGCACTGTACCTGGCATTTTCAACTTTTCTTATATAGAAGCTCTTATTTAGTAGCTGTCACTCAAGATCTATACTTTTGCTTCAGTATCAGCTTTCAAATTCATGTTACATTGGGCATCCCTTTAAAATAATAACTAGCCACTCCCAAACTTCTGATCCATCTTTAAAAACTTGCACCAAAATTGATTTTCCTATAGAAGTTTTTTCCGGAGGTTCTTAAAAATACCTGAAAAAATAAGTTGTTCTGATAGTGGTTTACAGTATAAATAAGTAAAAGTATAGAAAGTGGACATTTCTTGTTTTTTGTATGATCTTGATTTTTTTTGAGGTGTCAGAACATTATTTGCTATCCTCTCCTTAAACCACATTTCTCTAATGGGACATTGCAGGGCTGCTACACAACAGCCGTGTTCCTGACATAAAAACAGTTTTCTCTGTTTGAAATCTGTCCCTGTTAACATGCACACTCCTCGGGGCAAGGCCCAGGTGTGAAGCCTCATTTTACTGAAATACATTTCCCAACGATCATGATGGAGTCAGCATTTTGCAAAGTACATTTGTAAGAGATATAAAGTTCCTCTAGAGGTAGATTGCCATGAAAGTAGAAACAGCTCAGTTACTTTAGTCAGACAAGCATTTCTTTATCCTTAGAAAAGTAAAATTAAATAACTTTATAAGTAAATGCAATAAGCTCTGTCTATTATTGGGTGAATTTTTGACAATCTGCAATAAAAAGACCATCAGGAGAGGTTCCTCTTCCCCTTAAGGAATTTCTTTCTACTTATTTCTTTTTGACTTTGAAAAAGATTAAGAATTATTTTTTTAAACAACTGGCTGCAGATTAAAATTAACACTGTACATTTCAATTATTATCAATTCATCAGGGAGCCAAAAGAATTGGTATCTTTTTAATTAAAATATTTTTATCAGATAACCTAAGCCTCTAAGGCCATATATTTGATTTTAATTAAAAAAAAAATTCTGCTTGTGATCATTGTTCAGAATTAATATACCAAATAAAATATGGGAAGAAAGGAGGTAAAGGGAGGTTATATAGTGTTACCTGATAAAAGGAGACAGTAATATTTAAAATGAGGTAAGTGTTACACCGATTTATGATGTATTTTATCTTCTAGAGAAACCCTAGTTTATCGTAGTGTCGTTCGGTTCGAAACGTCAGCTGTATATCTTTCTGCTTTTGAATGTAACTCTAGGTTGAAAGGAAAAGGTTTGCAGTGACGTGATGTATAAGCAGATCAAAAGCTTGGCATTTTTTCTGGGATAATTTCGCTTTGATATGGAAACATTTTTGTTGTCATAAATACATAAATATTATAAATATCTTATAAATATCTTGAAAGAATATTAATTAATAACACTTAACATGCCTCTCATCTTCATGGTGCAGTACAAACATCTATTAATCAGAAAGGATGAAAATGTTCCTTTTGTTTTAGTCACCACTCAAATTATCCTGTAAACATCCTCGTCCCTAACCATCTAAGCAACAGAATTTGCATTTTTTTCTTTGTTTCAAAACTGAAACAAAATATCTTCATTCATACTCTTCTTTCCTTTGTATCCATAACATATCTGTATCAGGAGCCAGTACAAAAAAAAAAAAATTAAAATAAAAAAAATCTAGTTTGTAAGATAATAGGGCCAAGCAAATCAGCCTCTAAATCCCACACTTAATGTAATCACTGAAAAGACAAGTAGCAGCCCAGCACCAGGCTAACCTGAGTGTCACAGCTGGGGAACACAGAGGGGAAAGCAGAGGTGGCACCTGACACCAGCCCTGTGCTGTGCATGAGATGAAGGTGCTCTGGTTCCAAGGGCACTAGTGAATGTTGCATTAACACATTTTTTAACCTAAAATGCTAATCAGGATTCAAGAACGGCTGTGACTGAAGGAGGAAGGATGTCACCAACCCACAGATGAGCAGGATTTAGCACCTTCCAAGGTAGCAGTTCCTGCCTTCCATCGGCTCCCAAGTACCAAAGCAGTGTGATGTCACTTGGTAAATGCTCACTAAATACACTGTTAGTTCTCATCTCCTAGGATTACACCAATTGATCATTTATCATTCAAAATCACAAAAAATAATGGATTTCTGGTCCTAATACTTGAAGGCATTTATCCATCCCATTTCTCTGTGCATACCCATATATCCAATGGAGATGGATTTCACTTTTCATTTCAATTTTTTTTCATGGATTTAGTAGTATACACACACTTTGAAGAAATTAACTGAAGGAAAAAAAAGATGATCTTCACTTGTACTGTCAGTGAGTTATTTTGCTCTTTGTAAGCTAAGCCAGTCCCCCTGAGCACCACTGTTTATTTCCATTTACAGATATTTGTAGGACAATGTATAGTGTAGTCTAAGGATTATAGCAGCCTGACACAATTGTCAGCACAATTTATTGAAAAGTGCCAGCCCCAAGTCTTGTGGTCTTCCACTTTTCATCTTTAGAAAACAAATTTTGGTCTAGGTTAGAGTATATTTATTCATTACACTGTAAATTTTTTAGCTCTCATAGCTTGTTCCCAGAGTAAATGAGATAATAGCTATTTTAATCTATAAGCCATTAACATATTTGTCTCATGAGACTTCAGGGTCTGGGCTGTACACTTTAGAGTTAACATCTTGGATGTAACTACAAGAAAAGAAATCATTGTTAGACCAGAAGGATTTGTTTTATTTTCACTCTTAAAAAAAAAAAAATCCACAAAGACCCCAATAACAACAAAAAAATCCCCACAACAAAATTTCCAGCTAAGGAAAAGAAGAAACTTGCATAAATCTGCCAAGGACTCAGCTCACAATTTAAGCTCATCCTAGTGGATAAGGAATTAATAAATAACTCTTGAGATTCATACACATTCTGGGAATTTAAATTAACATAATTTTAGACAGTGGGGTTTTATTTATGCATATGCAATCCCTTAGCTTCTCATTTCATCAACTTGTTGGATCCATTGGGCCCCTTCCAAACCAGACAAATGCAAAGGGAGGGTCTCCTATCAGCTTAGGGTATTTTAGGTTTGGTCTGTTGAAGAAAACAGGTCTTGAAGATATTTTCAGACTCTGTCTTGGACAGGCTCAGATACCTTGGGAGTTTGGAATAAATTTATAGATGCCACTTTAGGCTTTAACTTTTGTCTGTTAGTCTTCCACTGAATGGCTTTTGGGTTATCATCTGAATTATTTATACACACACCCAGGCAGATGCACATACATACAAACATATAGAGCGTGAAGACTTATGTAGAAAACCAAGCATTTGCTTTTCTGATTCCATTTCATGGTTCTGGAAAGAAAAAAAAAATATCTACTTCCTATCTAAAGTTCCCAGGACAAAAAAAGATGCTTGAAAGATCCAAAATCAGAGCAATGACCAAGTTCATTACTGATCTGACAATGAAACAGAAGGCATTCCTTGAGTTTTCCCTTCAGTGGGTCCATGTTAGAGAAGCATCTCCTTGTCTTCTGTTCACTAAGTTTCTATCAAGCTAAAAATATATATATATAAATTTGCAATACTGCAATGTTTCACTAACAACAATTTACAGTTTATTAAAATATTTTAAAAACCGAAGAAACAATAAAAAATGTGTTTGTACAAAATACTGTATCTTTCCCTTTCTTTTCCTCTTTCAGAGAGAAATATTATGCTTTTCTGAAACACAGTGCTGCCCTGGTGAAAAAACAGAACAGATACATTAACAGGGTCTCACTTTTCCCTTGCTCACTGTCTTAGCAAGCTGACCCTGGAGTTTTGGCAGCTGAGGTATATGGAAAGGGAGTTTGCAGACAGACCCCTCTTTTGCCAACAGGAGTTGGGTGGAAGACAAATTTTCAGGCCAAATTGGTCCTTCATAATTGACTGGGGTATACAAATTATAAGGAACTCCAACATGCACATCAAAAGGCGCCATGAATCACCAGGGACAAGGATAATTTACCCTGCACAGTTCTGAAAGGAGAGTTTTGACTGACTTTTGCATTTTGCCATAACACACTCTTTCTCTTGTGTTTTTTACCATTCATTTATTCACAGCATCCTCCAAACCCAAAAAGCCCCCACAGGCCTCGGACATTTAGCACAACGGTAGCTGTGGTCAGCCCCAGCACTTTATCACCTGTGCTTTACAGAAGGTGAACCTGGAGCACAGAGTCTGCCATTTACCACAGTCAAAAGAGCAAGAGACCTGAAAAATAAAGCTTCCTCTCAAGCCTCCTGTAAGCAGCTGCCAGGGCTCTAGGTGCAGATCTGTATTTTTCCAGTCACATAGTGTGCCCTTGGAATCAGAGGGCAGCAAAGAGCCTTTCTCATTTAAATCCATTGCGATTGCAAGAAAGAGAATCTTTGACTTGTTTGCTATGCTTTCCTTGACATACTGCCTCCAGGGCAATGTTCAAAATGACCTTACATAACAGTTTACATTCATAATCCATCACTGCAGAGGGAAATCAAAACAACAGACTCTTTCCCGCTTCATTATGAAGGGCTGCTCTTGTTCTATGTTGTGTCCTTGGGAAAGAACCAGTGATGAAGTCAGATTAGAGCTACCAAAACCATAGAATACCCCCACCCCCTAAAAGCAGCCCTTGTACAATGTGCATTTGCAAATTAATTACACCTTGGCAGTGTGCATTTACAAAGCAGTTGAAAAAAATCAAGTGGCTGAAAAATTAATAAAACAACTTTTCTTCAAAACTCAAAGGCCTCTTAATGCTTGTCAGTTGACAAATCTTACTGAAATACCTCAAGTATCACTTTGAGAAGATTCTGAATATTAATGTATACACACATTATACCATTTTTATATGTAAAAATTGATTTTTTTTAGCAAAGACTACATGTAACACAGATTTCTTTTCCCTTCCAAATCCTTTCTTCACCTGTCAATATAATATTTCAGAATCTTGCAAAACAGTGTTGTTACTTACCAGAACAGAAGAAATCTCACCATCTCTTAACTTGAGGATGAAAATGAAAACCCCCTTCATTTTACTTGTCAGTCCAATTAAAAAAAAACATTCTTACCTCAAAAAGTGAGTGAATCAATAAACATGACACAGCAGGTTTAGAGATAAGAACTCAATGAATTGATAAAAACCTTGAATTCTGTAGTATTTTTACTATCACCAGATCTAAAACAGTTTTGCTAAACAGCTCCCCTTCTTTGGTAAGAGAAACAAGGATGGAAGCTGTACAATAACCTCCAGTGCTTCTTGATAAATAGCAAAATAGCTCAGTGGAAATGTTCAACTTCTCTATGATTAAAAAACAAACCTTTAATGTAGTTTTTGTTTACTGTGTCATAAGTGCAGTGTTGGAAGTCGTTGCCAAAGAATCATTGGAACAGGCATCACTAAGGCAGTGTCAGCCAGCCAGCTCTTTGAAAATGATTCAGTTCCTCTAGTCTTATGACTAAAATAATATGCAGTGGCTCCAGCTCGAAGCCTGGTTAATACATCTGTCCAGAACACATAATTACTTGGTCATAACATTCCCCCGGCCACCAGCCAACAAACCAATCAGCATTTCTTCTTAACTCACTAGAATTTTTGCTGTGTCAAACTGTTTGATCTCTAGGTAGTAAAAATGCAAAAAATGGAAGGACACTGCACTGGAAGGTTTTAATTTAACATAGTTTCTCATGGAAATTAAATTTGAAGAGAAACATGTTTTTGTTGACATTGCTAGGGTTGAGATTTTTATTCTGCTTCAGGAATGATATTGACATATTTATCTTGCAGCTTTTTTCTTATCTCTTCACCAGCTAAGAGATTCTGAAATGTAATCTCTCTTTCATTAATTACTTTCACAAAAAACCCTCATGTTTTTGAGAAAGTTAAATGATACCAGCAAATTTAACAGGTCACTGTGTGTGCAATTATCAAGTTATCAACTTGCATGGAAATGAAACTGAAAGAGGTGAAAAATTCTGTATTTACACAGATACAACTATCCACAGTTCTCTAAGCTTTATTTGTAAGTCTTTTATTAATTTTTTGAAGCCTAATTTTGTCAACTCTGATCCAGTTCCTGAGGAACTTTGTAGCTATGAAAGCTTTTTATTTACTTCACCAGGACACAGGATCAGGAGAGCAGTAGTGTTATACTTGCTTCCTTTATCTTGTGCCAAAACCACACCCAGGAAAGCACTCCATGCACAATTCAGAATAATTCAATTCTTTCACTATGCAGATATGGTATTTCTAAAGTAACAAAATTAATTGCTACATTTTCTACAGTGAAGAACTTAGGCATCATACTCAAACATGCAACCTTAAAGAAACTGCAAAATTTCCAAGTTCATACTACATTTATTGGCTAAAGTGCTGTGGTTTCACAGAGTATCCTTTTTTTAATCAGTGTTTCTAGACAAAGAAACACCTTTACCTCATGGCCAACACTGAGACTTAAAGGCATTACAGGAATACAAAGAAAGGACAAGACACTTTCCCTGTCCACAAGGGCCACTAGTCATATGCTGTGGCAAATAAGAGAAAAACTATTCCCCTACTTTCCTTCACAAGATTTCACAAGAGCCACACCAGATGCATTTACATTTTTTTTATTTTAAGAATAGTGCATGGGAGAGGACAGTAATGTTGTGGGGTTCATCCAAAATGTTAGACAGGAAGGAAGATGAAGCTCTCATCTGAATTCTGTTAGAGATTTTTTTTCCCTAGGTCACAGAAAGAGGAAGGACCAGGATTATCCCTCTCTCAAAAGGAGCTAGGATGTGGTTGGAGTTGATTTTTCAGAGAAACTCAGTTGCTTTCCTGTCACAGGCTTTCCTGTTTATTTCCTGTTAGTATCAAATCTCAGATCCAGCACCTTTTCCTCGAAAAAGTGGAATTTAAAACACCCAAACGGCATATTCCGAATGCTTGGCGTAGTACAACACAGGGATAGTTAAATATTTCAAAGGTCTATGCACATGTTCTATGAGTGCTAGATGACTGGTATAATAGTATCATGCATTTCAACATTAACAAGGATTGTGTGCATTAAGATGAAGATAATCTGTGACAGAACTGAAAAATTGTTAATTATAACCAAAGAATGCCAAGGAATGGTGGGGTTCTTATCATGTGCATAAGCTTCTACTTGAAATCACCCTTATCTTTCTGAGGCTAAACATTCCAGCTATTATAGGTAAAAACAAAGCTAACTCCTCACAACATTTTGAGCAAAATGGGAAAACATTTTATAACTTTTGTGATCCAGAGGATATTTAGAAAATATAAAGACTGGTGTCTTAAGTTTAGAAACGCCACAATAATATTGTCTGAGTTCATGTGACTTCCTCACATCAGTTGCCTCTTCAAGCAAGTGCACTTTTATCCAGCTTTAATTCTATGATCCTGCATTAGATTTTCAACAGGATTCCCTCTTCATTTGGTGAAATCATGGCATTTTATGTCTTCTGCATTTACTGTATCTTTAACCATTAGAGAGAGCCACATTATCCAGCCTTGCTTTAAATACAAAGCTATGAACTTCATGTATATATACCCACATCCACCTTCTTCCCTTACACCCAGCTTAATGGAGTACTTTTCAGATTTATTTTCATGCTACCTTACTATTGAGACACATTAAATGACTGGTTTTCTTATCCTCATAGAGAAACAAAAAATTCATCAGAAGCAGTCATGAATTTGTAAGACAATCTTCACATACATCCTAGTGTGAAAAGTCTGACTATATTTATAGCTTCTCAGTGTCAGCACTGAACAGTTGCAGCAGTAGGCTATTGAAGGCCCAATACCCCTGGAAAACTGGCCACAAGTCTTTCATATTAGTTAAAATAAGAAATTATGCAAATAAAGTAAATATCTGAATGAGCATTTGTATGCTTTGCTGTTTCCTTAGTCTACAGATGTGAAAACACCCAAAAATCCTCGTGTGCCCCCTAAATATGTCTTGGCCATGTTTACATAGATAATGTCTGGATACAATTTTTTTCCTGAAATGTTTATTGTTCCTCACAGTGCCGTAAAATTTCAATAAATGCCACCTTGCCAAAACAACAGCTAACCACAGGCACTGTGGTTTCTGTTACCCTCTCCACTAGCAGTGAGGAGAGACGCCTGGAGTACAAATTCCCCTCTGGAGATGCCTTTCTGTCAATTGTGAAGTTCAAAGCTGACATATGAAGGTAACATGTCTCAGCTAAGGTTACTTCAAAGGAAAGACTTCATTTCCATCTTTCTGGGGTGGTGGGGTGCATCCAGACCGACATCTCACAGGATGCTTTGCTGAAGCATGGCAACCGCAGCAATCTCACGTCTCTCTCTTTCCCCTGCTGCCACTCTTTCCAAAGGCAATATTTATCCTCCAACTCGGAAATGAAAATGAAAGCTGGTGTGTGACAAAATGTACAGTATGATGCAAAGCATTTCATGTCATAGCAAAACCAGCTGAAAGCCAGCATGCCAGTGATATCACTCATAGACAACAGTTAATTTGGAAAGTGGAAGGGAGAAGCCAATATCTCTAGTGTGATGTGATTGTGTACTGAAAAGCCCTCACATAAATGCACACGTGCACAGGAATGGAATTGAAAACACTTTTTTGGGGACTGAGCACTAGAAAACATACTGTTGGGAACCACTGTCCATTGGTTGGTAGAGGAGATAATTTGCTTTATTCTTTAACTTGTTACTAAGCATCTTTTAGCACTTTCTGATTTTTGCAGTCTTAAGCAGCAAGCTTGATGCTAAGAGTGCTTTTTATTCCTCTTGGAATATGTATCTTTTCCAAAACATTTATCGTAGTTCGCTCTGGTTAAAAAGAAAAAAATTACTATTAAATACACCTTTGACTGAATCCAGACAACAATGTAATAAGTAACTACGTATTCTGGATGAACTCTAAAGGCCTTCTTACAGTTACATATTCATCCCTTCATCAAGACAATCCACTGTACTTCAGGCAGTATACATATATTGCAGTCTGTGTATATAGATGCTGTATATATTACTGCTTCCTTAAAATAACAAGCAGAGTCATGAGAAAATATAAAGAATAAAGATGAAAGACATAACTGCTTAGTTTGGAAATTAAACATAAATTAAGGTGGAAGAAATTCTCATTATTTACTTAGGGCCTGATCCAAAGCTCTTTAAAGTCAGTGGAAAGAACATCAACTGCACGAGGATTTAAAATGTGACACAACAGTTGAATGCTTTGAAAAAATGTCTGGGAAAGCACCAAAAAAAGTCTACTTAGAAGTGGGGGGGGGGGGGGAAAGGGCTTCCTGGATTATCTTACATCATTTTTACCTGTGGGACAGTCTTGATCTCAGCTTACAAGGACACGCATTGCTTTATTCCATCCGTGCAAGAATGAAGCATGTTAAAACTTTGTGGCACTGGGTCAAGTGTAAGAAAGGTCCAGAGGTGGAAATAAAATACCTTAGGTGCTCAACTAGGGGAGGTCCCCTCAGAGCATCTCTGTGACCTCTAGTGAGGTAGAGGCACAATCTCAGCCTGGGGCAGCAATCCATGCACCACAGGTTTGGGAGCACCACTGGCACAGCGCGTGTGTCAGAAGGCTGAAACTGGAGATTGAAGAAATTAGCAACCAAAGAAAAGTCACTGCTTCTCAGGATTTCCAGCATCCTCTCCATTACTAACTTTTCCACTGATCAACAAATATTATTTTTTGAGCACAAACACCATGGAGCACCTACACAGAACACTCCTATAGACATTTCAATATGTTGGAAAGAAAGTATAGAGTGTTCTATTTGAGTTCCAGGACAGAGAAAATCTGCACTGAATGTGTGTAACACCCTTGAATATAAGTCTCCAAGAATGCAGAAAGTTATAGGATGGGGTTAGATTTTTCACATACTTTTTCCCATTCCACATCTATGTAAGTATGAAAGTCAGTGCTGAATTGTCCTTAAAAAGATTCCCTCAAAGATTTTTTCTCATTCACTATTGTATTATTTGCTGCATGATTCTTGCAGTCTATAGCAATCAAATTCATTTAACTTACAGTTCAGTGAGACCCTGTATAGCATGCAGCCCTGTTCCCATAATTCCATCAACAGAAAGTATGATAAAAAGAGTAGTAGAGAGACCACTGACTGAAAAAGTCTGGTTCTGTGTAATTGTCAGAGAGTCACGGAATTAAATAATTAATAAAATTTACTCTTTTTTTATAAAATTATGATACTAAACTTTTCCTGCTCTGTTTTGGTTGTAAGTCATCCAAGGAAAGAATAAAGAAGGAATTTAGTGTTTGCTTGTAAAATCACTGGAAACAGAAACCTGAGCCAACTGAAGTTTAACAGTAAAGAAATTTACTCCTCACCACACAGCTACTGTTTAATTGTTTATTACTTTGAAAATGTACTCCCAATAGTAACATTAAAATCTGGTTCTAGGCCAATCCAGGCACATAAGGTAGAGCTGGAAAAGATCCAGTTAGTTCACAGCATCACATTTTGCAGTGTCAAAGCAGTAAAAATTTCCCTTTACATTCAAGAACATCATAATATCTTGTTTAAATTAAATGTTGAAAATATAAACAGACTTTGATAATCTTTTCTCTCCTTTTCTTTTGAATTTTATTTTTAGACTCATCATAGTGAAAACAGCTTCCAAAATACGGATAATGCTAAACAGACAGAGTGATATTATTCTTGGAAAACAAACTCTTGCCTTCAAGAACCTGTGCCCACCCTGGTGAGTCAGTTGAGAAGTTCAGCTGATTAAACTTCAGCAACCAAATTTAAAGAAAAACTTCCAAAAAAAATGTCAGCAATGCAAAACAGGTGTGGGGAAACCAACATTCACATAAAGAGCAATTTTCACAGGAAATGTAGGCTGTTTGACTGCCAATTCTATTTATGGCATCTTCAGGTTTCTCCCTGTTCCATTCATATTAGAAGTACCAAGATTAGTATTTGGTTGCCCAAATCAACTCCATGCCTTTCTGGAATGTTGTAAAGCAGTCTCCTAAGAGACAGCTGTGACATTTCCCTCAGTTCTGATCTCATAATTCTAGTTACAAACAGAGACAATATTCCTTGACTCTGGTAACAAATTCTTCCCCAAAATGCTGGTATTAGCACCTCCACCATTTTCACTACAGTGCATCAGAGCATGGTGGCTTGTGCATTGTATGAAGAAAGCAAGCCATTCTTTGAACATCCATTTTGCTCCCAAGTTAAAAAATGTGTTAAGGAATTCTTTGTGTAAATACCATGTTCTGTAGTGTATTTCATTCAACATGTATTCTGGCAGACCTTCCTCAGTACTTTTTATCAAGCTGTAGCTTCAGTTATTTTCAAAGAGCTTCTCTATTCACCTCCAAACTCTTCCCATCCACCCTAGAAAAGAAACCCCAGCACAATACCAAAATACTCCCAGAATCTCTCTGCAGGATGATTGCTCTCTTTCCCGAGCCATTGTCACACACTGGAGGTTGGCCAGTGCACTCCTGGGAGGGGCAGTGCCATCCCTGAGAGGTGAGTGTGCAGGAAAAGCTGGGCCACAGGAGCTCACCCTGACTCCCAGAGCACAGGGAGGAGTGTGGGCAGTACTGCCAATATCTGTGCTCTGCCCCGCAGCAATGCTCACAGCTGGCATCACACCCAGCACCATGAGCGCCTGAGGCAAACAAAGGCTGCCGCCTGCTCCCTGAACAAGTTATTATACAGCCTTATCCAAAGCAGGGAGACCATTCCTATCTTATGGCTTAAATTCCATCCTGCACTCCTCCTCTCTGTTTGCTAGCCTGTATCCGAGCTTGCAGTCCGTGTGGAGAAAGAAACTGCGTTCTTTTGTGGAGGGCTAGCACTTTTTTATAATAATTACTAAACCACAAGACAATGTTATATTTATTTTTAGGCCATATTATATTTTGTGAAAGAACCTGAGCTTTTTCTTAAGGACACGTGGCATCAGCAGTACATGAACAGAATGTAAATATATGCAAGTATTTTACCCCTTTTTTTAACCATAATGTTAATGATGATGTTAACTGAATGTTAATTAAATGACCTTGAACTGCTTTCCAAGCTGATCTATGAATAACATGGCTTAGCTGCTAAAGCCACGGAAGAAACTCCTGCACCACAGAATGGACTAGCACAGCTTTCTTTTCCTGGTAAAGTGTGTGTGTGTGTTCTGTGCTATCAACAAAATATTGTATTTCACAATACAACAATCTTAAGAATACATTAGCAAAGACACAATCTCTGTCTTCCAGAGAAAAAAACCTCCAAGCAATTTAGAAGGTAGTATTGTATTTTCCCTTGCTAAATACAGTATTTAGGGAGAGTATTATTCAAAAGGTATCAAGCAGAAGCAAATGTTTCTGTCTTCAAGTCCCAGGAGATTGTAAAGGCATTAAGAGAAATTTAACATCTCAAACTGCTCCATTAAAATAAATTCCTATAAACATGTACTTAGGATTATAAGTATGGAGAAACCATTCAGAACAGAACATGGCAAAGCACTGACAGAAGGAGTCTTCACGGCACCTGTTGACTTTATAGAAAACCAAGCTGAAGATTCAGTAATAAAGAAGGGCAAAAGAATCACAGTATATGGTGGAATATCAAACATTGCAACGCTTGCTGGGTGCTGGATGTTGTCACTTTAAAGCAAAAATAATTTAATTTTTATTTGACTGGATAAAGCAAGTGTCTTTGCAGAGGTACACCTTTATTTTTATCCATGCTTCAAGCACACAGATTAAAAATCACAGCCATACTCTTCCTGCACAGTTTGGTAAAACTGCCCTAGAAGGATACACAGACTGATTAACAAACATAACCCACAGCTGCCTTTGGCTGTCCCAAATGGCTTCTGTCCTGCTGCAAATGAAGATGTTTAAATCTGTGCTAGAGAGGGCCAAGGAGTCACCCAGTACTGATGTGGAGTCCTAAAATTCTTGTTCTATTTCCTACCTTGCATAAAGGTCAGAGGCTGAATTGGCCTATAACATAGGGTTTTAGGGCTTTCTTTTAGCTCACCATCAAATAATTCAGAGTATAAAAAAAAAAAAAAAAATAAGAAGAAAAAAGAAAAGTAATAATAATCTCACTTCCTGGTTGACAGGTACTGAAAAAAATCCCCAAAAATCAGATTTCATGCTACTGCTGTGTCATACAGAATGCTCCATCCATATCAGAATCCTGTAAAGAGCAAAGATCAAAAATAGTAACTTTCTTTGGATTCAGTGTGGAAAGCCACCATATTTGAAACATTCCAACAAAGCAAAATGTTGAAGCAGAGTGCACACCTACATGCATGTAATGTTACAGGTCTGGTGACATGCTCAAAGGTCACTGCATGCTTGTGCCAAGCCTTTGAGTTTGCTACTCATATGATAACTGGCACAAAAGAGACTTCAAAATTGTGATGAATTTTATTTTATTTATATATGATCCCCATGTTTTCCTGTTGTTCTTATTGAGAGGATACACCTCTATTGCTTCTGTGTGCATAGCATAAATCAAAGTTGCCGAATAGAGGCTGAAATGACACAACTGAGTGCTGAGACATGAAAAATGCATTCTAATATTTAGTCCTGCAAGATTTTGTTCCATCCAACTTCATCCACAAAGCAACCGATGTCATGAATTTAGGAAGTAATTGAAGTTACACGTGAGCTCAGAGCAATTGTGGTCCAAGGGGAAATGGAATTTTCTGAGGCCACATCCCTGGTGTAGAAGTTACATTTATCATCTACATTCCCCTTGAGATACAGTGTGTCTTTGAAAACAGAGGAAAGTGCATTTATTAATGTTGCTGTAAATAACCTCAGCTATTCTCTTTGCTGTTCTTTAGCAATGAATCCTATTTTGATACTAAATTTAAGCAAAGTCTGTAAGGGAAGAAGAGCAGAGTACAGCAGAAAAAGTAGAAAGTGCCAAGCTGGAGGAAAACAATTTGAAATTATCTTTCTAGCTTAACTCAGAAAATCAGAAACATAGTTTAAATCTGAATTTCCTTAACAGCATTAAGCAAAGATAAAAAATTCCAAACAAAACCACAGAATATTAGAGACAGACTTTCTAAGATGCTTCCAAAGAAGCGTTTGCTAAGCTCGTACACACACTTTTTGCCTAAAAGCTCTCGTGTTTACACAGATAATGACAGTGCACACTCCACACATAACAGGAGCTAATTTTTCATTTTAATCAGCCAACACACAAGATAGAACTCCAAAATGACAAGTTTGTGTAGGGTTTTTGGTTGGGTTTTTTTTGTTTGTTTTTGAGTGGGTATTTTTTAGTTGAGGTTTTCTTTGTTGTTGTGTTTTGGGGTGGTTTTTTTTTGTTGTTGTTTTGGAGGGGTTTTTTGTTGTTTGTTTTTTTTTTTGTACCAAGACAAGACATAATTGAACCAAGTATTTCTCACATGAAGAAGAGACTATAAGAAAGAGTTGGCCAGGGATGTCAATAAGGCTTTTTCATTTCATTAAAGTCAGGTGCAGTTCACCCAAGATCTTAGTTCCAAAGTGGTGTTCTAGAATAAGTATGATGAACAGGACAAGAGGCAAACATGATTTCAAGGATACTGCATACTAATAGAAATAAAAAAAAAATAGTAGATAGAAATTAAATCCTGAATATGCTATTTTATGAAAGAGCTCATCATGTTATTCAAAAGTTTGATTTAATATCAGAAGTTACTACAGGAATTAGAATTTTGATTGATGAGTTTTGAAGGAAATACACTTCAATTCTATGAGGAAACAGACAAAATTTGCTATTTGCTTGCATGGGGGGTCTCAGCTATTTTTCAGTAAATATGCAGTTTGACCAATTGATCAAATAATTATTTTTCTTTTGTTTTACTGTAAATAGAAACTTATCTCTAGTTAAAACAGTCACTCCTATTTTTTTTGGTCCTCCTTTAAATTCTTTATTTAGTCCCCAAAGATTAGAACTGGTTTCAGTCCAACCTTATGAGAATCCTTTCATGTTACTTCTATTAGTATGCAGTAATTACATAAAGATTTTCTTAACCCTTACCCACTGATACCTAAGAAGAATTAAGAGCAGCTTTTCCATGACAGAGTCGAGTCAGCTGTTCCTGCAGACCACTTTCTAGTGTTTTTTAACCTTGAGTCATTTGGACTTCCCTCTCCAAACAGATACATTTCAGTAAGTGGCTCATTAGCATCACACAGGAGAAGAATCCTTGCTTTTTTCCTTTTAAAACCACCATATCCTTAGCTATCTATCTCTGGTGTTTGTACTGATATTACAGCCACTTCAGTAAATTGAAGCTCTTCCACAGATCTCTACTTCAAATCAGCGCCAGCCTCAATTCTTTGGCTGAGGCAAATGCCAGACATTGTTTATACAGTGGTAATCAACATGGTAAATTTAGAATATACCAGAATAAATTATGATAAATTTGCTGCCTCAGGATAAAGATAACATATGGGTAGAGTCAGTGGTTATCTCTTAAAAAAAGGGGAAATTGATGAACAGACATTTTTTTTTTCCTTCCAGGCTATCAGAATAAATGGGTTTTTTTCCCCTCTGGGATTTGTAGAAAAAGAAGATGGGACATGTGGATCTCATGAACTCTGATGCTAAATACAGCTACAACTTTGGAAAGACTGTCTTCCCTATATTTCAAGTTGAACTCCATGTTCGTTCCCTTAGCATTAAGAGTTGCTTTATTTCTTTCTTTTTTTCCCCCTGTCATCTCTCCAGAGGTCAGGAAATGAACTGTGTGTCATCAGGGAGCAAAGCAGTGCAGAACCCAGGGGGCCTGATAGCAATGGTGCTTTTTTTTCCCCCACCTCAGTAGCCTGACTTGCTGTTCCCAGAGTGGGTTTCAGAACCACCAACTAGTGAAAAATCAGTTGTGGTGTTGGTCTTGGAGGTTTTTGGTGAGAGGTATTTTTTTCACCTAAGAAAATATAATAATAATTTAAAAAATCCATAACACATCACTGAGTGTGGAATTCCACTTTCCTTCTAAAACTTAGTGCTTGAGAGTATTTTTTAGCAAAGTTTATTTACCTGGAGATGAGTTTCCAGAAAATATATATTCCAAATGCAAACTATCTTCAGAAGAGACCAGCATTTCTCTCTCTCTGTCATATACTTGTCCATGGCCCAAAATTTGAAGAAGCAAAAACACATTTTTGTGCCTAGCATATGTAACTTTGGCAAATCATCTGGGTAATGAAAGCAATTAGGATCTAACAAAATCTTAATCTACTTGCAAAGCATGGCAATCCTATTATTGATATTAGCTGTCTGTTTCAGGACATTTGTGTAAGTAAACTATGCAGCTAGAATCCACACACAGTGAGTGTACAGTCAATCTTTTGTTCAACCTGCAGGAAGAGTTGCATTTCTTCAATTTCATTTTCCACTTCTCTCTTTCAGCTCCACCTCTGCCTTTCAACTCCACCTAACTTTAAGTATGTGTTTAAGTCCAACAGGCTTTAATAGGATTTAAACACGTGGATTAAAACACTTTGCCTCACTAAGGAGGAAAGGGGTGCTTACTCACCTGCCTACCCACTTAGATCATGCACTTTGCTAGAAGGAAGACTTCATGTCCCTCTACATCAGTACTGAGAGAAGATGTGATGGTGGAGGCCTGAAGTCTGATAACAATTATTTGTCCATTCCCTGCGTCACAGTGAGGACAATGAGCAGATCTCACAGCAGTGAGGCAGCAGACCTTCATCTTCCTCCTGATATATCTTTTGAGCAGGAGCTATCCCAGGCAGAACCCAAATGAACTGCAGAAAGACTGTGCTCCCCAGAGCTACCTAGGAGATAAACTACACACTGCCATTTGGTAGCATGGGCATCTTAGAAGCAGCTATAGTATTAATTTTAACTTCCAAAATGATAGAAGAGCAGCAAAATTCCATCATCCTGTCTATTTTTGTTAAATAAAAAAAAGTCTTTCCTGTTTTCTAGAGTATCCTAAGCCATTAAGAAAATATTTGCAGGACACAACAGGGTATGGCCACAGTAGCAGCAGTGCCTGGTGAGGACCTGCAGAGGATCCAGTCATACTGCTGTGCAGAGAGACACAGCTCCTGAACGTGTCTGAGCTCACCCCAGTGGGCTGTGGTGCTGAGTATCTAATACCCATTGCAACCCAGAGACTCACAAAAGCCCCTCATCAATCACTGAGCCTGCTGGAGAGCAGCTAGAAGCACTTACTTCTCAGTATCTCAGACTTCTCAATCTTTTCCCACATGCCTCAGCCTCTTTTTTGCTCACTCGCTGCAGACGCACGAAACATCATAACGTTTCAGAAAGATATTTACAGTCTCAGGCATCCAAGTGACCAGCATTTCCCTGTGACCTTCTCACCCCACCAGCGAGCTGTCGAGCTTTTCTAGGTTATGTCCTTACAGAAATTTTTCCTTAGGCTTCTGTAGCTTAAACAGAGCTGTTCTAACGCTTGTGCACGGAAAGTTTACATTTGTCTGGCGTGTGACTGCTCTGTGGGGGCAGGATGCCAGTTACCTGGCACAAGTGCCTAGCCCTCTAAAGCACAGTTTGATCTGGCAGCACAGAGCACTTGGCAAACATAACACATGACTGAGCTGCAACAATAACTTCACATTTCCATTGATTCCTGTCTTTAACCAGGGGAATTTTTCAGTTGGCTACCACCACCCCTAAAATTTTTACTTTTCACAGTATTGGAGGGCAACAGATGAGTTTAAAAGCTTGGAAAAGGCTTTTTCTTGTGTTAATTGAGAAAAAATTCAAATAGTGTTTGAAAGCTATGCTTCCTATTAAAAAAAGAAAAAACTAGAACCCCCTCCCCCAAAAAGCAGTCAACCAACCAGCCAAAAAAAAAACCCCAGAGTTTAAATTTACTCTGAAAAGTAACTGAAATATGATACAAATAAACCACTTAAAGTGTGCTTCAAAGATGGCTATTGCATTAGCATAAGCACAACATTCAGCAGTAAAAATGCCTCTACAGTGAATAAAAAAAAAAAGGAAGCGATTTGCAAAAATCTGATACTAAATTTATTTTCTTGCTAAATCATATTGGAGTGATGAACTTCAAAACACTAGAAGAAATGATGCAAGAGAACACTGAAAATTTTACCTGTGAACCGGGAATTTTGACAACCTTTTCCTGATTCTAATGTTCGTGTGGATACACATATATTTAGGTAGACGGATCAATTGTGCTTAAGAAAAGCAGAATTGCAACCCACTGATGGCTCTTACTGGCTTTACTTTCCCTCAGGAATTGCTGGAGATGCTCCTAAGGACATGAGCTTAGCTCCTGTCCTGCAGCTGCCAAGCAAGCATGGCTGCAGGATTGGCAGATAGCCCTGGCGTACTCACTGAAGTGTGCCGTCTCTACCATCAGCTGTGCTCATTTTTTAGGGTAGAATCGTTGCAATTGCTCCTTCTGCAATTAGAAGTCTCAGTGTGAATAAGCCACACTCGGTTTGAAGAATGACCACTCACGTTGGTTTCCTGTTCTATTTTACTGCTTGAAACGTGGCAGCAACTCAAAGTCTAAACCCAGTGCGGGGCCTCCTCGACTTCACTGAGGTGGATCCCCTTGTGAGAGGACAGGCTGAACCTCCAAGGAGTTCCAGTCTTTCAGAGGGATTTGCACAGACAAAAGCCAGGTAAGTGCTTTGCTCTTCCTAAATACCCTCCACAAACGAGCACAAGACAGGGAAAACAAGTGCCACCGTGGCTGTTTTATAGGTGGGCAGCTGGGGCAGAAGAGCATTTTAAAAGTACCTCTTAAAGTGCTTTAAAAGTGTGGAAAATCTGAGCCTAAGTGAACTGGTCAAGGTTAGAGCGGAAGGCTGCGTGAAAATTAATGCATGTCTCCAAGTTCCATGTCAGGCTCCTAGCAGTCCTGTTCCCAGCCAATTTGTGCATTAAAAATATTCAGAAAAGCCTCCATTTGTAGGAAGTCAAAGTTTCAGATGGGTAATTCTTGTGACTGAAAGACATACCAAGTCCAGGGGAATGAATCATTCACCAGGAAAGAGAGCTAGCTGCATAATCACAGAGTAAAAATAGAATATATATCAAAGCCTTCACACTTTTTTCCATTCTGTAGTTTGCTCCATACTTTTAAAATGTGTTTAAACTGGGTGACCACGTATGCAGAGGAAAACTTTACAAGCAGATAACTCTTCTAGGGCTGAGTGTCTGCCAAGACAAAAGTGTGTGGTTAATTTTAAAAGGAGGAGTAGTTATCACTCAGAACACACTATTTCTGTCGAAGCAGTGAAGGCAAAAATTAATCCCTACGATTTTTACTTGTCATTAAAATAGAACTTTCAAGAAATAAAATCACATTTTTTTAGTCTATACAGAAATAAAAATAAAAAATTTCAAATTTTTATAGAGGAAAGTTTTTAATACAAGAGGAAGTATATTTTGGAAAACTTTTTCATGGAAAAGTGAAAATCTGATACAAGGAGCTCTTACATACAGGTGTTACGTATTATATTCTACATTACAGTACTGTACTATCCACATGAGACCAGGTACAATGAAAAGCTTCTGGACTTTATTCAGGTTTGTGGGTTTCAATCTAATTTAATTTACAGCAAGTCTTACCTCCACAGACATGAGTACCTCCATTGGCTTCAGGGAAACCACAGACTTTATAGTGGCATAAGTACCAGGAATTAAGACTCTTACTCATTTCTATTTTAACTCTCAGATGTCAGCATGCAGGGGTGGAAGCCCATAAATTTTTTTTATATTTACCATTATAAAAAAAAAAAAATAAAGAAAACTGAAGACTTAATTTTTCATACAGTTTATCACAACATACCCTGTCATGACCAACATGAAGTTCTATTTCTTTATAGAAGAGATAAAAATGTATCAATAAAAATGCTCCAGAGATAAAAATGTATCAATTCAACAGACCTCAGCGAGACCTTCAGGAGATTAAAATTCAGGCAAGACAGAATCAAATCAAATCTATATCATCTGTTTCAAACAACAGCAACAACAGAAAGCACATTTGTATAAACTTCTCTTTTTCAAAGTAGTGTTCATTACAAAGTTACTGTATGGGTCTTAATTTATGTCAGCTGGGGGATATCTTAGTTACTCAAAGAATTTTTTTCTTTTTTTTTTTTAGTCCATATAATGAGGAAATTCAAATTCATGCTTTTCTTTTTGTTATGTCTAAAATGATTAAAGAGCCGCACCTCTCTGCCCTGTCTGTTCACAAAAGCATTTGTTCCTGACAGCTGAGAGGTTTTCTGGAGCCCGAGCTGCTGCTCGGGGCAGGGGAAGGGCGTGGGAGCCGCTAGGTGGCAATAGAAACCCCTCAAATAAACTCCTCTCACGGATTTTACACTGGTCAAGAGCTATTAATTGCAACTAAGAAAGTGCTGAATCGAAAGGAAGCAAACAAAATTTCATACTGGTCATTAAACCCCCAATTTCAGCACGGTTTTCTGTGGGATTAGTGGGAAACAAGTGATTTATCTCTGTGTTATGCTGATTTCTCCTACTTACTACATATTTTCTCCCAAGATCATTGTTTAACATATTATTCAGTCAAAGAAATATTTTCGATTATAATTTTAGCATTACTGAAAATCCCGTGATAATTTCAGTTGTGGTTAGTAAATTTTTCACTCTGCCACTACTATAGAAGTCAGATGGCCGAAATTATTACTTTCTCAGTTTGAAAAGCGTTAAACTACTTAAACTACTATTGTCTTAGCTTCTGATTGTATCACATACATTTTTTCTCAAGTTCTAAAATTCTGGTGATCTTTACAGGGGAATTAAGAAGAAAATCATTCTTCAAATTAGTTCTGAAGTTACATTTCAAAAAGTATCTTAATGTATCATTGTTTCAAATTCAACACAAGTGTTTCTGTGCTGGAAAGTTCCTTGTTTGTGTATGTGGACCTCACTACTATGCTAAAAATTTCACACTAGTAATTTTCAAGACTTGTCAGTCAGCAAAACTGAAAGTCACATCTTAATGCTGGTGCACATTATAACAGGATTGCAGAGCTCAGACTGCAGAAAAATGTGAGTGTATGAAATTGGTGTTTCCATTTCCAAAGCCTAGACTTTTCAGTTTTAGTATCTCTTCAATGCTGCTCTTGTATGTAATTTTCAAGATTTGTTTCTGTATGGACAACAAAATCCCCTGCAGTGAGCTCCTCCTTGTCCTTATCATGGGGGTTCAACTGAGCACTGGAACTGATCCCCAAAGTGCCTGGGCTGCAGGACCAGCACTGCTTTCTGTTTGCTGATGGCCACGGTTTATTTTATGATGCTCTCAATTTAACCTGCTTTTTTCCCCTCCCAGTTTCAAGGAGGAGAGGGGGAATTGGTATATGTAGTGCCACAAGACATAAAAAGAAATTTAGAGGGGGCTGATTGGATTTCTGTCCCTCCAAACCACTTTGTTCCCCCAGCTCTCTCTTGCTCCCTTCTGCAGGTTTCCCTTCCTTTGCAGGGTGGGATCTTGGGGTTTATGTTGCTGTATTAACATCCCACATGCCAGCATTTCTCCAGGGGAGCGCTGCACGGGGGAGGGAAAGGGTAATAAAACTAAAATTCAACTTGAATTAAATTCTAAAGGAAAAGTGCAGAAAAGTAACTGCTCTTTAGGTACTCTGCTGCTGGAGGGATTTCTTAAATGAGTCCTAACAGACACAACAAATTATCTCCAAAAAAATAAATGTGCTGTGGAAAATCTCAGATAGCCTGCCAGGAAACATTTTTATAATTTCTTACAGAACAAGTTCATCAGAACACAAATCCAAATGTCCCAGTCAGGGAAAATGGTGTGACAAGCTCAGGTGTCAATTGTGTCAAAATTTCATATATTAATTTAATCTCTAAGGTGATAAAGGAAAATAAATGATCAGATTTTGAGAAAATTGAGTCCAAATCTGAATTTTGAAAGCTCAGCCTGTGTTCTGTTTACAATACCATTTACTTCACATAGAAATACATCTTTTTCACTAATATTTTTGCCTACAGCTTTGGAAATTAAAGTCTTAGTAAAATAGAAATATGTTCATAGAGAGATATATATATATAAAATAGAGATATATTCATAGATCTGCACATGAATACTGCCTGAAATCTGCAGACTTTCCCTTAAAAATATGACTAAAAATACATTTGAAGAAAATCTGGTTTAAAATTTGAAGCCATTATTTTCCTGTCTTCAAGTGGTACAGTCATACACTTTTTATTCTTTACCAGAACGGTTAATTCTAGCGAGGATCTCAAAGTGATGTAATTGAGTAAGTCATTCATTATTTAAATTACAAAAATAGGTAGAAGGATGCAGTAAACATAGACATATAATTTTGTTTTCAAATATTTTAATAAAGTCTGAAGTGTTCAGGGTGTAACTCATTGTTCTTGTAATCCTCTACATTTAGCATTAATAAACAAAATGCATGAAGATCTTTTACATATCCTTCCTGTCACTTCTTTTTTTGTTTAGTCCCCCTATTTGCTCAGATCTTGTGGTTATGAAAATACACGACATCTAGGGATCCTGGTTCTAAGCAAGGCAAAAAATCGTTTGTTAAAGTTACCGTACAAGTGATGAATATAATAATAAATTAAATGCTAGAAATGTTGCTTTACTGATAGGTTATCGAGACAAAGAGTATCAAAACCCCTTTAAACCAATATTTTCTCAGATTTGCATCAATCAGGTTAAAAATACACATCTGACAAGCAGATGACAAGCCACACAAGGAGCTCTTGTAGACAAGAACTCACTGAAGTCTTCAAACAGGCTTGTAAATTCACTTGAAGTGTCACCTATAAACAGCCTTTGTTCAGCCCGTGATTCTCTCCTCTGTCTGTTAGCACAAAGTAACTGACTCTAAGGAAAGGAAAAAAACTGAGATCAACTAACATATTGTTAAAAATACTAAAACATTTAAAATGTCTTATAATTATACCCAATTCACACAGCTCAAAAAAGAAAAAAGAGGAGCAAAGTAGAGCTAACCTTTTATACTAGCATCTCTTTTCGAAATGCTTCAAAGTCTAGAGCCTATTATCTCACTTGCTGCATTCACTTCGTTCTCTACCAGTGCTCCTGGAGAAATTGGGGTAGGGGGAAATAAATTCAAGTAGTTCTTCATTGTTTTATATTTAATCACTGTCCCAGTAGGAATTCATTCTTCCACAGACCTGGCAGGAAAATGCAATGGCAGGAAACAGAGCAAGAGACAGAGAAGTGGAAGGAGCAGCTGTTCTCCAACCACGGTGCAAAGACGTTCCCTCTCTGTGACAATCAGACTGATCTCAGGTGAGGAAGTACCTTCCTTCTGCAGGTAGGGATGGTGAATGGCTACTTGAAGAATCCCTTGTAAACAGGAGGTTTTGTCTTAGGAAAACTGTTTGCAGATCCAGCCCATCTTCCAATATCTGATGATTTCAATTTTTAACCAGGTTTTGGCATTTTCTGCTAGTCCAAATGGCGAGAAGCTTTCTAATTTGTGGGAGATTTCTGTATACATCTTCTTGCTGAAAAAACAAAGCCTTTTGCTAAAGTGAAATAGCTCGTGGGAGATAGGATAGAGAAAGATACTGAAAGCTGAGCTCTGACCAGCTCAGTAGGGCAAGATCCCCAGTCTATAGGTTTTGCTGCCACAAGCTAAGGCGGTTTCAGAGATGACCACCTCACCCACCTGCTTCTCTCTTAGAAGCAAACCCTCCTTGGAGCAGAGCCCACCTTCTCCACTGCTGCAACCATCTAATTAAAACTAAGATCAAGAGCTGGTAGCCAGCTCCAGCACACATCTCTGGAGTTTGGCTGACAGCACGAGGGATTTCAGAGGACCCCCTGGTCTGCCCTTCTCTTTCTGACAGAAAAATGTAAATTTAGAAACCTCTTTGCTGTTAAGAGGGTTTTAAAGGTTTTGGTTTCTTTCCATTAGAGCCTGAGAGTTGTCGTAAAATGAAGATGTGTTCTGGAAGGAGGGGGGGTACAGGTGGTTTTCACCCAGCTCCTGCAGAGCATTTTGCTTAATCCCCTCCAACCATGCTTTTGCATCTCTTGAAGTTATTCTTGGAATAATATCCTGGCTGCTCTTAAAAGGGTTTGTTATTTTCTTCTTTGTGCTCAGGATAAAACAAAATGCACTTAACATTTCATTCTGTTT
Organism: Cyanistes caeruleus; assembly: GCF_971803275.1. Taxonomy (NCBI): domain Eukaryota; kingdom Metazoa; phylum Chordata; class Aves; order Passeriformes; family Paridae; genus Cyanistes; species Cyanistes caeruleus. The sequence goes on from NC_141705.1 coordinate 35,890,783, forward strand.
ATTTAAAAGTTTATTAATTTATTAATTTATTTCTCACCCAGAAAACATTCAGAACATTTCTCCAGGTATCTGTTCAATCTTTCATTCTGTTCTTCATGGCTGGCCCAAATAAAGCATATGACTTTTCTTGAATGATATGACCTTTAGTTCCCACTTCTTCTCAAACACATTTCTCTTCTGCTTTGATTTATGTGAAAAGTAATGGAATGACAGCTTCCCAAAAAAATTATCCAAAACCTATTGTAAATAAAGATTATTTTCAGCTAAAGAGATTGAGTGCATTCTTTACACTGTCATTCCTATCTACTACAGTTCTTTAAATAGACGAAATTAAATGGCCCAGTTGCAGTAGAAGAACAACTAAAATAGGTTGTAGGTTTTCTGTTTACACTGGAGTGAGCAAGGCTTGGTAATTTATAGAAGTTCAGATTTGACAAGAAGGTTGTTTACCCGTGGAGGAAAGGAGACATTTAGAAATCGTTCATTATCAGTTTTAGGTAACTTCTTTAGCTATTTTGGAAGAGCTAAAATCCCACGTATACAGCATTCTTATAGTTTACTTTTGATGATATACCCATAAGGAATGGTTTCACATGGTGGTAGACTGTATTTCCTGAAACATAACTTTGGAGAAAATGTTAAAGCACACCCTCTAATACAGATACTTCCCTTTGACCAGCTTTTCATAGTTCTGACTGCTTTTGCCCTGATTTCCCTTCAAATACAAGTCTTGCATTTTGCATCCTCACAGTCTTTGGCGCAGTCATGCTTGATTTACATCACTTGAGACCAAAGGTGGATACCTGGGTAAAATCCAGGCCATGTGGAAGCCAGCAGCAAAGCTTCCACTGACTCTGACGGGGCTAAAATTTCATCCTTTTCTGTTTAAACAAAGGCTGTCCCCTGCTCCAGCTACCCCTCATAACCGGGAGAAGCTTTAGCCCCAGATCGTCAGTTTCACAACAGTTTCACAAACTGAAATAGTCTGAAATATTTAAAAAGTGTAGGGAAGGGAGACAAATTGTTTAAAGATAAATCAAGTAAGTATGGGCTGAACTTTAGAAAGGTAACATTTATAGGCTGGCTGTAGGGAAAAACATCCTGACTATACATTAATCAATCCTCAATAGGAATATTAAACAAGGCCAATATTTTCAGGCTCAGATACATAAAGTTCAAGTCTAAAACCACATTTAGGAATTTGGGCTTAAGACTACCTGGCTTGAAAACTGTGGTTCTAATCTGAATTTCTCTCTTCATGTTTTCTGGTGAACTTCACAAGCTAAAGGAAATTACTGATCTGACTGAACTTTTTACCTTATTATTTCAAAATAAATGCTGTAAGAGAACTTACGTGATTTAACAGAACTTTCTCAGACAATTGAATAGTCACAGCTGATTCTCCAAGCAACAACAACATGCATGCATCAGACTTAGGAATGTAGATCACCACTGGGAAAACACTGCAGGGAAGTGGGAATAAAGGAGATCTATATTGTCATTAAAGTCTTACTTTTAATCTAAGCTAAATAAAGAAACACGGAACTTGAAAGCACTGTGGTACTTCTCTGGAATTATGTGCCCTGATTCTTGAGGATAAATACTATTTTATATCTCCTTTTAAAAATATATATTAAACATATTGTCATAATACACTATATTAAAGACATTTCCCATTTTAATAATAAAAATAACTCATATTATTTTGAAAGTTGCAAGATGTTAACATCAGATGGGAAGCAGTTTAAAAGACAAGTGCTAAAAATAACCTTTAAAATACTGTGTACATTGATGTTTCAGAGATGAGTGTAAGTTACACTTGGCAAGGGCGTTGGATCCTTTCATACACTGGATATGTTTAGCTTTGGTATTTTCTTAACAAATGGTTAGTATTGGGCCCTATGTCCCTGGAGGAAAGACATCACCCTACAGTGACATGTTTCTATACAAACATACTCAAACCAAGGTCATCACTCACCTTCCTAAACCCTCAGTAACTCAGGCCAACAACTTAATTTACAGAGAGAAGCTGCATGAAGTGCGGGACTAGTGGATCCCAGGGTCTGATCAAGGTCTGCCACTGAATTAAGGGAACAGATGGAGTGGCTCAAGCTAGAAGAGAATTTTTTTTTCCCTGCTTCACCCATATATTTTCACATGAATCCCTAACTTATGCTTAACCCTTTCTCATCTAGGGAGGTACATAAGCTGAAAGACAGGAACATCAATTGACTTTGCTTCCACACAAGTCCTGACATTGTCTCTAAGTTGGTGCCCAGATACAGCAATGAATTTAAGCAATTTTATGACAGTTTGAGGCTCCGACTTCCCCATTATAATTTGCAGAATAGCTTCCTATAAGCAAACCTGCCTGCTCAGAGTCTCTTAATCAGATCTTAGAAAGAGCAACAAGATCCAAACCAGATACAGTTTAGCCGTGATTTAGATTCCTCCCTTTTTCTTATTTGTATCTGTCAGATATATATTTGAGTTTCCACCCTATGTGATACTGCACGTTGACGTCCCTTGGTCACTACTTGAAAGTGAAACTATCAGTCTGAATTCTTTTAAGTTTACCAATTTTTCAAAATTATAGATACTGACAAAGCAAGACCGGAAATACATAAACTACTAAAATCATATTTCTTATGTCCAGCTGTAGCTAACACAAGTGTCTCTTCCCACAAGAAAGAAATTAAATTACTTGGTGATCAAAAATACACAAAATTGAAGTGGTTTATCCTTCTCAAATTGAGTTTTACCTTTAATACTAGATAAAACTAAATATCAAAGTTGCAGTTTGCCTGTTTGATAAGGATCAGCTATCTAGGTGGGTCTGTGAGTTTTATACCCAACATTGAACACAGCAGTCTCAGCAGTTCCATTGGATATAATTGGAATAAATTCAGATTTATACTTTGGGTTTATTTTCAGAGAAGCCATAGCTTCTCTGAAGAGGGTGATATTATTTGCTCAGCAAAGATCAGTGATATATAAAATCTCCTTTTGTCTTCTGGCAAGAGGCAGCAATCTTTCACAGCATAAAAGAGAATTCTGGAAAACAGAATTCTGTAAACAAACAGGTAAATGTGGGCCAGTTGCTACCTTCTTGCATATGTGCCCTTTCACAGGAAAGCCTGGTGGTATAGACTTACAGTGTCTGATTGCACAGAAAAGGAGGGGTTGCCATGTCTTCCTTTTATTCCTGTAACATCTGCTACTGGTCATTGTTACAGGCAGGGGCTGAGATCTAATCCAGAACATCTATTCCTAGGTCTTATAACTGCTTTCATAAATGAAAGCCATAGGTTTTTCCCTTCTCATTACTGTTAATTATGAACACCATTTAGCATTTTTATATAACATACGATATAATTATCCGAGAACCATAACATACTGGTGGACATTGCTGAAAATTAATTTTGGAATATTTATTCAGTCTGATGTGCTTTACAAAGGGACATAATTCTTCAGTCCTGTCAAATTACTAATTGTCTCAAATTAGTTTGTAGACTTACTCAGTTGTGAACATTCGTTGAGAAATCAGAGCCGTGTCTATCCAGAATACATTATGAGAGATTAGTAATTAGCCTTGGCAATGGTCAGAAATTCCCCTCTTAATTTAGTCAATATTGCCACTAGTAAGGAGTTATTTACCTCTCAGGACTGTACTTCTTTGAAATGTGTTACGCACATGTAGTCCATTCTTGGACTGTACGTGCTCCCTGTGCCTGAGCTAGCCACGAGCACGCGCACAATAAAAATGGACTCCATGTGGACAATTACTCAGTGAAAAGAAAAAGTTATTTAGGTAGTAAAGTCAAGGAGCAAAAAATTAGGAAATGCCAAATTTACTGTTGTCTGCGCAGTGGTGACCTCGGTGGAGAAACGCATTATTTACTGTCACAGTGCAAGTTCAATTCCCTTTCCCAAGTAAAGGAACAACCTCTATCTTCTAAATGTCTTCTTGCCAAGTGCTGAAAATACATGTGGCTCAGACGGTGCCAGGAGTAGCATTTTGAAATTACTATTGCAAACTCAAAGGAAATAGCTTGTATCCTGTGGGGGCAGGGGGATAAAACCCCTGGAGTAACTTTCACTCCCTCTCTATAATTTATGTTGCCTTGATTTGCATTCTGTTGTTTTTCAAATGCATGAGATTCATTTTATATGGCTTTTTCTTCTTTGCATCCTGCTCACTAGCTTGATGATCTGGTCCATTCTCATCCACTGAAAAATAGGTTCTCTGTCAGGACAGGAACGGGGCACTCTTTATTCAGTACAACACTCTTGCTCTGCTCTACTGAGTGAAGCCCTTTTCTAGATAGGAGGCAGTTTTTCTACACATGGTGTGTTTTCTTCAGCTCTGTGTTAATAGCATTTTTCCCCTTTAATATTTTTTTTGTCAAAAATTTACCCAGTTTTTACTGAATTTATATCCCCATCTCCCTTTGTTTAACTGATTCCCTCTACTGCTTGCTAGCTAAGATTTAATCTAGTTGTCTTTCCTTCTCCCTTTATTCCCATGCCTGGCTGTAGCTTCTTGGAAATCTAATATTCTTTATGTCAGCACCTACATAAAGAAGCTAGGGTGCATTTCTCATTTACTCCCTATTCACTTTGTGATAAACACAGTGGGAAAACTGAAGTCAGTGGTAATATCTGCCTTGCTACACAGGGTTACAGTTTTCTGGCAAACTTCCTCACTTTCAATTATCTTTATCATAAATAGAACATTTACATATATATATATATATATATATGTATACATATGAAAAGACAGAAATAACAATCAGAACAGACGTTCATTCTGTGTCTTGAGTATTTAAAGAGAGAACAATGCTTAAGGCAAAATTGTGATTTATCATAAAAATGCAAAAAATTCTGAACTTTTGTTTTTCATAATTTATTTTCTTGCCTTGAGAAAAGTGTCTAAACAAATAGCTAGAGATTATTGTCATTCTGAGTAGACACAACAGTCCAAATCCCTTGCGTGTGTTCTCTTTGTGTGGCTGGTGACATCCACTGGCACAGAAATTCACATGCACAGGCCTGTGATTCATGCTCAGTTAAGGCAGATGCTTGAAAATGCCATGCAGTCCCACCTGTACTTGAACCAAGAACATGTAAGAAAAGCTAGAGCTCAAGATTTAATAGATCATCCTGTCTAGTTAAATCACTCTTATTTTGGAAGGCACTGCATTTCACTCAGCTCCTTCTGAGTGGAGTGCAATTTGAATTAAAGCAGCTGATGCTTTTAATTAGGATATAGCCCCCCAAAAAGTTATCTACTTTTGGCTTAAGGACAGCAAGAAAATAAATAAGTACAGAAGGTACCAGTTCATTTCATAGATTTTTCTACTGGCCCCTCTTAGAAGCTGGGCCTAATTTTTAATTTGAGTTTGTCTCACTTTTGCTTAAACTTTCTTAAATTAATTTTGCATTTCTCTAATATATGAAGCATTAAAAACACTGTTTTTACCCCTCAGAAGGAGCTAGTGTCATACAATCACTTTGCCTGCCAATATTTTTGTTGGGTTTTTCTTTTACATAATACAGATTGAACATTATAAATTTCTCATTGTGAGACATATTCTTTGTAATTTCTTTATATTTTCATTTTCAATACCTTCTTTTTTTTTAAAAAGTGGAAATTAGGACTCATTTCACTCTTCCATGATCAATATTGTCTCTGCACATATAAAAAATTGAGTATCTCATTTCATCACAATGGTGTTCTCAGAATGATATTCTTTTGTGTACACATTTTGACTCCCAAATCTTTTTGGGGAACAACTGCTTTTCATTACAAAATGTCCTATTTTGGAAATATGGTTAGTTGCTAGACTTTTAAATTTTGAACATTCCAGTGCATTGGTATTGTGCAAGAAAAACAGCTTATAGAGAGATGCTTAACCATACTAAAATATCTCCAGCATGGATCAAGAGAAGGGATTTTTTTTCCCCTGTAATTTAGGGCCTTTACTTAATTATTTAACAACTATCTGGCCATCAACTTTTAATTGGGTAATAAAAGGCCTTTGTTGTCACCTTGTGAGACTGTCAGTAGATGAAATAGGGTTTTTAACTCTGAGATTAAAAAAAAGGGAGAAGAAAGCAGGCCTAGACCATCTTATACTACTTCCTGTGACTATTGCTTTTCATGGAAAATTCACCAGAGCACACAGCTAAGCTCAACAAATGCTTGATTTTTTCGAAATTGTCATATTGCCTGAGCACTCTTGGGGACAGCCAAACAACCAAAGGAGGGTCCAGCCTGGGGGCAATGTGAGTTCTCAGCTAGTACTGGAATCTAACTAACGAAGGGAGCAATGTTTTTTTCCTAGTTATGGCTTTAAAGTACATTTATCATGTAGCTTATACTCTGGCAGAGAACCCATTCCTAATCTGTTTTAAAACAAATAGATTGTGTACAGCTGTCCCTATATCCAAGGCAAAATGATGATTTAATGTTGATTAAGAGAGAAGGCCTTTGAAGTGAGTGAGGCAGGAGCCCATAGTATGTCTCTAGTGATCATTATCAGTCTTTCCCTGAAGGGTGACTTGGTGCCAAAAGTGCTTTCCCCAAACTGGCTGAGGTGGATTCAGGAGCAAATGCTTTGTAAATTTAAAAAGACCTTCTCATTTGCAGGCCTCTGATGTCTTATTCCTTTAGCTGTATTAATGTCTGAGAATAAGCAGATGCAGTCTTTTTCACCAGTTAACTACAAAAAGGGGCAAGGTCCGCTGCTCCACGGCACTGTGGGCATCACAAGAAGAGCAGCCGAGCATGTATCCTGAAGTAAAATCAAAGAAAAGTTTCTGGGTTTCTCTGTTTTCCTTGCTTTTTCTTTTTTTTCTTTTTTTTTTCCAGATGAACAGCTGCTTCAGCAAAAGAAAGAAAATTTGGATTTAGCTTTTTATAGATAAATTCGTTTGTGAATAATGGTAAAATTTATGCATAAAGCACTCGGGTTCTCTCTCTCTCTCTCACTTCTTTGTTTCACATTGCTGGCCAAACACCAGTCACAACACTGGTGTGAGTACGTGGGCCTACACAGAAATATTGTACATTATATACACATACACACACAGGCTTACCTTGCCATCTGAAATGAAACCACTGGTAGGACATTCATACTTGCTTCGTATTCATCTATCCATCTGTCTGTGATTTGGCTAAAAAATTCACAGCACCAGGGGCAGATAAGAGCAATCCTGTGTTGTTTCATTCTAGCAGCTGTAAAAAATGTAATTCTCATATAGCTGAAGGGATGACGGCGAGAAAAAAGAGACAAGAGAGAAACTGTTTCCTTGGCTGACAATTACAATTTGCAATCATTTAGAAAAACGCTGATTTTTTTTCTCATTAAAAAAAAAAAAAAAAATTGAAAAAAGGATTAATAATCAACTTGAAAAAAACTCTTGTCATCTCAAGTCATGGAAGTCTACAGTTTTACAAAACCAGAAAACCATCATCGCTCGTTTATTTCTCAGCATTCCATAAATAGTCATCATATATGCTCTGCATGAACTGTGCTTACCATCAAAGACTTCATAGCTACTATTTATAGCATCCCCATTACTAACATACTTTCTCAAATATCATGGTACTAGGTGAAAGCAAAAATATGATTTCAAGCATACAGTGCTCTTCTGTAAGTATAACCAAGGCACTTTTTTCCCACTGCCTAGAAAGGACATTTTGCTATTGACTTCAGGGGGAGGGTGGAGAAAGAAACCAATCCTTTGATGGAGAGTTTTGTATAATTGTCTGTAATTTAAAAATTATGTAAATGTTTTACTGTGACAGCTGCCAGATTGACAATTCTGGGAATTTAAGTTGAAAGCAATAGCACGGATTTCTCAACATTGCTCCATTATTGTGTTGCAAATCATGCCAGGAGGGAGATATGTCTTAAATATATATAACCAAGTGCAGAAAAGCACTTCTAGACCCATATTGTAAAATCTTAATTCTTCCTCAACCTCCTCCCTCCCAAATAACCAAAACCAGACAAGTCTTTGGCTGAAAATATTTTGTTTAGGCGCATTTTCATGAAAAGTTGAAATGATAAACCATAGAAAAAAAATTTATATGAAAGTTTCAGATATTCATACTCTATTTAAAACTTTTCTATAAAATCTAGAGACATAAAGTTTAAGCTTCTTTTATCTTTTTTCTTTTTAATGTGATTGATTTTTTGCCTTTAGTTCCTAATCTGTCGCAAAAAACATCAAAACATGGAAAAACTTGCTCTTTAATATTATTTTCACATTGCCTTTCAAAGTAGATATTTTGTTAATCTCTGACTATTTCATGGCTGGGTAGAGTGAGACATGGATGATACCACATCAAAATCTGTTTTGTGACAATCTCCTGGAGAACCTACAATTGTGAATTTGACAGCTAAAAATTTCAGTGGAAGCAGAATTGCAATGAAAGGTCAGCTCATTCTCCAAGCCTGCTTAATCCTTGATCATGTTAAAACTGATGAAGGTGGTAATTAATCCCAATTATTGAGTTTGGTTTTGTGCTGTGTACAATATAAAATTTATTTAATGAAGTTTGATTTAAAAATTAAAAAGTTAAATTAAACTTTAAAAAGTTGTCAGATAAATTTGGCCTAGATTTAGTTGCTGACTGATTAGCCAGTGTCGCTAGCAAGGTGCTATTATTAGGTTTAGTAACGGGAATTATCTGGTATAAATACATATCCTTCTGGTTATGGAATGACAGTCTGTAAACATGCCAGTCAAAAGTATTTTTTTTTTCCCTGAATCTTTTCTCACCAAAATATCAGTACTTTTTTAACAATTCAGTGAGAATGTTGGTTTTGACATTTTCCATTGCTTGCATGTTTCTCTTTTGTTCCAGAGGGCAATAAAAATGAATGACCTGCAGGTTTGAGGTTTGTTTCTTTTCAAAAAAAATGTGACACTCTGCAAAACAGCCACAATTTTGGAAAAAATAATTTTAAAATATGTAAGAACCCCCTAACAACTTAGCTTTTCTACTTTACAGCTTTCTAGTAATTAAAGACATTTAGAAAATCTGTGAAGTTATTGTTCCACCATCAAACATAATAAAGTGTCTTATGTAGGTCTCAGGTATAACTGGCAAAACTTAACAGAAAGACCTCAAAAACAAAAATGTTTCAAGACATAAAAATGGGAAACCTGCAAACTCTGTGCAGTTCTGCCAGAAGACCTGACTGCAAAAACTGCTTTTACCATTTACTGCCTTGATCAGTTCTCTAGCAGTTGTGGGACTACTTGTCAGAGTACTATACACAATTCTTAGATGTTTAGTGGAATAGACCTTCGTGTCCAGACATTTTTCTAAACCTTTGTTCAGACTCCCATTATAACTCTTACGTGTAATTAATTTATTTTAGTCTACTATTTTGTTTTCATCTGTGGCTAAGGAGCTTCTAATTCTCAAATTTCACATTTCTTAGCTTTCTTTAAAAAGTTCTTTTTTAAGGTGTCACAATTGTTTAGCATTTCAATTCTCTAAGCAAATTTTGGGCTAAAAATTGGTCCCATATTAAGCCTGTACGGTATGCAAATTAAAAATACTTAATTACAGAGTAGATCCTCACAACAGTAAGAACAATCATAGAAAGTAAAAAACCATTTACCTTATTTAAAAACAGCTTAAAAAGAAGATTTGTTCATTCTTGAACTACGAATTGGCAACTTTGGTCTCTAAGAAAAATGGCTGAACTGTAAATGGCATGAGCAGCAGCAGCAGCTCTGTGCTTTAAGCCTTCTGTTACTGCACTGTCCCCTCTGATGTTAAACTGAGTTGATCTAATTTTTGTGATCCAAAAAAATATGATAGTGTCTTTCCATGCACAACTGAAAGAGAAGCTCACTTTTCTAAACAGCATGGTTTGAAGATCCCAGTAACCAGCATTTGAAGGAATAAGACTAATTAGATCTATTTATGGAAAAAAATACATGATCCACTTTTTAGTGGCCAGCATAATAAGGCTGACAACAGGGCCCCTCATAGACAGACAACCAACTACTGGTGAATGAATTAAGATTTAGTAGAGTATGGAGAACTGTGACCTTCACCAAAGACTTCAGTTCCTTTCAGGGAAGAATGACACTGAGGATATTAGGCATGAATGTAAATAGCACCAATAGAAATATGGATTTATGAATCCTAAACAATTAGAATGAACGTGGAACCACCATCTACAGAAAACCCAAAAGCTTATATGACTGTACTCTGACTTGCAGAAGCTACATGAAGCATTCACAAATTAAGTGCCAGAGGATTGTCTGAGTCTCCTGAGAAAGGTGGAGTGTAGAATTTCATGCAGGATGGTCCTTGTCCCATTCTTTAAGTGATTCTTATCTCCATATTCTCTTTTTCTTCCTTTTACTATTTATAGTATCTTTTACTATTTTTACTATTTATAGTGTCCCAAGGATACATCTTATTAACAGAATTTTAGCAATGACTTTGCTGCTAAGGAGAAAACCACCTAAAATATCTTGAGATATTATTCTATTAACTTCTTTCACTATATCTGTGGTATTCAGAATACTACTAATAAACCTGGAAAAATAGGCTGAAGTATATTGGTTACGAACCAGTTAAAAAAAATGAGCCAAAAATAACATCTGCACCAGCAAATCTGGGCTGCTTAGCATACGGTTTTAATTTTAAAATATTTACTCCTAAATTTTGAGAGCTGTGAGAGCTTTTAGATGTGTGCTTCTCATTAAAAAGATGCTGGCAGATAGTGTAGGCCAAATATTGGCTCTGGAGGAAAAAAGGTTTAGAAGAGACCTAATATTAGACCACATTTAGCCATTGATGTTTTTTAGACAGAAGTCTTCACTGAGTCCTATCAGAACTCACTTCAAGATATTTATGTTAATAACTGAAGCTCTCTCTTGAATTTCTGTCAGGTAAATGTTTAACTATGGTATTAGCTGGCATTTGAATATCATGTGGTAATTAACTAGAGCTAGACCAGTTTGGGGTCTAGTTTAATCTATTGCTTGATGCAAAAGAAAAATGTCCTTTAAATAAAGCATTAAATATTTGAGTTTTTAGTTACTAATGCTGGCAGATAAGACTGACTCTTAATTTCCTTGACTGTGCCCAGCCTTTCTAGAGAGGTAGTTATTTCTAGAGGTCCCAGATGTAAGAAGCAGCACAGTTCACTGTGAAGGGGAATAAAGCAGTGAGACAGTGTCCACACCAGGAGAAGGACAGGGGCATCATGTGTGAATGTGCAACTGCACAGCTATTTGCATCTCAGTCCAAAACCAGGATCCTTTCTTGTAGATCACAAGGACCACCTTTGAAAGTGCCACTCGTGCCATCAGTGTCTTGACAAGGATATATCCATTTGCCGTCTGTTGCACCTCTTTCAATATCAGGGAATCTGGGGCCTTGCTGATATGTGTATTTTCACAGTGGCTTCAGTCTCTTCATGACAGTAATGAAAGTCATTAGACTTTCATTTTTAGTCAAAGACAGGACACTCCTTAATTGTCCAAGAGTTTCAGCCTAGCAGGCAATCCTGAAATATTTCCTATTATATTTTGTCCTTGACTTAAATGGCTGCATTAATGGCACGTTTACTTTAAAAATTCCTTTGAAATACCTAGCATTTGTGTGCTGGGTTGCCACCTCCCTGATCACTATCCTATTACTTTAAAACATCTTTCTCATTAAAACAAAATACAAGAGAATCAAAAACAAATTGACAACACTATAAAAAGATTTTATGTGATTGTCTACATTTAAATATTTATGCAGTTAAACATTCCTAACTTTTTTGGTGATTTTGTTTCCTTTTTGTTGTATCTAGTTTCTCTACAAACTGCATTAAAAAAAAATTATTTTTGATTGTCCAGTGATAGAGGCTGTCCAGCAACAGAAAGGACTACATCTGCTTCAACAGCAGATATATGAAACCTGTGTGACAAACACAATCATTAAACAATCTGATTTTCTTGTTGGGAGGGTTTAATGCTGTTGGGTGTAGTATTAAAATGTAGAATTTGATAGTGTGTCTTAAAATTTTAATGATGTGTTCATGAATATAAAACATACTTCCATCAGTGACTTTATGACTTCTCCTCTGCATAATTAGTGGTATCTGTTTTATGAGCTTACTGTTGTTGCCTTGATCCCATGAAAATGTGAAACCACTGTAATAATTTACACAATTCCAGAGCTTTAAAGATACAAGATGGATTTTCTTCCTCTTTTCTCCTTGCATATACCCTTGCATTTATCAAAAAGAATATTAAGTGGCCTTCTTGAAAGCTGGGCAAGGAAAGAATATTCAAGGACAACAATTAGTTTTAAACATTTGTCAAAACTGTGTATTTGTTGCCTCATTTAAATCTGTGTTGTTATCTTCTGTTAGAGAGTAAGAGCTTCTTACTGCAAAGTCAGTAAACTTAGGTGAATTCAATCATTGAGGAATGTGCAAAATAAAATCTGACTACCAGTGAAAAAAGGTAACTATTCAGATGATAATTATTCTATGATCATAATCAGCTAACCTCTGAACTATCATTTATTGTACAGTCTCTCTCCATCCCTCCTTGTGCAGACTTCAGCAAGCACTGGACCCATATAAATAAAGTGTCTTTGATTTGTGAAAAGGAACACGGCATTATGTTTAGACACTTAGACCAAATATTAGGCAAGAAAGGCAGCAGTTTCTTCTTTGGTTTCACATCTGTAAATCAAGGCTGATGCTGCTTGAAACAATGATGGGTTATTGTGGCATTTAACAGGGATGACTAATTAATCTTCCTCTACTCAAAGAAGATAGTGAGGCTGTATTTGCAGACTCATATTCTAAACGAACACATATGCTCCTGGAGAATACTGAGAACCAGAAATAAGTCATTGTCAATGTTTTGTGCAAGGACCATCCACAGTCTGATTCTGAGTTGTTTCCCTTCCCTTCAGAATTAAACAAAAACAGAATTTCAACTTTCAGTCTAAAAAGTCAAGTTTCTATGGAGTTTTGTGAATGCCATTCACAAAAACAAGCAAAGAAACAAGGGGGTAAAAATGAATGCTGAAAATAGACAAAGCCCCTAAAGGTGTTTTGGTGACACTATTGACTATAGCCCTAGAAGCTAGCTGAGTCTCTCATCATTTAAACAGCATCAGTTTGCTATTTGTCTAGGGAGGAGAAACAATCAGCATTCCAGTGAAAATTGTGTAAGGAATAAAAAAATTATTTTTATTGCCTGCTAATTGAATTTCCTTCCAAAGAATAGTGATTTGGTTGCTTGGACCAAGGGAGGTTACCATCTTTCTCTGGAGGTTACGTCATTGCCATAGGTGCTCCCACGGGAGTAGCACTCCTTGCTACACTTTCTAATATTCTCTTAACTCTTTGATCTAGCTATGGTACAGCAGGGTTTGATAGGAAAAGTCATCCCACCAGAAAACCTGGACATAAGAAAAATTTAGGCACAAGGCATAAGGATTACCACTCAAGAGGCAATGTAGCCTGATAAGCAAATGGAGTCAAAACAATCCACACTTTTATAATCATGTTTGTTAGGAATTGTTTGTTCAAAATTTCTTTATGATCCAAATGTTCCAAATTTCTTTATGATCTGGGATAGAAATAAATATAATTTTATCAGAATACCTCAAGGGACCAAAGCTTCACTTCTCACTCAGTTATAATGCAAACAAGGATTCAGGTCCTGCTTATCTCAGCTCTTCCCTTTTGACAAACATCAAGCAGTCCTGGCTGAAAAATCCTCTCTTCTTACTGCCTTTCAAAGTGTCTGCCACAGAAGGGCTTATCTCACCCTGCTTTTGCTCCCTACAGCATGGCTGGGGAGGTGGAACTCTGATATAAATCAGCCCCTTTGTTATGGGACTAACTAATTAAAGAGTTAAATTCATCTCAGTATTATAATTCTCTAAACCAGTTCCAGTTTTGCACTCCTTATTTGAATTTTACTGAACTTTCTTCTGAAGAACATTTCTCGTATCTTGCTTCAGTGGGAGGTTATCTCTTTCCTTTGAAGGTTATATTGTGATTGGCAGAAGGTCAGGAAACTTCAGTCACATTGGCCTGTTACGGAAATACTTTGAAAAATAAATGTGAAAGACAAATGTTAAGTAAAGAGGCTCCTTAATCAGCAACAGTTCCATAGGACTTCAGACCCAGTGAGGTACCCACAAAAGTTTTGTTTACACAGTTTATTAATACAGATATTTGGGAGCAACGGGAGGTTCTCTGTTGACTTTGATAGTCGAGCTTGAGATATAAGCGAGGTTCACGCTCTGTTGGCAGGATGTTCACAAAGTAACAGGCTAAAACACAAACACACTCTTTGGCCACTGTCAAGATTTTATATACATTTGAAGACTTTTGTTATTAGACAGCGCTGTAGGATTGTCCTACGTTTTTTCTTGCCCCCACTAAGCTTGCTAAAAGTAGTATTCTATCACTGCATGATAGAATCAGCAAGCTCAACACAGTGCTGCTTGAAATATGCTCTCACAGTACAGAAGGGCTAGGATTTAAGTTTCTAATTTTACTCTCAGTTTTTATCAATACATACTAAAAGGAAGTGAGACAGAAATTTAAGAATAAATTCAGTATGCACGATGTGATATACAGTCCAAGTACATATAATTTTGTTTTGAAATATCTGAGTGGACTTTGCACTTTCTAATATATAACTCCAAATGCACTTAGAAGTGGATAACTATTAGAAATACTATAAATAATATCAAAGCTGGCTAGGAGCCTATTGTTTCTGGATAAATCCATTTTATTCTCACCAGTAGCAAAGGGAGATGTGTACAATCTGCAGAAGGGCATATATCCCTTGGATTTAAAGCTTGAGCTGTCTTTATTTGATTCAGTTGACCCTGATAGTCATGTTTACAGGGAGTCCAATTAGCAGCTGGTTGTAACATATTGTACCATGTGTGCTGGATGTCTAAGGCTCAAGTAGGAGCTTAAAGATGGAGGGTCAGGCCTAGCTGTCATTTTTATAAAAATTAATTTTCTCTAGGCATTTTAAAAGAAAAAATAGTAGCCAACACATTAGCATTGTGCTGCTTTTATGGGAAATGGCAATTTAAGCAAGAGTCCATGTGTTTCAGTAGGTCAAAAAGCTGTATGGCACTTCATAGATTTTCTTCACAGTGTTCTGCCCTGTATCCCCACTGTCCCCCACTGCTATAGGGTACAGTCAGTCCAAGTGCCATTCCCAGGAAATGTTCTCTTGCACTGCTGCTTTCAAATCTACACAAATCTAGAACAGGAAGTTAAGCCCCTGTAAAGCACAGATTTGGACTCAATTAATTAGTTCAACAGCAAAATGTGAAAAAGATGTTCGTGTTCTTCCTGGTTTCATCTACTTACTCTCTCAACCCCAGTTTCAATTTATTGCTTGCCCAGCTGTGCCAGTGCAACTGTTTATATGGTTCTACTCTATGTCAGACCAGTGAGCCGGTATAAAATGATATGAAAGACCTTAAAAAAAAAAATAACAATAATTTCCCTTTTAATTGACCTCCACTTTTTTTGGTTTTTTTTTTTGTTTTTTTTTTTTGGTACTTGGTAACTGAACAATCATTTTGGAAAATTATCCCTTTTGAATTATTTCCTTTTGTTGAAACTACGTTTCCATTTCACATTTTTAGTTAGTGCTATGACTTATTTTTCTCATTGCACTCCACCATTTGGGGATTCTAATGAGAGGAATAACACACTGGTGAAACTTCGGCACTATCTATGTGCAAAGTCACCAAGGTTTGTTTGCTTTAGATATATTTTTAATCTCAGACAATTGAGGGAGACTTCCTGTCCCACAGCTTCCATTCAAAGAGCTGAGATCTCACCCTGAGGCAGGCAAAAGAGGAAAATTGCTGTGGTCAGGTCAGTTGTCTGCCCAGCTCTAGCCTCTGGCACCTCTGAGTGCTCAGCAGCAGGCTTAGATTTAATCCTGAATTTACTAGGGAAACATCCTATTTACAGGATTTACAGACTGTCATTTTTTCCATAAGGGATGAATGGAATTTATTTATGCCAGACAATATTTTATCATTTCCAATAGAAAAGTTTAGTACTAGGATAGGGATAACCTTTTTATAGTTAAAAGCACCGATGTGCTCATTCTGGTCGTGGTTCCCTTATCCTTTCTCCCTACCATCTCAGCAGGTCTTTCAAGTTCATAAATGCACATCACATAGCAACAGGGGACTGGAGTGAATGTAACTCCACACCTGCAAGGCCCTTAGCCTGGGTGTGATCTGCCCCACGCACCTGCATGGTGGATGAGGGAAAGAAATGCAACTTCTCATCCAAAACTCACTAAATTGGTTGTATTTGCAAACAGTTTTCCTGGCAAACTGAGCTTTTCAGCACACAGCCTTTCAGAGGTGGGTGAGGAAATCAAAGATTCTGGTAGCACATGGAAGTTTACTCAAGGCATGAAGGAGTCTTGTCACAGCATTGGGGTCCAAAACCAAAAAAGGAGCCCTGGACAGCCTGAATAAAGCCTGGCCTGCCAGCTGAAGATTTTTCCTGTGTCTGAAGGCAGGAGACATGGGAAGAAGGTAAATAAGACTTTCAACTGAAGTATGTGATCCATCACCTTAAAAAAATGCAATTGCCTTCTAGAGGAAGTTCTATTGGGCAAAAAAAAGTAACATAATTTAGAAGTCCAGTTCTGCATGAAATTAGCAGAATGAGATGTACCCCTGCCTTCTTCCTGAATGATAGGTTGGTTCCAGGTTGTGAGCAGGAGATGTAACAGGAGGAAAGCAGCAGGATTTTGGTTGTAATGGAACTGTCTGAGAAAAACATAGCATACATATATGTTCCTCTTTGTGGTGCTCCATGAATAAATAGGGATAATGGGACCTTGACAGCAATTCCTAAAAACAGCACAGAGACAAGTCTCACTGTAAAACTTTTTCCCTTCTGATAATGCGTTTGGGTTTTTTTTATCATTGCTGCTAGGTTTCATGAAGCAGGAAATATCTCAACAAATGATTGAAAATAATTTGACTCAAGATTAATCAAGAAAAAATTGGAGTAATTTGTGACATTATTGCTCAAAACAACTGTCTATACACACAATCATATCCCTCTCAGACTCTGTCTCTTAATAAAGGGTTTGAATAACCAAGCCATTTGAACTTTGTGAAGCTCAGACATAGAAATCTGCTGATTTACATGCTGTAAAGAGAAACTGAGGCACGGGGCAAGACTTACTCTTTTTACAATGTTTTTCATTCTGCTTTCTTAATAATTGCTAATAAAGAAGGCATTAATAGCAGCACCTACAGTACTATTATCAGAATATGTGAGCCTTTACAAACTTAAAAACCTTTGTTTCTGTGTAGCAAAAAAGAAATCTTAATACTGTCTTGGAAGATCCAGGCAGGATTGAGACCAACATTTTCCAGATCTTCATATCTTCTATGAGTAAACCTGACTCCAGGGCTTCAAACTGTGGTTAGGATTCTACCTTCTGGCAGTTGCATCAAAGGAGTTTTGAATCTTCCTGTTTCCCAAATAGTCTCAAGTGATTTAATTTTGCTTATCTTTATTTTCTCCTCCTTTTAAGCAGTTATCAATTCAGCAGTTATTCACAGAATAAACTCCTTCGAAAAAGTGGTGACAAAGCCAGTCTGGAGATGAGGCTGGATAAAAGGGAAGATCAGTCAACACTGGCAGCCAAGTAACACTATGTTCAAGTCACTTTTGGTTTTAAGTGCATTTAATTTGTAGTTGCAACAAATTCTGTGGTGTTTGCAAGGTGGTCAATGATGGCTTTGCAGACCTAAATTCCAAGATGTCCAAGAAAACATAGATCTGATTTTAAACAGTACTTAAAACATAGAGAAGCCATCAGTGCCAAAACAGATGTTAAAGCATGTGAGTCACAGCACACGACAATTAGCAATCTCTATTGATAACCCTGACTTTAGCATGTGTGGATATACACATTCATGGTCAATCTGGCATAAAGGTCTTTCAGTGCCAGGACATTCAGACCTTCCCAATAAACAAGTAGCTGACATTTGTCTGAGGCATCCTTTAAAAACCTTCACAACAACCTGAGCTCACCTCATTGTTGTAAGAAACCAGATGAGTTTCCTCACTTGCAGTCAAAGAGAAAATATAGTCACTGCCTGAACTCTTACAATCTCCAGATGTCTATTGACATACTACCCAATCTTTTTCTTGACATTTAATCTCTGTGCCTGAAAAAGCAAGGAAATACAATAGAACATATAGGAAAATCTAAGACTGTATTTTGTTGTTCAAGCAGCGTAATGTATACACATTATATAATAATATATACACATATGAAATAATTTATATATACACTATACTTGCATGTATACATACACACAATCATATGTATACATCACTTTCATGGGAGTGGCTGTTTAACTAAAGCAGACTGTACTTCTCTGTTTTATTCTAGTTTTTTTTCACATCATTAAAATAAGCAGTTTAAATCATTGTCACTAACATTTTTAAACAAAATGTTGTGAATAGGATTATGAGGAATGACTCCAGCACTTACTGATGAACATTAAACATCGATGCCTTCTGTTTCACAATATGGTTAGAAAATATGTGGAGAAAACAATTCATCTGTTTCTCAGGTTTCTCAGTGTGTGATGCTCAGGAGACAAATTGTCATAGGACTTGATTTCATGTATTCTTCACAAAACTCTACTTTTTCATTCATATGAATGGGTTAAAGTGGACTAGCATTTCTGGACTTGTACAGAAAGAAATAGTAAGCTGATTTAGGCAACAACTGTATTTAGCTGTCTTAACATTATGGGGCAAATTCTTCATCAGTTACATACACATGCAACTTTTATCAGTTTCTGAGGAAGCATATGGCTCTAAGCACCGCTCTCATATTTTAATTGCTGCCAAACACACATGCACACACACATACAGGCTCAGTCCTGTCCCTTCCCCTTAGTTCAAAGCTAGGAAGGAGATTGTTTTGAGATTTCAAACACTTTCCCTGTCTGACTTAGAGCAAAAAGTTGAAATCTCATAATTTCTTTTCAATGTGCATTCAAAACAAAAACTTGGTTGAGTTAATGAAAATACTTTTGTAGGATTTTTATTATTCTAGATACTGACATTTGTCCTATAATGGGACAGAAAAAAAAAAAAAAAGAATATTCAGAATATTGAATTTTTCCAGAGGTTGGTTTGTTTGTTTGTTATAAAAGACACAAATGGAACCAGATAATTTCTGTGGTTTTTATTTTAATCCCTTAGCACTTCCATCTAAAGGAGCTTATAGAAAATTCCTCTGGTCAGCTGTTACTCCTGTGCTACCTCGAAGCTCAGAACGGTCATTTTTGACATGGCAAGGACTAAAGCTGGTTTCTCTGTCGGTGCTGGGATGATGGAGAGAGCAGAGAAGTGGTGCAATGCCATGAGAAAGCTGCAGCATCCATTCTCTTCCATATCCTGCTGCCAGCTGGGTCCTCAGCGGGTTGTGTGGGTTTAATGCCTAGAGGTTAGCTCTGGATGCTGCCAGTGTTTTGCTGGAAAAATGACTTCTATTGTCCTTTTTCGGTGTAATGCATTACAGACCTCCACAGCTGAGGAGTGTAGTTCCCAGGGGTTATACCTTTCTGTCCTCTGAAAAAATTACCTGGGCAGAAATCTGTGCTCCAGGTAGAAGTTTCCAGTCTTTTCAAGCACGACAGGAGTGAGAACTTGGAAAAGCCTTCGCACATTGTGGTATCTGTGCTCCTGCACAATTACTGGCGTGTTTCTCAGCAGCAGCTCAGTACAAGTGGCTGACTCCCCAAAGTGACGACCAGCTCCTCTTGGCTGTGATGAGAAGTGGCTGAGCAGTTCTTCGGGAAAGCAGGCTGCTCAAATGACAGCATGGTACAGCAGCTAGGTCCTTCCGTTCCCAAGGACCTCTGGTAAAATCCTGCCAGACTGAAGGAGAAGGCGGTGGGGATGGCTCCCTGGCCTTTTGTCATGTTAGTAAGACCTGAGGATCAGTTACACTTTTTACGTGGTTGTGCTGGTTCCTAATTTTTTGAGGAAATATAGGCTCGAGCAAAAGAATCTGGGCTCCTCCACACCTCTTAAAATACAGCATTTAGAGAAGTTTCCAGTAAAGGAATGAGTGTTGTCAGCTAGTTAGCACAAGCCATTGGAAAAACCCCTCAACTCTGTATAGGCAGAATAATTACACACAAATGCATTCGGAAATCCTATGGAAAATGTAGTCCAGTGACCTGGCATGGTTACAGCACAATTTAGCAAGTATGTTAGAACAAATTACTCCTTTTAACCATAAGCCATTCTGCTTCACGCTTTTAATGAAGGCCTGTGCCACACACTAGAATACTTCTCACCTCATTACTACCCATAAAAAGCAATGATCCATTCAAAGGCTCCTCATATCTCCCAAATGAGATGTAAAAGAGCCCACTCTTTCTCAATCTGGCACAAAAGAGAACGGCTTCTTACTTCAGCCTTTGATGTTGATCATTAGGATGTTTACTAGATAAAAGAACTGAAAAATTTATCTGTGTAACTTCACTGATGTTGTGTGTTAGCGTTCTGTCTGCTGGCTCCTGGCTCCCTATTTATAAATGTGAATCCCTTGTTGCTGTTTAGGAAAGGAAAAGGGCTTCAAGATTTCCCCAGAGCAATTTCTTCCTCTCTCTGTATATGTATGTGTGGTTTTATATATAAAAAGCATACAACAAAAGGGAAGAAAAGGGTGGAGAGAGAAATATCCATTGAATTTACAGAATATAACGAGGCAGTAAAAGAGAAACTATGAACTGAATAAAAATTAAATGCGACATGCTGTCTGATAAGAAAGCTTAAAAAAAAAATCATGTGTAAATTTAATCTAGTTATTGCCCAAACACATGTACACATACCACACACACACTGCATGTAGTTGTGTGTATTTAAAAATGTAAACTGCTGCCAAAGAGATGTAAAATTAAAAAAAAAAAAAAAAAGAATAAAAATTTTAAAATACACGGTGCTATAAATAGCATTTCTCAAGGAATGTTCTTATTCCTTAGTAAGCCCATATATATTTGGCTTACAAAAATGGATGGGCAATGGTTAGAGGAGAGTTATTCTTTTTCTGTCAGTGGGGATGACTCCACCCCGAGTCTGTCACCAGAATTGCTTATTTACTTACTTTCTGATTCCGTCAAAGCAGCTTGTCTTGCTTTGAGAGTTTTTAGATAGTAAGGCTTTTCTTATTGGAATGATGTCCACTGAACCAAATCAGAACCACAAGCTTTTAAATTCTGTAAGAAAAAAACATGAAAAACTGAAATACCTAAGGGATGTGCCTTTGCCATGTGATGTAGCCATGGACAGATGTGCTGTGCATCAGTAAGATGTACCCACAAGCTAAAGGGTTCATCTCCATCAGGCAGTGAGGATCTAGAAACACACAAGAGTGAGACCTGCATCCTTGTTGAGGCCAGCAGTTTGTTTAAACTAGTATCTTGTTCCAGCCATTGCAGTGTGATATTTCAAAGTAACATGCAAACTACCCCACAACCACCAAAAGTAATACCCTAAGTAATAACCTGCCTGTAGGGAAAAAAAATTCCCTTTTAATCTCAAGCAGTTAGTTATGCCAGGGAGCTTGAGTATTTTAAATCCCTTCTATCTTATCGTAGGTAAGTATGAATGTTTTATTATCTGTATAAATGTCTAATCATATTTAAGTTCTGGAAAGCATATCTTTAAAGTGTTATAGCAGCATTAACTGATCATCCCTTAAAAGGGGAGGTGGGTAAGTATACTCTTGCCATCTCTCCCTTTTCTTAAATATACAAAAACTAAAGTATGGAGTGCCTCAACTCTCTGCTCAAGCCAAACAATGACTGAATATAAAAGCTGGAGTTAAAATACTGGAGTTCATGATTCATAGCACTCCATGCATGCAATAGGTTTCAAAGTTCACATGCATATTGCTCACATTTATCTAGGAAACTTGAAGGCAATATTTTCTTGATTATTTTCTGCTTTTCAACAGATTTATAGCAACTTATTAAAAATATCATTTGGTAGTGGTAAGACCATTGCACCTTGGCATCTTTTTTTTGAGGCAGCCTAGATAACCTCAATTAAATCTGTGGTGATTCTTCATAGTTTTGGGGCAGGGAGCATTAAAAAAATACAAAAAGGCAATAAATCATTACAAGGTGCATTGAATTGGTACTGCCTTTTGTTGTGTATTTCTCCATACACAAAAAAAGGGACTTTTTTTGTTGTATATCTCTCCAGGACAGTCTCCAGGACTCCAGGGACACAACAGCACTTCTATGAGCTCAGAAACTCTGTAAATTACAATAATAGAAAAGTAGCATGAAAAATAAAAAGCACCCACTTAAATTGTTAACAGGTATGCTCAACTCATATTTCTTCAGCGCTTTTTCCAAATACAGTATTCAATCACCTATGGCAAAATCAAAGGTAATGATATCTTAAGCTAAAACTTAAGCTAAACACCACTTCTAAATTAAATTGAAGAATCTGTCAGAAACATGAACCTGACTTTAAATATTTTGAATCTTGTTCAGCTGCATTAAAGAAATTACAATAGTCTAGGAAGATCAGAAATTTAAAAAGAAAAGTTCTTTTACAAGTGTGAAGCCTTTGGATAACAGATGCAGTGCTCTGTTTTATTTGGAAGCTTAATATTACTCAATATTAATTGTATACCTGGTTAGAGATTTATCTATCCTGCAAATAAAATGCTACCAGTGAACGGTAAGTGGGAGGAGGAAGACTGTAGGTGTGACCACAGTGTTATTCAAACTTCTCTGTATCTTCCTTGCATGCATAAATTTGACTGTTGTTTATAAATACCTTTCAGAAGCAGTTCACAGCTCTTGTTAACTTAACCTGTTGATTGTAAAATCTATCCAAAAAACACAGGAGAACAATTTGGTATGCCATAAATTCTTATTGATACCAAACCCTCATGGCATTTACATCTTCACTTGAAAATCTACATTTATTTCATAATCTGGTGGTAACAATGAAAAAGGCACAAAGCATTTTCAATCACAATTGTAATTCACTGATAAAATTTTAAAAATCCTCCAAAGCCTGTAGAAATAACTGCCAGTGCTCCTCTCTGCTTTAGCTATCAGACTGCAATAAATTCTTAGATCAAGGTAAGCTGATGAAAAATGTTTAGGGGGAAAAAAACAAAGAAAAAATTCCTATTGTACTTTGCCATGGCTCAGCTGTATAGGTTCCCAAGCACAAGAACTTTTCATACTTGTTTCAAAACCAGTACATTTAGGTCTCAGCCTATCTTTTTTACAGCTGACGTGTGTATTATTTTGTAACAAAGAAACCTGTCAGCTGTATTGGACTGTTTATTGCTTTGACAACTTGATTTTGACTTTTTCTACATGATTTGCCAAGATTAGCTTTTATTTACAGGGGTTTATGTTCTAAGATGAGGTGAAAGTAAGAACAGCAAATATATCTTTTTCCCTGACATCTCCAATAATTTTACCTGGTCAAATGTTTGGATACATAGAGCTGCAGTAAAAATGCATGATTAGTACACTCCCCTGTGGATTATGAACAGAAAGCATGTGTTGGGCTTACACACAGACGGTGATTTACTCACAGTCACATATGAAGGTATTTGCTCTGTCTCTCCTGTGCCTTTAGTGCCCTTTTCTCATTAAAGAAGACAGATACCAACAGATAATGAAATGAGTCTGTTCTGCAAAATACAGATCTGGCTTTTGAAATAAACATAACGATTGAAGTACTAGAAGAAAATGTTCAAAGATGATCCTGCAAGAGAAAAATATGCTGTTTATTTGTGACCATTGCTGTATGAAATACCACAGTGATGGATTTTGTAGTATCAGATAAAAGTATTAGCAGAAATAATTCTGTAATCTATTTTCAGATAATGGTTTTGAAGTCCCACACAGGCCATAAAATGATAATAGATGCATAACTATCAGTATGAAGTCGATTTTAACGAAGACTTAATAGAAAATCCAATTCCATAAAAATACACAGTTTAAATTCAGAGTTAATAACAGAAATGACTACACAGTTACCATTCAATTTATCCCATACTCTAGCAGTGTAAATAGCCAGTTCTCATGATTTTAAAACACATGTGCCAAAATGATCTTTTGCACCATGTCCCTGTTCATCATAAAGCTGCTCACTCTCACTTAGGACACAGCAAAAGGAATAACATTGTAATTTGAACAAACGCAGCTCTTCCTGAAATGGCTTTTAATGAGTTTAATCAAATTCATGGATTTACTTTGGTCTTATGAGCTTTCCAGTTTGGCACACAGCTGAGAGGTTTCCGTGAAAAGGCTGTGGGATGCAGGAGGGGATGTGAGTGCCTCAGTAGATGGCACCCTTCTCTCTGTCTCGGCCTCTCTGCTGCCGCCCATCAGCTCCAGCAAGGAAGAAAAGCCAGAAAAGCACAGAAACAAGGATATTATGACTTTTCAGCAAAAGGGGTTGTTGCTGGGGCTGGTGCCGAAGGCATGTCCTGCACTTGATGTGCAAGCACTGTGAGAAATCCCAACAAGGCCTGTGAAGAGCCAGCGGAGATCAATCACTGACTGCTCACAGCACGGGAAGTTAATCACAAGGATCAGCCCTTTTTAGAGGCATCTTTGGGGCAGAAGGTGGTCTAATTATGGCTATAAAGCATGCAGCACATAGCTTATATTGAAACCAGGATTTAGTCCTTACTCAGGGATACATCTCTGCTCTGGAAAGCGGAGATTGTACCGCAGATTGAAGATGGCAACACAGCAGTTGTTTACTGCCTCTCACTAAACTACTGAGAGCTAAAATTTACTAATGTTCAATGAAAGTCTTCTACCAATAACTGGATTACTGAATATTTGAAACTGGAATCTCTTTAAGCAAAGACATATTAAGAAATAAAATAGATGTACAATATGTTATCATTTGTTTCTGTTAGTTTTATTGCAGTCTTCATGTACCAGTCACAGGATTTTTATCTGAGGCACTGTATAGCTAATGCCTTCCTGACAAAGGCGTATAAAATAATCAATAGTTTGTGATCATCTGGTTTTAGTAATAAGTGCCACAACAGTTTATATGTAAGGCAAGCATATTTTCAAACTAAAAAAGAAGCACTTTTGGGGCAGTATTTTCTACAGTCATGAAATGTCTCAAGTGCTCTGTATTCTGGTTTCTTTCTTTGATCTGTCTGCCTGGGTCAGAAAAGCTTCAGCTACAGCAGATCAAAGAAAGCCTGAGCAATGCCTCTTCCTCCTGAACTTCTCCCTCCTTCATTTCCCTCTGCTCTATGGAACTGGAAATCACATTAAAAATAAAAAGGGGCAATATAAAGTATCCCTCTCCCGCAGGCCACATCTCCTCCAACCTCAAGCACAGAATTTTATGTCTTCAGTCAAGGCAGGATCATCAGACCACCAGGCTCATTCACACTGCAGGGCTGGCACCCAACAGATTATGTTGAGCTTTGGACAGTGAGTGTCCAGGAACACATGGACTTCCTGCACTCACAATTCTGCATCATTGGCAGGGCAAAGCAACTGAGTTAGGCAGGATCACTCACAGGCAGAAAATCAACTATATACTGGGATCAACGTGAAACAGGAATGCAGCAAATGTATAAAGTCTGGTAAAAGATTCACCTGACGAGAACACTGGCCAAAATGAAGGGATGGGGGAGGGGTGTGTGCCATCAGCAAGAAAAACAACCCACAAAGAAAAATATATAATGTGAATGAAAATGTGGAACTTGACATTTTAAGCAATTGAAAGAGCTCAAATATCAGAACAACTTAAAATCTCAGCTCTGTATCTATGAAATAGACTGAGATATATGGTTATTTTAGGAAAAAAAAAGAAAAAATAATTATAAAGTACTTTGAATTTTTCCAGTGAAACATTCTAAGTAACAGTAAAGGTTTTCTCATGTAAACATTCTAGCAGAAATCAAATCAAATATATTTTGGAAAAGATAGGGGAACCTTTAAAAAATCTTTAGGCAAAATAAATTATTTTAAATTATTATTACAAATAAAAGGGATAGAAAATAACAGACTTGATGAAAAACATACTTTCTAGAAAATATTTTAAATAATATTTTCAAATACAACAAGAAGAGCCATGCTGACATATTTTTATTCTTGTTCTATTCTTACTGCTAAATAAAATAATAGTGTATTTAAATGAAAAAAAAAATGCAGTACTGTCAGGGTGCTTCAGATCTTTGAAAACCACAGAAAATTTTTGTAATATAACTTTTAAATGGCTTTGCTCCAGTCAGTCTGATAGCTTGACTGCTGGTGATAGATACCAGGTATCTCTTGCTGGCAATTCCCCAGCTTCAAGGGAGCACCAATGTGATATGGCAACACAGGGCAGATGTGACTGCTGGGCCAGCAGTGAAGCAGTTAACCATGAGAGGGGAATTGCCTGCAGGAATGGGAACTGTTGAAAGGTTTGCCACTACTTTAGAGAGGAAAATGCAAAGAAATGGACGTTTCTTTAGCTCTGCCAGTCTTGAAGGCAGGTTTTCTTTAAGTTAGCAATTGACTTCATTTCTGTGCATTGTTTTCAAAGCATCTTTCAATAGCAATGTAAAGAGAATTTATAAAAAATTTAAAAAATTACATTTTCTTATGTATAACTCATCAAAAAAAATGATTTAAAATTACTCTTTCTTTTACATTAAATTTCAAATTTCAGAATGCATACACATTTTAGGACTCCTCCCAGTGTTATGCCTGTGTGAAGTCACTGGGTCAAACTTTGCTTCTCTTTGTACTGGAGTAAATGCTGGGAAGTTCCATTGTAGTCAAAACCACAGTTTGGTACATCCTACCTCAGCCATTTGCTCTAAATGGATGCTGTGAGATTAAACCTCATGAAGCTTGTAGCTTTGAAATAACTGTCAGGAAGACACAAATTGCAAGTATAGGAATGAAATTGCGTTCTCCATAGTGATATAGAAGCCATTCCCAGATGTTTCCTTTCTGAAAATGTTGTGGGCACCTCTGTCCTGGGAGTCTTAGACTTTCTTGGATGTCAGCAGACCAGATGGGTGGGGCTTGGGCTGCTATTGTTAATTTTTGTTAAACTGATAATTATCTTCCTTTTTTACTAAACAGTTTGATGCTGGTTCCAACTTCCTTTTGTCTGCAAGGGATGGAGGAGGTAGAGTGTTTCCATGTCTGATCTGAAATATATTGAAATGCAAATTCTGTACTCCAGTCTATCTAATAGATGAGGTAGGTGAAATACTTGAAAATACTGAGAACTCTATCTACATAAGGGAATCCAGGCTCACTTCTACTGCACAAATTGCTGGTTTATAGTAGCTTTTTTCTCTAAGAGTTCTTCCTTTCCTCTAGGAGTTATTTCAAAGGACATAAACTTCAGTGTTTCTTAGAATAAATTTAATAAACAACATTGTGACATCTATGGAAAGTGTACCACTGATGTGAAATTTTATTTCAATGTAAGAAATAATATTTAAATCAAGATATGATTGATTTATTTTTATTCTGAGTAAAACCTAGTAAGAGAGAGAGGAAAAGAATGCTCTATAATGATCACCTAGAAAAGTTTCCACTAAAATAATTTAGTTACAAGTGTCTTTTTCACTTATTTCAAATCCTGAAAAGAAAGCTTACTGCTCCACTTGATCCTTAAAGAATTATTTCTTCTGTTCTGATGATACCATTTAAAGGCCCCAAGAAAAATTTTGCTTACCATCGGCATTAATGGCCTTTCCTAAGCATGATAGAGAGATAGCAGAAGATACTTATACTGAATTGCAAACATAATAGTAGGGAATATTCCTTCCATACATTTATGGAATTCAAATTTATATGCACATAAATTTGGAAACTGGGAGATAAGTCATGATTTTGTTGTTATCTGAGGTCTTTAAAGTTCCACAAATTTCTGTTACAGAAACACTGTGCTTATTTCACCAAGCAGCCAGCACATAAAATACTTGAACATTACAGAGAATAACAATATGATCCAGAACACCTCATTCTGACCCATAGCTGGGCTCCTTCTTGCTCTTGTTTGGTTTCATCACTTCTACAATTCTAGATCTCTGGTGGCCAAAGCTCACCTGCAAATTATCAAGCAGCTCTCCAGACAAATGAGATGGGGACTTGAATCTTCTTAGGTTTGGGATGGATGGCAATGCAGTTCTGCCCCTCTATAAGATCTCTAACTACTCAGCTGAAGCTAACAAGGTGGTTTGGGTACCTTCCTCTGAGTGATCCTGTTTTCTAAACTTAAACTTAAAAAAGGCATGAAATAACTTTCAGAAGCCGAATTGCAAGCCACATTTTGGGGATATCTCATTGTCTGGCTCCAACACTGCTTTAGCTGCGTGCTTTGAGCCATTATGACTATAAAGAGATCCTTTCATGAACTTGGAATAAGGAACCTGCTTCTTGCACCTCTAAGCAGCTCAAGTTTTATATACAGCATGGTGACACTGCTCCTTCAGAAGTGCACTCATGAGCTCTTTTCCAGATACAGAGCAGCTAAAGCTGCAGGGGACATCTGTGCCACTTCAGGGAATGAGTCCTTAGATGAGAGGACCTGAGAGTGCACTTGTGAAGTCTGCATTTGTTTTCTGAGAAGGAAACCTCAGAGATGATTTTTGCAGTTTCTCTGGGCTGGTGACTGGTGTGTCACCAGGCAATTAAAGTCTTTTATTCCCACATGTTAAAGTAATTAGTACAGTTCAACAGTACCAAAACAATTCAGACACTTAGATCCCAGTGTGCAGAGTCTGAGAAGCCTCAGCTCAGGCTGCTTCACTTTAGACTTTTGTCCTCTGGTGGAAGGAGGCAGGCAGGATCCTGCATCCTTTCCAGCCCTAACAAGTCATGAATGCAGAGAGAACCTTTGATTCCCAATGTGGGTCTACTGCTGCCATTGTGTATTATACAATAAACTGTTTACATAACAGCCTTTTGTTACAGGTTTTAAATCTCAGGCTGCCAGTCACAGTGAGGCAGAGGCTGCCAGCTGGCAGACACAGGTGCTTGTGCTCCAACTGTTGGAGGTAATTAACAGCCCAAACTGTCAGAAGGTGACAGCCGGCAGAAAGTTCCTGCCCTGGGGTCACAGCTGTATTCCGGCGACTTGCTTCTTGATTTACCAGTAAAACTAATAACCTAAATAATATTGGTATTAAATTATCAAACGAGGAGGACTGAGCCCAAGTTGTATTTTCTACCCTCAAATTAACTGACAAAGAAAATTAGCATCAATATCTGGAAGCACATAAATGAGATGAATTACTTTGAGGGGAAAAAATTAGAAAAACTGGTCTACTGAAATCTAGTAGATATAAGTACTAGGACGGTTACGGACTGTAATGCTGTTGGGTTCATATTTTCCTGCAATTGTAATCTGGAAAATGATTATCAGCCACAAACTTTTAATCAGTGTGTCTTTTGTTTTTATGATATCCTACAGCTACCTTCATCTACTGTAAGGTGGTATAAATTGGCTTGTGGGAAACTATAGTGGTTCATGCTAGCTGAACATTTGGTGAAGATGTTAATTTGTAAATACAAGAAATACAAATCCTTCAGCAGTAAATTGACTCTTACAGTGGTTTATTTTGTGATCCCAGGAACTTTTTATTTTCCCGTATCCTTGAATCATTGCCAGCAAAGTGACACAGTGATATTTTACACACATACATTAGAGAAGAAAGTTCCAGTTGTGCTGTTGCTTTCTACCCAAACTTTGACATGTGAATAGAAATGAATTAGGCTCTTCCTGTTTATAAAGTGCTATGATATGCAAGAAAAATAACACCAATAAGAAAACTTTCCAAAATCATAATCGTTATAAGTAGTAACAGTAAATCAGAAACAAGTAGAAACTTCAAAAGCAAACAAAAATGCTCAGAGACAGTGCCCATTAGAACAGGCAAAAGAAGAAGTTTAAGCCCTGCTTTAGTTTGCCATTATATGTCAAACATTAAAGTGTGAGTCTCTCATGCTTTGGAGCCTTGCCTCCTTCACTGTACAGATGGGAAGGCACAGCAGTTCCCTCTTTCCTCCTGTGGGTATCCTGAACTCTCTGAGGTTCAGGCCACTGCCAGTGCTCACATCTCAGCCCAGGGATGGGCATGGGCATACAGACAAGACAATCCACCATCATTCAAGGTGTCTGTAGAAATCTCATGAACATGTGCTGCCAGCTACCAAACACAACTGCTCCATGGACTGGTATCCATCCTGAAAGCAAAAGTTTCCTGAGAAAAACTTCACACTTCTCTTAACTTTCAAGAGGGTGGGAAATGGGAAGGGATTGTGTGACATTTCCTGAAAATAATATAAGCATTCTAAATATCTGATATTTATCGCATTTATATTGTTCACCTTCATCCCTCCTTTTCCCTCCATTCTCAAGCACCCTTTGGTAATGTCACACAACTTTATAGGCAGAAGATTTCACTGAATCTTATAGAACCTCACAGAATCTAATTCCTTGATACTACCCCTATCCTAAATTTGCTGCTGTTATATACTGCAGTCATGACTCTTTTTCCAGCGCTGTCCTGTGCCTTGGGCAGATGACTTCAGAATTGGCCCTCACTTATGGATGTTGCCCAGAGGTCCTGAACAGGTGGATCCTTTCCTCAAAAAATAAATTTTCTAAGCAATAAATTACCCTGGTAGTCAACAGGCGATGAAAAGCCAACAGTACCCACAGTAAACAGTGCTAGATAATGCCAAGATGGAAAAAATGTTTAATGATCTTTTCATTCATGGTTAAAAAAAAAAAATAGTGATGTGAGATTACAAATTGTGTGATTAGCATTGAAAGCAACAAGGTTAAACTCCAGTCTTCAGTGAGTTACACAGGCCTTCACTAAGATATCTAAAAGGGAACCAAACTTAAAAAAAATCATTAGAATCATTAGAAATTAGAGAATCTGCAGAGGTCAAGGTTCTGGAGCACCAAAGAAACCCAAGAGAAATATACTGCTTATTTCTAAAAGTGGGGAGAGGCAGAGCCACAGAACCACATCAACTAGACTGACTTCAGACATTTGAGAAGCTAACAAAGCATCTATTTCTAAGTGCTTAAAAGATTAACCAATGAAAAGTAACAGTCAAAAATAATGTACTTCAATCTGCACTTATTAAATAGTCAATGCTGCTTAGCATAAATATTAATGCTTTGCATAAATTATGGCTTGCATATACCCAACCAAACAGGAAACTAACTTCTTTCCTTACACCTCTGTAACATGGGTGAGAAAGAGACTGGAAAACAATATGTTGAAAGGCGGTATCAGCAAGAGTTCTACTGGAATCTGTCTGGAGTCTGGTACTGTGCAGTCATTTCATTAATGCTCTGGGCAGCACAACAGGCAGTAAGTTTATTAAATTCTTATATGATAGCAAGCTGGGAGGAGTGTAAGCATTTTTGAGGACAAGGTTAGAATTCAAAATAAGGAAGACAAATGGGAGAAAGAAGCTATAATAAATAGAAAGCAATTCAATCAAGGCAAATAAAATATTTAAGTAGGAACAATCAGCTTCACAAATACTCTCTGAGAAATGTCTTGCCCAGATAGCAGTCCTAAAGAAAAGGATCTGGATGTTATAGTGTATCACATGAGTCACAGGTGTCTTAACCAGTACCACAGTGGGAAGTATAAACACAAGAGCTGTACGTACAACGCCAAGTTCTGCAATTGCTCTGCCAAAATTGGACAAGGCTCAGAACAGAACAAAACAGATGATCAGACGTAAAGTAAATGCGAATTTCAAGTAACAAGAGCTAAAATTTAATAATTTTAGAGAGGAAAAAAAAGACTAAGAAGAAATATGACACATTAATGTAGAAGATTACTACAAATAATAAATTACTCCCCATGTCTACTATAGAAAGGAAAATAATTGGATTAATTTGCAGCAGCAAGAGTATTTTGTTTTGAACTTTCCTACTGTTGTATTTCAGAAAGAGTACTGGAGTAGATTGTGGAATAGATTACATGAAAATGTTGTGGGATCTCTGTTTCTGGAATTTTTAAAGAATAGACTAGGCCAGTTTCTGTCAGGAATGTTTTTGTTCTAGTTTATTTTTAGAAATACTTTGGAGACCAGACTACATGACCTCTAAGCATCTCTCCTAGACTCACTTTTTATGAAGATGCATCTGTTAACTGAAGAGCTCAATACATATAGCAAATATGTGAGATGCACAATTTACTATGTATATTTCCAATCAAAACAAGCAGTCATGTGAATTCCCACTGGAATTGCAAGAACTGTGTAAGAGTAAATTATGCTCAGTTCTGGATTATGAAAAGGGATTGCTCATCCAAAACCCTTGAATTCTGTACAAGTTGAAAAAGGCATCCAGAACAAATTTATAGGGCCAAGTTGTGATCCCATCACAGCAGCAAAGCTCTCACTGATTTCAGAGGGACCAAGACTTGGATAGATTTGCTTTTTTTCTTTTTTTTTTTCTGCCGAAGATCTGGCATTATATAATGCCACATGCCCATTGTTATTGAATAGATATATTTATGTGCAAACATTTGAAATTTATATTTTGTTGTCAGATTTTCACTTGGTGGAATTCAGTGTGGTCAGTTTAACGAACCAAAATGCTACTAGTCAAGTAAATCTGTCTGCAAGAAATATCTATGAAGAAGACTGAATCTGAATTCCCTGTTCCCAAAGTCTTATAAATGAGGAAATAGCACCAAAGATCTATTAGTAATAGTTATTTCCTAATTGCAGTGGGAAGCATCCTGCATGTTTAAATAAATATTGTTAACTCTGACCTCTTGGTTCAGCAGGACTGATAAGACAATTGTTTGACCCATATGAACACATACAGTATGCATGGACTGAAAGCAGCAGGAAAACAGGAAACAATAAATCAGAAATTAGAGCACTGATTGTTATAGCTAATTACATCAGACTTCTGCTTAATTTCTCACTCTGTCATTCTAACCTGATTTTCTTGCCAACAGACTTTGCAAATTGCTGGTGTCACGTACATACAGCATATAATAATCTTTAGTTACAGTGATTGACAAATGAATGAGAAGAAGAACATAGTTTATTATGGAAGAATGAGCAGTGACACACACCAGATACCTGCTCAGATGTTTTTTTAATTCACTTACCTAGATATGCTGCATGATACACTTTGCCAGGACCACAGGTTTGGCATCATAACATCATAATTGAATTTGTGTCATAGTTTGATAATGCTGGACAAAGAAGGAAAAATAAAGCTATAAAAGGAGAAAAATTGCATAGATTGATCTCCACAGCAAGAGAGATAAAGTGGTAACCAGAAAAGTTAAATCAATTCTGAAAATAATAGGCTTAGAATTAGGTGTATTAATCAGCATGTTTATTCTTGATGTTATTTTCCTCATACTGCACATCAGATAACTTGGTGTCCTAATTATTGTGTCTTTGTACATTACTTCACTTTCAAACTATATCTTTCTTTACCCTTCTTCATCACTGCCATCAGGATCTTCAGATGTCTTAAATGAGCACAGACTAATTTTACTGTAGCTAGAAATATTTTGTAGAATATAAACAATTAATTTGTAGGTATTGAAATTACAATTTTGCCCTTCTCATCCTAGCAAAAAGTCATTATCATGCTTGTTAAGGCACTGTCCTTCTGTTAGATGCTTTCCTTTGGACCAGCAGCTTGCTGACATTGTTTTGAGAGCTCAGGCCACCCTATGTCACAGGTAGTTTTTGATGGGGAGAGATGCAGCTTTCACTTTCCTCAATGTCTCTTTGACTCCCATCAGTGTGAGCTCAAGGCGAGTAGAGCCAAACAGACACACTGGAGAAGTACCAGAAGGATTAATATTATATCATCATTGCCTTTAACAGTCTGTGCCTTGTGTATTATGTATTCTGAAAGTATCCATATGATTTAGCAAGCAACATCTGGTAAAAAAAAAGGAAAGAACTCCAGGCCAATGTAATGTTTTATTCATGTGGTACACCCATATATCATATTCCTTAATGCTATTTCGAGTATTGCAAATTATTTTCTTCACAACTGTTGTCATGTCTGCTTCATCCTATTCCTTTGGGATTTTTATTTGTAACTTTGTAAGGGTCAAGGCTTAGAAATCAAGTGAAAAAACAACATACTGATGTTTTTAGCTACACATCTGCATATCTCTTCCATTCTTTTCCCCGAGGACCATCACATCACCTCAACTGACTGCCATGGTGCAAGTAGTTAATATTGGTCTGCAGTGCTTGTCAGGTTGTGGGACTTTCTAAGTGTTCCCCTCTCCCCTGACTAGGAATTGTGAAATTGTCCTTCCTCACGAATTTCCTATGCACCAGCAATGGTACCATGGTCCCTCAATGCTCTCCTTAGGGGTCAGATTCTGGATAAATATACGTTCATAAGTCATTACAGACATAATGTGTTTCTATGGGCAATTAAAGATTTAAGTATTCAAGTTGGGGTTTGAGTTTGCTAAGTTATACTATTTTACAATCCACAAATCTTTATTCTTCCAAATCATAACACATTTGTTTAGCCATTTCTGACTATCCACAGATTGACAGTGGAGATTAATGTTTTGTAGAACTGCTCCATCCCTTTGCCTCATTTTTACTTTTCGTATTAGTATTGTATTTTGTATTAGTATTAGGTTGATTGCCTTATTTGAAACTAAAGACAAGAAGCGAATCTTATGTCTTAATTACTCAAAGAGAAGTAGGTCTTCCAATGTCAGAGTAAATATAATAATTAACAGGCATTAAAACTTTCTGGAAAAGTTTTTGCCTTACCTATCATGATAAGGCAACTCTCTTCCTGCAGCAGCAAGACTGGGGCTTTATCACTACAGATAAAGCAAGAACAGTACACGACAACACAGCTTTCTGTTAATTGTGGTGGGCCACATTAAAGCATTTTGTATTGTTGAGGGAGCCAGCTGAGCCAGAGATATTCCCTGGTCTCTCAGCAATGTAAGCACCAAGCCAGGAAGCTGCTCCAGCTAGCAGAACAAAAACCTTAGGAGATACTAACAGTGTAGAAGAAGCTCTGTAAAAATTCCAGTTACTTTCTGATTTCCCTCATGTTATCTTGTTGAATTCCTGGCCTTGTTTCGGAGAAAGCCAGTTCATCCATCTCCATATAGAAGACAAGCACAGTTGTGTTTGCAGCATTGTTATCAAAGAGTAATGCATGGATAGAGCAAACAAACAAACCCTAATCCAAAGCTATTTTAACTGCAGCATTAGAGCTAGGAAACCTGCTGATTACCTCTTGTTATGCATGGCAGCTAATGGGATTAACGATATATTTGAAGCATATTCTTAAAACTGTGAGATACAGCCAAGCTTCTTTTTGCAAATGAGTGGGTCCATATCCCCGCTCCAATGGTTCTGTTGTGACCTAGCTGAAGAAGATTCAAGTACAGCAAAATCCTGCTCCATATTTTGACATGAAAGGAAGATAGAGAGCAAGCAAACTTTGAGAAAATAGAAAAATTTCTTGTAATGAAGCATCTGCACAGAGTAGCCTAAGAGATAAACAGGGGAAAAGCTTTTAAAGTAATTCCACAGAAATACAAACATCACACGTGTTCCATTATCTTTCTCTAGAATGAAATAATCCTGAAGCATAGAACAGGAATACAGTTGACTATTTTTCCTCATAACCAATGAATATAATTTTTTCTTGGAACTTGATTTAATAGCATCTCAGTTACCTTCCAAAACTAAAAAAATAATGGAAACAGAGGAATTCATATATTTGCTGTATTTTTTCTGTTTTTTTTTTTTTTGAGTGGTAACTCCCACCTGTTTGCCTCTTACTATAGATTTTGACCTTTAACACACAGAAATCTGCAATCTGCCCCTCTGCATCAGACTCAGTACAGAAGTCCTGTAAGTAGACCACCCCTTCACAGGTAAGGAAAGCCATTAAACCCCGTGAATTTTCACAGTGGATAAGCCTAGATTAATTTGACCCAGGTGTTTGTCTATTACTGTGCATGGGAACACTTGCAGTGTCCCCTAGCTCTTTCTCCTGTGGTGGTCCAGCCTCAGTTCTCTCTGGACTCTAATCTAAACCATGTAAGAGTCCCAGCTGGCGCAGGACTTTGTAGACAGGCTCTTGTTATGCTGCTTGTGTCACTTTGATGTATTCTTTTGCTTTACATATGAATACTTGTAGAAGTAGGAGCAAAACATGGAGAGCCATGTGCTGGAGTTAAGTTACAAATGTCAATCCCTTATTCAGCATTACAAAAACAAGTCCTTGATTTTATGCTGCACATGCGAAGGGAAGTGTCATTATGAGCAGTGCAAAATGTAGAGGTAAATCTGTCCACATTTGCACCTCTGCAGCCCTTGCTGAAGTGAGGCTGTTTGAGCAGAAGTAAGAGAGGTCTGAATCTCGCCCATTAGTATTTATTTGCACGTAAGACATTTAGTTAATTTATACTTTATTTTAACACCAAAAAAATGAATTGATCATTAATGGCTAAGTAATTGGATGCTAAGTCAATATGTGTACGGATGTGAGATGGCCAAGATGAACATAATATAAGATGAGGTCTTTTATTTTAAAAAATCCATTATTTCAGCTCACTTTTCTTGACTGAAATAGAGAGAAGAATAACTTTTGCTAATTAATGCTAAATTTTGCTAAGTTAATTAATGGGTAAAAATGTGAACTTCCCCACATACCCCAAACCTGTGCAACTGAAAATATTTCTAAAATTAATCATGGATAAAGTATAGTACCTGACTAAAAGGTGTTCTCATATGCCTGGCCTACAGGAGACACAATTATATATTGGCAAGATTGGAAATAATGTGCATAGCAAAATTTTTCGTACGGGTAAGATGAATCTGCAAGGTCTGATTATCTGCTCACAGCACTACAGATTCGCAGCTAATAGAATTAGGCTTGTTTTAAACATGTATAACTGAATTGGGCCCTGGATAATCAGAAAGTTGGCATATCACAGACCAATTTTTCATTATGAATAACCCTGTGAAAATCCAGGGATACATCTGGAAACCCACATTGTAAGTGAGATGAGAATCAGGCCATGCCTGAAAATTGTAATTAGACATAAACCAAAAAGAAAAGACAACATTTTGACTTGAGTAAGCTGAGCTTGCTACATCTGTCAGATCCATAACGAAAAGACTGCTTATATCCCTTGGCATAGTAACATATAATAACTCTGTAGTAGTACTTGTCTTAAGACTGTTTATGAAGATGAAATGCATACCATCAAGACTCACATTTTGAGCTAAGTTTGAGACCATGCTAACATTAATATTAATGGTACAGAACAGAATTACTCAAAACCACAAAAAAGAAATGTCTCAGTTATCACAAACTCAACCTGAGACTGTCAGAATGGTAAAACTTAACCACTAATATTTAAACAAAAAGCTAGTAATCAAGCAGTCAGTTACATTTCACCTAGACCAATCAATGATGAAAGCTGCAATTGCCTCTAGACTGCTACATCTTTAGTCATCAAATTCAAACATATAAAATTGTTTATAAACAATGGAGATGTTGAATACAAATGGATTTCAGGTACTGCACAGTTCAGCCTCTGAGTGCAAAGATTGGATTAGTCCCATTTTGTTCTGAGGAGCCATTTTTTCAGAAAATGTTTAAGGAAATTAATGGCTTTATTTAAATATTCTTGATTTTCCTTTAATTCAATCTATTGCAAAGGAAAAAACAGTCTTTTCTACCTGATCTGAAATGTTAGTACCCAAAGAGATTTGTATTCCAAATTTATACCATCCCTTAAGTGAGATGCCTCATCCTGCCTTGAAGATAAGATTCCAGGCATTGCTCAGATACTTGGGTATAATTTATTGTAGCCACACAAAAGTCAGATCTAAATCCTTTTGGATCATGATGCCACAAAACAGCAGTTCAAAGTTCAAAGAGGGAGGCCGACAGATGCAATTAAGTTATCACTGTTGGGATAACTGTAACCCTTCCTGTGCTTTTAGAGCTCCTGGGATCCTGAAGATTGTGAAAAGTTAAATATATATATATATATATATAATATATATATATATATATATATATATAAAAGAGCCTCAACCCTACCTACATTTTCATTGCAAAAATCACAGCAGTTGGGATAAAATACATCCAGTGAATGACTTCCTGCCACTAAGGAAAAAAAAATCCAAAATCTTGTTTCCTGATGACTACAAACTTCTCTTGACAAACCTCCAGTGCCAAATGTGGTTTCCATTTACTGTTTTGGGATTTATTTGTCTATGCCAAAGTTCAGGTGTGCCAGCTCTTTGTAATAAGCCATTTGGATGAAAGCTTGGCTAGCTCAAAGGATTCTGATGTATTTTATTGCTGCCTTTTAAGATTATTGTTCAGAAATACCAACTCTAATTTTGAAATCAATTAGCCATGCAGTCTGATGAGGTGTTGGCCCAGCTCAGGTTCACACCCGCTGTCCGCAGATTATTGTTAAGTTGAGTCAGGTCCTTAGAGCTGCTCTGTGTTGCCAGCATCTGGTGTACACATGTTTGATGTCCTCACAAAATGACGCTGATGGCTTAAATGGCAAGGCTCTAATGAAGAAAGCCTAGCAAGTTTGCTGCTGTTTGCCAGCAAAACATGATTTTTACAGGGCAGCGTGAAAGTCTTTTTTTCCCTTGTTTAACTCTTCAATATCAAAAGAATATAAATCTTCCCTGGAGAGAGGAGGTTCAGCAAAGGTGACAGGAATGGCACCTGAGGGTCCACTATAGGTAAACAGAAGGAAGATCCCTCTGGGATCTTGCACCTTCCTGGCACCTGTATGGCCTGTACAGCCATGCCATGAAAGTGCTACCTCCAGAGGGAAGGGTGTCTGCTTGCGCTGGCCAGTGAGTTCCATGGAGGGAAAAATTTTGTCTGTGGCACAGACAAAAAGAGAGGCACCCAAGCTCCTCCAGGGAAAGCAAAGTGAATCACAGAATATTAGAATGTCTTGGGTTGGAACAGACCTTAAAGATCATCTAGGTCTTCTGCCATGGGCAGGAGTGACTTGCACTAGTCCAGGTGGCTGAAATCAACCAAAATCTTCACAATGGTTGTGCCATGATAAAATGTCTCAGGATAATCCAAACAAAAGATGAGTGTATAAGCTTATTTTCCATTACATCTTTGCAGCCTAGGAGGTTTTTCTGTCGTTTCTCCAGTTTCATACATGAAACTCCATGCTTATATAAAAGAATATAACCTCAGAGGAAGAGGCAGAAATACAAACTGGGTGTAAAAACACCCAACAAAAATAAAACCCATCAGATTGTGTTCTTTAACACGTATAAGAGAATTAAGTACTTATTCTCTGAGATTTACTTCATCAAATTCACCTGTAGGAGCTGAATAACAGCAATATGAACCATACTGTACAAAGAGCTGTAGAAGCGATGTGTGGTGAGTTATTTGCGATCATTATTATGCTAGTCTATCTTGAATGATAGCTGCTAAACTGCCAGTCTAATCATCTCAAAGGAATTTAGAAGTATTACATCATGGCTTCAGAGCTGGAAGAGCCTTCTATTCAAACTGCAACATTTTGGAGAATATTAAGTATATGCAGACTGAATTTTATCTTCCTTTCTTTGTTTTTCAAAACCGTAAGCATTTTGGTTTTTGCTTGCATTAACTGTCATGGTCATGTGGTTGTTTAGAACCATTATCCTCTATGCTGAATAGAACCAAAAGTTACACACAAACAATCAGTCTAGCTCAGAACAATCAGGTATGAAAAATCTAGTTCCTATCTGGTCAATAAAATGGACATGGCAGCATTATAATCATTCTCAATAGTTACCCTAAAGGAAAAATTACTCTAGAGTCCAGGCATGGCTGTACAAAGTATCAATACTCAATAGATTAATTAGGTTCCTTCCATCTGCAATGTCCTTCTAATAAGAACGCTAAAAGGTGTGTATGTGATAAGAAGAAAATGGAGAAAAGGAAGGAAGCCCAGAAAAGCAAGAAGGAGATCTGGTCTGAAGGACAGTTTAGCGGAATGAGGTAATAATCAATAATAACCAAGGAGAATTTTTCTACCCTTAAATCCTTGAAAATTAAGCATGACAAAAGTGTCATGGACACAATGGTTTGTATAGCCCAGTATCCCACCCCCAATGGTGCTCATGTAGGGAAATAAAAAACAAGTACAGAAAAATCTGATACAATCTCCCCACTTTTAGCAGTCATGGAGCAACTTCCCACATGTTTAAAAGTCACTGATATATCTGTCTTCCAGGAATTAGTTCAGTACTGTTTGATTCCAAATACTTTCATATTTTACTTTCCATTAGCAGTGCGTGGCTAGCAACTCTGTACCACAGTACTCCATGACCACCATTTAGTTATGTGGGGAGAGAAAAAAGGCCTTCTCTTGAAACTGTTTTAATGTGCTGAGTTCTTGTGTGAAGAAAAAGTAAATAAAGATCTCATATTCACTTCTTCCCCATACTTCTTGTTTTAGTCATACCTCCTCTATATAGACCATTGTCCTTTAGGTCACTGTTCTTGCAGTCATTGTTCCATACTTTCAATCCGGTCTTATCAATCTTTTTATCTGGTTCTGTTTTATAATTGTGGCAATGCAATGAACAGACTCTGTACACCAGATTCCTTTTTAGCATGGATCTCAACATTCTGGAAACCAGAGCCTGCAGATCAAAAGCCTGAAAAATCTTGCCTCCAGACTAGCCAGATCTGGCATCGCTCCGTATACCGTAAACAAATAGCTTTTCTTTAACATCCTGGAAGGTATATTAAGGGAAGTTCTGCTATCTAAAATCTCATAAATTTATAGATGACTGAAGGGAAATGTGAAGTTCTGCCAAAATGCCACTTCTTTTAAATAATTAAATAACTCTCATTTTTGTTGAGGCCAAAAAGAAAGGTGTATAAATGGAAGCAGTTTGGCTGCTCCTGAGTCAACAGTGAAATAGTTTAGTCAGTCTAACCAGTTTCTTCTAGGTCTATCAAAAATTGGCCTTTTTAATTGAGTTTATTAAGACACTTTGATATTTTACTACGAATATATCCTATTTTACAGTAAATCCATTTATCTTTCTGTTAGCCAGGCATGTGTAGGTAACACCTATCTGCCTATAACTGGAAGACCTATTGACACCTTGCAACAATATTAATGCCAGCAGAGCAGGCCAAATTGCTCTGGTCAAAGCTGTTTAGCACAATAAGTATTAGCCAAGACTTGAAGGTAAATGTTGGTAAAATTAAGGAAACCCATTATCATATCTCCTTCCAAGCATTTCTATACAGTCTGACATCTGAAAACAACACTTAGCCTCCAACACATACCGGGGAGATGACCACCTGACTGTCTCTGTCATGAGTTACTGTTTGGATCATTAATGTTTGGAGCTTGGACTGAGAGCTAAAATATATGATGTACTGGGCAGGTATAATAATTATGGGAATAAATATTTATGTGTTTCAATACATTCCAGTGAGGAAAAAATAAAATTCTTTGTCATAGGAAGATTCCTTTTATCAATTAAAATAGTTCTTTTATAGTGAGTGGCTAAGTTTACTAGCTCCACATCACACAGCAGCACTGATCATGTCATTAAGAAAGACAGAAGCTCTGAGCTTTGCCTACCTATTAGTTGTTGATATTTGAATGGAAATATGCTGGGGGGGATGAAAGACTATCTCTCTGTTCATCCCACTCTTAGTGATAATCCAGTTTCTGAATTGCCTGCAAGGTAAATATAACAAAGTAAATAAGAAGACTAGAGTTACTCTTCCACCAGGCCCTTGTTAATTCTGCTAGTCTGTAAAACAGAGTCTGCCATTTAGGCCAGGTCTCAGGGAAATCCTACTCTTGGCCATATAATTCTCATATTGTTGGGGGGGTGGGGGTGGGTTTCTTCTGAGAATTCTGTTATAATGGGCCATTGGTTCCTTGGTTTCTACCTGACTTTTTTGTCTACCTTCTTATTCATTCCTTACCTTTATCTGGGATGTCTCAGGCACTACATACTCAGGTTTGATTTCTCAGCTTGTTATATCACTACCATTTATTATTTTTTTTTCATGACACAAATTATATTTTCAATCAGACTATGATTTTATTGACTTAGGGCTTGGTTTGGGGTTTTTTTTAGTTTGGTTTTTGTCGGTTGGTTAGTTAGTTGGTTTTGGGGGGTTCCTTTTTGAAACACTGAATGAACTGAGCTACACAGAAACCATCAGCATGCATCATGAAGTCTTCCTTAAGTGTCCTTATTGCTCTCTCTCATACCAGCTATTGCCATCAGCATTACTGTACTCTCAATGAGTAACATGGTAGAGGATAGTAAATGGTTTTAATCTGCAAATCATTACCTTTCTTAAATTTTAGAACTGCTTTGTAAAGAACTGATCGGAATCCAGTGAAATTCTACCTGACTTTGGCTAGTTTGTGCAGCTTTTCAAGACTTGTGTGGCCCAAGAGACAGGTTACTTCTATCTGAATAAAATAATAAGATAAATACCAGGCAGTAAGCATTAAAAAGAGAAAAGTGTGTGAAAAATTAAAATGAAAATTTATTTAAGGCACACCTTAAGCAAGCTTGACCTTGCTCACATTGTAATCATTTCCAATCCTTCAATGACGTCAACCTATACAAAGTTAAGCCTCGTAAAAATAGAAAACGTGAAGGTTATGTGGCAATACACTGACAAGTTTTAATACCACCTCTTTCATAGCAAATGGCCAGCATAGGTGCAGAACTGCCTGCTAGTGGTGTGTACTTATGGAATTGAGGGAAAGAAAAGGCAAAACTCAACAGGTATAGAACATAGGTCACGACACACACATTGAGAAGTCATGACCTTCAATATTAAGGCAACAATTCTGTCCTTAACTCTCTATATGTTATGAACAACAGCAGCTAGACTAAGGGACACTGTCACCATAAATTGAGAAGTCAGAGAGTTTTGTTGCTTTGCTCCAACCATAATGTTACGTAAATGCTGTTTTGTTGGGCCTTTAATACAATAAAGGGCTAATTCCTCAGAAATCAAGGGTATAAGTCATGTAAATGAAAACTTGTAAATTATGTCAGTAATCCATAACTCATACAACTGATTTGGAAACCAGAGCCTTATGGTTCAGAAAGAAGTAATTGCTTTATTAACTCCCATTTATCAGTATAAAACTGGCTAATTTAACTGACTGACTGATTTATATATTGATACTTTAAATTTAGCTCAACATCCTAATTTAATAAGGAGATCACATATGGATGTTTAAGAATATATTACTTTCTTGTTGGTTGATACTCTAAGCATGCCCTTATTAAGACAGATTATCTCCTTTCCCTTGTTCTTTTAAGAGAAGGACAAAACAAATTATATATATCATTTATTCTACCTGACAGAAAGGCCATGTTTCCACACAACCCCCTCTCTAGTAATATATTGAATGCATGACTAACCACATCATTCATTCTCTCTTTAACATCCATGATGTCATAATCTTTTGCAACAAAACAGTAAGGGTATATTCCTGTGTGCAGACCTTTGGAAATAACCACAGGGAGTCAGACTACCGAAGCACAGTCAAGCAATAAATCTACCAGGTACACTTGAAACAAAAGTTGGAAAGAAAAACTAATATGTATTTATACACCTCTGATTCTCCAATAAGTGAGGTCTTGTGTACACTTAGCTGATCCTAAATTATATGTTAAGAACTCAAGGGTTCTCAGTAACTACCTTTAAATCATAAAATCGAGGCAGAGCTGTATTACTTACTCGAAGTAAAATTATTGATATTGCCAACTATGATAATATGCTTTTCAGGGAGAGACATGGGTTAGGAGCCTAATGAGCACAGCTTTTAGGTATTGGTATTAAATAACTTGCA
This sequence comes from Cyanistes caeruleus, assembly GCF_971803275.1. Classification (NCBI taxonomy): domain Eukaryota; kingdom Metazoa; phylum Chordata; class Aves; order Passeriformes; family Paridae; genus Cyanistes; species Cyanistes caeruleus. Next base: position 35,934,787 of record NC_141705.1, read on the forward strand.
GCTGTAACAATCGTAAGTTATAATCCTTGTAAGCAAGGTTACAGAAAGTATATGATGTACAGCCCTGACTACAATACACATGCCAGAAGTAGAAGTGTGAGCATTCAGTATGATTAACTTTCAACATTAACACACCTATGAAATGTGGCACTATTAGGACAAGGCTGTGTGTGGATCAAGGTAGTTAGGTCTGAGCCAGCTTTCATTCAGATAATTTGTCCAGATTTCTATTGATAGCAAATCAGAGAGCTGCCCAGCCAAATGCACATTTCACTATTAATATGTAGTCTGAAAACTTCGGTATTATGTGGGATTTTGATCGCAGAATCTGCCAAACTCCAAATAATAGGTCTAAGATCAGATAATAATTTGTGCTAAATTATGGCTTGAAATGTCCCTTTTTTATCTCATGGTATCATCCAACAAGCATTTTATTTTCCAGAACACACTTTTAAAATTGTGGATATTGGTTAGGAAATCAAAACGTTTTTATTTTGGCTCTTCATTCTAGGGATTTGTGCTGAGGATTCTTACGGACTTCAAACCTTAATAGCAGATGATTAGAGCAATGTGAAAATTCACTTCCTGAAGTCCAGCCAAGTTCTAAAAGGAATGTTTATTTTGGAGCCTACATTTTTTTAGCATAAGCCAGAGTATGTGGTCTTGCTACTTAGAAATTACCAGAACATTGTTTTGCAATACAGAAAATGTACCCCAATGCCCACACATCCCAGGCCTGTCTCCATGGTGATTTCAGCTCCACATATTTGGACTTAATGAGCTTTACCTCAAATGAAACTGGAGTTAAACAGTACAATTCCATCCAAGAATTAAGCCTTCCTTCTTTGTCATTTTATGTCTATAGAGACATCTGATCAAGATGAGGGAAAAGAAATTTGAGTTTGGAATACTGAAAGTGAAAATCGCTGGGGTTTACAGTCCATGTGTGCTCGTTCATCTTTGCAACCTCACAATGCTAAAATCATATAATGTAGCTGAATTCATTATCTATTATATTACATTACTCTTCCTCTTTCACTCTCCCCATTTCATACAGCATTTATTCTTCTTAGCCATATGGTACACACACAGCTCCCTTAACATATGCTGGGCAACCTTGTTTGGGGAATGTGAAAAATAAATGTCTGATTAGAACCAGAAAGCCACTAATGAAACAAAATGGTCATTATTCCATAGAAAATAATCACTGAAATGACGTCCCTAATGTGCTTTTTGAAGGGTATTTCCTCAGTAACAATAGACTGATTGCTGAGATAGATGGGTAATTGAGAAAGCTGAAAAATATTCAAATAACTTAACGGTCAAGAAAAATGATGAAATTTTTGGTTTGCTCTGAAGACAACAGGAAGTGTTTGAGAGAAGGCTATAGTTTATCAGAAATACATTTTCTTTCTATTTGCAGCAATTTGTGTTTTCTCCATGAGCAGATGTACAGTGAAAGTAGAGTGCCGTTCAACCACAGGTAAGTCTGCAACAGTACTGGCTTCAGAAGATACTGAAGGCTAATAAGGAAAATAATAGTTCTGTCTGATCCCATCTCATCAGAAAAATGTCTCGCTCACATTCAAGTCTTTTTCAATTCAAAGCTGGTTCTTCAATCTCCCAGCACTATTGCACCCACAGTGCAATGGACTCGTATTTATCAGGAGTGAACTGCTGCCAGCAGTGGAAAGGTTTGTGGTTTTAATGAGTGCACTTCAATGTAGCCCATCGTGTATTCACTCTCCAGAGTGGTGAACGTTTTCTTCCCTTCTCTAGAAAAATTGTTTAAGGTCAAAACAAAACACTTTGTGCCAAATCTGCTTTCCTGTATTACAGTTTACAGTAAATAAATTTTGAAAAAGCAGATATTTTAAATTTAAATCCCTGAAGATTGTGATGAAGTTGAAATGGTAGTTATAATTTTTCTTTTCACTTAAAAATTCTTTTTCAAAGACAACACATTTTAACAGATTAAAAAAAAAAATAAAATGGAAATAGCCACCTCTGAAAGGTGGGTTTTTTAAAAAACTAAACTATCCTGCTAATAATAACAAGACATTGACAAATGGTGGAGTTTATTCATACCTCTATTACTTTAAAGAACATGGGGTTTTCCTCCATTTTTGTTCTAAAATCAGTCCAAAAACTGACCCATGAAAACTTTCTAATTGTTGAATCATTCTGTTTAATTAACAGGACACACTGTTGCTACAATTAGTGGCAAATCTGTCCAGGGGACTTCAAAATGTTTTTAACTGTGTGTGCTTAACAGATTATTCAGTTTGTTGTAGCTTTGTTAAACTTGAAAACAATTCTTAAAAATGAATGTGATACCATTGGGAGGGACCTGGACAAACTTGAGGATCACAAAATATCCTGAGCTGGAAGGGACTCACAAGGACCACTGATTCCAGCTTTTAAGTGAGTGTCCCCTATGGGGATCAAACCACAACCTTGGCACTATTAGCACCATGCTCCATTCAACTGAGCTCACCTCAGGGGAAGCTCGAGGTTCAACAAGGCCAAGTGCAAGGTGCTGCACCGGGGTTGGGACAGCCCCTGGTGTCCACACGGGCTGGGGGATGAAGGGCTTAAGGCCAGCCCTGCCCAGAGGGAGTTGGGGGGGCTGGTGGATGAGGGACTGGACATGACCTGGCCATGTGCACTCACAGCACAGAAACACAGCTCTGTCCTGGGCTGCATCCAAAGGAGCGTGGGCAGCAGGGCCAGGGAGGAGATTCTGCCCCTCTGCTCCATCCTCATGAGACCCCACCTGGAGCATGCATCCAGCCTTCTGGGATCCAGCATTAGAAGAATGTGGACCTATCTGAACAAATCCAGAGGTCACAAAAATAATCAAAGGAGTGCCTCTCCTCTGAGGACAGGGTAAGAGAATAAGGACTTCCTAGCCTGGAGAACAGAAGGCTCCAGGAAGACTTTATTATGGCTTTTCAGTAATTAAAAAATCTTTAGCAAGGTCTGTTGAAATAGGACAGGGGATAATAGTCTTAAATTAAAAGAGGGTAGATTCAGACAAAAAAAAAAGTGAAACTGATTTTTGACTGTGAGTGTGATTAAACACTGGAAAATGTTGTCCAAAGAGATGATGGATGATCCACCCCTACAAACTTTCATGGTCTGGTTGAATGGGGTTCTGAGCAGCCTGATCTGGTTGAAAATGTCCCTGCTTATTTCGGGGAGATAGGATTAGGAGACCCTGAAATGTTTCTTTCAACCCAAATTATCCTATGATTCCACAAATAGCAGCTCTTGGACAAATTAAAACATTGCTATGTTAGGCAAAACTCAGGCTGTTATTTTAATTTTATTTACAATAAATCTATTTTAAATATATCTAAATCTATTTTTAATAGAGAGATATACTTTCTCTACAGTTTTTCTGAATTCAAGATAGAAGGAAATTTGGTGAGAAAATCTCTTTTCTCAGAGAAGATGTTGAAGTTTTGTATGCTGAAGTTTTGTTCAGGTACTGCTTCAGACTATACTGTACACTTCAGAAAGTGTGAAACAGCCATTTCTGTTAAGTCCATGATCCCATATGCTCTCATTATTTCTACAACCAAACAGCGTCCTATACTTTCAAGGATGCCTGCATTAATTCTCAGTGCAGAAGCAGGACCACATTTTCTCCTTCACTCCACATCCTGATTCATATTCCATTGAAATTAAACAAAGATGTCATTGGCTTCAGTGAGCTTTGGACAAGTCTTCAAAGGCATTTTAAACATAGGAATCCTATATATACCAATTGGTTTACTGCATAAAAAACTGTACCTACTTAACTTGCAGAACTAAAGACATACATATGTTGCAGAAAAGCAGCCTAGGAGAAAAGAAAATCACAATTTTACAATGTTTGCTAGAGAAATATCAAGCACATGCAGAGAAGAAAGAGGATCCATTTGTTTAGGGTCTGCCTTAGGGCTTAGAAACAAAAATTCAAGACTGCAATACTGGAGTCTTCCTATGTGATCGCAAACTAGTCTACCCACTTCTGTCCTTCTGTAGGCAAGAACAGTACTTCTGTATTTACAAACCAAATGGATTAGTATTTTTAAAAACTGTGGCATGTTCTAATGTTGTGCTACAAGAAGCACTTAGGGTGGGGCCCAAACATAGGCAAAGAAGGTCTCTACTTACATCAGTCAGCTGGTACCTACCTACACCATCTTCTGGTACCAAAAAATCACAGTCCCACCATCTGCATTGCCCATGCCAAAGCTCTGGAAGCCTTGTGTGGTTCTATCTTCAGGGATCAGGAAACAGCTGTGGTGAGGAAAAGGGGATCTCCCCATCTCCTCTGAGAAGGAATAGGGCTGGCACCAGCTGTGAGACCTAACTCCAGTTCTCATCTGTCCCTGGTCTTGGTCCTGAACATTCATTGCTGCTCTGAGACAAGAGTATCACAGAGTTTCCTTAGCCAGGACAGGCCCTCTTCTGTGGGGTGATAAACTGGAAGTCCCACAAGTTTAGGGAGAAATTAAATGTAGAAGAACACTCTACCCACTAGGCAATAATAAAAAAATGTACACCTAAATGGCTGTATATATGCCAGCACTATATCTACTTTGAAAAAAAATTTGCTATGGCTGAATGCAGTATAATGGGTGTGAGTTAAATGCATTCAAAAGATACCTGCCTCATTAAGCTTCCCAGAGAATTCAGTCACAGGGACATTTGGGTTGCCTATAAATAGTTCACTAATAGCTATAGGCATGAAGTGAAAGACAAATTGCACACTTCAGACAACAGAGGGGCAAATCCTACCACAGTCTTATACACCCCAGTAGCATCACTCCAGAAAACTTGAGGTTTCTCTTCTCCACTGTGATTAGAGAGTCTTAAAAGTTTATTTTCATCTTCTGTTTAATGAATAGTCAGAGTTAATTTAGTCTTAAAACTTACATTTTCATTCCACTCTCAGTGTACAAGTTGTTCAAACATGTATCTCCTTGTAACATCTTTACAGTGAATTATCTAAATCTCTAGCTACTGTAATTTTTTGTGTTAAAATATTTAATGATAATTTTATAGAAGTATTCATAAATTGTATTGTATACATTAATGCTGGATTCTTAATTTCAACCATTTTTGTTTTGGCATATGTTGACAACATATTGATGTTTGCGCTAATTACAACAACCTAGCCTGATGAGATTTTCACAAATGCGCATGGAGCATTAATCAGGATTTACCAGAAAACAATGACTCACTAAAGGAAAGAATCAGCCAAGTGTACAGCATGTCCAGACAATAGAGATTGCCCAAGTTGTTTTCTTTCAATGCCAGTGTAATCAAAATTGGTTTATTTCTCATTTGGTCAATATCAACATAATTTAATAGCCTTGAAATGCGCCGGCAAAGAACTACATCACTCTCCAGAGAAGCACTGGACAAGGAACTCAACAAAAAAAGTGAATATCTAAAATAAATAATTCCAAATAATTTGAGAAAGACCTCAAGTACGATCTTATTTTTCCCATGTTTTCATTTTTTTTTTTTATGGCAATTCTGACATGTATCAGGCTGGCTTTTTTTTTTTTTTTTCCATGTAAATATGAAGAGCTCACTATCTTTTACATATGAGTCAACATTTCTGGGTATGGAACTGTCTTTGATGTACTTGTTGATGGCCAAACTTCTGTCTTTAAGTCTTCAAGTCTGACTCCATTCCTCCATGAAGACCCAGTAGCCCTGGTGGAAGTCTCCTGTGCTGTTGATGCTCCCCCTGCTGACAACGTCCAATCAGGAAAATGAATTGCCAGGGTTTCAGGGAACAATGGGAAGAACAAACCACTTGGATGGGGTTAATACAAGTAATATAAACAGTAGAAGAAATCACAGAGAGAAGAAGATGGGAAAAATCAGAAACAAAGGAAGAACCAAATTTTCTTTGGGCAAAAGATACAAAATCACCGAATCACCTACATGCTCCAAGCAATCTGCCAACATGAGTTTTCTAATCAGCAGAGTGGGAAAGCTGCAAAATCTGTGATGGGTTTGAAAGAATTTACAAGAAAAGCAAGAATTTCTTTGCAGCAGGCAAACTCACATGGGATATGGGACATCAGGATTACAGGCTACATAAGCACCAGGCAGATAAATGACGAAGAGGATGACACCTCCCTTTGTCTGCTATCATTAGTTCAAAGGATTGCTAAAGAAGTCCAGTAGTATTGATGTATTTCTAAAGGATCAGGCTTTCATTTTCCATGATCTTTCAAAATCTCAAGAAATTATACATTACCACTTCTCCAATGGCATTCCACCCACACCAAAGAAACAGCGCATTTGACCTCCATGGCTGTTTTTGTCATGGCATAATCCTCAACTGCAGGGATGCTTTGTGCTCCTGTCTCAAACACTGAGTAATTCATTTGCCTCCCAACAGAGAACTGCATCTGTATGACAGATAAAGCCTGGTGTTGTTGCAATAAAATTGTCAACAGAGAGTGCAACACAATGTTTACTCCAATTAAGCAAATCTACCCTGGAGATTTGGGTCTTATTCCCATCTTTGACATGAAGGACTGTGGGCAAGTAAGCACCCGAAATTGTTCACAGCTGATCACTGTTCTTTTCTCATTTGATGGGAAAAATCAAAGGCAGGATTTGTCAAGTACTTAATAATTATTTTGGGGGGTAAATGATACCTGATTTCTCTCCACTGACAGTAAAGTAAATGTAAACCCTCCTAATTCAGATGCAGACATTCATTTCTGTTGTGCTTTTAGCTGTAGGATCTGAATTTCAGAGGTGAACACTCCCAAACACAACTGAAGCCACTCTCAAACACAACCAAATCCAAAGCCTCTATATTGGCCAGGCACAAGGCAGCAGCATTCCATTATCCCAAGGATTCTGAGGGCAAGTGTTATTACTATAGAAGTGCAGGAAAAGACTCAACTTAGTTGACAGTGTGGGTATTGGTAATTTTGTCATAAATGTTAAGGATGAACAGAATCGTCGCTGCCTGTAAAATCAACATATTTTACTTTGCATGTGATGCACTGGTGCATTTTTATCAACAGCATGCCTATGTTCTGCAAGTAGTGTGATGCAGGACACCAAATGCCTGCATTTGGCAAATGAATCCCTTTCAACAAAGTTATCTACCTTGATTTTGCTTTTTCATAACTACTGATAGTTATTGTTGCCTTTTTTTTTTTTTTCATGTATAGCTAGCTGTATTAGCTGCTGCTGAAAACTTTACAGGAGGAAATATTCTCAGTGAATGTTTATGTACATCATGAGAAGAGGTGAGTTTTTATGAAGCTTCTTTAAAAATGGTTAAAATATAAGAGCTCTCACCAAAACAGCACTGGTCCAGCCACAAGAGTAGTCAGTTCAGACCTAGAAGATCCTTTTTCAATGCCTTGCTCTGAAACAGGGCAGGAGAGAACAGTAATTTGAAGCTGAGCCCTTCACATTCCAGCTAAATGCCCAAAAATTTCCTGCCAGCCCTAATCTAGAGAGGAAAGAGACGAAGAGAGAGCACATTAACGATATGTGGTTGCAATGAACAGTTTTATATATAGCAGTAAAACTGTGAGAGTCTTAGCTTAGGCATTCTTGACACAAACAGTCTAGTTTTGCAAAATATGACTTTAAGAAAAGGGAGAAAATATGGAGCTGTGCTGTTTTTACAGACCATTCCACAAATTTAGCCTTAAAAACCTTTGGTGAAAAAAGGTAAAATCTGTCTTTTGCTGTCACAATACTCTGCTACCATCAATGAATTTTGTTTAGAATAATATGGCCTTAATGCCCCCATCTCCTGTAGAATTGCTCAGACTGGTAGTTGATTAGAGTGGAGAGAGGTGCCAGTATTATCTGTGTTAGTGCTCCAGAGGTCATCCTACACTAACAAGACCGCCCCAGTCAGGGATGACAGAATCCAGCTGTTGTGCCTTCAGCTGAATGAGAAGAATCCACTTAATGCCAGAGATGCATCTCAAAAGATTAACTATTCTAACTAGTTAATTTCCACCTCTGAAAAAGTGTCTGGCTCATCATTATTGTCCTCTTTTTAGCAGAGGCCTATGGTATACATGAAACCATTTACCTTTTTAACCTCCTGAACTGTAAGGCACCAAATACACATCATTTTAAATGGATAAAACAAAGTTTAAACTTCACTGATATCTGATTAGAGGCGAGCTCATGTAACAGGGGGTATCATTCCATTTCAAAGAAATATGCATATGCACATTTTAGACTTTTAAGCAGTGTACTAGATGTGCCACGCTCCCTGTGTTTAACAGCACTGAGTCCTGATCTGAATGACAAGAGGAACACAACACAAAACACGCTTGCAGTCATTATACAGCACTGCTACAATATACTCTGAAAAATCTAAAATCCTTAGGTAGAGGCTTAATATTTTTAAAATACTTTAATAAAAACCTAGTGCTAAATATCTTAGTTAGATTTTTTTTTTTTTTTTTTTTTTTTTTTTTTATAGCACTCTCTTGGTAGCCTGAAACTTCTTCCTGACTGGCACTTTCTCATATGCTATTTCATGGGTATTTTTTGTTTTGCTCTTTAAGGGGACTCAAGTCAGCGCGGCTCTTGCTTCCAAGCTGCTCACGTGCTCGCATGTCAGCATCCGTGGGAATGTCATCTTGGCTCCGGGGCTACAGATTTATTGCTTGGCCACCAGAGGGTACCAGAGTTTTCTAATGAAGGAAAAAACAGTCCTGAGGTCAAAGCATACCTATTGTTTCCTTCCATTTCCCACCGAAGCTGATTGCTCTGGGCTGTTTTTTGGGAAGGTGGTGGGAGTTTTTTGGTTCTTGAATCCTACATTAGACAGGACTCATCTCCAGTTTTCTTTCATTCAAGTGATCTTGCCCAACAGAAAAGACATTTAAAACTCGTTTTATAGTTGAGTATGGTTTAACATGCAGAGGTTTTCTTGACATTAGAGTTCTTCAGAAGTTTCAACACACTTGGACTCTTTCAAGTACTTGGCTTCTAGAGTGCTGAAAATGAGAAGATATTTTCCACACTCAAAAGAGAATTCCATCATAACCGAACCTGAGAATAAGAGAAAGGCCTCTGTTTTTCAGTACACATTACCATTTGTAGATTCACAGAAGTTCTATTCCAGAAATAGATTCTATTTCTTTTTATCAGCATTTTGATTCTTCTGATAAAGCTGATGCTTAAAATACCAACCCAGCATAAATTCCCCGCTTTATTGCCTGGTGATTACAGCATTAGAGTGAATGCAAAAACACAGATATGCATTCCCTTCAGCTCAATGCTGAAGTGGAATAAGCACATTGAAGACAGTGGAAATTTCACAGGAAGGTTTTTCCAAAGTTCTGAGGGTTTTCCTTGTTTTTTACATTAAAAATACAAATCTTGCCTACATAATTTCCCCAAAACTTGCTTCAGTGGCTGGAGATGGAGCGAAACTATGACAACGCAAGAACCCAGGAAGTGAAATTTGAGCAAATCAGATGTGATTTCATCTTCAGTTATTTGGAGATTTTAGTGACATGAGGGACCATGCCATCTTGTAGCCTGACTTCTTACATAACAGAAACCATGGAACTTCACCCTGTAATTCCTGTACTGTGTCCAATAAAAATATGGTTGAATTACAGCATAGTGTTTAGAAAGGCATCTGGTCTTGATTTTAGGAGTCTGGGTAAAATGTTTGCTCCTGATGCTCAGGTCATTCTAAAATGAGATGGGCACCTAATTCACTTAGACTTTTAATATTTTAGTTCTCTCTTTGAAAAATGCCTTCCATGATTAGTATGGAGCCATACCAATATACAACTAACTTATTGCCTAATGTTGTTTACAATGATTTTTGTAGAGAAGGAAAACAACATGGACCTACTAAGATCTTACTGCTTCTTTAGCTATTGTAAGGATCTTCACCTCTCATTTATCCTTTCCAAATGCAATTTTTATTAGAAGATATTAATAACAATTCCTTGCAGTGTAATACGAAAAATAAAAGAAGTCAGAGTCAGAAAAACAGTAAAATAGATCCTTAACGTTTATATATTAAAAATAATGATAAAAAAACCAGATTAATAGAAGACTCTAAGCTTTGCCACTGTGGTACTGATACTCTGGAAAACCTGAATACCAAAGCTCTTCTGCTATGTACCAAGCCAGGCAATTTTGAGAACAGTATCTACATCCTCAATGAGAAACTCATACGCTGTGATTTCTCTTTCTTTATGCAGTTTCTAATGATGCTTCTGCAGAAAATTCTCAAAGCACTTTCCAGAGCTGTAGTTGACCATGCATATGGGATCAACAAACAATATCCATGAAAACAGTACCTGAAAACTGAGGCTGGGAAAGCACAAAGTGATATGTGAAAAGATCTAATACCCTTTCTTATCTGCATCATCCAGTTGGAGGATTTCACGTTGAGAAGCACATGTGCTACACAGTAATCTTTAAATTCTGCTCAGGTAGGGGAAAACCTATCCTTCTTCTTACCATCCTGTCAGGGCAGTCATGAAGGTACTGTCATTATCAAGTGCTCTTGTCTGTAGGTACAAAGAACAGGATAGAAGATGAGAGGCACTGCAATCATCTTAAACATTCAACTTGCACTTAGTCAAAAGTGCAATAGAAGAACACGTCTTAAACAACAAAAATGTGTAGCAACATACACTTGAAAGAAAAAAAAAATAAAATAGGTTAAGTCTTTTTTTCCATTCCTGCTGTAGCTGCAGTTGAGTAGAGGTCACTGCTGGTGGGCTAACAGCAGCATCGTGGGAGGAATGGCATCTGCTTGCAGGGATATCAGCTGGGGTGTGCTGCCACTTACTGCCTGCACCTAACCCTCATCTTCCAGATATTATCTCAAGGTGCCACTGAAGACTTTGAACTAAGAGAGGTCAAATGTAACATTTCTAGTGGAGCACACAGGCCTCACAGAAGGATAGCAGATACACCTGTGTAGAGTCAGGGAGGTAGCAATGCCCAAAACACTGTCAGATTATTTGTTTGCTGAGTCAGAAGTCTCAACCAGTTTGTGCTTTAATTCTCCATCTATGATTGCCCACATCTAGGATATTCAGTTATGAGAATAACCATGCCAAAGTGGGAGAGATCCTTACAGCAAGCAGTAATAAGAGACTTTATTTTCTTACTTAGTTAGAAAGGCATGAAAAGAAATTTAAAAATGGTTGTAGAGGAGAGATGCAGAGGAAACACAAATGAGATTGAAATAGAAATTTTCAATATGTAAAATAAATTACTAAAATATTCCTTCTCAGAAACAAATATATTTATCTATCCTAACTATGCTTCAAAGTGAGATAAGAACTGAACTGTTTTTCATTGGTTTTGAGGATATAGCCAGTTATTTTCATGGAGAATTGCTATGTCACCTTTTAATCAGAAGAAATAATACATCACAGAACAGGCAACGTTTGTTGTTTATTTCCTTAAGACCAGTAAGAATGCAACATGATAAATTGTAAAATTAGACAGCTTAAAATGTTAGCTCAATAAAAGACATCAGGTATTGTTTATGGATTGCAGTGAGGTTTTGCTATTTTTTTTTTTAATTGTTCCTGCATTACTTGTGGGCATGTGACATAATTTATGCTGTTATGTTGTCAGGCTTCTGATCATGGGAAGGACTATTTGTTTAGACTGTGTAGCTCTTCACTTTAATTCACTCTGGCTCCAGTGTGACATGTTAAAACTACTATCAGTGCAAAATCCAAATTTCCCAGAAAGACTTAAAAGAGCACCCTCAGTGAACTGAAATTATCTCCTCTTAAAGCTAATTACCTTAGTATACTTAAGAAAGTAGCACTATAGGAAATCTGTTTCTTTAGACTTTCTTCTATTTCTTTAAATGCCTCAGGTCAGCATGAATAATTATTGTTTGCTTTTATTGCTATTTTTTTCATTATTCATCTACATGCCTCTGAAAGGACATAAAACTAAAATAATCCAACAAATTAAGAGTAATTTTTTAAGGCACACATTCATTATTAAAAAACAAACAGAAAATATTTTCACCTTTCAGTTTATTTTATTAGAAAGAAAGTACTGTGAGGTTTCTATTTAATAGGAAGCTTTAAAGCATTAATGAGTCTCACAGGGCAGTTATTGCAAGTAAATATGGAATGTGTCCAAAATTAAATACATTCTACAATTATCTGTTACCTAAGGGGTGGATGTAGGAGAAATATGCATCAAAGGCTGCTTGCTGATGAAAACAACACATGATTCTGCATTCTATGTCACCTTCTTTCAAAGCACTCCACCTCACACCATGAGCAGCGTAACAACTTTCCAGGTCCACAAGAGTGGATTTGGAGCAGTTTCTTTATTTTATCTGACCCAAACATAACTTTGGCAATGGTTTTAAAGCCCCATATCCCCAGGATTTTATGACCTCACAGGAGTTGCCTTTTATAAGGGCCAGCCTGGGAGACAAATCAGGAAGCTGTCATACTCCAAAGCCTTCAGTGTGTACTGGGACATAAGGGGCTGGCTGAGGTGAGAAGGGTTTGAGAGAGACTTCAACACAGCTCACTCTCACCTATATCCCACTTCCATTCCTATTTATACCAATTTTATACCAATTAGGCACTCCTTTCTTATTCTTATTATTGAGTTTTTTCCCTGTTAGTGCTTTATGATTCAGCTCATCCTTTGTGCAACTCAGTCATGAATATATGGACTCCCCTACACCTATTCAGACTGGAGCTGTGTTCACCCCTCTCTAGATATGTATTATTGAGACACTGCCAAATGCACTTTGTCTCAAACACCTTGTACTGATTTCACTTTTTATTAAATGTAACAAACCATTGAGACATGAAAATAAATAAGGAATTATACAGAAAAGTTAATTTATTTGAAATAAATGATAGATCAGTATTCCTACACCTCTTCTAATCCTGGATTATCTACATGGAAAATAACCATTACTCTTTTTCATTGCCTATTTAGAACAAGCTCATAAAGAATAATGAAATTTTTTTAAAGCAAGTTTTTAGATATTATCTTCTGTTTTATTGTCAAGGAAATAAGGAAAAACACCACCACAATAAATAAAAAATCAAAGCACCTTCTGCAAGCAACCATAATTGCTCACATATCTGCTTGTTCATCACCCCAGTATCCCTTGTCAGGCTCTTTGGACAAAGATTAATTTTTGGCCCAAAAGCAGCAAAATGAAACCTCTAAATATCATGATAATTTTAGTAATCCTCCCAGTAATATTACCCCTTATCCTAGACTTTGCTTATGTAGTCTTCCCTTTTTCTACACAAAGCCATTGATCATATTGTAAGGAGCTTATCATGTTGAATCTCCCTCCCCTAGATTAGCTAGTTTAGGAACACTTTCCTTTTAAAAATCAGTATTGAATTTCTGGAAGAAAGAGGAAAAAAATTTGATTTTAAATCTACAGCAGAAAGTCTGCTGTGGAATAAGACAGGTAGAAGAAAAGGGATTTTTAATTCTATGTTATTTTTCAGAAGTAAGCTAAAGATCAGCAAAGAGTTGTGAATCTCTTGTTATTTTAGCCCTTTCTACATAGGATGTTTTACATAATCAAAAAATCTCTTAGGGAAAAACTCCTCATGAACTCATGGCTACAAAGTCATCTTGCAAAAGGGAATAACACTGCTAATTGCACAGGAAAATAATTCCCCTTATCAGTATCCCCTTTTGGTTCTATTCTTGTCTTTTTGGTTTAGGGATGAGAATGACACTTCCTAATAAGCTGCATTTAGAATGCTTCTCAGTAGCATGATAATGGAGAAATTGATTGATTTTCTGTGCCTTCCATAATGAAGGCTACTTAGTTTTTATCTTTATGCAACAATGATAATGATAATCATTTTCTTTAAAGCCTTGTGGCAATCCCTCCATTTTATCCAATAGCATATAATGATGAGCTTAGCAGATCATGAAATATTTTCTTTTCAGATGGATAACAGTCTGAACAGAAATCAGAATCAGAAAAGTAACTTACATGAATGAGAATCAAAACAATTTGAACCATAAGAAAAGTTTAGGAAACAAGAAAATTTAGACAATTTGTTGAAAGGCATAGTCCAGAAGTGGACTATTTAGTTTTACAAGCTAAAATGCTCCCTGCTGCAGACAAGTCTAAAATCTAGTGTGTAACCAGTGCACATTAATGTTTCCAGGAACCAGTTTGGGGTTTGGGGTTTTGGTTTGGGTTGCATTAGGATTTTTTGCTATTTTGTATTTATTAGCTAAATCCTGAGCTCTTGTAAAAAAAAAAAATTTAAAAATCCTGCAGCAAAAGCAGATTTCTTACCATAAAAAAGCAACTTTAAAAAGCTTGACTAAGGTAGACTAGGGAGTAGGGCAAGTTAGTGATTTAAATACAGTTTGGGTTTAGCAGTTTAATTTTTTATCCTTTTTTTTATTTTGTGGGTACACACATAAGCATTCTACATGTACATATTTAAGCAACATAGCATGTGTTCTAGTGATTAACATAAAGGTAAGCTCAACATGTAATAGTGTAAAACTGAACTGGGATATTAACTCACTAACTGTTATCGGAAATTAGAATCCAGTGGAGTTCTGTGTACTAGTGCTGAGGTTAAAGACATGAGGAATCAAATATATACAGACATACAAATTTCCAACAGGACTCTGAAGGTTTATTCCTTTTTCTTTCTTTTTAAACAAAATCTGAAGTATCCTGCATGTATTTTGGGGTCTTTTGAGAATGCTTTCCCAAGTATTTAGACACCATGGTGGTATCTTTTTTCAAACCAAAAAAGAGCAAAGAGCAGATGGAACTTCAAACCTGAAGTAAAGCAGCAGCAAGAGATAGCTGATGACATCTGAAAATGACAGGACTGCTGATTGTCATCAAGCAAGTTGCCTACATTTTAAAGAAGTCAGAAAACCTGTTCATTCTTTAATTTTGGGGGGTTTGTGATTTATTAAAATGTGGTGGTTTGCATATTTTGATATCCTGATTTTCCTCTAGCTTGGACATGCATGCGCTAAAGACCTTAGTAACTTTGCAAAAGACCTTTACACACAATTCTATCAGTGCTAGTCCACAAAAATGCTGGTGTCATGCTTTGAAGTAATGAATTCATGTCTGACTTTGTGATTCTAAAGGTCCTTAGATGGGAGTGAAAAAATAACAGAGACATTCTGGGGTAATCTTTGGTTAATCTTTGACTGACCTCTTGGAGAATGACTGGATTTCTACTGTGTGGACATTTGTGGTTGGAGCTGAAGGAGGGGCAGACTTCCAGAAATGGGAAAGTCTGAGAACAGCTGGAATATGGTTCCACAGATGCTGTGACAGTATCCAGAAATATCTGTGGTATGACAGAAATGGTGGAGGAGTCAGGAGATTATATTATGCACATTTATTACAGCTCTTTTTTTCTGCACCTCACCTTAATTTCTTCATGAAACAGAGCCTGGGGATCCATTGTTTAACAGTATTTCAAAAAAATAAAATACAGGATTAAACCTCAAGTTTACCATAAACAAAAGTCTGAAAAAAGATCTTGCAGTCAACACAGGAAACATTTAAAATATAAAGTTAGTAAGTCTTATTTAAAATAACTTTAATTAGAACATTCTGGAGACTAGATTTACTAGTGTCAGTTCTTCAAAATGTTGTACTGATGTTCAATTATTTAAATTTAAATGCATAGTTGAGCACAACAAATACATTCCCCTATGCTTAATTGACATCATTTTGTCCAATCAATTCAGGTTTCTCGTTCTCCAGTCTCATGGGCAATCACAGCATGTGTCATCTGGTTCCCTCCAAGCTTGGAAAAAACCCAGCAGCTTCTCAGCCCTTTACAAATCCTTCTGATCCCATTCAACAAGGAAGTGCTGAGACCACCAAAGCCAGCAGTATTTCATGGCGCAGCTAATAGCTGTGTCAGTGACCAGTGAGAGCAAACCTTTGTAGCCCCAGCAATATCAGTGCTGCCAGTGATACCAGATACCTCTTTAAGCCTTGCTCCTGGTACAGTGATGGGTGAGAAAGGCCAACTGATTGCTCTGTCCACCTATATTTGTAAGCATGCTGTCCTTACTGTAATTAACTCACATGCCCACAATAATGAGGTTTCTCCTGCTGTCCTTTACTGAGGTCTCTAATAACCTTTTACACCATGTTCTGCAATATTTCTATCCAACTTCTGTGTGCTTTTCAGCCAGCTTGAGCTACACTGTCCTGCACTGCAGCACTATAGAAACTCAGAATTTCTACTCTACATCTGAAATTCTCATTCTATACTTTTTCTTTCTCAGGGTTGAACAAATTCAGGATAAAGCCTGTGAATTACAGGATCAATCTCAGTTCATTAGCCTTACCTTCTCCTCAATTTTTACTGCATTTTCATTAGCTCACTTAAGCTGATGATTTAACAATTATTAAAATTCCACAGAAGCTGTGTTGACAATCATTGAAATCTTCATTGATTATGAAAGAATAGACCAACATTTCGGTCTATTCAGACTATTCAGTCAGATTTGGAGGTTTCTGCTAAAATGGAGAAGCTTTACTTTTGGCTGGGTCCTTCCTCTAAGCTTGTGTCAAATTTATATTTGATCTTTGACACTGGGATGTTATTCTGAGGTTATTTAGTTATTTCTAATGCCTATAAAAATCTAATGATTTACAGAACTTCTGTTCTATTAGTGGAAAAAAAGTTAATTACCCATTCAAAGAAAAAGAAAAAATAAAAAATAAAAGGTGTGATGCTGAAGTGTGTAAATACCACATCTTGATGGAAATTTACTTTGGTAGGTGTTATGCAAACCTCCCAACAAGTCAATTGTGTTGCTATAAGACACTGCCCAAGTTCTCATTAAGAGATTTGGCCTTGGTCTCTAAGGTCAGGTCCCAAGAGGCTATTTGATTCCAGATGCAGGCATAGTCTAACCTGCAGCTACTCACTACTTATACCCCTTTCCAGGGAAAGAAATCTGACTTCAGAATTTTCAGCATTTAAAAAAGAATCTATCCATGAATACCCATGAAGAGGGGGATGGGTGTGATGCACTGTATCAGGAACAGTGCCTTTGTTAAGGAAACAGCTTTATACCCGGGCAATCCTTATGTCTGCTGACATCATTGTCCAAACGCGAGTCACATGCTATCATACAGCTGACCAAGCCAAGATTTTGGAAAACTCTAGAGTACAGAAGTGAGCTGAGAGATATCAAGGTGCTGAGACCCAAGGAAATGGTTGGAAATGGTTTGGAAGAGGCAGCTGTGTAGTACAGGCTTTGAACATGAACAGTTAAATGCCCAAGTAAAAGAGATTAAAGACAACACATAAACAACCAGCTTGAAAACAGGGAAATTATTTTTGTTATGTTCTTCCAGCAGAACCTAGTGTGCCTCTAGTGCAGACTCTGCAAACTTGCACTTCTGGCACATTTTTCCCGAGTCACTAGGCTATACAACTTCACTTGTGGAACTATTCCTGGTTAATCCTATGCTATGACACAGCCACTCCTTGATGTCTGGAAACGAAAGAACATTTCCATGAGCTGCAGATGCCAAAACAAGAGGTTGCTTTAAGGAAAGGGTTCCTTTAAAAATGGATGAGCACACTCTTGGCTTAGATTAAGCCTACTAGAAGTAGGCAGAGGATTTTCCTAAATCTTACAGACAACTTTTATCCCTGGCCATTTATCCTCTGAAGACACCTTGTTGAAAGTTCAGCCTTGCCCTTCTAAAAGCATTACTGGTTTGGTCCTCTACGACTGAGCTCTGTAAGGCACAAGTCCCACAAAAGCATAAAGATTTTGGGCAGGTTGAGAAAGAGAAGGACTATGAGTCAGGTTGGGTATCCATAGGAATGCACTACATTTTTCATTGGAAAAAAATTAATAAATCCTGCATTAGAGGGTTTCTGCTTCTCTGAAGCAGGAAGTGTAGCAGTGCTGCTCTGTCTTGTGAACATAAGTGTCCTGCCTTACACTCAGATGCTGGTGGTCGGCTGGACCATGTCCTGTTTTCAGAATCTGGCCAAGTGTAAATATTTCCTGGAATTTTTGTTATGGTTTTAAAACAAAGGTCAGCATAAGAGAACAGACTACGTATCAGTCCTTTTTCCTTCAGAATTAAAGCTCCTTTGTGAGATTGCAAGAACCTGACTGCGTAGGATTTACTTTCCCTATCTTCAAAGCATGGCCATTTGGCACATAGGAATGGCTCTGTGAGTTCTCCAGCTGACTAATCTCAAAGAAACTCTGTTAACTTACTCAAGGCCTGTGACTGACCAAACCACAACAAACTGTGCCCCACATACCTTATGAAAGAGATGCTGTAATAAAGGAGAGACAAATGATATTTTGTTATCTGTAAGCATCAACAGAAGACTCTTCATTGATACCGGAGATTTCAGTCACCATTATACCAGCAGCTGGAACTAACTCCTCTCAGAATGCTGATCTCAAATTGCAACTGCATCGAAACAAACACTGGAAATCAGGAAGAGACTGTTAGGGAAATTACCTCCCCTTACCTGCCAGCTGTATAAGAGCACATGTTGTACCTGCACCATCTGTGGATACAGCTTCACTGTAATTTAAAGTGTAAAAGCCATCATATTTTTCTGTCAGGATTCAGGACTCCCTAGTGTACACTAATATGTAAAACACTTTGTTGGTATAAGGTCCAATTGCATGTGCACATATGTCAGCCTTTACTGAGGCTCACTAAGTCATTGTCAGGCAGATGTTGTTTTGCCAGGTGTGCTTTTGTAGAACTGACATCTGGATAACTTTCCCAGAGAGCATTTTTAAAGTGGAGATGGGCAAAGTCAAAAGGTTTAGAGGTTCAATTAAATAAGCATCTAAAAATCTGGATGATTATCTGAACCCAATCAAGATCTCCAAAATAAGGGTATAAGCCTTATTGAATATCCAAATATTATATTATTTCCCTGCCATGATGACTATTTTAAACTTGTAGGTTATTTGAAGTCAGATTTTTGCAAACTACAAAGTTTTGTTTAAGTCTTGCATAAGGCTTCAGGTCAGTTTTATTTTAGCCAAATGGTTTTCCTAGTCTGTAGTTTAAAGCCTGGTGAACCATATTACATTCCATTTAACCTAGGTGGAAAATTTCCCATTATTTTGAATAAAAAAAGGGAAGCCTTAAGCTATGCATCTTACAAAATATATCTAATGCAAAAAGCAGAAACTCTGTATAGGAATAAGGCTTTAACTTGCCCATATGTTTTGATGGGAGAAATGGGATATTCCTACCAATACCAGTGGTTCAAAAGTCATTTTTTCGTTTCTTTGTGAAAGCGCATTACATTTGTAATTTGGGAGAATTCAATAAAATGCCTCTGTTTTCTGCTGTAGAAAACTAACTAAATTAAAATGAGAAGTATTTGATAGACTTGGACAATTTGGAAGGTTGGATGCTTTTTGCTGCAGAAATATTTTGGTGTTGGTGTTACCCCAAACAAAATAAACATAATTCTTGTTATTGTCATTTTAAAGTTCTTGACAGGCAATAATAAAAGTTTTACCTAAAGACTGGATTTGAGGGAATAATTAGTAATAGCTAATTAATTATATAGGCATGGCTTAATTAAATAGGTATGGCTTATTTCTTTATCTAAAAAATATTCCTCCAGAGGAAGAAAAAATTGGTGATGGAATTTTCTATCAAGGCTAATAGAAAATTCTTTTCAACTCAATGAAATTCCTCAAAGTAATTCTCTCCACTAATTCATTATTTATAATTCTGTGATGGTAATGTCAGATGATACTGCTTTATTCAGTTATTCAGTAACTTGTTTTTCTTGTAAGAAAGGTTTGTCTGACAGAAGACATGTTTGTTAAAAATATGTGAGAATTTTTCAGAAAAATATTCTAATTCAAAGAATTACTTATTGTGATATGTTACCAAATGCTTCCAGAATATTTTTGTAGAATGGAAGTAATAAAACTGGAACCATTGACAATGAATCAATTGGCTTGCTTGGGACATGAAAAATACAATTCTTTCCACTGATATAAAGAGCCATTACAAGAAAACAACCTGGAAACAATATAAATGTGCAAATAGGAATTCCACAGTTTTCTGTACTTTTGACTACATTCATACCTTTACGGTAGGGCATAAAGACACATTGTAGAAGAACTTTTATTTTGCGACACAAGTTCTCAAAGTTCTCAGTGCTACCACCTTTCAGATTATGTAGAGATCACCAAGAACTCTGTAGACTCTACTCATTTGACAGATATACTATACTATATATTTCATTATTCTGTACATTAATGATGAAAAAATGTGAAATATGATGGAATCACAGAATCATTAAGGCTGGAAAAGACCTCCAGGATCATTGTGTCCAACCTCTGACTGATCACCACCCTGTTAAATACACCATGGCACTAAGTGTAATTTTTAGTCATTTTTTGAATACTTCCAGGAATGATGCCTCTACCATCTCCCTGGAAAGTTTGTTCCAATGCTTAACAACCCTTTCCATGAAGAAATTCTACTTGATGTCCAACCTGAACCTCTTCTGGTGCATCTTGAGGCTATATCCTCTCATCCTGTCACTTGTCACCTGGGAGAAGAATCCAACACCCACCTCACTACAGCCTGCTGTCAGGTGAGTGTAGAGAGTGATAAGGCTCCTCTGAGTCTCCTTTTCTCAGAACTAAACAATCCCAGCTCCCTCACCAGGTTCACTGCCCTTCTCTGGACTCACTGCAGCACCTCAATGTCCTTCTTGCAGTGAGGGGCCCAGAACAGGACGCAGGATTCAAGGTGTGGCCTCTCCAGTGGCACACACTGGCTCATGTTCTCCTGCTGATAGTCAGCACCCTCAAGTCCTCTTCCATTGGGAAACCTTCCAGCTACTGTGCAGTCCTCCATGGGGTTGTTGTGACAGAATAGATGAGGTTAAATCAGAAAAGACTGAAGGACTGGTAGAACAGGCATTCAAATGCCAAGAACCACCTTGTTTTCAGATGAGGATATATGTTAAAAAGCAAGTAAGGTACCATGTTGTCTTGAGATATATCAGAGATGAGTCCTATTGGTCAGTCTTTATCTAGCAAGGTGTTTTTTAGGGGTTCTGTTTGCACATTAATTGACTTACATTTATTCATGTATTGTTTATCATAAGGGCAGACTTCTGTTAAGCAGCCTAGGTAGATCTCCTCAAGCTTTTTAAAGGAGATTACTATTAATGCCTCATGCAGGAGGTTAACAGAAATTCCTTTCCCCTCTCCTGAATGTCACACTTCTGGTCATTCTGCCAGGACTCCAATTCCTCTCTTGCAGAATTTCTGTGAAATGAAGACGATAAGGAGGTGAAGAGGAGGTTTCAGCAGCTGGTACACAAACATCTAATGACAGCTCTGCAGCCAATAAATACCCTGAATAAATAAAAACATATAAGATTTTTTTATACAGCAAGCTAAAGTGCTTTAAGATAGCTTAATTACAATAAACCTATGATAAAAAAAAATTGTAGTAGATCATTTTCTCAGTCATGATCTTATTAGTTCTGATTTATTAAAACTTCCTCTTCTCCAGAATAATTTCTGAATCCTGTGATGCAAAGGCTTGTCTGTAGAGAAGTCTATCCTGAAACTTCAGGTTTAGTTCTCTTTCATTAACAACATTTTCATCACACAAAAGTAAGTCTATTCATAGGATAAAATAAATATTTTTTTAAAAAAATATATATGCTTATATCTGTATATATATATCTGTATATATATATATATAAAAAAAAACATAGTTGTTATGATAGGTGCAGGACTGACAATTATAGGAAAAAAAAATGCTTGTATTCTACTGAAAAAAAGCACCAATTGTATTTACTTCCTTTACAAAATAAAATATTGTTTGTTCTTTTCAGAGTTGGCCTTATTTTTACATGAAGTGAACTTTAAGATAAGACTTTATTTTCAAACATAAAAGGATTTTCTTTATCTCACTTCCTGACACTCTGCTTTAGCTGTTTTTTCTTTAAAATAATCATTTGACCTTTTAAATTGCTAGAACTGGAGATAAAACATCACAGAGCCTTTGGAGATGACAGACAACTGATCAAATAATTTTCAGTTGCTCTATCTGTATCTTAATGTAGTGGGTTGCAAAATCTAGCCACATTTGAACAGCATCAATCTGGTCTTCTGTCATTTATGTACAGAACATTTTCACAGAAATCCTTGGTAAAACTGACCTCTAAAAGAGTATATTTTTCCAGATTGTTGTGAGAAAAAAACCAAACAAAACAGAGGAACTTATCTCATTACATTGGAAATTAGCTCAACCACGAATCAGTGTGCACCTGCTAAAATAATTGTCTCTTTCTGGTATTTTCCATATAATGCTTTCTCACTGTGCTATGCCTTGTAGGTAAATTAGCTATCTTTTAAGTAGACCTGATGGCAATTAAACTTGATGAATAATTGCTGTGATTCCAAGGTATTATTCTTTTCTTCTTTCAACCTTGTTATTTATATGAATTTTCAGCCCAAGCATAATTTTGTGAAATGTAGAGAAATCTGAAGACAGCCAGAAGATGTTTAAGAAGGCAAAATAGGTCATAGATAGCTTTTTAAAAAGTTGAATAAAAATTAATTGACGTCCAGGAAGATCAGACAGAACAGCTCCATCTCCTCTTTTACCAGACCTGGAGCTGAGTCTCTGTCATGCAGTGATAAATTTGATTAGATATGCTGGTAGCATGGCCAAGATGATTCAGGTCTTCTTCTTGTGACAGATCCCTATGATTTATGCTACACAAAATTTTTGTCCAGATTAATTTCATTAAAAAACGCAGCCCTACAGTTTAATCATGCCAGATATGTGCAATGTGTGTTAAAAAGCACTGCAAAAAAGAGCATGGACCACTAGAGGTCTGAGCATGAAGTCAGATGTGTGTTATTGTCTATCGACACAACCTCCAAAGAAGTTTAAAGGAAACACCTTGAGACTTGTGTGGATTTTTATTAACCCTGCACTGTGAATTGATGGGGTGCTGGGGAAAAACAAACATAGGCAGAGAAAACATGAGGCCTGCCCTGCACAAGAGCTCTTTATTGACAGTTTATGACATAGGCTTGGAGTGGCCCAATATTGTTCCTATGACCTTTGCCTCCCAAAACTTACAGGCGTTTTGAGACTTTGTTCACCCCGTGAGGGCCTGCTGGCCTTGTCATTGCAACTTTCTTCTCAGTGTTGTTCTGAGGATTAATCCTGAGCACTGGAGACAATTACAAGTGTTTTTTGCCATCCCTTGACCTAAATTTCTGCCTGCTTCACTTTCCTAATCGACACACAGACCTAGTTCAGGGTTGTGACAAATTCCACGGGACAGATTAGTAACAGGGCCTACAGTTAACAAAACTGAGCTCACACCCAAATTCCATGCCCATATTAGCCCAAATTCAAGATGTTGAAGGTTGCAAGGTTGCAAGACAGGAAAGGACACATGCAGCCTTTACTTTTTTTTTGGTCTTCCCCACGTGTAAGGAAAAGCATTGCAAGAAATAAAGCTGTCTTGAATCCATTTGATTTTTTGTCCTATCTTAGCAAGCCTACAGATACATGTCTTTTGGTAAAGAAAAAAATTAGTGCAGTTGGGTTTGTTACCTTTATGAGTATTAAATTTTAGGTTAGGAAAGGTATCTCCCTTGATCCCAGTATACCTTTCTGTATTATGCTCTGTTATTTTGTTTGTTTGTTTGTTTTCGTTTCTGCAGCAGTTTTCTTTTCAATTTTCTACATATCTTAAAAAAAACTGCTACAAAAGTGGACACAAATAAATGTTTTGGCTAAATACTCTAAAACCAAGAGCAGGCATAATGTAAAAGATCAGGATGAAAATTAAACTTGCTTCAAAAGAAATCCAGCATTGCTACCAGACTTCATGTTATCTAGCAGGACTCATTAAAACAAAATTGAACAGAGCAGTAAAATAGATAATAAGTATTCACTAAGTTCTAGGGCCAATTTTTCTGAGTGATTGAGTTCTTCGAGAGCTTGCAGAGATTAAAAGCCTGCAATCTATTTTCCTTACCAGAGTCCCAGTGTTGTGTCTTGCCAAATCTGTCTTGAGAACTAGAACAGGAAATACCCTCCCAGCAGTTGTATCTGTAGATTTCTCAGCTTAGGCTTTTACTCACAAACAGTATTCTGCATTTCTGGGGCACGGTCATATTTTTTGTTTCTATCCAAAAAGTTCTCAAATAGCAATGGATGTTAAATATATATCATTCAAAAGAGCCAATAAAATGGAGAATTTCAACCAAGCTGTTAAAATATAACAGCTAAGAAAGGACAGTCAGTAGAAAACAAGACCATCTGAAGTATCAATTTAAGCATAATAATAAATCTGTAAAAACTGTGGTGACCTTTTTCCCTATTTTTTCTTGCCTCCAGTTTCCGCTTTACAATGGTTGTAATATAATATATTTTTTTAATTGGCAAGTAGATATATTGTTGTTAGAACAAGTAAAAATCACCTGTCAGATAATTCTGTGAAGTGAGAAATAACAATAAAATAGTAAGTACTACATACACTACTTATAGTCCATATAAGTACACCTGGTCTCCAAGAGTGGAACACCTTAAAATCATCTCCTGGAAATGAAGATAAATTCAGAATCTGTTTGGTTTTTGTTTTTTTTGTTTTGTTTTTTTTTAAGGATTAGCTAAAAACTACTTTTGTATGTATAGTCACATCAATTAGTTGCTTCATGTATATGCCAAACTTCTTCACAAACCAGAAAAATTTTTAGTATTTGTTACACACTTGGGTAAAGAGCTCTCACATGATCTATCAATCTGCGCTAAGAACCTTTTCTCTGTTTGCTTTGATGATCCTTAGTTGCAATATTTAGAGAAATAACAAACAATTAATGTCTTTTTAACGTCTCCATGCTAGTCTCAAGTTTATTGGTGTCTTTCATGTTCTGCCTCCCCCATTCTATATCTCTTCCAAAATGTTTTGGTTTTTTTTCAAACCAAGCCTTTCTTTGCTCATGCAATCCTGTCCCCGCTCTCTGAATATTTTCCAGATCTACTTTATTTGGTTTTGAGATTCAGGGTGTCAGCTGGATTTAAACAGTTGTATAATGAAGTAGAGGTTGAGATGATCTCTGCTTAACTCTTTATTCATGGTGACATCTGAAATATGGGAAAACTATACTGAAATGCCAAGATAGTCCAAAGAACTACAAATAGTAATGTTGAAAACAAAAGTTATGTCCAGGTTTTCGCTTTGGGCTTTGTTGCTGGGGTTTTTTTAAAACTTTTATTAGCATGGTTCTTTCTTTTGGAGGTTCAAAGTACAAAATTTTAGCAAAGAACTTTGAAATATCAGTAAGTGACTATGAACCATTCTGACTTGGAGTTTGAGAGACTTCATATTTTAATGGAATCTGTACATATCAGTAAAAATCTGCAAAAAACCCCTCCACTGCTCATTAAAGAAAATTATACAACATTCAAGAAACTTCCACAAAACGTCCATAGCAGTTTATTTTTTTTCTCCCTCCCTGGTCATGTCATTAGCTTCTGAGTAGCATGGTAAAGTAAAATCCAACACCAGCCCCAGTTGCTCCTTTTATAAGATGACCATCAGGAAATGTTTCAGCTGATAAGTGCCAAAGTGCTCCAGAAACCCATAGACACAGATGCAGTCCAAAACACAAGGAAAACCTTGCTTGGGGAACAGCCATGCTCTCCAGACTGTTTAATTCTACTATTGCTACTTCCTACTGCCTGCACACCTCAAAGGCAGCAAATTAATCTTATGTGTGAGCAGATAATGGCTGAGAGTCTACCAAAGAAATAAAAGGAGATTTCCAGAGCAGCCTGTGGGAAGAAACAAAAGCTTCAATACAGGAAGACAGAAACAGCAGGCAACAAAGCAACAGCAGATGTGGGGTAAAGAGGAAGCAATGAAAAAGTGGATTTGGAAACATGAAAAAAAGACAAGAACCCAGAGAACAGAGCAGGAAGACCCAATGGAAAACATTAAAAATTTTATAAGTAAAGGGATCCAGAGTCAAGATGTCAGAAGGACTAGAAACTTGGCCACCAGAATAAAAAATGGGGGAAATTAACATCCTACTTCTGTAAAAGATGGAAGCTGGAGTGTCATTGATCCATGGGATTCTTGGCATACGTGCAGGAGTTACTGAAAGAAGAGCTGGTGAAGGGCACTGTGCACAGAGATGTGAACTCTGATGAATGGCAGGAAACCTGGGCAAGGTTGGTTTCTCAGGCTGCAGAATAAATGCACAGTTCCTGTGCCATCTCTGTCTCATGAAGTCCTGAAAGGTTTTCCTAATCCCTACAGAGGTGAATATGCAAATTGTTTTGGGAGGGGTGGAAGGTGACACAGAGCCCAATGATCTCCATAAGTCCTTCACTGCTCTGTGTCATGTCTTCTTGACATTAGGAACAAGAGGAAACTACATAATTAATAAGGTGATTTTACAGTAAATGTTTTAGATTGTTAAATAATGTTGTGGGTGAGCAAGGAAAAAAATCCCAAACAACAACATACAAATTTGTGTTCCTTGTCAGCAGCTGTGGTTACTTAGGAAGGTTTAACCTCTACCAGTCTGTGTATGAAGAGTAGATGCCTAATATTGTCCAACCTCTCAGTACTTACTGTGAAGTGAGACACCAAAGAGCACAAAAGATGCTGACAGGGACAGCACCACATTCCATGTTCCACATGCAGGAGAGCTGATAACTGCACATGTTGCTGAACTATTCTAGTGCTAATGATTGAGAAGATGAATCAGATTGCCTCACCATAAAAGTTGCACTGGAGATAGTACCTCGTGTCATCGTTTGTTTTTGGCCCAGCTGGTCTTTATTCAGTCACCTGCATGTATAAGTGCCAGTTATCTCCTGAAGGTCCTGAGATCTAAGGTGCCAGACAGTAGCCTCCTGCTTCACACTAATAAAATTACCCCATTTTTGTGTCTGGAAGTTATTGAAAAGTATAGAAATCAAAAATCCCTACCAGCATGAAAACACTACTTTCACATTATACGATTGATTTTCACTTTTCAAATCTTCAAGAAGTCCATCTTGAGGTCAAGCACCCAACTGAACTTCAAGCCAACTTGAACTTCATGACTCAGAAGAATTGTGGAAATGCAACTAAAAAATTTAGACATCACAGTTCCAAGTAGCTGGACATCTTGGACAACTGGACAGCATTTATGCACTGCCAAAAGTCTTTATTGAGTCACAAGACATAATTTTAGGAGTGAATATCACACAAGCTGTTAAACAAAGTTGGTTATGGACAGTTCAGTTTTCCAAGCACTGCTTTTAGTGACCTACAAATGAATGTTTACAGCCTATCATCAGATGCATACATTACGTTGGTTTATAAAAGTTCTGGAAGAGTCTACTAGAGCTAAGCAGAATTTAATCATTAGGAAAGTATTTCAAGTCATTAAAATGAGCATATGTGTCTTGGAAAAGTTGATATGTAGAATTCTAGTGGAGGGAGGGGGAGAAACAACAATATTTTACTCATTAAATAACTTCTCTCATGTCGTCTTCTAAACTGTGCATGGATACACAGCAGTTCACAGAAAACACATTTGCATCAGATTCCTGGAATTGGATTCTTTTTAGTATTCTTTGATGGAAAATGAAGGCTTGGCTGCTTACCAGATTATTTGCTCTATGATAAATGTAAAAGTTTTACAAGCTCTGAAGGATTGTGGACAATCATTCCTGAGAAATTTGATCATCACTGAGTCTGTTGCAAAAACTGAAGATACACTACCAGCTCACTAAATCCTATAACTGAGATATGAATGTAGAATTTACACGAGAAGGCTAATGTAAAGCATATTTATTAATTGTGAATAAGAAATTCAATTACACACCTCCATAACAAACAAGGTCTCTTGGAAATAGCACGACAGTGGCACATGACACACTTTCAGGAGATCAGTTATCTTCCACCTGAGCTATCAATTGCCTTGCTTGAAGTTCACAACACTGCAAATCTCTACAGTCAACACTACTTCCAAACTTGTATTTGCACCCCTCTTTCTGTCTCTGATATCCTAATCTTTTGCAACAAGCTTAAATACCTTCTCTTGGCATTAAAAAAGAGCGGGATGTTATTTTAGCATCACTAGTTTCAGATTTAAGGTCACTGAATGTACCACTGTTTCCAGGTTTCTGAAATGTTACATAAATCTGGGCAGTTCATTCCAGTATCAAAATTATTTCATTCTTCTTTTATGCTGATTTCTGTCAACATGCTCTCATAGATATTCACAAAACAGCAGACTTACTACTTTGGGATGGAAGTCCATGCACAGTGCTAGGAGTACAGTGGGTATATGTGTTGCAGAATCTTCATCGCAATATTTTCATCAGTGGATATTCTGAATATCCATACAAATCATTCATGCTCATTTTTTTTTTTTATCAGTGGGGCTGATAAAAGACTTTGTTTCTCTATCCAGCCACATATTTTGACAAAACTGGGGGATATTTTTATATTTTCTCCCTCTACAAAATTTTGGCTGAAATGGAAGTTGTTGGAGAGGTAAGAGAATGACAGTTTTTTTCTGACAGAGATATGGACATAAAACATAAGTTAATAAGACATTTCCTTAGGAAAATTCCAGCCCCTTTATCTCTCACTGAGTGAGTCACTTTTGCCCAAGAATGTTTGTGTTTTCTCTGTAAGCATTTAGGCCCTGTTATCCTCATATCTCTCCTGTAAAGATTTACTGTCACAGTGGAAATTCATAGAGGAAATAGGCACCCTAGAAAAGAGTTTTTCAATGGAGACTGTGTGGCTTCAGAGAAATGGTTTGCAATGTGTTGGTTGAGCCTAGAAACACACAAAGTGACTAATTCCTCTGCTGAGTCATGATAATAATGCATGCTAGAGCTCTGCACAGAGAAGGCAGTAACATGAGGGTTCCAGTGAGATTGTTGAGGGGTTATTTTAAGTAAACTTAATAGATAGATCCTAGGTCCAGCCAGAGTTCAAGTGGGTGTGACATGTTTCACTCTGGGTCTGACAGGAAATAAAAAAACATAGACCTGTTGAATTGAAGGAGCAATTATATATTGACACTTATTTTAGAATTCTTGGAATTCATGTGCTCCATTTTTCTCACCACACCTGCAGTGAATTCTAGCTACCCCCAGTGTTTCTGACACAGTTTCAATCTAGCCAAAGAAGGTAATAGTATGCCTGGCATCCATGCAGCTTGGATTATCATCTTATGGCAGCATAGCTGACATAACTAAATTAATTTGACTTAAGAAATCAGAGAAGTCTTGAACTGTTGTCTTGTAGATGACAAACCAGTGCCTTATCAGCTGAGCTACTCAGATCCAGTCTGCAGTACTCTTAAGTGTGATTTCATCTAAGTAATGTGTTGCTGAGTCTAATGTCAAATGGATCTATCACATTACAACCTTTTCTAATTAAAGGAAAAGAAGATTAAATGTGTATGATCAGTCATTTAAAAGGCTGTAGCAGATTAATAGTCAGCATTTTTTCCAGCAGTTTTGAAGTGATTTTATCATTATTCCTTTGAGCAGAAACAAATACCTTTTATTAAATTTTTGCAAACTATGTGAAGATAAGGCAGACTCTACTACATTTTCTTGCAAAAATAAACTGCAGCTCAATGTATAAGTCTATCCTTTCATTTCATTTGTTTTATTGAAGAATTAATGTTCAAATAGCAACAATTTAATCCCCCATTAAATCTTGGCATTTGCTATTGGCTGGCCACAAGCCAAATGATACAGAATTTAGACCATTAAAGATTTTGAATATGGGTGAGTAACTCATACCAAGGATATTTCAGTATTTCTTAGAAATAGGGTCTATTTTTTTTTCAGGTATATTTGTACAAGAAAAAATAAGACTCATCTGAGCAATTTGACTTGAAGCCATATCCTTTGTTTTTTTCCCTTTCTGAATTTGCAGTGGCTTGTATCACTTGATGGTGCTTTTAAGAAAAAGTGCCATGCAAACACAGTACACTTCCTGAACTGCTGATTTTGGTCATCTAGACAAAGTCACTGCCCAGATACTATGGGTCAGACCATCATTTAATATTATAATCTATACATTTATAAATCTATAATCTATAAATTAAAGATTTCTATCACCTAAAAGTGCTTGTTAAACTATATGTAACCTACTGGAGAGGTTACTGATCTCTTTCCAGTGTCAAACCCTTAACTCCTCTCTTTGACCTAAATTCTTTTCCCAAGATGATCTAGGCACAAGGAATCATACTTCCCACTAAAACTTATTTGGTTTATGCTTCCCTGTCACCTCGACAATGTAAATGTTCTTAAATCACTTGAGCATCAAGTAGAAGGTAATACTTCAAGCACTTTGGAGGTTTTCGTTGTGGATCTGAGTCTCATACCAGTCTAAGATGGGTCTTAGTCCCACAGCACTTCAAAGTATAATAGATATATCAAGTATTAAGGCATCTGTGCAATGGAAACAACCTACCATATTCTAATTTTAAAAGGAAAAATTGAACAATATTAGTAGAAGTCCCTTATTCATAACCAAAATTGGAGCACAGAGCAAGAACAGATTTAGGAAATGGAATTACTAAAAAAAATTATTTCATCATTCCATTCATTCCATCATAAAGAATATTACTTTATGATATTTTTTTCAGGCTAATCGTTATGCTTTCAAAAAACAGCAGGCTAGTCAGTATGTTTTCCAGATTACTAGATTAAGTGGTAATCTTTGTGGATTTCAAAAGCCCAAACAGAAACAGTGGAATTTATCCCATCTTAGACAGACATTGCAAATTATTTTTCACTGTACCTGTTGAAAACTATCTTTTCCTGAGGTAACAAGAATACCTCAAACCTTCTATTTTTTTTAATAAAAGAGAAATTTAGATGCTAAAAAAAGGTTATTTGTTTATTTACATGTACAAGCCAGAAATATATACACATGGTACACAGATATTTAATGAATTGGTTTCTGCAAATATGTGATTCATTTCATTTTTTAGCTAATTTTTCTTTTTTCAATTCTTCTCCATATTTGCATTTCCTCACACAGAAAGAGTATCTCTATGTTTTGCTGAACTGAACTTACATCTCTCTTTGGAGTTCAGCACATCATTAATTACTACCAGATCTTCAAATATTTTCAGAAGATTCCCATTAGAAAGACCTTCAGCCATTTCTATCCTCATTCTCTGAAGGAAAGTTTGAGCAGAAGCTCTCCCCCAGTAGTAACATTGACACATTAACTTTCCTCAGCCACCTCACTCAGACTACTTAGTCTGGCTCCACCACGGCTGGGAGCCTTAATCAGATATCATACTAAGGAAAGCTATGTCAGTAATGATGTCAGATGAATGGTGGTCACATGGCAACAGGCTCATTTGAAGCAAACAGTGCCACACTTGTTTTTAGGCTACTTTATGACTTGGCTGAAAAATGACTTTGTTCACAACAAAACACCACTAAACGTATGAGCTGTTACCATAGGATTTTAGCACGTCTACTATTTTCTCAACATTCTTTTAATATACCTAACTGGACAAACAGTGTAAATATCATTAAACTACACATATTATCAAAGTCATCAATCAGCACGTAAACTAACCAGATGAAACACTGGCAATCCCTCCTGGCATTTTGAATCCTCAAAGAACTTGTATCACAGAAAACATATAAAGGAGAAAATATTTTAATTATGTGCTTTGATTTGGCTTATACCAGATTCACACATACAGGAGAATAGGGAGCTCTCCTGCTAGGTCCCAGAAGTGTGTTTTTCCCTTCCCTGCTCTGGATGTCAGTGGGTTGGTGGGATATACAGAGGGCAGAATAATGAGACTGAGCAGGAGGGAAGAATTTGCCCTCTGGCTCTGTTCACACTGCAACAAAACAGAAGCCCCAAAGTCTCCTCTTGCTTAAACTCCCTTTCCTTCATTGGCTTCTGAGGTAAAAATGCCCCTTGCTATTTCTCATATGCACTTCAGTTAGTGCTCTTAGTCCCAGCATGGGATTACAGGCAAGCATGACTTTTTCATTGGGAAGTACTGGAAAGCCCACTGATTTCCCAGGAATTCCGACGATACTTGGAAGCAGGCCACACCAACAAAGCAGTGCAGCTTGGTTAAAAATCAAAGTTTAAATGGCTGGTCACGGACACTTGCCTAGAGAAGATAAATATCAAAGCCAGCTACCAGAAATTGCTGCAACAGAGGAAGATTGTGAGTAGCCACATCCTAAATCTGCTCCCTGCCCCGTAGCACAGGTGTGGGGAACAGGCTGCAGGACAGGCTGGAGTGGCGTGGCACACCTTGTGAACGCGTGTGATGCTGGACCAGACACGGGGACGGCGGGTGGGCCTCGCTGGAGAATCAGGGAGAGCTGCAGTGCCTCTCACCGGCATCCTGGGCTCGTGTGGCTCAAATCCCCCTGAAGCTGTGGTACTGGCTTGCAGTGAGAGCCTGAAATCCAGATGGGGTCACAGATCTCTCTGTTTGGTCTGCAGCACCTATTCCATTAAAACTACTTATCAGGAAAGAAAATTTTTATGTCTAGCCAGATGGGGAGCAGGAATAACAGCAAAGACAGCAAAGAGAAGTTAACAAAACCCTGAATTTAGGGCAGTGATTGGTCAGAAAAATTTGAAAAAAATATTTCAGTAAAAGTCTGTCATGGATGATTGTGTGGAAATCAAGAATCCTCAAACAGAAAGGAAGAAAAATTATTCAGATATTTTCAGAGAATAACAGAGTTATTCCTGCCTACTAATATGAGAACAGTGACTACAAATGCATGCTATAGCATGTTCTACCCATAAAGGAGAATTTTAATTTTAACTAGTGACCCTGGAACCTTGTTGGCATAGACTTTGGATTAACAGGAATTTTGAAAAATCTGTCTTTTAAACCCTGAAGTCCCAACAAATTATAACAGACTCTGGGCATAAACTGCATATCATTCATACAGCTAAGCTATTATTTTCTGTTGCCTTCTGGCACCGTTTAGTAAGTTCCAAATGAATGAATTCTCTATCCATTGATATATAGTGGGGGGATAAAAATGCAGACTCTCTGCACTGAAAAGCAACACGCATGCTTCTCTTACCTTCCCCTCTCAGCTCCTCTGCAACATAAATAGCCCTCAGAAAGATGCACTGATTTCACATTGCTAACCAAAAAAAAAAAAACCAAAACAAGAAAATCATTATATTTCTATGGAGCATTTTATTTTCAATCACTTTTTTATTTTTTACAGAACATGCAAAAATTTTTGGACCCAGAAAGGATCAGTGTCTCCCACTAGGCCAGCACAGATCCTACTTTAACTAGACACGTTGGACCTCCTGGGCTGCACGAAGTCCCAGAAGGCAAGCTGAGCATGTATGGGCAGAGAAAAGTACTGTGGAAATCAGGAAAGAAAATCCTTGAACAAGACTTAGAAGAGTTTAAAGAAGGCAAAAGATGAGATGGAGCAAGAGTCATCCAAAAACTGCGCACAAGAGGTGAGGTCTCATCAACATCATCAAAACATTATTGTGAATCCATATGGGTTTTGAAAGGTTGTGATCCAGCTCTGAGACAAGGAAGATCACTCACAACTCCAGTAAGGTTTGTTTGGTGAGTATTCTCACAGATGACTACAAGGAAGAGAGCTGCAGTGGCTTTGTTTTTTTCCTTTTTTTTTCTTAAACTGAACCACCAGCACCTTCTCTTAAATAAAGTGACATTCATTTTTGATCCTATATTTTGGGACTTCATATATTTGCATATTATATATATATATTTATTTATTATTATATTATATGTATATTATTAACTATTATTATATATATTAATTAATTATTATACCTATACTATTATTATATTTGGGTCTTTATATATTTATATGTCCTATTATTTGGGACTTCATATATATGGAACTTTCCAGGTTCCATCCTGCAAAGTCAGTGGAAGTAGCTGCTTTGAAACAAAACAAAACAAAACAAAGTAAAACAAAACAAAACAAAACAAAACAAAACAAAACAAAACAAAAACCAAACAATCAAAAAAGTCAGGAATAAGCTGATGAGCAGCAAGGATAACCACATCAGGGCATACCAGAGGTTTACCCTAGCACAGGATGCTGTCTTTGACAGCAGACAGTGGCAGATGCCTAGTAAAGGAGATAAGAACAGGAGTGCACATGATGATGTCTCCCCAGAATAATTTTCCACCTTGCATTAAAAAGATTTGTACACGTGGTAGATGCAAGATGGCAAAACTTCACCAAACTGATGCAGATGGCAGAGGAAAAGGGTGCCATAAGTCCATCTTGCATTCATTGCTCTGCTTTGTATATCCTACTTGAACTGACATAAATTGCACAGCTAGTGAAAGCTACAGGAATTATATGCTGTCTCTACAGAGACTTTTTTTCCTTTTTTAATCTGGAAACCATATAACAGGTTTGAGATTAGGTTTATGCTTACACAATTAATATAGTTCAGTTAAAAATACACAGAATATTACTGATTAACAGGACCACTATTAAATGTACTTTTTATGTGATCACTGGCTGTTCTCCTTTACCAGTACGCCATATAAAAATTGTCTTTTAATGGAAGAATACTGTACAGGGACCAAAATAGAAACTGCTAAAACAAACAAGATAATTATCTAAATTTTATAATATCACTCATAAAACGTCTGCCTTTTCCCTTTATGAGCTTGATAGATTAAATTTAGGGCAGATGTTTCACATAATTTATTCAGAAAACAGGAAAATTATTTTAAAAAAACTCATAAAACCTACAAAAACACAAATGACACTAATCTAAAACATGTGCAGACTACAGATTTTAGGGAAAAGTTAGTTATTCCTGAAGCTATGGATAAGGATGCTTAAAAGATAAAACCATCTCTCCCACACATTTTATAGTATCAGACATTCTGAACTGCTTTGGACAAACAAAGGCCTCTCTAAATTTAGGGTGCATGAGGTAGCTCTGGCTACTTTCCCAAAGAGGAACTCGCAGAAACACAAACCCTGTTCCTCAGTGCACAGAAGCCAATCTGTGGTACCTTTATTGAATTATAGAGGTACCTGCTGTAACATGAATGTTGTGGAAGAATACCAGGTAAAAGTATTACATATTATCTGTTTATGCACTATAAAAAGAG
Organism: Cyanistes caeruleus; assembly: GCF_971803275.1. NCBI lineage: Eukaryota > Metazoa > Chordata > Aves > Passeriformes > Paridae > Cyanistes > Cyanistes caeruleus. The sequence continues at coordinate 35,970,004 of NC_141705.1, forward strand.
AAAGAGGAGCAGGTGCAATGTCTTTAATCCTCAAAGAAAAAGAACCTCTTCACTGTCAAGAGATACTGAAATCAAGTACTGTTTTAAATGGAAAGTATTTATCATCAGACAAAGATATATAGAGGCAAATTTAATGAACATTTAGAATGATTTTGTTTGGAAGGCTCAAAAGTCTTCACACCGCAAAACTTAATTTTAAGAATAGGTCAGCTACAGAGATCCTGGGGGAAAAAAAAAACCCTATATTGTGTGCTGTCTTATTGCAAACTCTTTTAGCCCAAAGTCATCTGTCAGAACATATTTTATTATTATCTTGGTTTATATATTACCTGTGTTGTGAGATCCAGTTAAGAGAGCATAAAGTCTGGCAGTGCTTGTGGCAGTGCTGTTAATAGTGGCAAGCAAAATTTTTGGGTCCTCTCTAGACTGACCCTTAGCTGCTGTGAAAGGTAAAGTTGAGTGTGAAACTCTTGTAATGCAAGAGGCAACAGAGATGTATTTTTGAAATAAAATTTTCCCAGTCTGTCTCCGAGCAGCACTGGCTCCTGGACTTGGTAAGGGCAGGAAAGGAACTGAAACACTACACCCAGCTGAAGGCTTCTGAGTTATGTCCTTGGTTTGCAGTGTAAAAGAAATTATCAAGCAGAAAAAAAATCATAATAGAAAAAATCCCTTTTACAAGACTATCAGAATCTTGAATAGAATATGAAAATAGAACAGAATATAATATGAAATAGAATATGGAATCCACCTCTATATTATTATTCACTTTCATGTTAGTAAAAAGCACTGAACCAAAGAATCTCTGTAGCACACATAAACCGTGGGAACAAAGTTTAGGCATAAAAGAAATACAGCTACTATGCTGACAGTAGTCACGGATTTCAGGATCACAAGAAAAGCAATAAATATTCTAAGCCAAACTACATGCTTTAAAAATACCCGAAACAATAGGCAAAGTATCCATTTCTCAGTCCTTGGAGTTCAGAGAGACAAGGTACTGTGGTGGTTCTGCCTCAATCCGGCCCTGCACTGAGAGCAGATCAGCTAGAGAGCAAATCCTGCTGCTGCTGCTGGGTATGAACTCCTTCTGTGCATAAGCAAAGCTTTCCCTTCCAAGATTTTACCCCACTGCACTTTGTTCCTGCTGGCAACACATCACAGCCTGGTTTTGTGAGCTTGATAAAGAGGATTTGGCATTGGAGATACATACTGTGTGTGAGATACCAAATGAAGGAGCAAAGGAATGAATGAAAACTACCAAGTGTTGCTCAGCCGCCCTGTGTATCATCTGAGAAAGACAAGCCAGCTGCAAAGAGAAGAGCAAATAAGTCTACCTCAGACTCTTGGGGTAGCAGCAATTAACTCAATGAACTAAAATGTGCTGTCATTCCCTTTTAAGAAGCAGGGTTCCTTCAAAGGCAAACAATTGCCCTCCTTGTATTGAATCAGATATTTTCAAACATGTCACCCTAATAAAAGCTGTGGGACAATTCCTCTTTCAGAACACATGAGGTTACAGCAATGAAGGAAGAAAAGTGCAAATGGTTTGTGATGGGTAGCATCAAAGTAGTGCAGGACAAACTAGCTCAAATACCCAATCTGAGGTAGGAAAAACGAGTTTGCATTGATGTGGCATAAACACATGATCTTGAATAGATATGGCCAAGGCTCCAAAATAAAGCTGCAAAAATAGTTAGCTTAGTTCACATGTCAGTTCTTCCACAGACCATAAATAAGCTTCAAAGAGTTATAAAACCAGGCAGTAGACACCAAATGCATGCAATCTTGGAGTAGTGCTAGTAAAAGTACATCACCACCTCTCTGCTGAACAGAAAAATTAGGTAAATACTTCATTCATACACGCATACACACATTGCATACACACATTCACTTCAGAGCATTTCTATGGTTTATTAGGTACTGGCACTAAATAAAGTTTTGTAAACATTTTCATTTCATGATTGTTAGTGGTAAAGAGAATATTTGTGGTGCACGGTCACTAAGCAAACAGAGTGAAAATACTTTTACAGGGAATATAAACAGTTTTATGGAGTATCAGAGAGCAAGAGGAAGCTGCAAATATAGAGCACCAGCAGCTGTTCTGGGGCAAGGCAGCTGCTCTGGATCCATCTAGTAGCAAACTGTATTTGGGCAAACAAGTGGGTGGGGGACTGTGTAATGGAATATAGCAACTTTTAAAGTGGCACAACTCATAAATGGATGAGAGGACTTCTTTCTCTCTTTTTTTTTTTATTATTTTAATAAGAATTGGGAAAGTGGCCCAAAACTGTTCCTGGATAATCAGTTGAATAAGATACTGGATTTATTCCAGTTTTATTGACGCCCTTTCTCAATCTATTTTCCATGAATATTCAGTTTAATGGTAGGAAAGCTTGAAAAAACAGACACCAGAGCTGGTGCAAGAACATATAGCATTTCCACATTATAAATTTTTATGTAAGATCCAAATCCTTAGAGATTTATTTGTTCAGTCACAAATAAATAATAAAAACACTGGAAAACTATGCATGCAGGCAAATTTACTAAAAGCACTGAAGATATGTTTGCAGAAAGCTTTCAGCAAATACCTGGGAAAGCAAGTATGCTGTAGATTAGCCCTGTTGGCTTGTGGGAAATTTATCAATTAAAAAAAAATAGATTATATTTATAAAATTTCTTACTCAGCTCCAGTCCAACAAATAAACTAGACTGTTATGCTGCAGCCAGGGCTGCTCATTCAGCGAGCAGTTGTTTCTTCTCTTGAGGTTTCTAGAGTAACAAGTGGTTGCCAACAGTATATTTTTTTGCGGTAACTAATGACTACAGGTTTCTTTCATCCACAGGAAAGTTTTTTGGGTGCAAGCACCAATCCCACTGTGTATGTTGCCAAGAGCTGGTGTTTCACCCTGCGTGCAGGGCACTGTCTGTGTGCCTCTGTTCACAGGGCAGGACTTCAGTTGCTGTAAGCTCTGCAGCCTCTCCTCACCCATGGGTTTCCATAAATGCTTCTGGTTTTCCTAGCAGTAGATTTCTTTCCGTGACAACCAGAAGTAAATAGGTTGTATGTTCTCCAGACAGCTGCTGCAACTTATTGTGGAATACAAACCCAGCAGCATCAAAGCTGCCCTACAAGTAATGTAACTACAATAACTGGAAGGAAAATTGATTTTTGACTTCAGCTAGCTGAAGGGAATGGACACAACAGCAACATTTCTGGTTCCTGAACACACGCGCACAGTTCAGCTGTCCCTTTTTGCTTGGGCAAAAGAGGTGCTGCACTCTCAGGCTAGTCTGTCCTAAGTACAGCTGATCCAGAGGATCTCTCATAACGACTGTGAGAGAAAAATATGCCTTTGATCCATTCTCATTGCCAGATCTCTGTGAGATGAAGCTTTTATCCAGCTGGGAATCTACCTTCGCTTTTGACAAGACAGAGAGAGGCTGGTGGTTCTAACTCATGGCAGCAGTCACTTTTACAGCAAAATCATCTTTATTTCTTTCTTGTATTTACATTGTTGGTATGGTTTTCATACAGTACATTTGTAATTGTGATAAATTATCTCTAAGCATGAGATGGCCCTTTGGGGATTCCTTGGAGACAGCTTTGCATAGAACCCAAGATTCATAACTGTCATCAACAAAACCCAGAAATAGTCACTTCCCTCATTTGTTCATCTGAATCCTGTGTAAGAAATGACCACCACACTCCATAGCTGATATCCCTGGTTATCAACTAGATTTCTGCCAAACTTTGTGTTGTTATCCTTGGCCCATTAGCCTAGAGATATTAAGCTCAATCATTTCAGTTGAGTTCCTGCTGTATTCCAGTTGGAGAGCAGTGATTCATTCTCCCATTTCTCTCAGGAAGAACAGATCAGCTATGAGCATCATTTACAAAACCAAATGCAGGCCTGGCTTCTTAGACTAAAGCATTAATTACTTCCTTTTAATCACCTGTTCCTCAGTAATCAGCAGATTTCTTGACAATTGGTACGGAGTGGTATCACGCACAGACTTGCCGAGAACGCTAATTTTGTACTGAATCTGCACCATAAAAGCATCTTTGTGCTGTACTTTCATAGCTGTCTTTTACTCTTGTTTAAAAGAGCATAACTATCAATAATGCTTTGTTCAGTACGTGTGTATATAATAAGGTATATGAGGCCATCATTATGGTGTTCGCTGTGGAAATAATGCAGTCATACAAAAGACACATTGCTCAAAATAAAACCTAAGATAAATAAAGGAAGCTATAAAATGCTCTGTTGGGCCCGCTTCTGGACCTATTTAAAGTCAATGGCAAAATTCCCACTGACCTCAAGCAGGAACTAGCTCCTTTTTCTCTTTCTAGATTTGTTTAGAAAGAAATATAATGACAGACTTGAAAGGTAAGACGAAATATTTGGGGAGAGGGAGAGAAAGAAGAAAAAAAAAAGGGAAAGAAATCAAAAGGAGACAAAGGAAAAGAAAAATCTATATTTTTAACATTCTTCATAGGATGTAACAAGAATTGCTTAGGGTGGATTTTTTCAGATTTTCCATGTTCTGGTTTTGCCAGAATACTTCCATATTTTACTGCTCGCATTTCTCTCCCAGCTCTTTCCACCCTTTTCTCTGTGGGCACTTCTACTGGCCCCAAAAAGCACGTGGTGCTTCACAAAACTAAAAATGTGTTTGCCATTAAATATAATGTGTAAAATCCTACAATGCTTTCAGAAAAATAACGCTCACGTATCCAAAATGAGGGGAAAATGGTACCTAATCACAGATGTAATTCACAGCATTTATTTCAGCGGTAATGAATGTTGTCAGGTTTTTCCTACGCTGAACAGCCATACCTGAGGGGCGCAGCGCTAAAGGGCACATTCACCGCTGACATAAATGGTAACTAGGGCCACTTCAGTGAAGTTATCTCCAATTAAGCCAGCCATTACATTCACTTCAAGGTATGCGGTACATTTTACACGATAGAAGCGAGTCCAGGAAATGCTGAGTACTTCTACGAACCCTCTTCCGCGTGTGTGACTCCTGGGCTGGGGCTCCTCTCCCAAAGCCGGCGGTTCTGTGGCGAGGGCCGCCCGGGCAGAGCGATGCTCAGCGCCTGGTCCTGTTTCCCGTCGCAATTAACAAAGCGGCATCCAGCGAGAGACACCAAAGAGCCTGCTGCACTTAAAGGGCTAAGGAGAGGTGATAACAGCCTTCGCTCCGTTAAGGCTCGCTGCCCGACTTTACTGAAAATGTAGTGACAGATAAAACATAAATCAACATCCTTATCGTTCTGGCTTCCTTGCCTGCCAAATGGGGGTTTAGTTTATCAGCGACCTGCAGGCCCACTGGCGGCCTTTACACTTACAGCTGGTCAGCGGGGTGGGACAGGGTGGAAGCTAAATGGCTGCTCTAAAACGCCTTGCTGTAAACAACCCGGGGAAGGACTTCCTTGAACTGCCAGTTACCTGAGTGCCATCCATCTCACTAAAGCGTCTGCTCCAAGAGGGGTAGTATCGCCGGGAAAGAAAACAAATAAAAGACACCCAGCATGTCCCAGCTCAGGCGCAGGCTGGGGAATGTTGTCCCCTTGAGGGGGTGAGTGATCCTGAAGAAGGTAAGCTCGTTATGGCATTGCTCAGAAAGCAGGCAAGTATTTTGGAAAAAAAGGGACTCGATCAGCACAGCCTTCTTCCTCTGTTTTGTGACCAGAATGTAGAGCCTTTACGCATATATTTATGTATACATAATGCACAGTGTTTGCTTTGATGCCCTGTGTGCCTCATCATGGGAACAAGTCTCTCGAAGGCAGCAGTATCCCACAAGGCTCAGGAGAGGACTGTGTTGAGGGCATGTTCATCCTTCCTTGCAAGCCAGCTGACTTCTTCCCCTGTGTTGCACATAGGTTGCTATATGTGTAGGGATTTAAAAGTGTTTGTCCCAGGTACATTTGCATTAAGTTCAGCTCAAAGAGCAAAAACCCCTGCTCATGTGGAGGCTATGAGCTTGGACAGGGGAACCCCCAGTTTTTGCTAGTTATGGGACTACATTGATATAATCAGCCTCATGCAAACCCTTGGTGAGGATGAAATTACCATTTAGATCAGTGATTTACTTCTCCCTTAAGATACACTGCAGCTAGCAACTTCTTAGGGGTTTAAAGTGAGGCAACTGTAATGGTGTGTTTATGTCACTCTCAAAGGAGTGTAAAACACAGGTAGGTTTGACAGCGCATTTTTTAACTAAACTTGAGTTTATTTTACAAGTTGTCATTTTTTTTTTTTTCCTGTTCTTTAACTATAGGGAGTTAAGCTACAGTATTTCATTTAGACAGCAAACTATTCCATATTCCTTTGGGTTTTGAAAACCCTATCCTCTGGCAACAACTCCATGGAAAATGATGTGCTGAACACAAGCAAATCACAGGTAGAAAGTGAAGACACAATGTTGCACCCATAGTGTTGGTCAGAAAAATGCAAACGTACACACTGAACAGTGTTATGTACATTGGAGCCAAACCTACTGGCAAAAAAATGTACAATTTATAGTGGAACTTTTGCTTACCAACTCTTTTTTCTCACAAAAAAGCATTTTCTAAATGTGTTTCAAATACCTGGGCTATAAAGAAAGATATTTTTCTCTTTGTGTACTTGTTTGTTTAGCAGTGTACTTTGACAAGGTTACCAAAGCAACAGCAACGTGCTTGCAACTATATTTAACCAAAAGTCTTCACAAAAGCTCATATTGTACATTCTCAGAGTGCACATACATAAATTAGTTCATCCCCAAGAAGTCTGTCAGAAGAGTATGTTCCAGTCTAGAGCTACAAGGAGCTGAACAAGGAGTTTTTTGAAGGAGCAGATAGCAAGAGAGCAGTCTCTGGAAATGACAGAGATGAGAGCAAAGCCCTTCCACTCTCAGTGCACTCCAGGCAGAGAGACGATGGAGTAAAAGAAATGGCCTGCACACCCAGGACAAATAGAAGGTGTATTTGGAAATGCAGCAAGTTTATAAGAGCTGTAAAGATGAGAGAGGGCAGGCAAGAGAGTGAGAAGAGAACCAAAGGCAGAAACCAAAGTTGAAGTCAAAGAAAAAGAAAAGGGCCAAAGGCGGAGTGTATGAAAGGATGAATGCAAGACACAAGTGGAGGTAGAGTGCCATTTCAGGGATGCTAAGGGAAGAAAAGAAAACAGAATAGAACCAGAACAGAATATTGGAAATATTGGTGAATGTTCTACTTTAGTTAAAATTTTGTTTCCAAACTACCTCTGCTATAAGCTGTCAACTGTACTTACAAAAATGACTGGCTTTCCTCTAGCTGCTGAAAATAGCCTAAAAAAGGCCAATCACCTACTACTACAGCTACCAATTGCTATGGGGCCAACTGTTTGTTTGTTCAAACACAGCACAAGCTAGATTTGGAAAAAAAATCTGCCTATGATAGCTGTTGTTGTCTTACACCATTCTACATGACAGAACTGACTCTGAGATGGGGCTTTTTATTTCTTTTAAATTTAAAAAAAAAAAAAATTAATATGCATTTTAGATGTGACCACCCAAAGTCATAAATCTCTAGCATCTAAATTGTCCAGGTGACTTGAATTTCTCTCACTTATTCACATTTCATGAGTACATGTCCCAGTCATTTTTCCCTCTGCAGCTTATTCATACATGCAGGAAGTCTAACGTAGGACACTGTTGTGTTCCAGGGGCTGAGGATCACACGCTTTGGAAGAGACTGTGCTACTGGCCAGAAAATTTTCTTCCTAATGGAGTCCCAGTTAACCACAGGATCTGCTGCAGACCACAGACCAGCCAAGCACTACTAAAGACAGCCCACTAGGTTGGAATGCAGACCACAGTTTGGAAACCACTGGATTATGAAATAAACAAGATAATATTTTAACCTTTACTGTCAAACATGTTTTTCTTGGAGGACTGTTAGGGCTGTGTAAGAAATGGGGTCACGTCTATAGGATTGTCCCAGAAGCTCAGTGGAAATACAGTGAACTGTGTTCTTCCAGAAATCAGTACAAACGTAGACAACTGAAAGAGAATGGTTATTTTTCATCTTCAAAGCCTGCAGAGGTAATTCAGATGTTACCATCAGGACTCTGGAATTTTGCATCATCAAAACCTTCATTAAAACTAAAATGTGCGTCAATGTATGATAACCAGCACCGCAAACTATGATTTCACTTCACACATCTCTCCGGATATGTCTCAGCCACGACCAGTACCAAGTTAATATTTGTCATGCATCTAAGAGAAATTAGTGAGAAATTAGTGAGAAATTAGTGCCAAATTTTTCAATACGCTGAGTTTGGGCATTCATATGTGAAATTTTTGACATTAAAGGTAAGGAAAGAAGAGGTTATTATAGAAAATGAAGACACTTCCTGACAAAGACAGAATTACACAATTTTGAAAGATAATATTTAACCTTTGGAAAGGCCAAAATTCTTTGGACTGATGCAGAAGTTATAAAGACAGATCTTGCCAAATGTCGAGTAATTTTTGAAGAATTACTCTTTTTTACAATGCTCATGCAAAAAAACGTTGGACATAAAACTGAGAACTCTGGAACAGGAAGGAGAAATGATAGATGCTTTAAAAAACAAATCTATTTAGAAGCCATTTGTCTGAATTTTGTAACATCCACTGACAATAACATATTTCCATCCTTGACAGTATTTTACAAGTTCATTTCTTCATGCACAGAAACCAGTATATTTAGCCTCTCAAAATGCATATTTTAAAAGTGGATAGTGATTGCTCTCTTCTATGTTTTATAAAAGAAAGGAAAAGAAAAATAACACTCTGAGAAACAAAGGAAACATTTACACATAGGTCCACATGTAGAAATCTGTTCATAAACTTATATTGAAATTGATTAACACAATTGTAAAGAAGTGGAATTAACAACAGAGTTTTTCCTTTTCTGCAATATCCCAATTTTAGTATAAGGAGCTCCATATACATTTTCTTCTGCAGATGGTAACTGTGCTTCCTCTGAATCAGAGCTTCCTATGTAGAGCTTCTGTTTATAGAAACATTGAACACAAATAATCCCCTTATTTAACTGAATAACTTCTTTTTGGTTTTGTTGCTGTTGAGTGATGAAACCACAACAAAAGCTAAAGCCCTACACAGTAGTAATGTGAAATCAAACTCTGCATAATTGAAATCAAACTCCAAAACCTGAGACTTTCGAGGGTGCTTGCATTCAGGGCATATTGAGGAAAATTCCACACATGAAGAATGTCATAACAGCAAAGAAAAAATGAGAAAAACATGGAGGAAGGAAACAGCAAATACAGAGAACACAACATCTGTAAAATGCACCAACAATTCCAAGCTTACAATGGGCTGTCACTGCACACGCAATGAGGAAATTTCATTTAAAAGTTACAAAAATGACCTTGCTTTGAACCAAGTGAATGTGATTATTTCTGAACTGAACGGAAAGTAAAGAAGTTTGGATTAAATGTTTACCAGTGCCAATGTCCCAGAACTTTCTTTGGCTCTATATTCTCTTTTCCTATGTTTGTCAGCTGAATTTAATGTTCTCTTCTTTTTGTCTCCTGGTCTCTTTGACCTTAATGTGACATTTTAGTTGGGTGATTAATTACTATTAAATGGCACTGCATTTATTAAATGGAGTCCTTGTCTGTGTAAGAGCACAGTCACAATGCAACGATTCAGTTTGATAAGCTTAAATATACACAGTTAGATGTGGTAATATCTAATTTGTCAAGGATCTTGTGGCTAGCTTTTTTGCCACACAGCTAGGAAGGAGATGTGATTGCACAAAAAGCTTAATATTCGGAGCTTAAATGTTCTCTGTAAATTGATCTTCTCCATCATGTAATCTTATTTCAGAGTGTGCAGGAGACAGCAAAGTTCCACACAAGCCTAAGTTGCCTTAATAATAGGCCTGAGGGTTCCTGACCATAGAAATAAAAGCTATGTGACAAGATTTGTATGTCTCTTTTCAGCAGACAACATCTGACTCGCCTTGCCAGAAGCTTTCTTTCTGGGTTAATTGAATATAAATAAGAATTGATGTCAGTAAAAGGATGAAAAGTTCATTGAGAAAGAAAAGATTCATCTATAGTTTGGACACCTAAGTGAAAAAAAGAGATTGTGAATATTTAGCTTAGTAGGTGAAACACCAACACCTAACCTTGTAATCAGCCAGGTTATTATTCTGTCACTTATATACTCTGAACACTGCTTTGCTCTCTGCTTATCTAACAGCTGATTTGGAACTTTTTTTTCAGACTACAATGAATCATCAAAGCAAAACTTCTTGCAAGCAAAAGGTTGTTTTTAACATCTGTTGGGAAAAAAAAAAAAATCAGGCTGGACAAAATAAAAATGTGAGGGAGACTTTCACAAAAAGCTCAGGAGTTCTGGGTGCTCATGGGAAAGACAGACAGCAGCTGGGGCTAGTTCCTGCCTGTTTCTTATATCAATTCTTTTCCCCTTTGGTTAAACACAACTAGGCCAGCAAGAAGAATAACAGAATTTTTTCTCAGGTTTCAGTCTCAGCCCTCATGTCTTCCACTTCCAAAACATTAATTCTTGCTCCTACATCTGCAGAGCCAGTGCCTGTCTTTGTAACTCTTTCCTACTACACACAAAACAACTAGAAATTAAAATAAAAATATGAAACAGATAAGGCTAATATAAGAAACAAGAGGCCTTCAGCCATATCTCAAACCTGCAGGTACTTTCTCACAGTGCTCTAAGAGAAGAGTCACACCTCTCATCTGAATTTAGGAGTTTACAGAGATCTTGTAGAGATATTGTGGAGTTGTGGGCAATATTTGAGCATGCATCTTCAGACCTTCTTTAGATCTGAGATGAATACCTACATGTCAGCCACAGTTGCAGATGCAGACCTTCACCAGAAACACATTTACACATGGTCAGGGGACAGCTCCCACCTTTCTGCTGGAAAAGTGAATCACTAAACTCTAATACAGAGGCATCCTCTTTGCATGATGCAGAGTCACGCTGAACTCCATGCACAAGGAGATACTTGAGCGTGCATGTTCTGCAGGTTGGCAGACACCGTGCCATCTGGAGACATCAAAATAACCCTGCCTTCAGGCCAAGCATCAGCAGTGAAGTGAATCTAAATGACCCAAGAAAGGCCATAATCTTGACTGCCTCTAACAGGATTATATTGTTGTCTTGACTACTGATGACAGTCTAATGATAAGATTGCACAAGAAAAACATGCTTGCAATTCTCATTAAGGATTAAGTCAGCACATTCCCAGTTGCTCCTGCATGGGTTCACCTCCATCTTCCATTATCAGCAACAGGGAAAGAGACACATTCATATTGTCCAGAATCTTATGGGCTCAGGATTGCAGGCAGGAAGATGCACCAGGTATGTGCTTTAGCAGACTCAAAATACAAATCTGTTCAATATTCTGCATGCTAGAGATATGTCAGGCACTTCTTCCTGAAAACTTTCTAGAAATTAGATCCAACTGCAAAAAATACCCTTTTAGTCTGGGCATAGAATCTACTTTAAAGCATTTGATTCCTACCTTCCTTGAAAAAACATATTTTTATTGGTCTAATTTGCTGGTTTTAGGAAACAAAACAAAGGCTGTCTCTCCCCATGGCCTTCAGAACAAATTTCTAGAAAACATTTAGCAACTTTGCAAATACAGTTATTTAGTCTCAAAAGTAGGGTAACTATTTCCAAATTTTAGATTCCTCTACTTCTAGAGGCAATTTAATCTTACTTTATATGATTAATAAAAACTGGCTAATAGCAACACAATACATTTCATGTTTATCTAAATGAAATATTTAAATTTACCAATCCAAAGGAAAATTTTACTTCAAGAAAGTATCAGAAATATTCTTAAAGATTTTACAAATCACAAAATTGACTTTCAAACAGTGTTTAAACTTTTATTTTGGCAGATGATGAAGCATTATATTATTGCCACTAGAGCATTTATGGGATTTCAGACTATTGATAAAACATACACAGAGAATTTACCATCTGTGAAAGAAGCAGTAAACAAAGGTTTATCTTAGTCACTCAAAACATAAGAACAAGTTTCTGCTGTTCAAATCACAAGACATATTACTTAGTAGATATGATAGTAGATATCTCTTAGTAGAGATGAAACTAAAAACACAATCTGACATACATTTCTTTCTAAATGCAAAGAATAAACCCCCACAGATTCACAATATAAACTGCTGATTGGCATGCTAATTTTCAAGTCATAGTTTAATGGTCTCCTCTGTGCAGGCAAGAAATCAGGGAAATAACTGTAAGTAGTCTGTAAAATGGAGGAATATAATATGACAACACAACAGTAATGGTTTCAAATTACAAGCAAATCTGAGCAGGGGAAAAAAGTCTTCTCCCCTTTCTCCCAAACACATGCACAATTTCCTTTAGAAGAAAAACAAGAGAAACAAATGCATTGCTTGCTCTTTCTCAAAGGTATATCAAATGCTGATTAATTCTAAATCATCTGAATTGTAATGTGACCATCAGAGCAAAATGTGGCCTTACAGTGCTTTCCTGTAACTCAAAGGGCAGTAGAAAAGTGACTGTGTTGAAAGAATTATAGCCAAGGACATAACTGTAATGAAGTATTATCACAGACATATAATATTATCAAAATATCAAACTCTACACATGTCAACAGTCACCCAACATGATTAGAGGCAGATCTGGTTTTCAGTTTAGGTGAAAGTAGGCAGTTGTTTATGTTGGCAGATCACGGGGGAAAGGGAGGAAATGAAATGCCCCCACCCAGGGTGCCATGGCCCCATGGCCTGTTTGGAGGACCCCGAGAGAAAGACAGGCAGGGACAGAAGCTGTGCACCCCACCACCATCAGATCAGCTCAGAGAGGGAGCAGAAGGTTAATGCTTCCCTGCCCACCAGTTCCCAGTAAATCTGCTCCCTCCCAATAAATCCCTGCTTTATTTCTCCAATCCTTCACATTTACCTCCGGGGATGGGGCAGGAAACAAAACAACCCGTCTGCCCACCACCACCTCCAGATTGGTGGTGGGTCCCTGGAGGCCACAGCAATTCCTTTCAATCCCCTTCCCTGACAGCTGCCACCAACTCAGAAAAGGTTTGTGGCAGGTCCCCAAGCCTAGTGACCTGCTCCCAAATTTGTGTCTTCTCACAGAAGCTGCCATAGTGCTGCCAGGCTTTGCCCAAAAATTCTTTTTCGTCCTTTGCCCAGTGGCTTCTCCTCGCAAGGCCTTGCCTACAAGCCTGGGTGTCGATTCACCAAGCAGGCTAAAGTATTAAATTGAAACACACCAACCATTAAGCATGGCTAAAGGTGAGCATGTGAAGGAAAGGCAGTGTCTGCTGTCAGATTACAACCCTTTTGAACTGCAGCCTTATACAACTGTCCTCTATGCCTATTATTTATGAGGTGAACTGAGGATATGACAGCTTCGTCTGCTGATGTGACAGAAAAAGCACATTGTTCGCTTTGAACCTTGCAGAAATGTGGAAAGCTTTCTTGCACTCCTTTCAGCATAGCCCCGCTCCAAGAACCATATTGACTTGTAATAGCTTCTGTTTATGCAGTGCAATGAGCTGAGGTCAGTGGGAAAGTGTCAGCTGCAGCGTATGACTCCGCTTTCACTGCATCATGGAACTTGGCACGGCCTCGCAGTGACAGATAACAAACTGCATTCTATAGCTTTCAAAACCCTCAAAGGATATGTGGCTGGGAAAGGCTTGCAAATGCCTTCTCTTGATTAATAGTCACAGAACTGAAGTGATCATAATTTAGTCCTAGCAAGGAGATGGACTTCTCTCCAGAAGCAATAAAGAAAGAGACAAAAGCCCACAAACCTACACAATATAAAGAAATTGTCTTTAAAGAAATTCACAGCCATCATGCCAGACACTAAATGAATTATTTCTCTCATTTCTTGTCTCACCACAGTTTCCTCCCACTTGGACACACATGTTAGGCATTCAGTTAACCTCGAGCATAGCTCTCCTGGCCCTATCACTGTATCTGCACTCCCCATCAGGAGGGTATGCTAGCCTACATTTTTGCAATGTAAAAAGAGTGACATCATTTTTTTTCTTAAAGTAGCTTGTCTGTAAGAGCACTTCAGCTGTACTGAGCTCGGCTCAGTCCCAGAATATGCTTGTTCCTGCGCACTTTCCCGTCCTGTGCTCAGCACAGTGCTCAGAGCTGCTCTGACTCACAGCTCTGTGCTCAATACCCCATTCTGAACCTCTCAGCTGCATTTGCTTCCCCATCTATAACTTTCATCGACCTCCTGCTCCTGCACTGCACTTCCTGGGAAGTGTTTTGTTCATGCACCCAGCGGAGGAATATGTTATGACAATGGAGTTTTAAGGAAAGCTTTTTGTTTTGTTGTGTCATACACTTTATCCATCCCATTTTGTCATCTGCTGGTTTTCCTTTCTTGTTCTAGCACATATTTCATTGCTAAAGCTATTTCACAAGCAGCCTTGGAAGTCAGTCCTTTTTCAGATAACAATTTTTTTCAGCTGGTCCACCTTCCTATGCACTTCCAAATCCATCAGAGAGTACTTTATTTGGCTACAGCCCTGCAATGTATATGTGAATATTTATAGAATAAGTTACAGTGCCATGATACTCTGAATGAATCACAGAATTTTTAAATGTTTTTTTTTATTTTCTTTCCAATCAGAAAATTCAGCTTGGGATTCTAACACTGAACTTCACTGACTGTGTAGAAAAAAAAAACTAAAGAAACACCAGGACCTTCACTTGGGAAAGAGTTATCTTTATTTCTTCAGGAAAAATTGAATTTTAAATGGTTTGATCACTTTTTGATCTAATAAGTGGCTGTTTCTGGTGTTTTAGACATTCAGAAATATGTGTTATGAAAATAAAAAAAATGATTAATTTTTTCTTACAGAGCCTCTGGTTGCTTTTTGGTATCCCATGCTACAAAGTGTCATTATTCTGATTTCACTGAAAGCCTTCCCCATTTATTGTTTGGTCTCCTTCTCTTAACTGAACTGCCTTGAATATTGGGTTAACAAGCCTCAGTGAAATTTCTCTTCTTTCCTGTATCCTGATAATATATACAAGTAACATGTGGCTTAAGGTCTAGAAAAAGTTTTTAATTAAAACCAAGTGCTAGAATTATACTGTCTTCGGGTTTCCTCATGTTTCCTGACTTTTTTGTGTCAGTTCACAGTAAAAAAAGTTGTTGAGAAACTTTTTTGTTACTGGTGTCTTGTAAATACCTGGATACACAAACTATTTGTTTTGTTGCTTATTGCAAGAGTACTGTTATGGATGCTCAGTTTTAGGATATTAACTGTAGGAATGGGAAATGTTTATACTTTTAAAGATACCTCTGATTATGAAATTACTGTTGAAGTTGCCTTTTTCTTCTTTTACAACATGGATTTTGTTTTAAACAGGAACACACAGCAAAATCCCGATTATACATAGCTTGTATAATCTAATATGCTGTATTTGCCTTCTGATAACCTTCACCAACATCCAAAAGTAGTTATTTCACTTTTAGTGACAGCCACTGTTCATGTTATATCTACAAATTTCCCTCTTGAAAGAACTGGTTCTCTTACAATTGAGATACCACTGCTTCTGCATTTGCAAGGACAGAGGGGGTGTAGTTGGCCTGGATTCAGTTTTACATAGCGTCTGCAAGGATTTAAACACATCAAAGTGTCTGCTAGATCGAGTGAGCCTGAATCTATTTTAGAGTCATTGCAAGTTTGATCTCCATTTTCCCAAGGTCTCTATTTATTTTAACTTCACTAAAATGTCCTCAGCATTATAAAATGAATTCGTCTTATCTTTCACTCTTTGCACCCTCTTAATGACAGCAGACTCGGAAATGTTTCTTGCAAAAATATCAACCCTAAATACCTGGGTTTTTGCAACAAAACAGGGGCACCATCTTGTATAAAAGTTCCTGATTTTCCCTGTTCAAATGGATACAATTCCTGTTTATTCTTCGGCTTTTGGTTGTAATGGGAAAGCCAGGAGGAGTATCTCAGGACAAAAACAGAAGCCTTTGAACTAATAAAAAAAAAAAATCACACTTACTTTGAAGTATTTTAAGAAAACCCTAATTGTACTTTTTTGATCCTACCACATTTTCAGGCCCATGACATCACCTGAGGAGCTTGTTTTCATTAAAAATCTCATCGTGTTTTTTGAGATGAGACCTACATCTGCCCAGATTTAGAGAACACGAGGCTGATCCAGACTCTGTCCATTCTTTTCTACTAAAAAAGTATGCAAAGACCAAAGGGGTACTTTAGTGGCACCTTAGCATTTCCATCACACAGCTCAGGTGCTGGTCTTGACTTCTTCACCCATTGCTTCCCATACTCTATTACCACCTCTTTGAGAGCACATTTACCTAACAGGATGTTTCTGCAAAATCCTTTGAAAGTCAAAGTAAACTCTCTTGTTTGCTACGAAAAAGAACTGGATCTTTATTGAATTATTCTTATTTTAGGAGTGTATAGAAACAGACTCTTATAATTAAGGGACTGGCTGAAGGCTGGCCCCTGTGTGAAGTCTGAAATTGTCTTTCTTAATCTCACATATAAATTGGTAATAATTTTAGCAGTCCACTTAAGAAGTATAATATTCAGGAGGTCTTGTTTTGTATTTATTTTGAAAATAGTTTTCTATATTTCAATATTAAAAAAAAAATAAAAATAAAAAGGAAAAACCACAAAAAAAGCCACAAAAAAAGCCCAAGAATGAGAAAAACAGTTAGAAATCTACATCTACACCAATGTCTGCTCTTGCAGAATGCTGAAAGCTATGCTTTTTACAGTGGCTTGAGGATATTTACAGGCCAGCCTCAATTCTGTCCCATTAAAAGTCATAAGGACTCTAACAAGTCCTTTCATGTGTCATCAGGGCATAGACAAATATAGTCAAAAATAAACATTGCCTCTGAAAAAATTACCTTCTTCTCTACCATGCTCTTCAAGGCCAATAATGAATCCATTATAGGAACTTTGTTATAATGGAAGCCCAAATTCTAATTTGTCTGATGGAAAATTATGAGGAAAAAAAAGGATGATTTAACTTCTCTAGTCTGTCTTTTCTTTGCCCTTTAAAACCCACTTCAGAAAAACACATAAAACCTTGCTACTCCTAGAGTAGACAATGTCCCCTTCTACGTCTGCTTCCAATAACATGAAAAATATTATTCTTGCTACAAGCTGTGCTAAGAATCTCTTTTGGGAAGTAATGACATCTTTGCATTATTAATAGCTGATTCAATCTGACTTGCTGTAGTAACAGCTTTTACCATTGTGAGATTAGGTTCAACTAACAGCCTTACAAATTTCAGCATGTCTTTATCTAGAAGGGTATTATAACACAGTGTCCTTCTCTGACCAAGAAAAGTAGCCAAACAGAAACCATGCCTGCCTCGTGTCATCAATCATGAGCAAGCAATTCTCAACTACTCTTATCCCCTCTTTTAAGGAATTATTTTTGAATCTCAGAGGGAAAGACTAAATTAAGAGGAAAAACACTTTCATGATTCTTTCTCATTTTATTCTTTGCTATTTCTTCAAATACCTCAAAGCATCTCTCCCTTCCTCTTGCTAAAGAGTATCTGTTTCTCATTGACTTCCTTACAGTGTATATTTCAATCTTTCTCCACCTTTGTTTCATTTTTCCTTTGGTAATATATTTGTTATCCATACTTCCACCCATTTACTTTCTTTCCATCCATGCTGTAAGAATGCCTATAATACTATTGAGCAGATATTAGGACTTCTTTCACAGATTTCTAACACCGCAAGGGGCAGGACTGGAAGAGTGACATTTTGACCTCTCATTTACTGCCAAATGAGCTATTGGGTGTTCTGGATACATTGGTTCTCCTTTTCCTGTCAGAGCAGGCCATTCTTTTGCAGGTATTATCTCATCAGTCTTTCAGACAAGTGTGCACACTAAGCTGGTCTGGTTCATGAGTGATCATTTGTTTTTCAATTTTGTTCATCTTCTTCTTTAAATGAATTTAGATGATACAAAAACTAAGAGTTTGAGGGCAAGGAGGATTGAAGCACTCAATGCTACAAAAGGTTGCTGATACTATACAAAATAAGGAAAACTAGAGATTTAGGACACAATTTGAAAGAAACTGAAAAATAAAAGTAGCAGATAAATAGAAACTAGAAAGAATGGGACTTTTGGAACAGTCTTTTTCTTCTCTAAGCTTTTATTTGTTTTATTACTGACACTATTTAATCTTAGATGCATATAAAATTTGTATTTTTATTTTCTTTCCTTTAAGGTGAGTTTTTCCTATCTTAGAAAAAATAGCAAGTGCCTGCTTTTAAAGCATGAAAATATTTTCCTGAAAGGTTAAAAAGAAGGAAATATGCCTAAAACAGGATGATAGTATAGGATGAGAATTAAATTGGTTTAGAAACATCACAAAATCAGTCTGTTCCTCAGAGAGTCTGATCAGGATACAAATTTTGGTTGGCAAGACAAACAAGAAGTATCTGCTGAGCAGCTAAGTCAAAATCAGCCAAGCTAAATTTAGACCAACAACATAAAATTGAAAAGGTTTCCATCACTCCTCAAATCTCAATTAACCAATTACATTTGCCTACTTTTTGCTTCCAGCAGTTTCTATCTGATGTGTTGGCCTCATCTTTGTAATACTAACAGATTTTTGGTTTAAAAAAGAAGAAACTAGCAGGAAAGTTCCCAAGATATAGTACCTTTTTCCCCATTTTCAGATTATTTTAACAACCCAGATTATTATGAAGAATGTTTTTGGTTTTGCTCAGGAGTATTGATAAACAATTAACTGTGTGTACCTCACAGGAAAATACATGGAAATATTGAAAAGTTATTTAAAAGATCAGGAGAGATTATACTACAGAATAATATTTAGACTTTTCACATTCCCCAACATAATCAGAAAATTGTTATGACCATGTTTCAGGTTTCATAGTAAAGCTATATTTTTTAGGAGAAATGAATTATTGCAGGCCTAAGAGCTATGTGGCTGCTGAAAGACTACCAAGCTATGATGGTCCCTCCGTTCAGATGAGTGCTATCAAAACCATGGTAAAACCTTAATATTGAGCTGTAAAACTCAAGGGAAAATATATTCACGTGAAGCGATTATCTCTTATGTTTCTAGACATTCTGAAGATACATTACATTCTTCTAATAATACTTGCCTTCTTTTGGATATGATATTTTAGAAGAACAGCTTGCACTTATAATCAGCACAATTTATCACCTATCCCCAAAGTACCCTGCCGTTGAAATGCCTGACATATATATTAGGTGTTGTGGATTTAGCAAAAATTGAATTATAAATTGCCTTGCCAGCTTTTGCCTCTGGAAATAATGAAAAAGTGAGCTAAAGAAATGTCCTCCTGAAGGATTTATTTTTAGTGGCAATAGAGAAAGAAACAACAAACATGGATTGACCAGACTTTATCATTTTAAGGACTGAATGTCTTTGTCTCAAGGAAAGTTTTCATTCTTTTTAAGAAAGAAAAGACTCTTCTGAGAATGCTTGAATGTCCCTGAAAATAACCCATTAAGAAAGGAAGTAAAAAATAAATAAAACCCTAACAAAACATTGATTTGTATTCGGTAAGCCCATATGAGAATTTCAAGGCCTCATGCCCAAATTAAGTCAAGTTAAATGTCATCCAAAATACTTTCTTTTCTCTTCTCTTTTCTGCTAAGTGCTGTTTCTCAATGAATGAAATTATTTGCAATGGCCTTTTAGAGTTTAACATTGTCCAACTACTCAAAATAATAGCGCCTTTAATAAGTTATCAAAATTGGCATAGTGATGTAAAATCCATTTCTAGCAATATTTCAGCATCAAATCTACATAGTTAAATTATTATAAAGATAGTCATAAATACAGTAAGATTTAGCTCTTCAGTTTTAAACTGACATCTAACATTTCTTTATGCAGTCTGTGTTGTCTCTTAACAAGTCCCTGTCCAGAGGAAAAAAGGAGCTTCTGTTCATCTACTGTTACATAATTAAAAAAAAAAAAAACAATCTGTGGGTAGACACACAAATATATACCCTGCACTCTGCATTTCAGTGAATCTTGGAATAAGCTTTCCACTTACTAACCTAAGTTGAAATTTTAGCTCAATTTGTGTCATTTTTAAAGAACTTTTACCATCTTATTGGATATTTTTGCTTTAATTAACTGATGTTTCAGCATGAATGATGAAAATATTTCTTCTTTTATCAATTTTAAATAGCTCCCAGCATTTTAGATGCAGTTGTTTTTGATACAATTATTACAAGAATACAAAACCATGGAGCTGGCAAGAGTGGGGGTGTGGATGGGAGGGGGTGGGAAAAGGGTGGAGGCGTTTGTGGAAAGAATTTCAAAGTAAGTACTTATCAGTCAAATATTGCCCTTTCTTATATTAAATTTCCTATTACAAAATTAGCTGATCATAAAGTTTCAATGTGTCTTTGGTAGTACTGGGCAAAAACTGTATGAATTGGCTTTTCATATTTGATATATTCTACAATATGACTTTCAAATTACAGCCCCGTGAAATTCAGTCACCAGTTTGACTGCACAGGTTAATAAAATTTAACTGTGCAATGCTGATATGAGTGCAGGAAAGGCATGAATTCGTGCCTAAATCTGGCTGAGAATATAAGTGATATAAATGTTCATTCAGTTCATCGTACAAAGTGACTGCTGTTTCTTAGGAAATGATGTAAAGAAAATACCAAAACAAAAGGAGGCAGAGCTGTAACTTCTGAGAAGGTGGATCCTTAGCAAACACAATGGGTAGGATCCTTACTATCAAGCAAGACAAGAATGTTCAACATTTTGAAGGACCAAGTGGATAAGCTTAGTAAAAAATAAAAATAAAAAATAAAAAACATTAGAAGAAGGTGTAAAAGGAGTTATTTATCATGAAAATAAACTCTCCATGCAATGCAGGGAATAAGATTACAGGAGACCCTTTACTTACAGAACTGGAGTGCACAAGTCTTCATTCTTTTCAAAACTCTAAGTACTAACAGCATTCAGGGGGGAAAAACCAAAACAGACACACAAAAATTGTCAAAACAAACAAGCAAAAAAAATCTTAAAGAAAGAACACAAAATAGGAGAAAGGGTGAGCTTTTCTAGTAGCTGGATTTATATTTTGTTCCATCCTTGTTTCCCTGTTAGAGGGACGTAATAAAATATAAGCTTTTAATGCCCTGCCATTTATTTTTTCTTTTATATGGCTATGTACTTGGTTTCATTGGTCACTGTAGGTGACTGAGGTTGAGGAAAGAATTAAACAATATATGCAAGAGGCCATAATTTACTTGCATTTTATAAAATGCATATATAAAGGTTTACAAATCAGGCAACATGCTGAAGAAATGTGTTGTCATCATACAGCCACAAAATATCCTGGGGATTAATCCTATGGTGGCCCTGCACTGACACCTGTAGTATATGTGGGCATTAGGTCAAAATATTAGCTGGAGCTAATGATGGGCCCATTATAGCCCTCCTTAGTGCTCATTACTTAGGGGACCTTTTGAAGGTGCTCTGTATCATTCTCTGGCTGACAGGCCAGTCAGTGAAGGTTAGCAACTCCCTCTGAAGTCCTGTTTCTCTGTTGTGGCTAACAACCTACTTGGGGTCATGGAAGGCACACATGGATTCTTCACCTAAATGACAGAAATCGTATAGGAAATAATTAACATCTGCATGAGGTACAAAGATTTCGAAGGAAAATAAATTTACTGGTTTTCGAGGTTATATTTTTTTTTTTCTGAATTGAGCGTTATCAGCACAACAATGAATCAACACTGTTAGCTTTGCACTCAGGTCAGGGACAGCACGAGTGTGTGTGATGTGTTCAGGAGCCCAGTGAAGGAGTTCTACAGTTCTACAGATGTGCATGGTGAAGGCAAGGGGTTAAAATAATATTCCTCTAATCGTAGATTAGAATATTGATGAACAATAAGGTTCTTCACAAATAGCCCTGATGCTTCAGAGCATCTTTACCTTAGATTGGTTTTCCACCTCCTTTAAAACCTCCTTTGCAACATCCTACAATTCATTATTTATTCTGATTTCCAACTTTAATAATCTACATTTGATCCACAGTTAACTTGTTTTACTATAAGCGTGGAGTATTCCCTTTCAGTTTAATGGATGCATAACGTGGAGGAATAATTGTGCTTTTCCAACTTACTTTCCATTTCTTGCATATCTTATTACATAAAAATAATAAATAACTCTTCAAATTTTATTTCTTATCTTCCTGCCCCTGCAATGATTCTAATGTCAAAAAACCCCAACATATGCAGGGCTATAGGCCTGTTAGTATAGTCTCTTTTACTCCCTAGTTTTGAATATGACCTTGTCTTTCCCCAGCTCACATACCAATTCCTATCAGATGTCAAAACTGATTTTAAAGCTGTCATATTTACTTTTTTTAGACCTTGTTTTCTGATTTCTGAATGATTATTTGGTGCATTTACATAAGTATTTATTCCATTAACTTCTCTTAGTCCTTTGCAAAATACAGAGATAAAATTATATTTACTTGCAATAGATGCTCTCCCTCCATAAATAAAAGACAATTTGGTGAAATTTATGCTTGTATATGTTTCTCCATGAAAAAGAAAACTATTAGCATGTGCATCTTTTTTCCTGGCTAACACTTACAAGCAGACAGCAAGAGACATAAGACTGCTGAAAAAGACACATTGTAGCTGTGAACAAGAAAGCATGAATAATAGTGCTGTGGAAATATTGTACCTCAAAACCTGAATGCATTCCAGCAAAAAAATGCATCACAAACTATGGAGCTGAAGACAACCATATGGAACTGCTCCATACTCAACTGCTTCTCAAAATGCAGATTTACAGATTTCTCAAAAATATGCATTGAAGTCTCCAAAACAGTAATGGTTTTATGTGTCCTTGAGAAAGAAAGAAAAAGAGAAAGATAAAAAGAAAAAGAAAGATAAAAAAAAAAAAAAAAGAGAAAAAAAAGAGAAGAAAAAAAAAAGAAAAATAAAAAGAAAAAAGAAGAAAAAAAAACAAATTAATGACCTTCCAAAGTTTGAAGCTGTTATCTGCCCAGTTTTAGTACAATATAACACATGGCATCAAGGAAGACACTCATTTGATTCATGAAGTATTTAGGTAACTCAAACTGAAACAAGTCAACATAATTTAACAAAGTTTAAAATATTGGAGTTTAGGTACATTTATTGTTCAAGGAAAATTTAAAAAGAAAAGCAAAACTAAAGGAAAGAAACATCCTCCAGTGTATCAATAGTAAAATGAAAGTCATTCCTTCATAAAACAGTCCACCATTAAAAGCCCTAATCTCTGTTCTGAATAAAAGTTTCCTTGAATATAGATCAGTAGCAAAGAAAAGCATAAGAAAGCAGCTATTTTCTGAAAATCAAGAGGAAATTCCCCAAAAACAACTGCTTCAATCAGAGGGTTCTGAGTGCCATTTACAGCCCTGAAGCTGAGCTCTTGGAACATCTCTCACATCCTCAGCATCTGACCAGGCCCTAGGGATTGGTAGGTAGCCAAGGGAAACCATTTCTGATGGGACAATGAGACCTGAGTTTGTCTATATTACAGGTCTGAGGCTACAAAAATACTGATGGACAGCTAAGAATCAAATCCAAGTCACCTCAGTCACTAGCTTAAATAAATGAGATTAAAAAGATCAATATAAAGAAATAAATTGATGTATTAAAACACCAAAATTCTAACAACCAAAGCTTCGCCAATATTTTGCAAATGCTTGAAAAAAATTGTCAATGTGCTTTGTTACCACCAAAGAATCCACTGCAAAGCTACAATAAAACAACTTATTTGTTCATTTTTTTCACTGTATTACCATTTCATTACCCCAGTGTCCCAGAATCCTTCTCACATTATTTTCAATACAGTAGAGTATGGTAGTGGGGAATCATTTCAGGCAGTTCTTCTAGAGTTCAAAATAATTTTAAAACTAATTTATTCCCCACTCTAGTCAGACAGTCTCCAATAATGGAAATAATCTGTTCCTAACCTGAGATGACTTTTGACAAGTTTCAGAGCAAATATTCATGACAAAGTCATAAGCCTTTGTTAACAGAGTTTTCCACTGGAAATGCTGACAGGTCCTTAAAGCACAGTGGTGTGAACAGCAGCTCTGTAATAAGCAGTAATTTAAAGGCTGTGCACTAGTTAACTATTAGTGCTAGTAAACAAGTGACCCTGATGGGATTTCAAATTAGAGCTTCAAGCAGCTCATTTGATATTTAATTCTCGTGCTTTCCCACCTCATGGCAATGGAAACGTTATATAGGATAACAACATTATTTAGCTCCCTAACTCACTCAATAGAAATCTGATAAAAGCAGATTAAACTTTTGTGACAATAAGAAACACTATATTTCAGCAAATTCAGCCATTTAACATTTTTCTGGTGGTAATTGCATCTACAGCTTTACACTGGCCTGTGTTGGCCATGACACTTAGCAATGAGAAGATAGTGTGTGCTATCCTATTCTGCCAAGACCAACTTTAAAATAATTATCTCTCATTTGACAGGGAGCTTGTGTCATGGAACACACCAGAGTCTTGCCACTTCCCTGCTCTGTGCCCTTTGGATAGACCAGAAGTAATCACACTGGCCCTCAGAAAATTGCTGCTTCTTCCAACCTGAAACCAGGAAGCCACAACTGACTCTACAGGGAATGCCAATGACAAGCCTAGAGTATGGAAGAGCATTTGATTTATAATCTTTAAATCAAGAACTCTTCTAATGCCTTAGCAAAATGAAACATTTGAACACGCTTTTATACTACCCCAGAGCTTCAGAGAGGTCTCGTGTCACATCCTCAGCCACACATGCTGTGGTGCTGTGCCACATGAGCTGTAAACAGCCCTGAAAATTCAAGGAGAGAATTTCACCACTGTTGCTTACATTGACCTCCTGCAGGTATATAAGGAAACCACAGCCCCTCCTCCCCCTGTTTCTCATAGTCAAATGCAGTGAGTTTTCACAGAGAGGGAACTCCTATATGCTTTTGACTGAGAAGCCAGGAAGTGATGGGATATATATTCTTTTGATCATAGTCCTCTCCAGCTCTTAGGCCCTTTAACCTCTGATAAATTGTAAAATTTTCACAGCAACTTTGTCCTTCCCCATCTATCTGCTCCTTCGATATTATGATTTAGATCTTTAAAAGATACACATAGATTTATATGTAATAGGATATTACATTTTTCATTTCACAGTTATCAATCACATCTCATAGTTCTACATGTAAAAACATGTTATCAAAGAGAAAAATCCTATAAAATGTAGGACACAAAATACACATCATTAACTGAACTACTACAAGAAGAAATACTAAATAGACAATAAAACTTTTTAAAACAAAATATTCCTACTCCATACTGCTAATATTAATTGGATGTTTAAGTACTCTTAGTATTTTAAAGAAAATTTTACAATGTATTTTGGTCTCTATAGGTAGTTTCACAATGGCATTTTTAAAAAAGTCAGTTATTCATCCAGCAAGATACCATGAAAATATGTGTATGTTCTGAGAGTCATTTTCAATTGTAAGCAGATTTGTTATGACTGCAGAAGAAAAAATCAATGAAGTAAATAATCTCTAAAATGCAGTAATCTTATCTTCCTCCCACTAATTACAAAAAAAAAAAAAAAAAAAAAAGAAAAAGGAAGAAGAAAGGAACACAATTCCTTCACCTAGTCAATCTGTTTTTGCATTTTCCAAGTAGGCACTAATATGTCTTTATAATCAAAACCAAAAATGTGTTACCGTATCTCTCCCAAATTTTGTACCACAGACGCAGCAAGTCATGACAGGTCCTTTAATTGCTAGGCATCAGTAATTTGTACACTAGAATCTTCTCACAGTTTACTGTGATATTTTTATTTTGCATTTGATTTGACCTTGCTATGTTGTTAATAGTCCTTTATTCTATTTTTAATAGGCTTGTTATTACAAAGAAGTAGTGACATCCAGAGGTAGTGTGCCCTTCCTCTAGGTGACGTTCTTGCAAGTGTTTTTACAAAACTTTGGTATTTTCAATATATTTTATTTATCTCTTTGCAATTAAATGTACCTCAAATATAATGCATGGTACATTTAAGTACCATGAGAGAAGAACTCACCCTCCTACATTTCCTTGCAGCACCAGTTATTTCTGCAAGAGTATTAAAACACCTCCCCCAGTTGTTTCTCCCCCTCCCTCTCAGGTGAAAAGATTCAGAAAACTTCTTACTCTATGTATTTCCTCAAAAACATTTTTCATATTATCATGTAACAATGAAAGAAGAGAAAAAAAATTAAGGATGTTTCCATGTCAGTTCACAAAAAAAGCAAAATATCATTTCTCAGAAATTGACTCAAGCACTTTCTCATAAAGTCAGGTACTTTTCTTTCTCTGTTTTTCTCGCAGACCTTTACAGATTTCCATATAACATGATGAAGTGTAAATCATTCTAAAACGGGTAAGTTCTAGCTGAAATATCTAATTATTACAGCACCAAGTCAGCATCACTGCAATTTGGTACAAATCCACTGACTTCATTCCTGTAGCACATGCAAGTCTGAGCTGGCTTCAGAAAGTTTAGGCATACACTTCTGCAAACCAGGGAGATAGATTCTTTTGCACTGAAATACTGAATTGGTGAAAGACATACATAGCCAGAGGTCTCTACCTATTTTCAGAAAAGCTACTTCTGGTAGAAGCAAGCCAGACCAGTTATGCATTTATGCTGGTCATTAGGGTTTGACTTGAGCTAGGGACAACACAGTTCAATAAGCAGCACAAATAAGCTCTCTGATATGAGCTGTAGCATCACTCATTTGACAAGACACAGGGCTCAATCATTTGGGAGCTGCAGCTGTCCCACAGCAACACACAGGTATCTGTGCATACCCACCTCTGCAGTGTGTTTTATCAGATACACTGGAAAAACAATACGTGCTCCAGTTCCTGTCATTTCAATCACTATCTGTGGTTGCTTTCTTTAACATGCATCTTAAATTTGAGAGGATGGAATGGTTTGCATGTCTTTTGTTTTTTCCTGGTCCTGTCAGACCTCGTTCTGTTCATCCTCCTGCTGGTTCCAGATATCTGCTGTGTGAACCTGTGGCCTCTGTTCTGGCATGCCATTTCTGTCTTTTGTCTCCAGAAACTCCTAGTCTCATTACCAAATTAATACACTTAGCAAAATTAGCATGTAGCCCAGCTGAACACTTTTTTTATTTTAAAAGTGCATTTGAGTCAGTTTACAGCTGTAGTCAGGCGTATTAGATCAGGACACAGCAAAAAGTTTGGCACTATAGCATACTTCTTTTACTGTGTTGTCTGACTAGACTGAAAGTAAAGCATTTGCCATTCAAAATGTTTTAGAACAATAAGCCAAAATGAACTTTCATGACCTATAAAAACTGGCTTTGTTTCTCATTCTTCAGTTTCTTCAGTCTTTGTTTTGGTTTGGGGTTTTTTTTGCATTAAGGTAAAAGTCTAATCCCATGAGGGACTGAGCAGGCCAGAATGTCATTAGTACAACAGTCATTAAAAATATTCAGGCTCTCATTCTGTCATTGGATATGGTCTTTTTCCAACCAAAAGAAAAAAATTAAAAAAACTAAACCAAACAGCACCAAACCATCCCTCATTATTTTTTATTTTACATCATAAAGTTGGATATCTTTAATTCTTTTAGATAAAAGGGGGGGGCTTGGTTTTGGTTGGATTTTTTTTTTTTGCACTGCAATGTTTATTCTAAACCTTCCATTTCCCTCTCCCCGTGTCCCTAGACTTTTCTGAAGTTTTCTCAGATTCTATTGTAAAATGCAAGGGACTGTATCATTCATCAAAGCACACTTTACAGAATGAGATACCAATTTACTGGATAAAGCTAGCCACTAGTCTCCTTTTTATACAGCTAAAAAAAATAAGCATCTGCTCATTTGAAAGTATCATAAGAAACCTGAGCTATCATGATACATGACACATCATGTTCCTTGCTTATTCTGTTTGTGGGCTATTTATGCTTCTGTCAGACAAGTTTGTCTTCAACATGTGCTTTCTATATAGCCTACTGGTGTAAAAAATAATTATAATGTTTATTAAATTAAAATAATGAGGTTTATATGAACTTTCAATAATGCAGACAGGCAGACTATAACTGTAAACCACATGCTATATACTTTGGACTTTTACGGCTTTTAATTTATCAAAGGAAATAATTAGCACACTTTGTGGCAGCCAGTGATGGAATTTATTCATTTGGAAGCCATGGGTTTCCTGTCATTAAAACTACATCATGTCCTTCCTTTTCTATTAAACTTCAACTGAGGGCAGTAAGAAGTCACTAAAAGGAAATGAAGAGTTTTTTTGGCAACATTCACATGCAATGATTTAATACTGCTAAAAGATAGCAAGCCATAATCTATGCCAATAAGGGATAAGGGTTCCAATTACCACATTATTTCCTTTATTTGCTGCTTTGTTTGTGGCTCAATTAACTGTGATTTGCAAACTCACTTCAATAAATTTATTTTCTCTTTGTTGACTTACTGCATTTTTCATTCCTAATTGCAAGTCCTTTTTTTTTTTTGTGGCAAATAAAATTATTTAGATCTTTAAAAAATACACATAGATTTATATGTAATAGGATATTACTTTTTTCCTTTCATAGTGATCAATTACATCTCATTAACTAAAAAATCATTTTGCTAATATTAGTGCTTTTATTTTTATTTAATATTTTTCCAAACATAAATTGCAAAATAGCTGGGTTTTCTTTAAGTTGAAAAGGAAACAAAAGCAGCAATAAATGTTTCCCTTCTCCTTCTCACCTACACACACAAAATACCCTCTGCCTTATGCACACAGCTATAAATGGCTCCTGACAAACTCAACTTGCACCACAGAAGTAGCTCAGCCCAGAGTGAAGCTGCCTGAAGGACACACATACTTTTTCTTCAAAGGAGGTCTAAAATCGAATTAGCATACAGACAGACTTACCCTCTCTTTTACAGGAGTGGGTGGTCCTTCCAGGTCATGACCAAGGTACGCCAGCACCAGCAGCATGCTGCAGCCACAGGAATTTTATTAAGTGATGCCAGGAAATGGTAAGGAATAGGTGATACACAGTACTGTAAGGTTTCTGGGGTTTAAAACGTATAGATATTAGTTTAAAATATTTCAAAATATGTAAAACAGACAGGCCTAATCCTCAGCAAATTAAGATGAAAAAATCTTCAACTGCTTCACAGATTTATAATTTCTAGTGCTTTATGTTTGCTGTACTCAATTCAGAAAAATTTCAGCACAATTTACAATTTGAATCTTCCAAATGCATATTTGATTCCTATATCTAGGATCTACCAGACAGCTTAACTGAGACAGACACTAGATATCCAGAATATTTATTATCAGAACCAATAAAACTGGGGGAGAGGAAGTCTTTAAAGCAATGTGCAGACAATTGTAAAAAGGGCCTTTATTGCAGGTCAATGGGAAACTGTTTAAATTCAAAAATATTTCCTCATATCCCCTAAAATTGGGCACTGATATTGCTGCTGAGTTTTCAAATTAAGATGTAAGATCAGAGCTAGCTAAGATTGTCATATTGTCTCCTCTAATTTGGAAAAGTAGAAGTAGGCTAGAGAGAAACCCATAAAAGAGACTTTATGACTCTCTTCAAGGCTGACATAGAAGCCAATGCTCCAATCCTTTCTCCCAGCCTCTTGCAATTACATTTCCGCAGGAAGAAAGAAAAGGAATTAGAAACAGGATAATGTAGCTTTAAATCATTTCTCCTAGTCTTTGCCTTCTAGTCAGCTTTTTTAACATGCTCCTCATATTGTTTAGTGTGACATAACAAAAAGCACAAGTTGTTTGACCCTTCGTCAATAAAAAATCATTTTGTTCTGACATCCTATAAAAATCTGTGCATGAGCCTACTAAGCTGCAGTGTCTCCTCTAATTGACAAGGAGCAAGCACTGTAAACATACAGTAAAAATCCCTTACAGACACATTAAAAGTAACTCTGACAAAAGAATACACATCATTAATACACCACGCTAACAGACAAGCATGTGCCACTGTGGAAAACACTGATGTTTACAAAACTGAGAGTTATTTCATCATCAGACTTTAAAGTTTCTGAGTCACCAGGGGTATCTTGATTGGGTTATGTCACTTGTGTACATGAGCAGGTATGACACTGCCCAAAACCTCATTGTCACAGCCAGACCTGAGAGTGCATCAGCATGGGCAAATCAGTTCGCTAAGGAAGAGCAGTGTGTTAATACATTTGACCTGACAGCACTAAAAAAGGCTGGAAGGTTTAGCTGATTGCTTATTCCTCCCCACCGCTACCTTTGAAACAGTGAAATTCAGGTGTAAACTTGCTCAAGAGCACAGCAGTTGTTAGCAAACACCGTAGCGTTGTATATGTGCAGAAAAATTGTATTCTGAACAAGAAGAATGTAGAAAACATTTTATGTTTACTGGAAAGACAACTCCTGAATAAAGATACTGTATAATATTAAAGCATATTATAAAGATACTGTATAATATTTTCAGCAGTAATACTTGTATTCTGTTTGTGATTCTCTTACTGCAGAATTAAAAAATCCTAATGTCTGTAGCAAGAAATTAAAATTTTCCTGAATTGAATACCTAATTCAATTAGGTATATTATTATTAATTCAATAAATTCCAACCAAAACCCTCTTTAGTTCCAGAATTATGATTCTTCAGCAATCTTATATGAACACATTTCTGCTTTTACTAGTTTTTCAAACAACTTTTACTCTAGTAACATATGCTTCAACATTACTTAAATATCACAAGTCTTAATGGCAATGTTCTATTACGATGTCTATTGTTAAGACTACTAAAATGGCAAAACCAGGAAAAATACTTAAATTCATTTTGGATGTCCAGTGAGAGACATTTAGGACCATCCTGAGACTGCATAGCATTAAAGCTATTCAGGGAAATTAAGCAGTGGAAAATTTCTACTTCAAAAGTAAACAAAATCTGAACTATTTTGGCTCTCAATTAAAATACTTCAGTAATGAAATACTACCATAATACCTCAGGCAGCTGTAGTCCATAATCTTACTATTCCCATCTTCCTCTGCAGCACAGACTTTCTGAGCAAGACAAGAGAAGAGGTTGCTCTATTATCCAGCCCCTGGTTGTAGTGCATAGCAGTGTGGGAGACTTCAGCCTGTGGAAGTGGAAAGAGGGAAAGAGGAACAAGGAGGCAAAAATTGAAAAATAATAAAATGTTCCTTAAAGATATTGTGGATGGCTATCTAAACTGAAATATTTTTGTACTTAGGTATTTGATTTTAGGAAATATATAAACAGCTGCTACAAGTAAGACCAGCCTAGCTGACATTTTACCATTTTCCTAATGTAGGAAAAGTAACATTCCCTGAAGTTTGTACCTTCAAAGGCAAACTCCCATCAGCTTTAGAAACACGTGGGCACTAACCACTTCAGCAAAGACAATCTTAGAGACTTAAGTGTCTTGAAAATATGATCATATGGTGAAAGCTGGGAGGAGGCAGAATAAGGAGCCACTTTCTCACCCCAGAGCACAGTCCTTCAGAGCTTTCTTCAGTAATTGCGCTGCTTCCCACACCGCCTGTCTTCAAATCACATCTCCATCCCCAAATTTCTGTCTCTTAAGGACTGAAAAGAGCATTTTCTGCTCCCTTTTTAACTCAAGGTTCAAGAGAAATTTCAGGCTTCTTAGCACACAGATGAATGAGAGGACACAGGAATGGAGTGCTCTCTTCAGCTGAAGTATTGTTAATGTTTCAAGGGGTTTTCTTGCTTACAGTGAAGACAGAGGGTTTGAACATGGCACAAGCTGTGTGTATAGTGGCTGAAGGGAAGTGTCTGTGCTTCCTCAAAGGAAATTTTCCCAACTCTCCCAGGGCTTTCCTTGCTTCCTAAATTCGACATAGTCTGAAATAAACTTGCCCCAATAATGTATGTGCTAAATACCCCAGTCTGCAGCTCTGTTCCTGTTTGATTGTACTACTTGCTAACATGAACATAGCCTGAGAGGAACAAGCATCCCCAGAAAATTTCACAGAAGAGTGCCTGTTCTTTGAGTAATTGCCTAAGAGATGAGTGAATTGAGAAAAACTATCTTTTTGACAAGGAAATTAAAACTGTTAGCCAGGTCTGTCTGTACAACTGATGGAAAGAGGGATCAAAACCACCGAAGATCACCAAAAGCAAAATTAGCAAAGATTTCCCAAATCTGGGAGGGCAGGGTTTGTTTCTCTGTCATCACTTATGGAGAACTGAGGAGGAAGAAAATGAAAGAGAGGGACAATATGACTGAAGCTTCATTTGCTGCAGAAAGTGAGGGTGGGATAGCAAGGGGGGAAAGTGTTTTGTAAGCAAGATGAAGTAAACCTTTACCTTTTAGCAATTCCTTCTCTTTTTATCTTTTGTGGTGTGTTCCCTGGCTGCCCATATGTCACCCTGGTAAGAATGAAACTATTGAGGGAACAGGGGGTCTCTTCCATCCCACAGATAACTTGGTAGCTGTAGATGAAGGTGTTCCCTAAGATGCCTTGTCTTTGGTGGGCAGATTAAAACAATGATGCTTTCAAAAGAAGCAAATCTCTCCAAAGTCACTGTATGTGAAATCTGTGAGAGGCACATCCTTGTACACCTGCAAATACATCAGCTGATGGAGGGCATAAGCAAATCTCCTAGAAAAAGAGCTTTATGTATAATGTGTAAGTCCACAGTCCACCATGAGCCAGTTCTTTTGTGAAACGGGGTCCTCTGCTCAACTAAGTGAATAATCCACAATTAATTGCCTACAATGAACAGATCCACACCAAATGTGTGAGACCAATCATTAGAAAAATAGTTTAAAGAATAAGCAAAAAACAGAATTATCAATCTGATTATATTCAGGACTCATCAGGAGTTGTTTAGACTTGTTTCAGAAATTATAATAGAGATTTAAGGAAAAATAGGAGGAGAAGAAAATTCAGAGAAATACAATGAATGCACGTATGTAATTTGTCACTCAATTTAGTAGACACTGCAAAAAATTCAAGAACAGGAGAGTATAAGAGAAATTACAGGATTTAACTGTAGAAAAACATGTACTTCATATAGTCCTAATATATCTGTAATAAAGTATAAATATTCATTACAATGCTGGAGATAAAGTTCCTGTTTTCCTTTCTAATCTTTGTAAAAATCCCTCTAATACTGTTACTTTTGAAAAAAAAAAGATAATGCAACTTAATCCCATCGAGTATTTTTAGGTCAAAATATTGTGTGTGATTTATGCACTATTACCCAGTAAGTGACAAGTGCCAAATGCTTTATCAGTCTGGAACCTAGGAGGGTTTTGCCACAGGGCTTCCCAGTCTGCTTGCTCTGCATAGCTGCTTAAATGGTTTAAGTGATCACAACGAGGTGGAAATGTTAACCTCCTTCACGCCAGACCAATTACATGACTGATCAGAAGAATCAGCATGCACCACATGTATGAATGGCCTTAGCAAAATCCACACCAAAACTAACTTCTAAATTCATGATACATTCCTTAGCTCTACCACTTTCATGAAAGAAGAAGCTTCTTTTGCCCCACTGCAATAATACTTCAGAAGATGGTAATATTGTATTAGATACTGCTCACATAGCAGGAAAGACAGTCTATTTGCAGGAGAGGGATTTGATGCTGCTGCTTATTAGTGCAGATATTTAGCAGTTCACTATATTGCAACCAGGTCATTGGTTCCCATCCCATGGTTTCCATCCCATCCCATGTCACAGATGAACAAACCTCCAGGAATAAAATTAAACCTAGATTAAATTCCCTTAAAAATAAACTTTAAAAACTCATGAGGTTACACAAGGCAAACTTTTTTTTTTTTTCCTTTTCCAGTTGTAATGTGCCTTTTTACTTTCAAACTCCGTGAAAAGAAATGTCAAAACATTTGAAAACTGAATCTTGAGCTATCTCCAGACTGTTCAAATTCACTTTTTAATCTAACTAAACATCATATAAAATAACCTTTTCTCTACCGTAAATAATGGATTTCGAAAACACCCTATATATAGATCATAAAAGTAAACAATATTTTAGTCTACAGATAAATTAACTTTGCATGGCTGACTGTAATTTTCTCTCATTTATAGCAAAATTAAATACAGTTGATTATACAAAAAGTGCCCTAAATGACACATTTTATAAAAATATGGAAAATTTTGCATGGAATACTGGATATTTCTTGGGTGAAAAATCTTGGATTTCACATTTATTACAAATTTTAAATCTTTTGAACTGAACTGCTTGGTGAGCTGCAAATACCATCTAGACCTGCCATTTTCATACTCTTTCCAGAGTCTGGTTTGGACACAATTGGAGGCAGAATACAGCTTTATGTGGTTCTTCTTTTGATCTAGGATGGCTTGGTTTTACAGTGTTAGATATTGTACTGCTTGGTAATTTTAATACAGCGTGGTTTTCTTCAGTTTTAATGTAGATGGATATTTCCTAGTGTTAAAAAAAATAGAAACAATAGAATTTTTTTTATTTTTTTTTTTAACAGAAGTGTTCACTCAAAAGAAATCCAGCAGCAGTGTGCATGGGAAGGGTACTCATTCCTATAAATCATGTCTCCTCAGTCTCTTCTTGTTAATATATTTTATGCTGTTAAAATAATGACAGAGAAAGTAGAAATGTAGATCTGAAATGTAAGAACAATGCCAGTAAGCAAATAATACTAATTACACCAGAATTTTTTTTTAAAAACTGCAATAAATTAAAAGGAAGCTTGCATTCCTTGAATTACACAAAATACTACAATGACACAAGGACAGTAAGACATGAAAGCATCTCTACTGAACAGCAGAAGAAATGGTGGAAATTGATAAAAGAACTATAGAGCTCATGGTGCAGATACCAGGAGGAACATTAAGATGGAAGAAGAAAACTTCGAGGTAAACACAATTCAAATGCTTTTGGATTAGCAAACCACAAATCAAAAAATATAAATACTAATAAAATTCAACCTACCAAAACTTCATTTGGTAGAGAGGGAAGAGAACAGTCTTTTTTTTTTCAGGTTGCATTATATATTTCTGCACAAAATGAATAATGCTACATGTATGGAAAATGGTACTACAATGTGACTGGGCAGCACCTCTTCAGGCAGATGTAAATGTTTAAGCAGGGTGTTACACTGTGAGTTGGGGAGCTTCTTCAAATTCTTCTGATAAAGAGCAACAACAGAACTGAACAGCTGTTTATCAGCCAGATCAGCCAGTTTTCAAATGCAAATTACCAAATCATACCACTGCAATAAGGTGATACTGCACAAAAATTCCTGCACTTGCTCCACAGTTACATGCTGATGTAGCTTTGCATTTGAAGTAAAATCACATCAGATGGAATGTTACAGAATGATAAAGCAATACATGTGAGATTATGCATTAGCTTAAATATTTTATTGAAATCATTCTGCCACGGGAACCATGCAGATTATATTCACATGACCAGTTTATTTGAATTTTGTATTTTGGTTAATCCTTACAGAAAATCTCTTCAGTTATTCTTGGAAGAGGGTGTGAGTACTTCACACAAAAATTTCAACTTCAAGTTGTAACAGAAGCTAAGCTATTTCAGAGAAACCTAAAATCCTTGTGACGTTTAAAATTGTTCTCAGAATCTGAATAACCACATCCCATAAGGAAAAGCTCTTGGAAAACTCTTTTTTCCTCTGTCATCATATTCCATTCAATGTGATTCCATTCAGTACATGATGCAAGTATGAATGTAAGCACAAGCCTGTAGGCTCTGGATTCCATGTTCACCTACAAGGCAGAGGCCCACAGCACAGTAGAATATAAATGCACAGATAAGTCCATTTTTGCCATACATATTAAAACAAACATTCCCAATAGAATCTGAAGTTCAGGTCTTTTGTTGAACCTAAAAAGCTTAAGTGTGCAGTCTTCATCTGGAGTCAAATTCAGCTCCTGACATATATATTTTATCTTAGTTCAGATCTAGTTATTTTTGTTGGCAGAAGAATTGGTGCTAAAATCCTAACACATTCCAGTTTTCCCATTCTATTCCACTTTAGTATATGGATTATCTGAAAGGATGTCCCTATACAGTTCAATGAAAGTTAATGGGTCAAGCTACAATGTCCCTGAAACTTTACTATTCAGAACTCAAAACTCTTTCAAACTAACTTTAGAGAATGCCGGAGGTACTGAGACACTAGTTTATTTGTTTAGGCAATAATTGTCCTCTGCCTCCAGAGAAGCCCTAAAATTGCTTCTATGTTTAGAATCAAGATTGGTCTGTTAAGGCTGCTTGTCACAAAGTTTCACCACTTTTTAGAACTGTTTATTCCCACTACCCTATTTTCCAATTTAGACCATTATGGAGTTTGATTGATGTATCTGCCTGACACAATATAGCAGGAACACTAGAATCCTTTATCAGATGCCTTAGGCAGTACAATTACTATTTAGGGGTTACAGTGACATTGTTTGTTAAAGGTTTATTGCCTGCCTTTCAGAACAAACATTATTATTTGTAGCTATTGGGGTTTTTACTGTCTCAGTTTGGAGGGAAAAGACAGTGAAAATACATCAATATAAGAAATAGGTAGAGACTCACGTTCCCACCCTTTGGCAGACACATGACATTCTGCTGGAAATGACTGCTGTTAGTGACATTCTTGTATAGAGGTGAAGCAAAAAAAGTTTCTGGTCTTGGTCCCTTGACTAGAATAAGGAATGATCAGCCTCTTCAGTGGTGGAAAATTGGGTATTACTGCTTTATTATTTATTATTATTACTTCTTTATTATTTATAACTGCTTTTATTAATGCTTGTGCCAGTACTACAACAGATACTGACTGTACAAGAGGTGAGTCAGAGCAGCTACAGCCACAGAAAAATAGACTGGGAAGGGGACTTGAAAAGTCATCTGGTCTATCTCTTGCCCCAGGATATGATCAGCTCTAGCTGTGTAATTCTTGAAAATGTTTGTTTGGCTTGTACCTAAAGACCCTCCAGAGCTGGAATGCCCCAAATATCTCTACATAATCTCTTCTTGTTATTAAGTCCTCCAAATTCACTACCTGGTGGTTGAGAATGGATCTTTCTGTCTGAATTTCAGACAGGCTCGCTCTTGCCACAGCCAGCATGGACACAAATCATTACTCTCTTTTTTGCAACTCTTCATTCAGATGCAGTGACAGTGTAATTCCTTTGGTGAAACATGGTTCCTCTCCTGCTCCTTTGTGCCTGCAACTTCCTGCAAGGGGCTACTACACAGTTTAGGAAACAGATTAGGGATGGCCATGGTGGAATGGAAGAGGAGCAGGAGAGGAGATAAAATCTCCTTTATGACTGAGCACAATCCTTTAGTTCTCTTCACCCTGCTCATTCTATCCCTTTGAAGTTAAAAGTTACAATGACTTCAATGACTCATTCCTGTAGATAACTTCATACCTAAAGAGCTGGCTAAAAGAGCTGAAAGAATATTTAACCCTCTTTTAACTAAAACTGAAGCCTTTGCAAATATTAAACTAAACAGCCAAAATAATAAATATAATCACAGATATATGCATATATAGCATGAATCTGGTTTAACTACCATTTTGCTTTTCCTAGGCACTCTTTAAATGTCTGCAGATTTCCATTTATTTTCATTATTTAACCACTTCTGGGAGTACAAGCATTTTTATTATCCATTAAACAATGGGTAAACAATCATATTCCATCAGTGCATTTATCATATAACAGTCATAGCTTGACAGACTTCAGAGCTGTCTTCACAGCATTTACCAGAAGCCACCTGATTTGACAACTAGGAAATACACAATTCTGAATTTCAGTGCAAATGATTTAAACTCATAATCAGTAAACCATTCTCAAGCACCGTAATTGCCATTACAGTAAAAGAAAATATTCTGTGCTTTGCTGTAGAATAGTCCTAGAAAGGTTTTCTTTAAAAAAACGGTAGGTTAGGCAACAAAAATTGTTTTTCAAGGCAGACAAAATCTATACCAACTCCTATACCACTGTCCAGCGATGTCATGTTGGTTTGCTCTGGGTTTCGGTGTTTGTGATTAAACATAACAATGTTCTCATTGTGACTTTTCAATTGAAATTAACATAGCTTCCTTCCTACAACTGGATCTTTTTCAGGTCCTATGTGAATTTCCTTTATTAACATGTCTTGGCTTCAAATTTCTCTTACTCTTCCTTTCCTCACTTCTTTTAGAAACTGTTTTTTCAGTCCCTGATTCGTCTCCCCGTCCCTCTCACTAAACAGCACCTTACCTGACATGCTCTTCTCAGTCTCTTATTTCCATGGTAAAGTTGGCCCTTTGGCCTTAAACTGAATTCTCATCTTCTGTATTTTCCCTCTTTATCTTATCCATCACAGGTGTATGATCCAGTGTACATTCAGTTGGGGGGCAGGGACACAGTTCCTGACATTTGTGTCCCACAATTTCATAATAAGATTTTTGCTGAAATGACTGGAAAGATAATAAAAGATCAATTTGTTTAGACTCAGATATTAAACTTCCAGTCTATATTTCTTGAGAGTTTCAGTTTGGTGGGACTCGTACCAACATTTCATATGGAACGTCTTCATTTGCTTGTGTTTCCACACTTTGCACCTTTTGTAATCAAGCAATCCAACAGAGCTTCATTTGGTATCTTATCTGGTCTGGCCAGCCCAAATAGGTATAGCAATCTATGCTGAAAAAGAAATTTCATTTGGCCCCTGCAAAACCTCTCCAAATTTCCTCTCTCCCACCACTAGAATTAAACACGCGGTGAACATAAAGAAAAGCATGAACCTTCTCCACCTGCAGAATTTGCAGAAATAAAATAATAATAATGGGTTCTGTCAGCTGAGGTAAATCAACATTGTTTGCCCAGAGGTATTAGAGCCTCACTAAGGTGATATCAGTAGCAGCTAAAGAGTTGGTCAGTGTATTTGCAAGATAGTTTTCAGATTAAATCCCCTGGATATAAAAATCTTTTCTGTTCTTACCTTAATCTTTTTCCTGCCATCTGACCATTCCAACGGAGTCAATGTGGAAACCTCCCCACTGGAAACACTGAAACCAAAGGATGTGCTGTTACCAAAAGTGTCTGTTAACAGAACATCATGATGTTTTGTTCTACAATTCCAGCTCTAGGTGGCTGAATCTTTGAAGTCCTTCCAAGAACCCTAAGTTTCTATTTTCATTAATGGAAACAATTGGCATGTACCCGGGTTCTCAGAGGTAGTCCCTTAGTGTCTCTGTTCATAGCTAAAACAAAAGGCATGTTTTGAGCCAGAGGGCCTTGATTGCTATTTACTAACACTGGGATATGTAGAAAATGTCACTGCTGCTGAGTGAGGATAGTCAGAATTTCCTGTTCTTTCTAGACTCAATCAAGACAAGGAAAGCTGTAAGAAACAACAGTAGCAGGAGAACTATGCAAAAGATGCATGTATCTGTTAACTGTACTAAATTTTATCCAAATTCATTTGTCTTTATGGATTTATTTATAGAACACTATGCCAAATATTTCAAGTCAAATTTTTATGAGGAAATTCCTTCAGATTAAATATACCCACTTCATAAGGATTCTTGGCTGACTTAATTTTGGGTTCTATCTAAAAAACCGTATTTGTTAGGGATGTGTAAAAGGACCCATGAACTGATTCTTGAATCAGAGTTAAAATGGAAATTCTGCCTAATTTACAGTCATAGAATCCAAGCATATCCTGAGTTAGAAAGGATGTGTTAGGATCACCAAAGTCCTGGCCCAGCACAGGATTGCCCCAAGAGCACCATGAGCCTGAGAGTGCTGTTCAAATGCTTCTTAGTCCTGTGGCCACTTCCCTGGGAACAGAACTTTTCTGTGAAAATTCCAAAATTACAGCAGATCCAATGCACTAAAATCCCATTTTAGGTAAAACAATCCTTTATGTGTAGTTCCTTATTTTAGTATTGTTCCAATTTCTAATGTTGCAAGACCTTCTATGAAAGACCTTCATGAAAATTCTACTACATGAAAATTCTGTGTCATGAAAATATTTTCTTTTAACCTTGAAGTAAAGCTAATAAAGTTAATTTATAGCTACGTGCATTCTACAAGCATTTGTATTCTAGTTCAGATTAATTTGTTGTAGTTGCTGAACATATGTAAATATATTATTCATCTAAATTTTTGTAGTTATAACACTGCATAAAATTTAAACTGATGCAAAATCATGTCAAATATCATCTAGACAAATATCCTTGAGAAATCAAAGCAGATTCCTCTTCTACTGGCAAGAAAAGCCTAGCAATACCACATTTAAGGCAGCTACAGGAGGTATGACATGGATAGTTTTGTAGATCAAGACTTTGATGTTTCTTTGGATTTCCAGTAAAAACTGGTGGACTTCTGCTTGTAATGAACTTCTGAAAGACTTCACATTAGATAAATGCAGAGTTTAGATTCCTGCTGTACCATTTACATCCTTTATGGATTCAGTTTGTGATCCCTAAGATCATCTTCAACTATCCATCCCTTCA
This sequence comes from Cyanistes caeruleus, assembly GCF_971803275.1. Lineage (NCBI taxonomy): Eukaryota > Metazoa > Chordata > Aves > Passeriformes > Paridae > Cyanistes > Cyanistes caeruleus. Next base: position 36,010,675 of record NC_141705.1, read on the forward strand.
TAAACACCAGTCTTCAAAGGACTCTGTTTTGAAATGAGGATTTGAATTTGGGTTCTGCTTCTGTTCAAGTGAGAGGTCATCCTTCGACCTTGCCCACATTTTAGTGAAACTAATTTTCTGGTCTTTCTAAAGTGATAATAATCACATCCTGCTAAGAATAGCTCAGTATTTTATCTTGAAATAAAGGACATGATAATACTATTTCACTTGATACAGTTTTCTCTTTCTTTGATTTCAACTGCCATTTATCAATGTCTCAAAGTACTACAATTCAGTTTATTTGTGTTATTAGGACTCCTTCCATGTAGATTAGGATAATAAATTTTAGATGATCTGTTTTCAGAAGCAGACATATTGCTGCCTAAATCTAACAGGGAGGAGAACCCTTGTAAAAAAGGAGAAACTCTTGTTTTAAAAGGTCCTTTGTTTTAAGTGCTGGCATAGTTATTAAAAAGGTTGAATTTATGTTCTTCAAATTTCCTTAGATATATTAAAACTTTATAAATGAAGTTCAGCATGTTTCCAGGCATTCATCTGTTTGTTTGTTTAGACTATTGAATTCCATTCAGCAAAGAAAACATCATTCCTTGCTTAGCTGTTAATATGCTTCTGCTTTCAGGATTCACAGATTTTAAACTGGTTTGCTTTTACTTTTTTATTATAATTTTAGGTAAGGTTAATGTGTGTGCATGCTAGAAAAATAGTTATTGTATTAATTCTATAGTTGTTGAAACTCTTATTATATAATACAGCAGGATATTAGAGTACACTTAATACACATACAGTCACTGTGAGATTTGAGGCTGATTTTTAACTATTGTTAAGCCTTTAATTAAATCACACAAAGCCTTGTGCCCTTGAAAAATTATCCTGCAACAGATTTCTTGGCAAAAGCTCTTGTCATGGAAAAAGAAGGTGCAAAGGTGATTGTCTGTTCTCTTAGCTAATCATCATTTTTTCTAAAGAGGAAAACAGTAGAATTCAAAATTCAGCAGAATTTTGAGGAGTGGAAAACAGTTTCTGTCCTTTCTCTGACACTCTTTTAGGTCCAAGGGGAGTCTGCTTCTCTGTCACAGTGGATAAAATGAAAGTGAAGGAACCCAAAATATTCCACTAGTTCTCAGCATGAAAATTGGAGGTTGTGATGCTCCTGATGGTGGGAGCGGTGTATGAGGTACATGTAGTACATATATGTCCATACACATAGTATAGAAAGTCTACAACTTTCCCTGTCTTCTGGGACAGTTTATATCTGCAGATTCCTTTTCCTTTCCAAGGAGCAAAAGCAAGTGGATGTTCCTATGGAACACAAGATGCAAGTACTTTAATGTTTTGCTTTAAACTCCTTAATGTTTGGCTTAATGGTGTTTTTAAATAATTTTCCTAAAGTAGCTCTTCTATACAAACTTTTCTTTAGATTTACATCAGTGCTGTATTCATTAAGATTGAAATTAAGTAGAAATCAGAAGTAGGGCCTTTATCAAGATTCACACTCTAGTCAAACATATGTACGTATTGAATTTCCCCTGTAAGGCCCGTGGAGACTTTTCCTTATCTGTACTCTCTCCCTTCCATTCTTATATTCTATTAGAAATGAATGGATTACATTGAAAATAGCCACCTGAATTGGCAAGCTTTTCCTTGTAATTTGCTCTTTTTTGGTTCAGAACTACAGGTTAGGGTCAAGCCATTCTGAGACCAGAGTAGACTGTAAAGAACACCCCCAATGGATTAGTCCTAATTTATTTGACCCAGGTGTTCCTGTAATTGTGACACACTGAAAAATTTCACAGTGCTTTAATGGCCCTTAAACTTACATTTCCACCTGCTCTTTCTGGCAGTATGGTATTGCTCACGTTCTTTATGTTCCTTTGTTTATTTAGGTGTGTTTCTTTGTTTCTGTATCTAATTTAGCACATTTTAAAAAAGAGGGAATGGTAAAATTTAAAAGGCTGGTAGTGAGAGTTTCTCACATTACCACCACATGCACTACTAACACACAGGTGTTCACCAGAGGAACAGGTAAAGTACGGTGTGAATAATATTCATAATGAATGTTTCCCCAGATGCAATTAAACATCTGTTATATACACTATGTAGCTCATTTCTTTCCTGCATCACTATCAGAATAGGTTAAAAGAGAACCCCACAGGGAGTTCCCTAAAATTTGTGTGTATCCATCCATGCCTCTTTTGATGAGATGAAAGACAATCTCATTTCACAGAACAACCTTATATCTGAGAACTTCAGCAGCAAGATCTTTCAAAATCTGATGCTAGAACCTGCATGTTCTGTGATCTGCTCCAGAAGACACCGGTTCTGCCACATTTAGAAGATTGTTCAAACATTTCGTAATGGGGTTGATGTAAACAATGACACTTCTGCCAGGGAAGCAGACAAAGAAACCAGGCATGAAGAAATTCAGGGAAAAAAAGGGAAGGGTAGCAAGCTGAAGCCTAAAACACTCATGTTAGAATGCTTTTCCATAATAACTAAGAACCAAAGTGCCTGAAAGAATCTTCTGGTCAGTGTCTTACTGAATAACATTGTAAAAAAAAAAGTCTCTGTGTAGTCTAACAATGGCTTGCAGCTCACAAATGCTAGAATCTGCTTATTTGTAATGCTCTGTACCTGTAGTTACCCCAAAAGAGTAAAAAACCAGCAAGAATTTTCTTACAGAGTTTCAAATACACATGAACTTATCTATTAAATTAGTTGTGTCTTTTAATCTTCTGTCACGTCTTTGGGGTGTAGTTTTGCTACATGATCATTCTCATTGAGGGCAATTTCTTCCATTAAGCCCAACTTTGATACTTAATAATAAACCCCATTCTAACAAATGCTTGATTCTTTCTTCAAACTCAAGCACGAACTTGGCTGCACTTACAGATGCTTGTCTTTTGCATTTCATCCTCTGAGTTTTCAGCAGTAGATACTGCCCATGACATTCTTTTCAGGTGTAACCAGTACTAAACATTGACTTTTAAATGAAATCTTACGTTTTACATGATCATTTTACATCTTTCATTTTTCAGAAAACTGCCCTCCTGCTTCCTTCAACTGTCTCCAATTCAGCTGCTCACAGTTCACGAGGAGTCACTGGCACTTGATGTTGCTAAATATATGTAAGACTTTGCTTACAGCCTCACCACAGCTGCATTTCAACACTGTAACGATTTATTACTTCACTGAATTTCATCTGCTTTGTCATCTTGGCATTTATGAGTCTGAATTGACCGATGTCCAATGTAATAAAAGTACCAAGCATGGGTCAAGCATGTCTGACACTTGTACATCGTTATCAGTGGGCTAAGGAGTTTAGCTCTCGATCATCCAAAGTCATGTCTTCCAATTCATATAAACTTCTTAGTATCCAGTTCAAGAACATGTTGAAAAGTCACCATGATTGCCTTCTTATTTCATACTAAACACTGACCTGAAGCTTTTGTTTAATTTTTGTCACCATTTGCCATACAGTACACATAACTTCTATAGATGTTATTGTTCCCTGGAATCACCAACTGCTGTATGTTTTTTCCTGTTATCCATCATGGGCTCCTCCAAAAGGAGACTTTCTAAAATTAATGAAAATGTCTTCTAGTCCTATTTTCTATCTTCTTTCTCTTCCCCTCCCCTCAGTTTTTGCTGAAGTCGACATTCTGGCTTGTGGCCAGAAACTACATGTTCTTTTCCAACAATCTCATGCCAGTTTGGTCTTTTGATCTCGTAGTTTTCTGAAAGATGTAGTGGAAAAACACTGAATGAGACAAAACACATGTAGAGATATACAGGTGAAAACACTACAAATTCCTTTTGAAATTCCTTGCTTATGGTAACTTCCTGTTAGCATAACCTCTGCCATCACTTGCATTTTCATAAATGGAAGTGCAGTAGAGCAGAATTTATCTGGCTAAAAGATAAAATAGCAACAGCTGTTGGGCACACCACAGCCCAAGGTACAGGCACAAACTTCTCCTAGCACAAGAACTGGGTGGAGGTTTTTTCTCTGGTTTTGCAGTGAGCCAGCCTGGACTTATGTGATAGACAGTAAAAGATACTAAGATAGTCATCACATAGCAGGAAGCATGTTATCTTCAAATTGAACTCCTGCCGACCATCCCACAATTTTTTATGCCAAGGAAAATACGCTGGAGGGAGGGAAGTCTGTGAAAACTACAAGATTGCCTTAAACACCAGCTCTGTTCTCTGCTTCAGAGGACTACTTGAGATTATAGTGCTGAGCAGAGAGAGAAGAGCTGACTTTAGGACATACTACCTAGATAGCAATTATTGTCCCCTTTTAAGAGATTGCATTTGGGTAGCTTACCAAGTAACACAGGACAGTTGGAGCAAATCTGTAGAGTACAAGAATTGTTACTGAGGGTTTAATGCAAGTAATATATGCATTTCAGGATTTTCTATTACTTTATGAGTCTCAGAGCTGATGTCCTCCTCTGCCTACCCCTTTGAAGCTAGGGCATTTTCCAGAAATTGTTTTACCTGAAAGGAACCTAGCTCATGCTGTTCTGAGACCCCTTGCAGAGCCTCTAGAAAGTTATGCTGAAATGCCCCCTTAATTCACTTTATTACATCAGTATGGGCACCTTCAGGGAAAGCTGAAAGATAAAGATCCATGATAGAAATCAAAAGAGAAGAGCAAAATATAAAAGTATTAAAGATGGGCAAAAGGAGGACTGACCATTAGGCTAGGAATTTATGTATTCCAGATAGTCCAAATTCACAAGGGTCTTTAGTTCACTGGTTGTTCTTTTTTTAGAGGAAATAATTAGATGTCTTGTGAAAGCTTCTTATCTCCTTCTTCTATTTTTATAATAGAATACATAAACTATGCAACAGACATGGAAGTGAAAAATCACTTCTAACAGTGGTAATTTCCCCTTTCATTAGAATCTGCTATATTTCGTCTTGTAAGGCTATTATTTTGGGGAAAATGGGAAAGAGGGAGATGAAAATAGAAGGCAGAAAAATAAAGACACAGATTTATTCTGCATTGAGGAAAAATGTAAGCAAAACAAATTTCTTTAGAATGAAATAAAGATTTTTTTTTTTTCCTTTAAAAATGTTAGCTGCTGTCAGTATGTTGAAAAAACCATTTTCATATTTTTACCAGTTTGGACTCCTCAAGATTTTTAGACTGAGCATGTTTTCTTGCAGGTGGTTGAGGAGAGAGGGGGAGAATTTATTTTATTGTCATTCTTTAGCATGTTAATATATTTTTTTAATGTCCATAAGACAGTACTCAGAAATAATAAATTTTTATTATTTTATTATTTTTGCTGTAAAAGTGTTATTTCCTACTTTCTATTAAACAGAAAATATTTTTTATTAGTAAATGGCATGCTGAAAACTTTAATTAATTAATTTCAATCACAGTTCAGCAGTGCTTCAGTAGCCTTGAGTATTTTCATTTTTGTGTAAATATTTTATATTTTTAAAATATTTTCTCAATCAGGCTAGAATGTGATACTCTGCCTAATGCTTCAGATTTTTGCTCTTTAAATAGTACCATCTTCTCTGACACATCATATCCCATTATTTAAAAGTGTAGGAACCAGTTGGTCACTCATACTTTCAGAGGGCAGAATTGAACTATTTCAGTGTTGAATTCATAGCCTGTTGTGTGTTTAACACTATAATCACCCTGACAACCCATTTGCTTTTGCTGTAGAATAGCTACATATTCTCACACATAAATAAATAGGTATCAGTATTATATGTGCAAAGTGGTGTACTCACCTTGTTCATCTTATATCTCTGCTGTATTTCCCATCTTCTGTTAAAATATCACTTTGGAGCTGAAGAGACTGAATAACTTTGGAAAAACTTTTTTACCCCCTCGAAAATTTGAATTTTTTTCTTCTTATCTATGATTTTCTACTCTCAAAATTATGTTTTCTTAATGTTCAGGTAGCCAACCTTCAGTTCCAGGATAGCAAGCAATTAAATTCAGACATCTCACGATTGAATTGGAAATTAAGATTTCATGAGGAAAATAAACCTCATTCTCACAAAGCCCAAGGACCACTGGCTCTCCTAGAGTTTTAAATAATTATGTTCTTAAGCATAAACAAGTTATCTAAGGTCACTTTTGCAATGTGTCAGAAGTCTTCCCTGCATTATCGTTGCTGCTGAACAAGTCTGACCGTAAAAACAAGGCAGTAAGGAAAAGAGTCCCTATTAAAAGAATAGGAATTAATCTCCTGCAGTTTTTAAAATTTTGGTATTGTTGCACAAGATCCTCTTATATATTCTATGCACTTGCATGATATAGTTTTAGCATAACCAATTGTCAATTTAGACCAAAGAGCTGCATCCCCTCACAAATTATTATCCATATTGTAATTTGCTTGTACTTGTATCTGGGAGAGCTATTATGATATGTGATTTTTACTTTACAGCTCAAAGAAAGAAAAGAGAGGCTCACAGTCCATGCACACAGCTACAGAGCTTGGCAGAAATTACCATTATCCTGCGCCATGTATAAAGCTTTCACTAAGAGCCCCCTTCATCCAGTAAATGAAGATGAATGCTTATTAGGAAAAAAAGGGCTTGCTGTGATCAACTTCCCAAAAATAATCAGAGTGAGGCACGCAACCTGAACATTAGGGCTCTTAATGGCTGCTTTGGAGTGAACTGAGGAGGGCTAAGGATCCTTGGCTGCTTGCACTGAGTCATAACTTTTTAAACAAGGCCCTAAGTCAGAGCTATCAGTCCTGTGGTGCTGTTTTCCTGGCTCAAGATAAGCCTGTCTCTTTCTATCCCAGGCTAGGGCCTGTGATTTAACATAGCAATGACAGCAATTGCTAGCCCCAAAAACATCCTTAGCAGCTCTCTTCTAATACAAATCACTTATTCTTTGTGAAAGATGAGTGAGTCATGCAAGTAACAGACGGCACATTAAGAGTACATTGTTAAAGTGTGCTTTAATTAGTTATGTGGCATATAATGATGTGGGGTCAAACAATAATTTAATTTTTGTACACTATCCTTTTTTTGTACATTACCAGTGGACCACCCTCTATGATGAAGGAGCTCTCAATAACATACAGGATACTTAACAGGATACTTACTAGAGGACATGAGGAAATTCTTTATTCTTTTGCCACAATAGCTCTTTACGTGTTTTTTAAGTGCTTTTTTGTGTTATATAAGTGACTTTGAAAGCTGTGGCACAAAACTTTGTAAAATATCGCTGGAAAAAAGAAAACAGATGCAAACCCCATGCCATAAAATTAAATGAGCTTTTTAGACAAAGTATAACATACCACTTAGCTATTAATTTTTACTTCTACATCATAAAAGCCTAAGGCTAACCCTTTATATATCTCTAAGCATACTTAAGTTTGTTTCTGCAAGAAACATCTTTTGGTTTATTTTTGTTATGTCTAATAATGTAATACTGCACTGATTAAAGAAATAAACCACATGATCAACAGCAAAACACTTGGAAGTGACTCCATATATAAGATGGATTTACTCTTAGGAGTTAGTACAGTAGCACATAAGAAAAAGAATTTTTTAAAAAAAAATTAAAATAACTCACTTATAAAATAAACCTGCAAGCAGAAAAATAAGCAATAAACTCTAAAGTTCAGCTCATCAGATTTTGAGCTGAAGTTCTCTCCATGAAAATGGTATTATTACCTTATAATCAGATCAGAATTATGGGTCAGCCCACTGAAATCAGGAGATTCTGTCTTTGATGACAACAAGATCAGACTTTTTTATACTTCATTTATAGTGCTATTTACGTGCACTTTATTCACAACATTTTAACATTTATTGAAGAGCAATGACACAAGAACTTGGAGATGAACCTGCAAGTGTGTTGATTTCAGCTTCCATATCAGACAAATTTAAGGGTAAAAGCATATTTTGTATGCTTTTGTACTCTAAATGTACTCTACATTTTGTAGAGTACTGCTTCAGCCCTCACCAGGCAGCCATACAGGTGTCATCACCCTGAGCCTGGGGAGAATTTGAGACTCAAGCAGATCCCTGCAGAGATGCCAGTAGTCACTCTATGTAGCACCAGTTACAGGAACCAGGTCCTGGGAAAAAAAGGACAAATCATCATTATTATATCTCCTTAGGAAATGAAGTCTCACTTTGGTTATTCTTATCAGTGACCGCCAGTGGCAGAGGTGGGATGTGCAGAGATTGACAAGGTCTCTTCACAAGGGTTCTAATAGATGGGCATTAAGAAATTATAACAGTTCCAAGGTATGGGAATCTCTCTTTCCCCAGAGAATGCAGGTTCTTTCCAATGCAATTTTTTATGAATCACATTTCTTTTTCATCTCATTTAATCCTTGAGCAGTCTCTTTGACTGGTGACACCATTTGAAACTCTCTCCAACATTCAGACCCAGCACAGTCATGGTGAAAAGATGGATACTGACACTGTCAACATGAAATCCAACTCCTTCCGTAGTTACCTCACATGTATTCATCTCAAGTACAAAGTTTGCCTCTGTCTTCCATGCTCTTATCATCCTACTGGACTGGCAGTATAGAGTTGAATATTTTACAAATGATCTTGGATCCTCAAACTGTCACCCTATGTATTTTATTATGTAAAAGCAATAAAGAAGCTACTCACCTCCTACACACTATTCTGTAATTGTTGCCACTGTGCCAACAAATCCATTTCAGAGTATTAGTCTTGACACATAGACCACTTCATAATCTAAAATAAAATTATTTGATTGATTGCTCTTTATGTTTCTCCTTAAATGTGATTCCACCAGGATGTGGTGATAAGAATTTTCTCTTGATAAGAACTATGAACTTGGGACCAAGACTTTCACATGCTGAGGTTTTTCTTTCAGTCCTTTGGGTAATTCCCACAGCAGTTCACTCTCTTTCAAAGACCCAGAGACAGGATTATAACACATCTACCTGGTACCAGCTAAACAAAACTGATTTTTTTTTCATTAAAAATTAAGAATGATAATATCATGAAGGTTTCTGAAAGCATTACTTGACTTATAGATCTCCATCCCACCTAGACATCCACTACAGCTAAGTTTTGAGAGTCAACAAGGCTATTTTGCAGCATACAGAAAACTTTAGTTAGAACTTTAAAAAAGTTCAGTGTTCCAGTATCATCATTAATGTTTTTTATCATTGCTGACATGAGCTAATGAAGTACTAAACTAGACTTGTACTAATTCATATTAATCAAATTGTCAGTTTGGACTGCTTATCCTCTCTCCCATTTGATTTATACATCTCATAATTTTCTTCATTCACAAATTAAGACGTATCAGTAACATATTAAAACAGAGTTAAAAGTCAACTGGATAAATTCTTTAAAGTATTCTTAGTCATGATGTATTTTGCAATTTTAGTTAAAGAAAAGCCATCTTGACAGACTCACTCTGAACAGTCAAAATTGAGAAATCAATTTAAATGCTAAAATGGCATTAAGGCGGTTTGGTCCATCCTTCATCCAGGTACTCCCTTGATGGTATTAGGAACAAAAACCAACCTCCCTGTCCCTAAAGACTTCTATCGTGGTCCTGGAGGACCATTAATGCAAAATAAATATCATTTAAATCATCTGAGTATTTTATGTAACATACATAACAAAACCAGAGTGAAGATTAAGGTTGATATTCATACCAGAATTAAAAATGGCTGTCAAGCCTCCATTTTATTTACAGATGGGCATAGTATTTTTCCAGATAGCCATTCAAAGCAGAACCTTAATTTATTGATCCACAGTTAAATTTGGAAAGAGGATCACTTTGTCCACTGAGTACAAGGGAGGCTGGACTCTTAAATCAGACATCTAAAGACAGAATACGTTATGTGAAATACTACATAGAGAAGAATCTTATCACAGAGAATTGGATCACACGCAAATGGTAGGGGTAGTATCACGTAAAACTCCTATGAAGTTTGAAATTATAGGTGAATGTGTACTCTGGTTTCTCAGCTGAGCATCTTGTAGCTTTGCTATTAATAAATAATTCATTAGTATGTTGCAAACACAGTATTGCTTCTCAACAAGACCATTCTGAATACATTTCCAAAGCATGCAGCTAGGCCAGTGGCACAATTTCAAGTCAATACATCACTCAGGAGTACTGAAAGAGACCTCTTATTCTATTATTACTCTCAAATTACACTACTCCAAAAGTTAGTTAATTAGCAGCCAAGTATGACAGTTTCATCCTGTGATGGTTTCCTGTCTGTGAAAGGATATCAGTTTAAGTATGTTGCTAAGATTTAGTATTGTATATCACAGAAGTGGGCTTCAAGGCACTTGCAGATTGTCTTCTTGAGAACTCTAAGTGTTTTGCTGAATATGTTCCAAAGAGCCTGACTTTTCAAAATATGTGAATGCTTAACACACTTGGCCCTAACATATGCAGTAGTTTTTGTAGCTTCATGATAATTATTTATTTTGGTAAGAGGAAAGATGGATTGCTAAGATCAATATAAAATGGAAACTGACACAAGCACAAAACATAAGCAAAATCCAAGGCAGTCTGTTTTTTCAGGTTGGGAATTCCATCTCTATGGTAGCAAAGGAGAAAGAGCAAAGGAAGGTAGAATGAAAGAAGATTTTAAAAAAACATACAGAAAAATTAGATTAAATTATTTTAAAGAAAGCAGTACCTGTGTGACAGAAATGGAAATTAGATGGCAAGAGATAGAGCTAGGAAAAACAGTGGTAAGAGAAGGTAAATATTTCAGGAGGTTTCTAAATGGTAATACAGATTTTTTTTGCCAGCCTGGCTTTGTTATAAAGATGACTGCACTCTCATTTGATAGTGAGCAGTAGGTTTTGCTTATTGTTAACAATGCAAACAAATACAAATGTATTTTTAACAATGTAAGCAAACATATTTTTACATGAATCACTGCCAGATATAGCAGGTCACTAAAAATAAACCAACTGATTTTACTTTGAATAAAGCCTTATCAACTATATCAAGTAACAACATTGAATATTGATTGAGTTTAAGAACAATCATCAAGTTCTTGACAGTAAATTTGGAAACTGGAATTAACTTTAAAACAAAGAGTAGCTGAACGTAAATTTTACGTCCTCCCTGTGGTCATCACATCACCAGAGGTGATACTCCCTGTATTTCATTTATTCACATAATTATGCAATTCACATTTGCAGAAAATTTCATCCAAAATTTGCTGACTGTATAATAAATTAGCTTTTATAAGAGTGATTAAGGCATGATAATTGCTTACTGCATATTTTACAATATGCAGGTTATAAAGTGTTCTATTACATTTCTTTTTCAAAAGTGCTTAACTTAATGAATAAATAGAGTTGAAGATATATCAGGTATGTAAATCCTGATAGCTCGAGTTTTATGGACATTCCTCAACAAATAATTTCTTTTTAGTTTACTTGACTTCTTTTGGTTTTTAAACTGGCTTAGAACCAAAAGTGAACCTTTGCCACTGTTATCAATTTCCTCCCAACATTAAATCAAAGCCACTAAATACAAGTTAATAAAGTTTCCCTATAATCCCATAACTTTTGCTAGATTTAGTTTCTCTTTCTGGTAATCTTGTTTTTTTTTAATGTTACTAAACTTATTATCATATAACAGATAAAAAGAAACTGTATGAGTCAGACCAACTAGAAATGACTTAAACCACAATATTTTGAAATTTTGTATGATCTTTTCTGTGTTTCATCACACACTATTTTGCAACAGTCCATCCTCAATTTAACATCAGTGGCCATAAAACAGAAAATCTATAAAGGCATACATGAATATGATACTAAAAAAGGAGTTTTCCCTCTTGTTTACTGGAGAACACTAAAAACAGATTACTGAGTTTTCAAGAATTCACATATTTGTGAAACCTGTTTAATTTTGCATTTTTTTATAAGTAATGCTAATCCTTGGGCTACTGACTTGGTAGATATTAGAGCTGTAAATCCTGTTTATGCCCTTTTTATCATCTGATCATACTAAATTTTGTTGCTGTTTTTTCAAAGATTTCCCTCAAAACCTAATTTTAATTAATCTGGTTAGATATGGGATTTCCTAATAACTATCATTTAATACCATAGCATACTAGCATATATCTTACCTGTGATGTCCATTAAGGTACCTTTTCCAAAAATCATCCCTCTGCTAGGAAGAGGACAAGGCTTGACAAGTAGTGGCTGCCCACAATCCTCTGAGTAGGTTTATCTGTGATCAAATCTCCAAGCACAATTGTTATCAGTGTATGGGAGCTGAACACAAGTGAGTGGGACTGAACACTGGTCTCCTGTTGTGCAGTCAGACCTGATGGCAAGGGCTGACTCAAAAACCATGAGCCTGATGTGCCCAGGTTGCACACAGCAGTTCTTCACATTGCACACACAGGTGAATTATGCAACTTCCTCCACCTTTACCTAGAACAGCTGAATATCTGAAAGCCCATCCTACTCAGCTTGTATAGCTTTTTCTGTCTAATGAAGGTTGCCTAATTAATACCCTTTACCTTTATAACCTTTGGCCTTTATTCAAAATAGTATTCAAGCCTACTTGAATCTAGTAGGAGCCAGCTGACATACTGACTGAGAACAGCTTTTCCCTGCCTGAAGTTTTAGGCTACTTTGAGACCACAGTATAATAATAAGTAATAAAACATCATTATTATTTCATCAATCAGTAGCAGCCTGAAGAGTAAACCAATAAAATCTGTTATTCCTGACACCTCTAATTTTTTGCTCCAGTTACAGTTTTTAAAATATGTCATTCATCAAGCTACTGGATATTTCCAATTAAAGAAGCAGTCAAATAAGTTAAAAAGCTTGTTAGCTAATGTCTGACAATCCGCCATACGCAAAGCCTGACCAAAAGCAAGTGGCTCTCATTATTTCCAGTAGAGACTGAAAGTTACAGGATTAAAGAAATAGATTCCAATTATTTAGGATCCCGTTCCAAGCACATATAATAAATCCAACCATGAGTGGCATTGGTGTCACTAAAATAGAGCAATTGCACCTTTACCACTGAAGAATATGTCACCATTCAAAGTTTCTTTTTTCAGGGGGAATTTCAGGTATGTGATGGAATTCCAGCTACTTGTAGAAGGTCCAGCCACATGGTCATAAATAGAATTTTGTGGCGTGTAAACTTCGGATGACTAAGATTTGGTTATAAAATAACATAACACTCCATATTGGGAAATCTTCCTAAAGCTGAGTGGTTCCTCTTATTCTCTATATATCAGCTTCCTAATGGCTTTTCAACAGTTTGAGCCATTTTCTAAAATTACCACAGCTGCTTCACATTAGTTATGGGGTTTTGTTGCTAAGAGACTTTCTGCTTGCTAAGTCTCACTAGATCCTTAAACTAGATTTTTTGTTGTTGATTGCATATTCACAGCAAACACTATCATGAAGAGAGAGATGGTATAACTATTCCTTCCAAACTGGTTCAAATGGTGCAGAGACTTTCAAATTGCTAATAACAGAGGTGTCTTAGGTAATATTGTACCTGCCAGTTGACTAAGCAAGTCACTGTTCTGAAGACTTCAGTATATTTTGTACTGTCGCCTTCTCTTCTTTTTCATTGCATGTTTCACAGAGCTGAATTTTTGTATTTGTTTTACCTTTTTGACAATAATCATGTTTCCATTAACAAGCATACCTAAAAAAAGAGTTCATGAATTTCAGCTGTTCACAAGGAATGGGAGGTAACTTCTACAAGAAGGAATCAGTACACATCTGAAAGGGCTGGTGGACTCAGCTCACCAATGCTCTGTTCCCTGAGCAGTCACTTCCGTCCAAGTGGTGGATACAACACCTTCTGTGCTACCACTTAGATCTGATCACTGGTTTCATTGTTTGAACCATGAGGAAACTAGGTAAAAAATCAAAAACCAGGTTCCAAGAGGAGCAATTAAACACTAGTCCCTATCTAGAATAAACATCATGGGAAGTGAAGAGAGAGCCCTCTGTGATGGAAGGAAGAGGGTAAGGACTGACAGGAATACTTGCGTCAGAAATGTAACCAGGACAGAAATATAAGCTGGAGTAGACCAGTCATGAAAGAGGGAGTGAATCACAGTATGTACCTGAGAGACACCCAAATGTTGAACCAGTCTTTTCTTTCATGACAAGCCTCCACCTCATCTGGACAGGGATGGTGACTTCCAGCTGTAAAATTGAATGGTTTGTGACAAAGAGATTCTGGGCTGCCAGCTCTCAGTTCTGGTGATGGAGAGCAGAGAAAGGTGATCTATGGATGTCTCTGCAGAATTGCTCTCAGGACAGGAAAAGAAACAACACAAGGGGCTTCTCTGGATGTCACTTCCCAGAAAGAGGAAGGGGTTGACAAAATTAGGAATGGTGGGGATGGGGTTTTATTTTTGGTTTTGACATCACATCACTGAAGACTTGGTTTGTGGTTCCAGAGTCACAGGATAAAACCCATGTCCTTTCCATGTTCCCTTTCTCCTTGACTAAATGACTGGTAACAAGGAGTACATTGTCAGGTAGCTGGGGAACAGGAGCACCAACAGGGTACTTGGGAGGAACGTCCAGCTGATACCTGTAGAGAAAGTAGAACAAAAACGTTAATGTAATCCAGAATAATTTTGTATAGGAAAAGTTTCAGTTAATATTTTGATTAGGAAATAAGGTGTTTAGAAATTAAGTACAAAAAAGGAATATTAGTGGTTATTGCGATGAGGAAATTAAGCAGATTGAACTCTCCTACCCATATTTTCAGTTCTGTCCAACAAAGTATACCAAAGAATGAGAGATAAAACCTTTTTAATATGCAGTTTTAAGATTCCAGAGAGCTGAATCACCTAGCATTTCACTGCTTTATTTATTGTTAGCTGCTGAAGCCTTCTTCTTGGGAAGGAAATTTGAAAGGTTTAGCATGACTGGAAAAAGGAAAAATATAGAGTGTGAAAATATAATATAGTCACTAACATTTAAAAACAAAGGAAGGAGTTTGGTTAGATACGAAAGAAGACTCTCTGGTGGTGAAGACTATGAAGCATATTCCACAGAGGTGGAGCAGACTCTACTATTTGAGTTTTCTCAGAATAAGTTTGACAAAAACATGTTGGTGACAGTAGTGCAGCAGATCCCGTCATACAGGGGAGGAATAGTCTTCTTCCACAAAACATGATTCTCTTTCAATCCCCAGACAGAATTTCTTACTGTCCAGGAAGAGAAACACTAAAAAGAGACTGTGAAATCTACAGGATATTTCAGTTCTCACTTGCCAGGAATGATTGTCACTGCTGGGCTGATCTCAGGAGTTACTGTGGAGGTAACCTGTGCATGTAGGTATAAGAACATACATGGTGATCAGGTCCCATGAGCAACTGAATACAGTGGAGCAGCAATTATCAATGCCATCAGGCCAGAGCATATCACAGCCCTTTTGAAAATGAAAGGAGGTACTTAACACTAAGTAGAGCTTTCCCTTTTCAGTTTTATTCACTATGTTCATGGGAAGGAAATTATATAATCTTAATTGTTTACATGAAAAAAGAACCCAAAAACTATGCTGGGTTCAATGGTAAATAGGAATTCATGGATTCTTGATTTCTGGATGAATTACATAGTATTTGGCTATGCTGTGACATGCAATGTTGAAATACAAACTCAAGATTGGTCTATCCTGGAATAATGTTTCAACCACTAGGGAACATGATACTTTTGTAAAAATAGGCTTGCAATTCAGATAATGATATTTCCACTGTATTATTTATTTGTTATGTCTGACAGTGAGCTTGGCCCTCTCGAAGAAAAGATAAAAATTTTTTCTGCCCTGGGACTACACAGCCTTAGGCCCCAGTCTTTGAAAGATTTATGTTTGCATAACTTGAGCGTTCTCACTGGAATTTAAACATAATACTCCTGAATTTACAAAACTGCTTCACGTGGCCAATGAGTGGGATTACAGTCCAGACCATGGAAAGAAGAATGTAACATGGCATTAATAGTTTAACCCACATTTTCAGTGTTCTGTGGAGAAAAATGAAAAGTTTTGAGCTCCACTGCAAGGAACTTATTTTCAAGAGAATATAACCTGAAAGACTAAAACACAGGGATCACAGTGGAATGACCACTAAAAGAAACCTTGATTTTAACCTTACCAGTCATCAGTTAAAATCTCTTCAAACATTGATTGATTTATTTAAAGCCATGTACCACTCAAGTGGCATGCATTACTGAACTGACTGGTGAGCTCATCTGTCTGGATGATGTGAAATTATCTTCTTTGAAGGTTTTTAAGAACTCATTTCCTATTCTGTTGCTACAGAGTGCCTAAACTGAATATTATCTATCTACACTTATCTATAGAAAACCTGTCTAAACTTTCTTTGAACATTGTCAGAATAATAGCGAAATGTTCAACTATGCCATGTGCATCCAAACAAGACAGTACAAAATATCAGAACCTACACTTCTTTTTTAACTTTTATTACTCTTGTCTGATTGAACTTGAAAACTTATTCCTTTTCATTGATTGTTATGGAAAAGTACTTAAAAATAACTGTGTATTATTGCTCAAAATGTCAATAAACACTTTAAAAACTATGAAAACTTTAAAACACACTTTAAAAACATGAAAACAATGGTATCAACCATATTTACGTGTATTTGAATTCTGAAGATTTCCTTCATGGTACACAACACACACAGCCTAAATGTAATATAAAAGGACTGAAAAGACTTTTTCCACAAACTGTTTTATCTCTCCTTTTGCTAAGTTGGTACACAGCTGGTGACTGAAGAGACAGTCTTGAAATATGCCTTGAAATATTTAGCAGTTAGGATCTGAATTCCCTCTTTTGCAGAGCCTGGGTCTATCTGCTACCAATCAGATCTCCACAAAACATAAACAGAAAAATTTTACTTATTATTTTCAACAAATAACTTCAGCAATAAATATTAATATCTTTTCCCGGAAGAACCCAGGGATACAAGTTGATGCTGGAAGCATCATGATATTTTTGGTATATACACATGGTATTTTTAGCCATGTTTGTTCTTAACCAAGTTTTCTTTTTAACCAAGTTTATTCTTTTCTGTTACACAAATTTTAAATCATCATCAACACTATTACTCTAGACAGAAAAAAATATAAAATTTCCACAATAAAAAAATTTAATAATAGCGTTGTTGTTGTTGGTAAATAGAAAAACTATGCTATATTTCTGCATGTCTCTATTGCCTAAATTTCTAATTGCAAAAAAAGTGTAAAAATTTCTGAAGCTCCTCGTTCCTTTAGTTAAAGAAATTAAGTCTTTCAAAGTAAGAGAATATATTGCTATCACATAATTTGCAACACTTTTGCAGGCCTCTATAAAAGGTATGAGTAAAACTGCTTGTAATTCATTGTTTTGTCCTTCTTGCAATCTTAGATTTTCTTGTTCCTCAAAACTGACCTGAACAGCTTTCATTTTTGCAGGTTTGAGACTGCAGAGAGTTAATAGTACTTCTAACAAAACTGCAATCATTATTTTTTAGGGAATTATTTTAATATTTTTTATTTTTTTTTTTATTTTACAGAAGAATAAGGGATTATGAAAACTCAAAATTCGGAAAGATTTTTTCACTCTACAGTAAGTTCTAAACACCAGGACAACACCTTTTATAAACTTGAGAGTTAATAGAACAAACTTTTTTATGGTAAGTCGTGCATGCTCACCTTCTACTACTCCATTGACAAAATCTGCTTCTTACCTAGCTTAGTTGAGAAGCTGAAGGCTAATAAAGTGAAATTTTTTGTCATCTTTTTCAGACAACAGTAAGTATGGTGGTGGGAACTGAAAAGATGGCAAATAGTCATCGTAGACTTCATTGTGTTTCACTGGTTTCCTGAAGACACAGATTTCACTGTCCTAGGTGCTGTCAGCAGGGGCAGAGTGGGTTCTCCTCTTTCTCCAAGGGATATCTGGAGAGCATCATGAGGATATTTTCACTTTTATGCAACTTAAACAAGCTTCATTCCTTGTTAGGTTTTAAAGTAAGAAAGTAATTACATTAAACTAATAAAGTAAGAACTGGGATGCTGAATTATTAGGCAGAAGCTGTCTTGAAGTAGGAAACTGAGTTACAAATATAAGTCAAAATATGTAAAGAAATAGCTTTTCATATTTTCATTACATTCTTGTTCATTTGTCCCTATAAAGACAAAAACTTTCATTTTTGCCAGTGGCATGAAGGGAAAATTAAAAACAGAGTTTTAAAAGCTAAAATTACAGCCAGATATTTTTAATGGTACCCTTACTGTTGTTGTTTACATAGTTTAAGAACTTTCAGCTATTTGCATTCTATTTTAATTGGAGAGAAATCAGAGCAAATCCTGTTTGAAATGCTTTTCAGTCTGCATAGAAAACGACAAGTCAGATTTTTTTTCTAATTTGTCATACTACAAAAACATATTTAATCTCATACAATATTACAGCTGAATGACAAAAAAAAAAACGATAAATATGGATCATATAGGTTCTTCAGTTTTTAAAAAACCACAAATCTTTCCCTGAGGTTTTGTTTTTGTTTTTGTTTTGAAAGTTAAGTGTCTAAAGCAGTATTTCTTTATATAAATTACTTCTAACCATCACAAAGTTAAGAGTTTCCGGACTTTGTGCACTGGTATTCAATAACAGTACCCAAATCATTTTAGAAAGTATGCCTGCCCAAGGAAGCACTTCCACATACAGAAAAATGTTTGCTCTTTACAGTCTGGGTTAATGGACATTAGAGGAGAAGGAAATAGTACAACAACATTGTGCTCTTGGTCTTTTGTGCTGAGCATAGCACCAGTATAGATCACAGTATGCACACAGGATTAACAGGTCTGAAAATAATCTTAGCAACTTTCTCCCTATTCTCCATGTCAGATGTGATTTTCTTGTAAAAAGGTGGTTCATAGGCTAAAAGCAGGAAAACTCCTGCTTCCCCACATTTGGCCTGTGAATCTGATACGAGTTTATTTCAAGGAAGCTGAGAGTTAACTGGGCTCTCGAGAAAGTCTAAACAGTCCACTACAGCTGGGTTCAAATCAAGGAGAATAACAGAATGGCTTACCTTGAATTATCAGTACTGCAAAATATTTTTACCCCAAAACAAAACCTCAGGAAAAGGCCTATCTTATCATAAAACACCAACAGTTTATTGTTCTGATGCGTGATGTATCTGTAGCAAGTCTGCTGAAAACTAGAACCTTGTTTCTACAACATGGACCCAGTGTAAAACCGGAATAGACAAGAGATATACTGCTTATTTGAGATTTTTTCTTCTCTAAATACTGTTTTGAGACAACCATTTTTAAGTTATTTTCTGTAAATGGCATAAAATTATAAGTAAATATTTACATAGTACTTAATGACGAAGATGAGCTGTGTAAATAGAATAATTAAGGCTGCAAAACTACCAATGCATTCCTCAGAAATATTCTCAAGAGCTGGTAGGGGAGGACACTCACCTCACAACAAATTAACTAAGTTTTGTTGACAGGTGAAAGAAAGAAGAACTTGCATAAAAATCTTTCTAAACCTATGAATCAGAGGCCCTATTTGAAATTAAAATAATGAAATAATAAAATCCATATAAAGTCTTCAAAGCGCTGTCTTTCCCAAACAGCAAAAAATGCAAACTGGAAGATTTTGAAAAATGTTTGAAAAAGTGATGTAGCCTTCTGAAAATGGAGATGAAGTGGTAGAGAGGAAAACAGTGCAAAATCTGAGAAAACAGATTTTAAAGAATTTCCAGTAAAGGCAAGGAAATAAAAATATTAATTGAATGGTCACTCTGCTTCTTCATGACTGCCTTTGAATAAACTTCGTAATGCAAAGTTGTTAAAGGACAAAAGTAGAAGATACTTCAGAGGACCCCAAGAAAGTGCTTTCTGTGAGAGACACAAATTGATTACCTGAAAATCTAGCCTACCTGAAACCATTTTCTTTCATTCATAAACAGCCACATATGTAATGGCAGAAAATAAAAGGCTGTGACCCCACATCTCAGACCATCCTGAACTTGTCTGAAATAAGGGAAATCTGTCAGTAGAACTCTCACTAGACCATAGAGAGTAGCCAATGCACAAATATTTATTTTTTTAGTTGAGATTAATTTGGAATGAAATTAAATCCTTTGGATTAATTTGATAATTACTGTGGAGCTTTCAAATGCTTGTTATCAGCTAAAAATAAATTTTCTTTTCAGACTCCTTGTTTGCAGTAGCTAGTGTCATTAGATGATCTAAGGGAATCAGTAACACTACTTGGTTGGTTGTAAAAAGTTTGATTGAAGGACAATGACAATTTTTTTGTCACTTAATATTTTAATGGAACACTAAATTCGGTCATGTAACACAAGAAATTACAAGTTGGAGTTCAACTGTGATGAGTAAAGAGTGTTTCATAAATGAATAAGCATGGTGCAAAATATATCATAGTTGCATAATAATTATATTTCACTGGTGACAAATCCCAGATTTTATTTCTTAATAGGCTGGTAACAGCTCTAAGTTAACCAACTATTCTTAAAGCCATTTCTGAACAAAAACCCACAGAGGCTGATCTGCCTCCTCAGAGTTGCTCATGGGTAAGATAATAGGTGATGCCAAATATTTTTAGAAACATGACTAATGGATAACCCAAATCCTTGCGCTCAAAACAGTCTGATAGTCTCAAAAAAGTGTTGAGTACCTCCATACTAAAAATCAGGTTTCTCTGATAATTCTGGTTTATCCTTATCATTTCTCTTTTGAAATTTTAGAATGTTAGAGGGAAAATAAGTGTGGTATCTTGGAGATAAGACTACCAGTCTCCCCTTTAATTCAAGGGTCCAAATGCTGATATGCCAATTGCAATCTACAGAAGCCAGAAGTGCAAACAAATATATGATTTGTTAAATACTTGCCTTACACTTTATTATGTTACTGGGCACATCTGCCTCCTGACTGCAGCAAGTACAATTTTTCCATAGTTCTCCTTACAAATAAAATTGGCAGACCTGCCAGAACGTCATGATTTCCCTAATAATACATTACCCTAGGCTTTAGCTTGAAGTCACGTACAAAATCTTCAAATTCTCCTGTTGAGTGCAGACATAAATGTTTAAGAGTCCCCAAGGATGGTGAGAGACACTGGAAGGAAACACAACCACTATGAAGATGATGAAAACATTGAAGATCAGCCAACATAGATAATAAATAACATAAAAGAAAGGCCCTGTTCTCTAATGTTCCCTGAGAGCTATTCTAAGCACTACTTATGTCAGCCAATTGGCCAGGGAGTGGAAAGAGGATTCACATTGTCTGGATGCATCAAGGAAATAAGGATTCTCCTCCAGGACAACCATCTTTTCATTGTCAGGTTCTGTGGGGAAATTTAGTTCCATAACATTCTGTGGGGAAATTTAGTACCATAACATTCTGATCTCCTCACATTTGGCTTTATTGCATTTATAAACATAAATTTAGCCCCTGTTTTTTTGTTTCACTTTCCCCAACAGCTGCTCTAGTGTGAAGTACAGGTGGATCTGGCATCTTCAGCTTTAACAGCCTGCAGGCTAGTACAGGGCAGGGCATTAGAAAGCCCTCAGAGACAGGCTGTGGCCAGGCTCAGTGACAGGCAGCTGAGCTTCCAGGCCTCTCTCACCACATCAGACAGGGCAGGATTCAGGCAGAGCAGCAGCCAGGAAATGAGTAACTTTCAAAAGTCACTAGGGATTAATGTGAATTATTTCACCTCAAGTGTACTGTGGCAGAGTACTTCTCTTTCAATCAATAAGAAAATTCTTATTGAATGAACATTTTAGCATCAGCTTTACTGATTTGCAGATCTCCTGAGTTCTGTTTCCTATTTATTATTGCATACAGGAAGACTTCTATTATCAAAACAAAAGAGTATGGAAATAAAAAAAATAAAATTTAAAAAAAAAATACAACCCAAGTCTAAATAAGACTTCACTGCTTGTGGAAACCGCATTCCTAGTTCATATATTAATAAAACAAGGACATGCAAAATTCAGGTTTTTTCTTACAAAATTAATTTCTCTACAGTGCAGAATCATGAACAAAAGGCATTGTAATATTCTAAGTAACAGAATCATCTGACATTCATTTTACTGACTTTTTCAACAGATCTCTTTAATGAGCAAGTTAAGACTTTGTTTTCATTGGAAAGCCTACCTTATTTAAGGCACCTTAACAAACTGCATTTAGTTTCATATCACATTTAGAGATCAAAATCTTAGCTTTTTTCTTGATGAGCTGACATGATTGAGCCTGCAACAATCTTATCTCCAGTAGGACTTTATTGTGGCTGAATCATCATAGGTTCTCTAAGTCTGTATTATGATAATCTTTTCTCTTTTGGAAGATGCAGTTTACAGGTTTCTGTCTGAGAAAGGAAGTTGAGAGATGCTTAGATCAGGAATAAGTCCACTACAACAGAAGAACTTTAATAGTCTTTCAGTAGACAGGGAATAGATGAGCATTAGCTCTTGATTAAAAGGGATAATACATATTAGAGGAAAAATTGAACACTTGCTACTTTGAAAGGGTACACACTGGGGCCAAAAAAAAGTTCCAGATTTTTGAGGAACATACTGGATATGAGTAATTTCTCTCAAATTTCTTGCTCCCTGAACATCTCTTAATACTGGATTACAAGGACCTGTCTGACTTTTGGGTGGACTTGAACTCTACATCTACAAAAACTTCCTTTTGAAGGGACAGTTTTACACTCTGAATCTCTGTGTGAATGTAGAGATGAGACCCTGAGGAATGGTCTGTGCTGTTGGAGTCTCAATGTCCACTGTTGCTCAGTGTCATGCAATAAATCACACAAAGATAAAGCACACACAGTCTCTGCAGAGATGTCTGGAGTTGGTGCTGCATAGGCTGGAAACTTTCTCATTTGAATTGGAAACAGAATCTTTTAGCTTCCTAAAAGGAAATACTGTGTGTAGACTTGCCCATTGAATGACTTCACTAAAATTCTAAACTAATATAACCAGAAACATGTAGCTATAATTTTTTCAGACACCATTGATAGTACAGGCGTCCCAACTCTAAATGTGTTTTGCATTTGTTTAAGGTTTGAAATAATTGGGCCTGGTCTTGATTGTGCCAATGCAACAACAAGTTACAGAGTTGTTTTACTGCCTTAAAACACTTTTAAAGAAACTTAATTGTCTGATTGAGTTACTGTACATTCTTTAAATATACAAATGGAAAGAGAATTAATCAAATTACTTTCTTATAAATAAGAAGAAAAATCTTCTCTTGGAAACTTTATGGTTGTTCTGGAGAAGCTTTTTTGAGTGAGATGCTGAGGATTTTTCACATTTGCTGTGCACCAACCTGCTGTCCCATTGCTGAATGCCAGATGGGGAAAGAGCAAGTCTTCTGCAGTCACTAATATCTACAGCCCAAACCCCAACCTTTCACAAAGTTGTGAGAAAGACATCTGTTAGTGCCAGATCTGTGTTTGTTCGTGGTATTTATAACTTGAGAAGAAGTGTGTTGTAATTAAAGGTGTTAGGGAGAAAGGCAAAAAAAGGCTAAGAAGATGGGACCCTTGGAGGCAAGCCTATCAATAGCTAGCAATCTACAATTTAGAGGGAAAAAGCCTGAAGGGGAACATGATTTGAGTTCACAAAGTCATTTATGTATTGTGAGCTAAGCAGAGAACTGTTATTCAGCTGGTCATTCTGGATAAAAATCAGCAATGTCCATGAAACTTGTATAAATTTGGATTAAAACAGGCAAAAAGTGATTATTTTCTCAGCAGGTCAGGAAATTTTGGAGCATATTGTCCAAGGATATGGTAGAGGAAAGCAGCAGCAGATGTTCAACAACTTCATTAGATGAAAACAGGTCCATAAATGTATTCCAAAACAACTGGGAATGATGTTCCCTCTAATATCACAAATACATCAATCATGAATTCTGGAGAAGCACAAGTTAAAAGAATTGCATGAAGTAGTCAGCCTGGCAATCTCTTCTTAAATACCCCACAATGCTACTTTTTGAGGCAGAATACAATGCTGGGTGGACCACTCGCCTAACCCAGCAGAGCACTTCCTACATTCAGTGGTCTTTGGGCATGCATGACATTGCAGGAAAGAAGTGGTGTGACGAGGGTTTTTAAACTGAACTGAAAGTGAAAAGTAGTTCAGTTTCATAAATAATGCAAAAAATCATTACTTCCAACAGTGACAGTTAGCTGTTTCTGGAACTGCTTGCCCCATAACCATGGTGTGATTCCTGGGGTATGTACACAGGGCCAGGAGTTGGATTCAATGATCCTTCTTCAAAGGTTGTCCACTGAATCTGTTACTTTTAAAGTTTTGTAAATTTTTTAGACTTGCATATCTTCAAAAATGGAAGAAGGCTTCAAGAACTTTGCATCCTGAGGATTTTAAAAGACTAAAAAACCCAACAAAAAACAAAACCAAATCAAAATGGAAAACAAACAAACAAAAAAACCCAAAGCCCGCTTTGGGATCACTTTGTGGTAGTGAAGGAAGCCTAAAGTTGATCAGAAGATTTGCATTTCCTGGAGATATTTCAGCTTGAAAGTTTAGGTTTTCACAGAAAATTTCCTGAGACTGTCTGAAAAAATGGAAAGAATGCTTGTCCATTTGAAGTAACCTTTTTCAGAAAGCTATCTAAGTAAAAAAATATGATAAAGCTTGTCTGTAGGTGGAATTAGACTGAAGGACTTTCCCAGTCCCAGACCCATATACATTTTACAAATCTATGTGTACAGTTTCACACTACAGGGGGCAAAAAACTGCTTGCCCCGACAGAATATTGGTGTGGTGAAAACAGCAGAGAAATATTTCAAATCCCTTTCAAGTTTTAAATATGCTTGTTTCCAAGATAAGGAACATAAGGTTCACAAGCTGTGTAAGACTTTCCAGGCAGGGTCCCCCAGTGTTGGAGCAGAGCAGGATCCTGCCAGGGAGCACAGCTGTGCCCCTAAAATCTGGAAATAAATTCAGATCTTGCACAAACTGTACCACTCTAAGTGAATTTCTATGTCTCTGAGCTTTCCCCTCAAAACTCTTATTTAAATGTTTGTTAGTGGTTCAACTGGATTCCTTGGGGTTATTTTACATTAATCATACCATCAGTCAATTAAAGAAACTTAGATAACTTTATCACCAATTCAAAATTCCATTTTCCTTTGGGATCACTTAGCCTGTGTCCTTGGTATTGTTTCTCTCTGTACAGCCAGCTTATCCAATCTTGGCTGCTTCCTCTTCCATGTTTGTGACTCTTGGGGGACCTGCCTTTCATTTTTATTGCCCCACCCACTGGAAAATTCTTTGCTCATTATTTTATTTTAAAGCTTTCAAATTTTCAATAGTCTGACTTATTTCCTCTCCATCTACCAAGTGTTGTGAAAGCAAAAAATAAATATAAATCTATGAAAGAAATGGTAGTGCATTTATACTGATACTCTTGAATTTACATCTGCATGGCAAAAAGATCTGAGCTCCAAAATGTACAGAATAAAGGTCTATGGAAAAATCAGTCCACTCCTTTCTTCATCATGGAAATACCAAGTCACTGCACATTCACAAATGGGTTTTACTTCAAAGTTGCATGTCATGCAAAATAATGAGTTGTTAGCTGTGACATTTAAGAAAAGGATTACTGTGAACTTATTTTAAAAGGTAATCTTATTTCTCTTACTCATGGTGACTCATTGGTTATGACATTTGATTTAGAAACATACCATATAGAGATAACTGCTCAGGGTGTTACTCGTAATCAGTGTCTGACAAACACTGAGTAGCAGGAAACCAAGACAACGGAGGTTGTCTGCTATGCTTGCTTTGAGGGCACAGGAGGAGCGTGCTCAGTTTTAATCTTTGACCTTTCACTAAAGGATTATGGAACAGGCAACCAGATAAATATTATTTTGGAAAAAACAAAGTGAACCAAAAAAAAATGTTTGGTCTTCTATCAGTAGAGAAATGTTCATGCTTAAACCTATGTAAATTATAGGTTCATTTTGTTTCACAGCAGAAAAAAAAAAAAGAGACTTAAAATTTCATGGAAGTCTATCAGGGATTAAGTACCTAAAAGAGGAATGGCCTTTTTTCTAATACTGCCAGCTTCTAAAATAAATATGGAGGATGAAAGAAAGAGTCAGTACATGAAGATAAATATTGTGGGATATGATGTGGGGGAGAAAGAACAGTGCATCACTGCATAAAAATTGAATAGCTACAAAATGCAAACTGCTTGTGAGATGTCAATGGTCATCATCCTGATCAACATCACAGAATGTTATGAAGACTGCATGTGGCTGCTGCAGCAATGGTGTGAAGCAGCCAAGGAACAGAGTTATAACAGCAATGACTTTGGATTTTTGGGGTTCAAATGTTCTGGGTTTTTTTTAATTAACAGGAGTATTGCGTTTTCCCACAGAGATATTAGCAAAATTTTTGAGCCCAACGAAGCCTGGCTTGACTAGCCAAATCTCTCTGTACCTTCTCATGAACTCAAACTGAAGTACTGAAATAGGTCAATCTATCTATCAATCTATCTATCTATCTATCTATCTATCTATCTATCTATCTATCTATCTATTTTAAATATATATATCACAAACTGTATATTGTGGATATTTAGAATCAGGAGGAAGGGAAGAAATGCTCCAGACTCTACTAAAACAAAGCAAATTTCTGAGTAAAAAAAGCTCAATTTTGTCACAACAGTGAGAATGTAGCAGCCCTTTGCTTGGACACCAGATAGTACAACAAATGCATCTGAGACACATACTGTATGGCCAAAAAAACATTTCTTCCCTTCCTGTGTCAATGCAAATGGAATAAACATTGCTTTCAATAGTTTTATAACATCACTGATTTAGAATATATCTAAACTGAGACTACCTATTTTTGTATATGTAAAAAAAAAAAAGCAATGAGTATCAAAATGCTCAGCAAGGCACAGTTGTGGCTTCCATGTGTCTTCCCATTTTGATATCACACTGACTTATTTGGCGTATAAAATCTTGAATGCATTCTATGATGTCAAAAATTGACCAGTCAGAATAATGAAATTTTAAAAGGCACTGAATATGTGCATTCCAGTCGGAACATATATTTCACTTTTGCTGTGAGTTTACCCTCTTAAATACTTTCGGATAAAGCTTAACTAAAGCATGGAGGAGCAGGATGTCCCATCCACATGTGCCTGAAACATCCACTTGAGGTAAAGCACTGCTTTTTTTAGGATCCATTTGCCATTGAACTGTGGAGGGAATATGATACTCTTCTAGATTCAGATTGTAGACTGAGAAGGGCAGGTGATAATGAACTGTTTATCATCTTTCTTTAATATTTTAGCATAACGAAAAATAGAGTTTGAAGGCTTCTTACATGAAATGTTCCTACGAATTATTAGATTAGATGCTATCTCTCTTCTATGATAATATTGCTTTCTGTAGCCTCTTTTCAGACAGACGGCAGCAGTACTTTGGCTAAATAATTAACAAAAATTTTTACTAGAGTAATCAACTTCTTAACTAGACATTTGTTGAGCTATTTGACATAGTAAAAGAGAGACGGTATTTATGGTTTTTTAAGAAAACACCTTATTTTTAAAACATTTTTATCAAACAGATAGAGAACACCTACTGGTGGCCCCATGGGTCTACCCAGAAAGGAGAGTAACTAGTCCATCAGGTACCCTGAAATAGGATTTCACAATGCAAATGTTCTTACCAAGTTGCTTGAGCATGAAAAGAGAAAGAAGCAAGTTTGTGGTAGCCAAGAGGATGTCTTGACTGAGCACTTGTCCAGCCAGCAAGTGCTTTCTCCTCTTGGCCTGCCATTTTGGGCTAGTAGGTTTTTTATAGGTATTCAAACACACATGTGTAGGTACATATAGACCTTATTAGCCTGTAGAGAAGCCAGCCCTGAGCCAGTCAATAGTTGTCATCACAGGCATACTCTGCTCCATTACAGATAATGAGCCCTTCTGTATTTGGGGAGATAAGGAACAAACCACAGATATATATGGATGTTTCTGCAAGAGAAAGCTGTGGCCCAGCACAAATAGAACCAAGGAGGACTTGATAACCCCAAAGGACCTGACTCCCCATGATCAGTCACAGCAGACCCCATAATATCAAGTACTGGCTCTGGTGCCTACTTTTTTGGCCTATATTGGCCTGTGTAATGAAGAATTAATATTATAACTATCCTTGCATATTAGGCCAATTAGTAACAGAAAAATGTCTTGATGGTAACATTTTAAAAACCTAAACAATAGGTGCAATGTCTTCAAAGATTATCAGTAGCCTGTAAAGCTGCATTAAATAAGCTAAAAACACTTCAAAGAGTAAACAAGCTTAACAGTAGCATCCGAGTTTGTGCTACAGGTTTATTGGCCAACATGCCATGATGAGACCTGTACTGTGGAAATGAATAAAGCAGAAACTAGAGAAAGAGACTCACATTTGAAAGACCCATCATATTATTGGTAATATTTTTTCTAATGAATTATTATTTTCAGGTTCTATCTTCAGTCTGAAGAAAATAATTCCAAAATATGACATAATGATATCCATTGTAGGGTAAATATAAACAGCGTATATTAGTAAATCTGAATTAATTTTTTTAGGGATTTAGGAGTCTTGAAATTGGTTTAAATTTAAAGTATTTCACAGAAAATATTTATTATTTATGTCAAAAATGTTTAGAGGCAGCTACAAACTTTGCACTTTCTAATTACTCTACCTCCTACAAATGCAATTCTGTGCAGATTATCAATACTGGGTAACATGTGGAAAAGCCTTTCAGTGGAGCAACTTTAAAGAATGAATCATCTCATTTCCAGAAGACAAATCAAGCTGGCCATGTGTGGAAAATATAGGCAATCTGGCTGGATGTATTATGTCTATTTAAAGATGCAACTGGAAACTAAATGGGAATTCTGGCACTTTCATGAGTCACAAGTGAAAAGGCATAATACTGCCCTTGTACATAGAAACTGGGGGCATGGAACTTAGAACTATGGGCAGTATTCTCTTATTATTTGTGCACATTACAGGTATGAGTTGCATCGTGTGATTCAACAGATTAGCTGTTCCCTCCCTTCCCCATGTGCTCCAGAAGTTGGCATACATTCATAACATCTCTAGCCTATAAACATAACAAGAGTATTCAAGTAAAATGCTTTAATTATGTGGTCGTGCTTTTCACTTGAGTAACAAAGTTATGAAAGAATGAAATATTTTGTTGCCCCAGTGTTAGCCCTATTCTTCACTTTCTGCTAGCTGAAAAGTTTCAATATGCTACATGTGGTACCTTTCAAAACAAAACAGCAATTAAAAATAACTAAGTGGAACATTGAGAAATTCATGTTCCATGGAACAACAAATTGTGTCAAATTGGTGGTACAGAACTGAATTGGCAGCATTACAAGTTATTAATGCTGCTTTCTCAGTTAATCAGGACAAACCTCTTTCTGGCAGCTTTCTGTGTTTGTTTTCATTGCTTTCTGCGGCATATATACAATATAGAGTATAAAATGTATTAATATGGATATGGAGCAAAGGCATACTTTTTATGAACCACAACAAGTATTTTCTAAATGCTGAGATTCATTGTGGTCTACAATAATTCCTGTTCCTTGTATTGCAACTCATTCTTTTCTTCTTGTACTTCTAGTATTATGTTTTTTTCCCTTTCTAAGTGGTATAATTATACATTGAAAGCCTGCATTGGTTCCTTTCATAGGAAAACATATATTGACATTCCTTCACACAAACTTGGAAATCCTTTATTTGCAAATTTTTGTATTATTTATACCTATTCAGAACACATGTAGACTACAGAAAGAGTGGTGATGGATACACATTGTGATGGAACGCGGTGCATGGATCTACCGTACAAAAGTGTACTACTCTCTTACATGACAATTTAATTTGTACTTTACATGTTTCCAACTCTAACTTAGAAGTTTGCTCCAGTGATTTTTGGAAAATCTGTTCATGTTGTGGTTTGCTCATTTTGGATAAGATTCCAGCATGAAGCCTTCTTTGCAAGAAGTAAAACTTGTTCTAGCTGCTCATAAAATTTTCCCCAGAAGTGTTTATAAAAGCTAATAAAAAAGAAAGTGCTCATTATTTTTGATAAGCAGTGAAGGATTGGAAATACATATTTCAATAACAGAGCTAAAGCTATTTGGGAGTAAAGAAGGATATATATGCATTTTTAAACTGATAAGTGTTTCTTAAAAACATGAATTTTCATGAGTCACTTACCTCAGAGCTGAAAACTTTAAACCTCTCTTTTAGCTATGGTTAAGTGGAGGGAAAATATACCAAGCCCCAGCCAATGTCGAATCCAGCTTTAAAATATTGGGATTTAAAGGACGTATAATACCAATAAGTCTAAAACTATTAGGGCTTCCTAGTGAGAATATACAGGACTGGTTTATGTAGTTTTTGACAGAGAACTTAAATTAGCCCTGCAACATGGATGGTGTAACTTTTCCTGCTGCCTGGGAAAGAAATGCTGTCAAGCTCTAAGTTGTGGTGATGGCACTTAGTCTGTACGAGTCTAATAAAAGGGCAGAGTGTACGCATGTTTCTCCGATTTTAGATTTTTTTTTCTCTTGGTCAAGACTTTGAAGTCTTTTTAAAGCTTTGTTCTCTTCCTCTTTTCCAGGCTAATAAAAAGAATTATTATTACTACCACATTTGTGTCTCTTGGATTTTATTTTGGCTAATGCAAGCATTTTTACAACATGATCTTGGACAAAGGAGCAATTAGAATTAAGGAGCCTTATCCAACAATTACAGCACTTATTGCAATTATAATAGTAACTTAGTAGGTCGATGACTTACTGAGTTACCCAAATGATAAATTTTTATTTTGTTTTTAAAGTCAGCAAAAGCTTAATGCTAGAGTTTTGTAATGAGCCTGTGGTAACCAGATTTGTAGTCTGAAGCCTTCGTCTGCCACACTGTTAGCCATCAAAAGAGCCCTGTCCTACCAAGCTTTCTATTTTCACAACAGGATATCTGGTTTCTTTTATGAGGATACAGCTATGTTAATTTGGTTTAGTGGTTTGTTGGAGGTAAGCATGCTCTTCACAGCACAAACACCAAAATCCCCTTAAAGCAGTTCCTCGTTAATAGCTGGGGTCTGATTG
This sequence comes from Cyanistes caeruleus, assembly GCF_971803275.1. Taxonomy (NCBI): domain Eukaryota; kingdom Metazoa; phylum Chordata; class Aves; order Passeriformes; family Paridae; genus Cyanistes; species Cyanistes caeruleus. Next base: position 36,041,846 of record NC_141705.1, read on the forward strand.
GCAGCATTGCATTGTAAAGTGTGATTTGGTTGGATAAATATGTTTAGTCTAGTAAGCACTTTAGTGATTGAGTGTCTGTTAATGGATAAAGGTGGATTATGGCGAAACCTCTACAGGCTGTCATTGAGCACTTAGAGTTGTGAGATGTCATGGGGGGAATGGAAAACAAACCGGCACTGTGGAAAACCTCACCAACTATAAAATATTTTAAATATTTGGTGCCATTTCAACGTTTAGGTTTAAAATCATATTTCACTTGAGGAAAACAAAGCAGAGCAGACTGTGCAACTCATTGCCTTCTTGTTTGGGCTTAAAGAAATCAGAGTCATTACATGCATCTGGGCATGTTCAGAGAGAGATCTTTCTGAGCACATGACAGTCAAAAAGCCACCATGTACCTGGAGGGTAAGTGCAGAGTAGCTATAATTTTTCTTAGGTGTGTACTGTAAATCTTTTAATTCACCAAGAAGCAATGCAAGTCTGTGCAGTTTTATAAAGTGGTATGCTTGCTTGCAGCTGTATAAACCCATTTATCTTTTTAACACTTTCTCCAAAACAAAGATTTTTTGCAATGCCAGCCTTCCTCATTCTCCTTCTCCTTCTAAACACTTAGAGGAAGATCTTGCTTGCTTTTAAAAAAAGTAATCTGATCCTCCATACAAACCACCAACAAATGTCACTTCTTTCCTCTGCTCAGGTGTACACAGCTTTTTTATGAGGTGTTAAATATCAGCTTACTTGGGGACTTGAAATGGCCTTAAGGGCAAGTGGCAGATATTCAGGCACATACATAGAAGTCTCCATTTCTGGTGGGTTTTAAAAGCTGTGTGTCCTTATTGATGGCCATGGTAGAGTGATTTGCTAAGTTTGATTATCATACTGTAAAGTACGGCCTAAAGTAGCAGGTGAATAATACACCCAGACTATTTTAGTGCTCATACTTAGACAGAGCTTTTGTATGTCTTTTTAAGCTGTTAAGCTAAAAAATTTCCTTCAGTTCTAGTGGGAATTTTTAGGGTGAGTAGAGGTTTGTTATCAAGGAAAAGCCTGGAAATCTTCCTTCTCTTTTCTGGTCTCTTTTATTCTTTTCTTATCAAGGATATCAGACTCATGCCTTGCAGTTAATAGCTACCATGTGTCAGTATATACTCAAGGCCACAAAATTTTAAAAAATCTCTTGTGAAATTTTTAGAGCGGAAAACTTATTCCCGCTTAGTTTTGGGAATCTTCTTGCAGCTTCACTGTAAACCAAAATGTTTCACACATTTTGTTCATCTGGTTAAGACTGACTCCACAGGAGGTTTTCCTTTTGGTCAAGTCCAGGTTAACTGGTGGGGGGGTTGTGGCTTTTCCTTCAGTCAAGGTCTTTACTGTAGGTGCCCTTCTAAAAGATATATTAAGTCTCGAATGTATTTCATGGACTTGAAAGGAACCCAATGGTTAAGTCTGTTCTTTCAATTATGCCGTCCTAAAGAACAGGCTAGGTGGTTATAAAAGTTATTCCTGGCTGAGTGGCATCCTGGAGATGAAATTCCTCACTAAGATCCATGCAACCACTCCCATACTGCAGAAACTTAACACAGAGAAAAACAGAATTGTAGAAAACTCTTTTCCTGTGCTTCTTATCACAACTCTTCTTTCCTGAATGAGGTAATAAATCACCATTGTAATTATTGGTTTCATATAACACAATTGCCTCAAGGCACAGAAATCTTGCTCTTGGCTGTTAATTGTTAGCAATAATAAGACAGAAAAAGGAAAGAAATTTTTTTATTAATATGTAAAGATATGTTTTATTGGATACTCTGCTTTTGATTTAGATACTGCCTATAGCTTATTTGCAATACAGTTTTGAAACCATGAGCAATTTTTGCATTTGAAAGCTGCAGACTGACAAGACATGTATGAGTCAGATGATAACAGAGGAGTAATTTAAAGGTAAGAGGAAATATGGAGATGGTGAAAAAAAAAAGTAAGCTGTCTGAAGGAAAGGAAGCAAGTGAAAGATTCAGTGAGACAGAAGAAGAAGCTGAATATAGATGTCTTATAAGAGAAAGCAAATATTAAGAAAGCAGTGATTATCAAATATTAATCAACTGATAAATATATTATAAATATACAACAATATATAAATAATAAATTATACAGTAATTTATAATAATGATAAATATTAAGCACTGATAATCAAATATTTTGCAGTAAATCTTTTTTGGTTTTGTGTAATGGAGCTGGGAAGTAGATAACAAATATAACCTCAGGGAGCTTTAATTGTGTGCCATGGACAAGCAATTTACTTTAGAATGTTTTAAAAGAGAGTTCAAAAATGTTGGCTGCATTATAAATGTCTAGTAATGTTATTAGTCTAATGAGAAATATGAATGTGATCCATGAATTTAGGAATTTTGGGGTCAGTATCTTAAAGTGATGCCAATGACTATTAGACTAACAAAGTTCTTCTAGAAGTTAGATGCAGACACTCCAGCTAGCTTGGGCTCCTTTTGCTATCATTTCCAGTTTTTCTCTTGCATCTTTATTTTTCTGTAAAATTACAAATTTTGAGATTTAAAAATGTTTTTCTCTCCTAAGTTACTACATAGGGCTTTCACGTTAAAGACAGGATAAAAAAACAGACTGGCTAAACAGGGGAAACAGTAAAAACTGCACATAGGAAAGTGCTCTAGGTGCATGAACTAATCAAACAAGAGAAAACAGGCATTAAAGAGCAGGTAAGGAAGTAATTTAAACTGCTGTAATTTTAAGTAGTAGCATACTTAAACTGCAGGCAAAATTTTTGAGCATAAATGCTTCCTTAATATTAAATAAACACACATACACACAATACATACATAGCTGGGATTTTTAGTTGGGTAAGTGGGTTCTTAGTTTTGGTCCACAACCTTGGCAGTAGTTTTCTTATCTTACCAGTGTAGTTTTTCGGCTTTGGGCAGCCTTAACCACAACACTGTGCCTCTGTTCCTGACCTGCAGGTGAAATATGTGCAGCTTTTGCAACCCTTTTTCACAAATACCCAGCAGGCATCCAAACACTTTCAAGCAATAAATGAGACCCCACAAACAAAAGCAAATTAAACCTTCCACTTCTATTCATAAAAATATATATGAAGCTTTATTTAGCCAATCAGATGGTTATTCGTGACACATGAAATAACTTGGTGGTCTTAGCCCAACTCCAACTGGACAGCTGTTTGGAACATAAAATTCTCTGCCATAATTGGCTTTAACCAGCATCCTTGTCAGTAAAATAGCCAAGTTTTCTGGGGCCACAGAGATTTCCTCATAGCCTAGAGGTGGTTCTTCTAGATTAAGCATGTGGGTGGCCTGTTGATAGTGGTACAATTTAAAATAACTAAAAAAACAACTTTATACTGTTGGAATATTTTTCTTTATTTTTTTTTACCGTCAGGATATAATTCTACTCCTGAGATTCTCCTAAATGTTAAATTTGTAAAATGTAATGTATATTAATGTTGAAAGGTGTTTTGGAAACTGTGAAATAAATTGCCCAGTGGCAGCCAATAACAAAATAATATAAAGATACCAGAATTTAATTCAATACTTAAAGCAATATTCTTGGTTCTTCCTTTAAAAAGGAAAAAAAAAAAAAAAAAAGCAAGAGAGAGAAAGAGATTTAGAACCAGACTGGTTTATATTAGTGAAAAGGAAGTGCCACAATTGCCACCTAGTTAAACCCAGATCTCCAAATTTATTCTGCACTGGGAACAAATAAATTGTGGAATTGGGATGAAATTCTAGCCAAACATCTCAATAAATGGTGAAGTAGTCTAAAAGAAATTTTAGAAAATCCAATCCCAAAAAAGAAACTAATGAAGAAGAACATACTTCACCCAGATTGAGAAGCTGTTCAGAAACATTTTGACTAATGCCAGCCTGGAATAAACACTGCCTTTGCCTTGACTGATAGGACTATCATGCATAACATACCTCAGGAATATAAATATAAATAATCCCAAACACAATATGCCATAGAAAGTATCTGAGATAGCTCCAAACACTGTGAAATGAGAAGAGTGAAATGTATAAATTATTACAAAAACAAGCACCAAATTCTCTAATTCCCTGTAGCATGTGCAATACCTTGGCACCAAATATAACATACAACCTGTCTGAAACAGCAAAGATTTACACTCACTTTGCACTAATGTAAATGCCTGTGCAGGTCAGTGGATATCTTGGCCCATAATGTGGAATTGTTTAAGTGCTACAAGAGAAGTGTTACTGTAGTATCCATTTTTGAAAGTCTGCCTACTATTTTTCTTACCCAGTTACTGCTTTTTAAAGAAATGTCTGTTTTATTTGCCTTTTATATTCTGTCTTGTGTATGAGACCTTGTGAAGCTGAGTGGAAAATGTGAGTTTCATAACATGCTGTGGAAAAAAAGAGATGTAGGATGGAGTCTCTTCATATTAAAAAAAACAAAAAAACCCCAAAAAAACCCAAAAAAAAAACAACAACAAGAAAAAACCTGTTAAGTCAGATGGTCCCATTCTTTGTACTGCTCCCAAGGCCTATCAGAGGAGTACTGTACAAAAACAAAGCTTGGTGAAGAGGAAGCAGCTGCAGGGGTGATATAGAGCTCTTTCTTATAAACAAAGAGCACCAACAAATCTGTTTGAGCATGAATATTAGATTTGCTGACTTTTGCTGACATCACCACAGGAGATAAACATATTACAAGGAGTGGAACAGCTTGTTGCTTGAGAGGTTGCCAGATGTGATAAGTGAATGGCAAAGTGGCAAATGAAGACAGGGTGCCCATCCTGACAGTCTCAGCCGTAGCTGAGAGTTGTGACTTGGTGAAGTGTTGTAGTGAGCGTTACTAGGCTGGAACAAGTGGATAAAAATGAACTATGAACCTCCTTTTTTCTTATGGAGAAGAGCTAACAGCTGCTTCCATCTGGGAACTGTGTGAAAGTGCCTTACAGCTGTACAATAATAAACAGCTAAAAACTCTGCACAGCCCACTGCTCCATTTACATTCTTTCCCAATCTTTTCCCTCATTAAACAGTAATCTTCCTCCTAATTATATTTCATCAATCTGTTGTTTATGGAACTCTAGATTAAATGGCAAACATATTGAAACAAAAATAAACTTATAATTAGTTGTCTTCTACCCTCCCCTCCTGCCTTTGTATTAGCAAGTGCATCATTATCAGGCCCCAGGGGTTTGGTGAGGCAATCAGTTTACATGGTGCACTTTTGGCAGCAAAGAATAAAAAAACATTTGTAGCTGCATAATATGATTTACCAGCCCTAGGGCTCCAGGGTCTACACTTCCATAAATATAAGTGACAAATTATCAATAAATCATTCCCTGGTCTACCATATTGCATAATGTTTATTGAAACCCAGTTCTAATAAATATAAAAGTCACCTTTTTTATCCAAAGCATGAGAAACAAAAATGACAGCGATTACAAACAGAAATGAAAAATGAGAAATTAGTCCCTTCACAAGCAAGGAACCCTTTACTCCCTAGCATCCTTAGTGCCTCAGTGTTGTTGGCCTCTAAGAACTGCCTTGTAGCAGACACAACTTTCAAATGGTGATTTTACTCTTTGATTATGATAAACATTGTGTTTCTGGGGTTGTTTGTTATTGCTTATCATTCTCACATCTGGTTCCCAACCTCTGAAGAAATCAGTCAAGTGCACTTGCAGGACATTGATCAGAAACAACATTATAATTGGTGAAGCTCTCCCAACTAGGCCAGTTGTAGACAAGCTCAGCACACCAAGCCTGTGCCCTGGAAGCGAGTTTGTTTGGTTCATTGCAGGGAGTTATATGAAAAATGAAACAAAGGGAATAAGAAAATATTTTGTAGATTAATAGCTTTCATTCTTCATCTCTGTAAACTGAAACCCACAGCTCTAAAAAGTTATACTTGGTTTTTTGGGGGTTTTACTCTACTTTTTGATTACAAAAATTATATTTTTCTCTAGGATGTAAAAAGCCCTACAGAATACTGTTTCAAGAAAATTTCTCATAAAAATGTAGATTTTATTTGCATAACTTGAAACAAATTTTCGTGATATCTCACCTGTTACAGGTGCTGATTAAAACATGGGATTATCCTATTCCACCATTTTCAAGCAGGTCAGCATCTGGAAGTAATTTATGCAGAGTAGTCATTAGATTTCTGTAATACTTTAAAAAGTCAACTTAAATCTTAACTGGAATTCTCTGTCCTTTTGTATTCTGTAAGGAAAATATCAGAAACCCAGGTTAAGTTTAAGAAATATCTCCTCTTCAGAAAGATTCTATTTTCCACTAATCTGATATTTTTTTGTTTCACATGAGATCACAGCTTTGTATCATGGAAAAAAAAAAAAAAAAAAAAGGAAAGAAAAAGGAAGCAATAAAACAATAAAAAATAAATATGCTAAAATATTTTACTCCCTTTGCTTAAATTTCTGTTAGGTATATTCTGCCCAGAAGGATGTAGGATGAGCATGATGAATATATAATCTACATGTTCAGAGACACACTTTTGCTGATCTAAAGAAGCATGTCCATTTGGGATAAGATGGTTTTTTTCCTTGTAACTTTGGTGGAAGTTTTGTTTGTTGAGCCCTGTAGGACTGGACCCAGTAGCTTCCTTTCCAGATTAGACTGTACTTATGGTGCAGGCTTTCCTCTGCTGCATGATTTTTATCAATGTCCTTCCATGTCATGTTTTGAAGATGGGCCGTGCCCATGCAGTGCTGTGGCTGTTAGTGGTGTATGACAGGGTGAATATCTCTTTCTCAGAAGTTCTTACAGAGTTTTGGAGGAAATGGTTCATTTCTTATAATTTTAAGGTCCTAGCTTGTTGTTCTGCTGAAATAATCCTGACAAATTAATTTGCTCTGTTCTAGTATAGAAGGGTTGACGCATGAGAACCCTAAAAAAATTCGAAAGAAAAGAACATTCCCAACACTTGTAAAACATTAAACAAAACTCTTCTGTTTCAGAAATGGTTCCTCCTCAGGCACTAAATCAGTGATGCATACCAAGCTGGCAGCATTCAGCAGTGTTTATAGCCAGTGTGGCTGCTTGTTGCCCTGGCAATCCATGGCTGCCAGGACAGCAAAACCAATCCAAAATTCTTGTCCATAGGAATCCTCATCCATGGGACCCAATGAGTCCAGACACACCCTTCTCTCCACTTCATCCATCCATCCATCTCAGTGGCAGCATGCCCTCAAGCTCTGCTGGAGGAAGGAGAAGGGATTCAGGCACTCAGCCTACTGGAACAGCAGCAGCCTGGATGCATAGGAAGAAAGCAGCTGCTGGGCAATGATGAGTTAGAGACTTAATCCCAGCTCAACATCTCACATTCAGTGGTGAGTGAGGAAGTGGAAGAAACTGAGACCACTGAGCTGACAAACTACTTACATTCACAGAAATAGGATGTAAAGAGAGACCTCAGAAAGAGACCTCAGAAATCTGGACTTTTAAATAAAGTGAAAATATAAACTGACGTGTCTACCCTGACGTAAAGAATGACATCTGTGAGAGAGTTTGAGCAATCTGCATGAGACTATCAGGCTAACAGATGATTTTCATAGATTTGCATGCCAGAGCTATTGCTCAACACTCATATCTCTCTGATTTCATACGATATACTCTAATGAGGTCATAGCCTGGAACTAAGTGTAAAAAAAAGGAATTATACTTCAGATTGATCATAATTCCAAATGAATCTGGCCAAAAAGCTAGTATTTCCATAGGGAAAAGTAGACCTGTCTAATCTGTAATAATATTGCAATAGCTTGACATAGGTATTCTGCTTCTGCCTTTCAAGGAAAGCCCTGAAAACACTGAAAAGCTAAAAGAAGAAAAAGAACCATTATTCCACATTTAAGAAGGCCGTCTTGCTATAAGTGAAGGAACTCATGAAATACCTGGGCCCTGAGAGTTTTTCAGGTGATTAAATGACTGTAATAAGTATGGCAGGTGTTCATTTTCTTTATGGATACCTCAGGTACATTTCTTGAAATTTTTCTTTTTTACTGTGCAATACATATTGATAGTTTTTATTGCAAAAGTGAATTAGAAGTATTAAAAGTATTAGAAGTATTAAAAGTATTAGAGCTCATACAAAACTCCCAAAGTCTTTACATGCTTAATTATGAATTGAAGAAAACTCATTTCTAGCAAAGATCTAAGCTGACCTGTGTATTATTTATATTATCCATCACTTTGCATTGTTTTGCTGTGTTTTTTCATGGATTGCACTACATTTAGTCCAGAGACTTTGCAGTTTACTGAAGCAGTGGTATTATCTCATGCTTTGCTCAATGATCTCAGAGCTGCTACATAAGTCACCCTATAAAAGTCATTCATTTGATTCTAATATGCTGCACCCTTTCTGATAAGTTATGTGTTAGCTTTAGTAAGATATGTATTGGCACTAATAGCTGAATTGTTAAGTTCAGAACCAAAAAAAAAAAAGCTGTCAAAAGAGATGCATGAAAACAGCATAAAAATAATTCATCCTCATCTGAGGGCCTAAAGCCACTTTAAATTTTCACAAGGACTTTCAGTCTTGCTACCTGATTGCTGGCTTACAGCCCATAAAATCATACTAGGCCTGTTCTTGATGCTCAGTAATTCATCAAGGGGCTACGTGCAGTCGTTACATTTCCAACAATTCCTTTCCCTGATTGCGCGCTAAGATCTCTTTCTCCATTCGGAGCTAATGCCAGGGTATTGTTTATCACTGAGCTGATCATGCTGATATGACACATCTATTTTAATACTGTCTGTACACGTATTGATAGCAAGTGCTAGCCCGCCAAGAAGCAATTAGGCACCCTATAGTGTAAGCACCCCAGTCCCATTAACCTCGGCGGATGACATTTGTGTCAGAATAGAAGGAGAGACTTTGGCCCTGAACTTATCAGACAGCTGGAGTGTATTTTTGTCTTTTTTCCACAGTGTCAGTAGACATAACATAGGTTTTGCATGGGTTTGCATAAATCCAGCTAGAAATGAACACATTACTCTCTACACATAACTTTTTCCCCACATTTTTGGCTACAGAACTACTTTGCAAAAGCAGAATTCAACTGATATAAGCTGAAAAAGATTTTAAGATTTAGCAGCACTCCAGACAGGTCTGTATGCACAGGTAGGCTCAGCTTGCACACCATGTCTGTTGCCCAGACCTGACACCCATGACAGCAGGAAGCTCTAGATTGGCACAGAGATCATGGACTCATCCACCATTCATGAGCAGCATTAATAAACTTCCATGAGGGGAAGGACTAATCTGCTAATATAAGAAAGAAATTTTACCCAGCTCAAGCTGATGTAGGGACAGTAAAATATATCCCTGTGTTAAACCACATGAAAGTTAATCACAGTATTGACTAATGAATACTGAGTAGGAAGCAAATTGCCCATAATCTTGTTTGAATGCAAATTGTAAATACAATTTTAGGAGCTCTTCAACCATTAATGGAAGATTCTTCTCTGACACATTTTGTAGGACTGCAGGTGCTAAAAGTGAAAATTTGCATGATTGGTTGTTGTGGTTCCTCACCTCCACTGGTGGCATTGAACCCAGTGGGAGGCTGTGAGAAAGGGACTGGAAATGGAGATCTCAGGGTGGAGCACCTATTGCCAGGCATTGGAAAACCTCTGCCATCTTGACATTTTTTGTTGGATCTTTCTTTTCAGGTTGAATTATTTCCCGTATCCATGTGAATAATTTTAATTTCATTTTTCTGTTAACATGTTCTTCATAAATTATCACAATTTTCCATTGTCATTATTTAGTTATCTGTCTCCTTAAGAACACTAAGCATTAGCCCACTAGTCTTCTATGTTTTTCTGGAGAAATAAATAGGTACATATAAATTTTTATTTCATTTTTAGGTTAGCAAGAAGTTGCATTTATGTTAGAAAATACGTTTTAATCAAATCTCCCTTGAAAATAGAGTTTCCATGCAGGAGGGAAATAAGTCAGAAAACTCTATGTTAATTTTCATGGTATTTAATTCAATTTTTCCTGCATTCAAATAGCAACATTTTTAAGAAAACAAGATGACTCTCAGACCACTTTATTCCTTACTTCTTGATGTTTTTAAGAAATTTTCTACTTAAACACTTCTTTGAGATTCATAATAAAAATTTTCCCTCTTATTTATCCTTTTGTAACCTCTGCGTTGAATACAGCCTATGAGGGAACAAAGCACATGTTCTTTTTTAAGAAAAACAAAAATATCCTGTAACTCCTTTTTAAACAGCTCCAGATACCTGGTTTTATACTTCTGTATGCTAACATTTCAGGGGCACTACAGAAATAACAATTATCCTGCAGTAATTCTGTCGTCTCTGAGCTGTTGAACATAGAGGATTCACACCTGTGACCAAATTGTTGCACCTTAAAGAACCAAACCATATCATAGAAATTAAAAGTGTATGTTTATTTAAACTCTGGAAAATACAAGGTAGTCCTGTGCCTATTAGTCCCACTGTGTCTACTTAAAATAATTCCATGTCACCTGCAAATTGTCACACTTGTTCTTGGCCATCATCCTGACCATTTTAGCAGTGAAGGGATCAATACAGAGCCCTGGGGGAGAATATTTCTAACATTCCTCACAGGAAAAAAAAATGACCACTTATTCCTACCCTTTGCTGCTTATCATTTAAGCAGTTGTCACTCAGTTGTCGCTATATGACAAGTCCTTTGCTTTTACTCTGGAAGGGCACAGCTGAACTGAAAGTCCAGCTACACTCTACAAGCTGGATTTACCCTAATTCACAGGGCAATTCATCATTCTTTCAAAGAACCTTATGGCTCCTGTAAATTATTTCTACATCTGCAAAACTTACTAACTCTTCCCCAAAGCATCATATCCAAATATCATATTCCAAAATTTACTTATCAATTTATCTAGGCTTATAGAAAGACATCTAGAAACAAAATTCTGTTTAGTATCTGATGGGTTAGCTAAGGTTTGTGTCATATTCTCTGGTGTCTGTTCTAGTTTGCCCAGGCCAGAGATAAATTTTTACAGTGTCCATGTGCAGTGGCACACAGCGCATTCCCAGCAGCCGGGGAGGCTGAGCAGATCATTCATCCCCAGAGGTTCTGGGCTGCAGTGGCAGTGCCAAGTGGGTGTGACCAAAACACCACTGCTGTTTGATACCATCTTACACCATTGCCAGGGGATGGGGGAAAGGGGATCCCATTTCTCATAAAGGTCCTCCTTTTTCCAGTCAGCACAAAACACGGTGTGGTGGGGAAGAGCCGGTTGGTATTTGTCCTGGGCTTTCCTTATACATATTTTCTTTCTCTTATGCCTTTTTTTATTGGCATTGTGGCTGCTACTGTTGATTTTCTTATCTCACTGCTGTTCCCAGTAAATTATTCTTATCTCAACCCACAATTTTTGCCTTTTTGTGCCATCAGTTCTCAGAGCAGGAAAGAGGCGAGCGTGGGGAGACTGAGCAGCATCTGGTTTTGGGTCAGTCTCAGGGAGAAGGGACAGCACTTAACTGGGGAGTGCCATTCCTAAACCACAACACTATTGAAGCAAATTTAAGCAATAATTAGCACTTCTCAATTACCAGTATAGGATTTTCCTATCCTTGACACTCTTTGAAATACCATTTACATACTGAAAAATTTTTCTTCCTTATCACTACAGAACACACTTCTCTAATTCGTGTTTCAGCTTGAAATAGTTCTTCAGGCTCTACTTCAGTAAAGAATAGTACTTTCAACAATACATGGTTGCAGTATTTTCTGTAATGAATACTAATGCAAGGAATTCACTTTGGTTCTTGCAGTGATTGAGATTTTCCTAGACAGATCTTGTTATATAAAGATCATCCAAAATTCCCAACTTCTTTTGAAAGGCTTTTTCTTTGAACTGCCTGGAAGGAGGTTTTTATTAGTAGTATTTTTTCTTTCAGCCAATTTCTTAACAATTTTTGGCCTGTCTAAAGTGGTATCTAAATGTGGTTTTGCATTTAAGACTCTGATTTTACTTTAAAAATATTAAGCAAAAATATTTGCACAAGAAGTTTTTGAAACTATATATATTCCATATCAGAGGGGTCGAATTTTGTTTCATTTAAGCATGAATTAATGGAATTTTAAAACTGTGTTAAAGTAAGAATTTTGGCTTGCCTAATACATCTCTCTACAATGCTGGGCATTATAGAAGCACAAGAATTTTGCTGTGTTATTCCAAAAGGGCTAAAGACACTTGAGATGCAATTCTCAGAACTCCCTCAGCCTTGAGGTTTAGGCATCTGGAAAACAGCCACTCGGCTTCTGGAATAAAGTTGCTCAAGGATGCAAATTGTGTGTCTGTCCTCAGCCTTTCCTGCTTGCTGTGTTTTGAGAAGCCGCTCACAAAAACAACCTGTGTATTTATGTCTATTTTCTTTTACTCTCCAAGATGTAGGTTAATACCTCAATTTGGATTCTGAATTCTGCTTCAAAAATATTTAAAATATGAAGATGTAGGTCCTTTTGTCTTTTACTAAGTCATTTAATGCTGACTCATTTTCTCAAAAATAAAAAATTCTTGATTAGACTTTTTCTATTATTGTTGTTGTAATTTTTTTTCTAGGTGATTTTATATACTTTAAAAATAAAAGTTGAGCTATAAAACTATTTATTTATGCTTTTATCAGTTATATAAAGAATCAGAATATTACAGGCAACACAAGCCCATCATAACTTCAATTTAAATTTAACCTTCTCCTCCGTCCTTTTTATATACTAGAATCCTTTAAATTTCATTTTCTTAAGTCTTTGTCCTTTACAACAAGTGTGTCTTATCCTTTTTCTTTATTTTAATTTTTATAAACTAAATTTGTTTCTTAATCTGTTCTGTTTTCAGAAGGTTTTACTGCTTATAGGTGGGGGTTATGTAGCATCTTTTAACAGTTCTCCTTCATGTTGGAGCAAAAGGTATTTTACATAAAAGAATAGCTTCTAATGTATTGGTTGCACAAGCTTTTGCAAATGCTTTGGAAGAGGTGGACAGAATCAGCTACTTGCACGGATATTTTCAGCTCTGATTGGAGGCAGTTGTTGCTGAGGGAAGAACAAATCAGAAATATAGACTATTTAAAAGCAAAGAGGAAGTGTTCATCTGCATAAGCAGAGAGAGTGGGCTGCACGAAAAAAAGGAGAGTCCTAAATTTTCAACAGCACTGTGCCAAAACTCAGCTTTAATTATAAACATTAACTTGGACATAGAACATCAGTGTTGGCTCTGTTTTGCATTCTAATCCCCTTACTACCACTTGTGACATCAATACCAGTCCACTTTAGTTTTCCAAGCAATAGAAATGGTGGTAATAATACTTAATAATGTCCAGATATTAAGTGAATTAAACACATTTCCTGAGCTCTTCTGAGCTGCAGTGTGCAGCATGAAGAAGGGTTTTCCAACAAATACAAAGTGTGCTCTAAGATTCAGGCAGAGCTGAGCTTCTTTAGGCGATCCTCAAAGTGATCAGCCAGATACAGAAGATGTTTCTAACCTCTGTCAGCATCTGCCATATCAGTACCCAGCAACAGCTCAAAAACAGCCACTTTACCAGGAGACCTTCAGAATAAGATTTCCTTTCATCTTAATTTAGTTACTTTCTTGGAAATCCTCATGGGTGAATCACTAGCCTTCAGCCATGGTGTCTACAAGTGAATGCCACAGTTTGTAAGATATTGCACTCTTGCAAAATCCAGTGATTTTATCTCATAGTACTTGTTTATTTTAAGGCACCAACTCCTACAATTATATGGAAAGAGCAAATCTCAGCTTTTTTACTTGCTTTTTTTTTTCCCCATCTCTTGGAACAAAACCAACAATAACAAAGACAGTGGATTTGGGTTTTTTCACTAGCCCTCTCCCACACTGAAAACCTTAAAATGCAATGCTTAGAGTCTCCAAATGAAGAAGCATCACAGCTCTTCCTACTTTTAAAATATAGTGCTTTTAAAAACTTGCAATAAAGAAGATGAGAAGAGAGCCTGAATCCCAAGTCTTCAATTCTTGGGGTTAGCAGCACGATGTAGCATTTCAACTTTCATTCATTGAAATTCATTGCAAGCACTCTACCAATTTTTACTGGCACAGGACTGGTCAGAGACAGACACTTTCCTTTGCACCTGCTATGGCAGAAGACAGCCTGAGTAAAACTACTCCACTCATGTCTGATCTTGCTAAAACCACAAATCTAACTTGGTTTTGGCATGAACCAAAGAAATTGCTCACTTCCATTTCTTTCTCTCCCATGTATGTTTTATCTTCTTTATCTAATCCTAACTTGCTTTTTTCCCCCCTCAGGTTGAGAGTTAGCTTCCCTTGCCATGTTTGTTTAACCTCTCTGGTCCATTGTATTTTCTCTGGCTTTACTTTTGGCAAGATCTTTCAGTGCAACATCAACATCAAATCTAGTTAATATGATTTTTATTCCATTCTCCAAACCACTAAGATGTTAATTAAAAACAGCTCTTATACTGATCCTTCCATTGGCTTGGACAGTTAGATATTTTGCCATTTAACATCATCCTGTTTTCTAATCTCTCTGGCCCCATTTACATAAAAGGTTGAATTATGTTTCCAAATTATGAGCCATGAGATTTTACTAAGTACTTGAGCTAAGATAATGTATGTTAAGCTACTTTATTCCATTTTTTTCCTCAGTTTTGAAATTGTCCTAAGGAGCATAAAAATGTATTGGCAACATTTATTTTTATTCACTCAAAATTGCATACTCCATGTGGGTTTCAGAATAATTTCTAGTTAATTTTTCTTTCTTTTCCCCTTCATTACTTGAAACATATAAAAAAATTTTTAAAGTATTAATGATCTTCATATCACAGTAGGATGAGTGTTTTATCCCATCCTACAAGTATTGAGAAAAAAATAGTCAGTGAATTGTCCAAGAGTAGAAAGCCAAGACTGGGACTCAGTCTTTAAAAATAATAATAATAATAATAATAATAATAATAATAATAATAATAATAATAATTACAGGGCTCAGTGGCCATGTCACTGCTAACAGAATATAATAGTACTCTTATGGGTAAATTCACCACTTTGTCCTTGACTTTTTTTTATGTGTTTAATTTTTTTTTTATTGTTTAACTTGGAGTTGAGATTAATTGCCAGGTTTTTGCAGCTAGAACTAGCTATTTGTATAATATATATGTATATTTGTATAAGACACAATAATTTCATTGAGAATGCACTACTTCTGAAGTTATGTGTACCAAAACAAAACTTGTGAAGAAGGAACACCAGTTTTTGTTCTCAGCATTGTATTGCAAAGTTCTGAGTGTCCAGCTATCAGATCACAAGTTGAAAAAAAGTCTTTCTGAGATTTGTAAACCTATAAAAATGGCATTTTTGTCTGCCCATCAGGTTCAGGCAATATTGCAAGGAGCCAAGCAGCCTGTAGCAATGATCCTGTAATAGGTTCCCTTTTGGGAACAGCCTCTAATGGATACTGTGGGATTCATCTACCAGTGAATCCACTGGATGCAATCTGCAGTGTAGAAAAAGTTGGAAGAGGGGGAAGGAGAGACAGGTGCCTGTCTCACAGGGAGTATGCCCCAAGCACAGGGAGAAGAATGAGAGTTAATGCTTAGGAAAACTATTTTGCAGAGAATGCACAGCAGGAGAAACACCTAAGTCTTAACTTGCAGACCTCTCCTTACCTTAGGACAGATTGCCCCAAGGGACTTGAAGAAAGAGAGGAATGGAGAAGTAATTCAAAAAGAAGTGCTCGGTATTTTCCTCACAGAATTTGCATTAAATAGATCTGTTCTTCACAGCTGTTTTCTTTCATCTTCCTTTCTGATGGACTGTGATGTGAAGTGAGCACCTCCTCCCTGACAGTGCTTCCGCTTGGGCTTGCCTTTTTATCCCTCATACGGTCGTTCTCATGGCAGCAGCTGTGCAAAGAGGCTGTTGATACCCTGCAGCCATTAAAATCCTGTCTGACAGTGAATTTCTTGCACCAGCATTGCATCAGTTCTCGGCACTGCTGGCAACAGTGGTGGGCAGGGTGTTGCTTCCACTACAGTTTCTAATGTTAGCATCAGAGCTGAAATATTATAGTTCAGAACTGCATGTCTGTCCTGTAAATGAAAGGAGTTTTTTGCAGAAAAAAAGCTTCACTAGCATTAGTGGGGATTTTGTCTACCTATTTTTTAAATTCATTTTATTAAATTATTTGGAGCTTTTATAACTTTCAAAGATGGGAAATGTATTTCTTTGAGTCACTTTAAAACTCTCCAGTGGAGCACTGCATTATTTTTCATTAGAAGTTAAGGCAGAGCACCAATTTTTATGTGGCTAAATTTGCCACAGAATATGCTCAGAATACTTGGATACTGGGCAAAAACCAAACAATGTATTAATCCTTAACAGTAATGAGGTCTCTTTTAAACGGAAAATGGCAAAACAGGAAAAAATGACAAGAATCTTCCTAAAGAAATAGAATCTTGAGAAATAGAATCTTAATTTCTTACCCAGCATGGTCTTAAATATATATTTGTATTCAAGTATGGTAGTGGGCAAGCAGTATAAATGACCTCCCTGAAAGGGAGTGACAAGGAGCTTGCCTGTCCTGTTCTCACCGGCATTGCCTGATACGGTCTTGCCACAGCTCGACCAGACACAAGGCCAGTTAATAAAACTGGCTTCAGTGGGTCACATACATGTTGTTGTGAGTTAAGAATAAACTTAACATCAGGAGCTGCTCTGATCTAGTGCACAAAAGAAACATCTTCCTCTTTTTGTTGTAGATTTAAAGGTATGGAAATTTTTGTTTGTAGGTAGTTGTCTATGACTCAACAAGCTGGATGATACTAAACAGGTTTTTAATTATTAAGAAAACAATGTACTCAAAATGAATTAAAACTTTATTAAAAGAAAAATACAATACATTTCAAAGTGACTGCTTGAATCCTTTATTCCCTTATATCCCATTTCTTGTGCTGGTAACCTGGAAATCCTGCATTTGCTTTCTGAGAGAAAAAGACCATGCATAAGAAGCCTAGACTAGGAAAAATAAGGTATTTTTCATATGAGGACAAAAAGGTGACTTCCAAGCACTGTAGTCTAAATCAAAAGATTATGAATTTTAAAAGTCCAAAGTTAAAGTGAGTAAGTAATTTGCACATCAGCTTTAATGCTTGTCCCTGACTATCTCCAGATATGCAGCATCTTCATTTCAAGTCAAGAGGTCTGTCTATCAGTAAGACCTCCAAGAGCTGATTAGGAAAAATATCCTGACAGTAAGTACTTTGTAATTAAAGAAAAAGCCCCTTCGTTCACCTTTGTAAAACTCCCAGTAGTGCAGACAGCCCTCACAGTGTTCCCTTTTGGCATTGACTTTCTGTCAAATGCCACTACTTTGCTATGATTTTACTTAAAATGTGACTGCAGTGACTGAAACCAAGAATGAGATTCTAGGAGTAGAGAGCCTAGGATTTATACTGAGGGCTCCTATACTGCTACCCTATCTTTATCTTCTTTTGCCACTTTTATTTTTCTTTCTGATGCCACTTGCCAGTATGTACATGCCTACATTTTAGTAGGCATTCTGCTGCCTTTATAGTATGGCAGCAGAATGGAGCATTTTCAAATGAGTGGTTTTTTACTAGTAGACCAAGGTAGTGGTCATTCAATTTTCAGTAAATTCAGTGTATATTTCAAGGCTTGATGTACCCATAAAACCTGAAAATAAATGAGATTACAATTTATACTCTTTGTCAGTTTTTGTTTTCGCTATACATGCGTGGGTTTAAGTAAAAGACTCTGTATGGTAAAAAAGATCTTGCATACTCATAGAAAGTGACTTTCTTAAGATATAGACCTGTTTAGGAAATCATTTTATGTGCAATAATTAGGATAGATTAGTAACAAATGCTTTCATCTTAGTTTTTTGCCTATGTTGCGTTTTGAAATAATTAAGAATCCAGATTGTTTCTGTTTTTCACCTTCATTTACTGGCACCCAGCAAAGAGGTCCACACTTTGATTTTAATCACGGCCAGACAGCATAAGACCTTGGTCTTAAAGGCAAGCGGAGCAACAAGCTGAAACCCTGCTGTGTAATTTCAAAGCAATGTACTTCATGCTGCTAACCCTACAGTATGATTTCTGTTCTGCCAATGGCTCCAATAGCAGACAACTTCCAATTTGCACCTCTTGCATAAATCCACATACTGCCAATAGGTTTAGAAGAAAACCACAAGCTGCTCAGTTCAGCAGTCAGAGGTCTGTTAACAGATCTTTAACTATGATCTATTGTGTAGGAAAGTCTGAAATTATGGATGCAGAGTTTCACTTTATAGAGCTCTCATTTGGCTATGCAGGTTTTCTTGAGATAATTATAAGTGTTTATTTTGGCTTTTAACAAGTTTAATCACATTATTTAGCATGTTCTGATTTTGTCACTGAGGCAACCATTACTCTTGCACACAAGTTTTGCTTAATTGGCAGCAAGAAGAGAAAATGGAGTTTAAAGCAACTAATTGCACTGGACCTCACAGATGCCAAGATGTAGCTCTTTTAATTAAAACTTTTTTACAAGATAGTTTACAAATGTAAAAACACTGTCTCTTGTAGGTACCTAATACTGCATCCTGCTTTCAGTTTTACTCCCATTTTAAGTGATTAAATATTCCGTGAGTTCAACTAAAGGATGACTGAAAAAGTATTTCAAAGCACAGAA
This sequence comes from Cyanistes caeruleus, assembly GCF_971803275.1. Taxonomy (NCBI): domain Eukaryota; kingdom Metazoa; phylum Chordata; class Aves; order Passeriformes; family Paridae; genus Cyanistes; species Cyanistes caeruleus. The sequence continues at coordinate 36,060,588 of NC_141705.1, forward strand.
AATAGAGATTGGTAGTATAAAAGCACAGAGTTCAGTTAGGCCCTTCACTTAGTTATCCGAATTCCAATTTATAAATAGCCTTGGCAGCCTGTAGAGAGTAATTCAGTCTGTTAATTTCAGGCCACCATTTAAGTATCCTGCTGTGCCAAATTGCATTTGATGGTTTTATAATGGTATGACTACAATATACTAAAATGAGATCTATAAAGGTATCCTCTAGTGGGAATTTCAACCCAGGTCTCCAGGGGTAAAAATGACATTCATATTTAGCAGATCTTTCCACTGTATCACGTATCTGTTACTATCCCATGTTACGTAAAAGGTACATTTTGCATTGAAGTTTGAAGTGTTTACAGGTCCTAATTTAAATGGGCTTGTGATTTCTAATGTTTGTTGTTTGGTTGGTTTGGGGGGTTTTGTTTTTGTTTTTTGTTTTGTTTTGTATTGGTTGTTTGGTTGGTTTGCTGGTTGTTTTTTTTTTTAACTCAAAAGACTATGCTTCTTGAGGCACTTCATCTCCCTTTTAATCTCTGAAGTATGGGACTACAGCTCTATCAGATGTGACTGAACAAGTAGCACTTGGATAATGGTTTCCCCAAAGGGAGTGCTATTTGTTGATCTTTGGCATGAAGTAATGTAGGTAAATGACACAAAGGTAAACGCCTGCATCGGGATATTGTCTCAGAAGAGATTTCCCTGGCCACAGTGGCATTTTCCAGTAAGCAGGACATCTTCACCCCTCCTCCAGTGACCCAGTGAAGTTGAATGCCTTTTGGAAGGTTAAGCTCTGTACACAGGGGTCATGGGACAGGGCTGAAGCCAGAGGGCCTGTTTATTTTCTTCATGTGTTGAACTGTGTTGTTCTCTGGGTGTGAACATAGCTTTCTAGCCTTCACAAATGATCCCAAGGAAAAGACCTTGCTGACTAAGACTGGGTTTGTTACTGAGCCATTCCAAAAATTCACATCTTTCCAGATGATGCATAGCAGCTAAAGAGAATACTCATTTAAACATTGAATTGTGTTTTAAGCTCTAGTAATCAGAAGAAAAACCTTAACTGAAGTAATGGTGCAATTACTCAGACACTTTTTCAAACATATCTTAGGGGGGAAAACCACCAGAATGCATCCTTCTAGCATCAGCAAGCCTCACAGTACTGTAAAGATTTTCCTTTTGTCTGATATAATGACCTGAATTATACCATACAAAACAAAGCACCGGGAATGTTCTAAACTTCCTGGCTTATGTCATGACTCCTACATGTTGAAACAGTCACATTATGCCTAACTGCTTGGAAGGAGGATTGCTTTTGTAAAAATTGTAGCTGTCTTTATTTCTGATTTAACCATTTTTGAGCCCATGTGGGTTAAAATTATCTGCAGGTTTTAAGTATCAGAAAAGTGAGTCAGCAGTCCAGAGATTAAGCATCCATATCAAGTATGAACTCCTACTCCATTTCTTCCTTAGACAATTTTGAGGATCTTGGTATATCCTATTTTTATATCCTTACAACTCCAAGCTGTATCCAGTGTATAATCTCAACACCTTTTTTTTCTTCTCAAAATCTTCCTGTAAACCAGGGCGTTCTAGACAAATTGTGAGTTTCTGCACTTGGCTAGTGCACTAAATTAGTGTGCAACTTATTACATTTACAAGAAGCTCAAAAGCTATCCTATGCTCTCTCCATTAATTTCAGCAGTGATTTAGTTTAGGAGTTTTCTTTGCTTATTTCCTGAGGGAGAAATCTTCACTTATATGTGGCAACAGATGAAACACACTGTGCCTGTGACTAGATTGAGTAACTTCTGGTTTCAGGTCAGAAATGTCTTCAGGAAGAGTGTACATCTTCTCCTACAAGTCTGACAGTGTAATATGTCTATCTTTTTTAGTAGTCATAATATTTACAATGTATTATTAATAACAAATTTCATTGTAATTCTGTTGCTGACCAGACAGTGAACTTAAATAACTCATCAAATGTGTATTTTGATAGTTGCTGGAAAATGATGCATTATAACATAATGGCCAGCTCCATAGCATTTTGTCAGATTTTTTTAATGTTAGACATTGGATTGTCCTATATGTATTTTTTCATGGAGCTAGTCTGGCTCTAGATTAATTTATGGCACTAGTACTTGAGTTCTAATTAAAATATGCCATTAAGAGAAATTTAATAAAGCAAAGACATTCAAGACTAATTTAAAAGTTAATTATAATTATTAGAAATATTTCATGACAAGGAATCACACTGGTGTGAAACTTAATGTAGTATCTTTGTATTAAGCAGACTTACAAAAATACAGCCTTTATTTTGATTCTTCTTTTCTAAGATACACACTTAAGAAAACCATTGTGGAACAAGTGAAGGAATTTTCATTGTAAAATATCAAACCTCTTTTGCCACTTATATTTCACCTGAATTGCCTAAAATTTTTGTGTGTCTTACAAAGCTAACGATAATGTTAACCTGTTCTCTGGTAAGTATCAACATCAAGCCTAACTGTTGACACAGTTCTTCTTTTAGAAATTTCAAAAAAAGACACATAAATTATGCTGGTGTTTCTAGTGGTAGAGTTTTTCCCATAAGAACTTGAAAGACCATAGTCATTCTAATGATGGTGCCAATTTTTAGATAAGATGTCAGACCAGCGTCCAGAGTTCATTTCCAGTTACATGGGGCTTCCTGGACATTTAGCACTTTTGTAAGAGGAAGAGTGTTCAATGTACTGACCCCACTAAGTCCAGGAAATCTCATTTGAAAATTTCAGTTGCTTGTTCTTGTAAGGAATTGCTGTCTTCAAAAATAAATTGTTTTTCAAGAGTAACTGAAGTGACTATTTTTTATAGCTCACGTCATTGGAATTCTTCATGTTTGGAGCAGAAGAGGAATTTAAAATAGGTAAAAAGAGCTCATTTCATTTCTCTATTGGTGCTTTTGAATGTGCAAATATTCTCACTATAATTTGATCCAAATAAATGTATTTTAAAATTCCATCATCATCATCAACCCCTAGAAGTAAACAAAGTTTTATGCATTTAGAAAAAAACATTTGTATGCACATGAGCCCTCTATGGCTTGCAGCAATGGGGTGCACATAGCCTATCACCAAAATATTGGTATTATATCCTAACAACCTCTTGTAACACACCTGGTAGCACTGAGTTCAAGCAATGGCTGTGGATGTGAATTATGTGTGTTAAACTGACAAAAAAGCGAGATATCTGCCGTGTCAGGAGCAGACCACTTGGCAGCATACTCACCATCCATCTTTTTAAAAACTAGCAATAGTCAGACAATTTTAAGATCCATACAGACAGGTTTGGCAGCATATAAGTGCTCTACCTGAGAAATACCACGGCTCACGGAGCCTTTGGGAAGACATTTGAATACCATGAGCATGAGGGTGCTTTTTCTGGTCTTCCTGTCTGTTTCACAGTGATGGAACAGAAAACCTAAGCTGCCATTTCTACAAGCCCTGTGAGGTCCTATAGGCTTTGGGTAAGTGAAGTTTAATTCAGAGCTGACTTTAAAGAAAAAAATGGGATTTTTTTTCCCAGCATAATAAACTATTTTACTTTAAATGAAATCTTCCCCAAAACTGTGTATTAAATTTTGATTTTACAAGTAGGATTATTTTTAATGGAGCTCTATATTTCCTTTTGAATAGCTTCCATTTTGCAGAAGGTGTTTTATTCCCATCCAATTATTCTGAAAACTGAACAAAATTCTGACAACCAGGTTTTAGCATAAAAGGAGATTATATCTGTTACAAATATTTCTCATGCTATAGCATCTTCCAGCCTCATTCTTTTCTGTTTGTTTGTTTATTTGTTTTATTATTTCTTACTTCTGGCCTTAGAAAAGAGCAATTCAATAAATGATTGCATAAGGAAAGGTATTGATTTTGTGATCTGATATTGTGACTAATGCTCAAAGATCAATCTTGGGATAGCAGAGACAGAAGGGTCCAGGAATGGCTGGAGGGCTGTGACTGGGACAGTTAACCCTTGGGTAACCGGGGGGAAATGTGGCCACGGCGTAATCCAACTGCAAAACTGCCAGCGACTACAAGACTAAGTCCTTGCCAAACAGCAGTGCTGAAAGGTCAACAATGTTTAGACAGCATTCTTTCTTGAACTGTGCCAATCTGGAATTAGTGGAATAATTAAGAGAAATAGTGTGAAATAATAAAAATAAACCTGCAGGGGAAAAAAAAAAAATAAAAAGAAAACGCAATAATATGCTTTACTATTATGTAAATTATTTAGACTGCTTCTATTGGAATCCAAATATTTACCCTTTTGATTTTGCATTTTTAGACTTTATACAAATTAAGCACTTTGCAAACACCAGGAAAAACCTCATAACAACTTTTAACAACTTTTAACACACCTATTGTAAAGAGTCAGAAATGAGAAAACACTGCAATTCACTAAAGGTTACCACAATCTACTCCTGCATTCCGACCCCTCATATTTCTAATTGGTCTGTTATATAAAAGCAATGTGCAAAGTCAAAAAAAATTTAAATCCTCAGTTTTCTATCTCAGATACCTGTTGTAAGACTAGCGAAGATTTGGTGCAGAAAAAACCAGATTCTTCACATGGTTTAAAGCAGTTTATCTCCACCACGAGCACCACTGGAATAGAGCCAACATTTGTTTAATTTAACTATTTAAAATGTTATTTATATATATTATAAATGTTATATATCTACTTTTGACAGAAGTGTTTGGGAGTTGGATGAGCTGCTTCTATTCACATTATTTGGGAGAGTTCTGAACGAAAGTTGCAGAAGTTTAATAGTTTATTCCAAATTACGGCTGAAAGTAATAACATTTCTCTCAGTGGCAAGCAAACACACAAAGGAAAAAAACAGGATTAAAAGTAATCTCTAGACTATAACTATAAACTAAACATGGGAAAAATTGGGGTGGCTGTTTAATTATGATCAAGATATAATTTTTCTTAGTGAATTCATTTTTCCACAAAAGCACAGGGTATGTGAAACATGCCAAAAAGGGCACCCTGACCCCTTTAAGTTCTGCTATTAACCTAATAAGGATCTTGTCCTGGACAGCTGATGATTGCATAGTATAATTATAGAAACAAGGATAATTGCAATATGCATAGGCAGTAGGCAATCTGCTATTCGCCAATAAGGACCTGAGCATGATGACTCTGCTGACTTCAGCTCTTAATTAATTTCAAAAAGGGTTAAAAATTAACAGCAGCTTTTATGATAAACCTTTCAACAAGCAGAATTTTGGACAGGTGAGATGATCCAACACGTTTGACAACCAAATAATTTTGCTTCTACATATCCCTTTACATTCTGTTTTTTCAACTCAGTCTCTACTCCAAGTAAGGAATATGTTATGATTTGAAAAGGCACATAAAATACAAAAAGTCTCAATGTTATGATTGGAACAAAATGTTGTATGAACAAATATGTATGAATAAGTTAAATATCCATGATCTTGAAAGAGCTTTATCCACTCATCTGGGGCTGCATATCAAGTAAATTAAATAGTCAGCCACATCTGTTCTGTGTTGGAAAAACTGGGCCAAAAAAGAAAATACTAGTTCCTGCCCAAGGTTTCAAAATGAGGAAATGGTTATACCAGGTGTTAAAGCTTTTTTTGATAAGTAAAAGCATCTAAGATAGCAAAGCACACAACATGAGATGCTGAGGCTCTGATCAGCAACAACTACTATGTCCTGACAGGAGTAGACATAGAGGGAGACAGAGATGCTGCTCAGTCAGTGTCACTCTGGCTCATGTTAGCCTGATCTTGAGGCCAAACCCCTGCCAGCAGCTGAAGGTCAGTCATGAGGACTTCTAGGGCACATCTTCCTGTTTCCAGTTTCAGAATCTAGTTCTGTTCACTCCCAGACTACTCCAGCGTGTGAACTGAAGTCCTGTTCAGTGGGGATAAATTTGATTCAAAAGTACACTCCTGATCCAAACTGGATGACAGGCACTTTTGAATGGTGTGCCAAAATAGCTAAATCCTCCTAAAAGTTAGGAAAACATAACTATCCAAGTCTTTGGAGTGGTCTTGCAAGTGTTAGCTTTGTAAATTAAATGGATTTACCCATGAATAGCTTCTCTGTATAAGAATAGTAAATGTGCCTCAATAGCATTTTAAATGATTTTTTACTATGTGTGTTCAATATTCAGTTTTCCATGAAGTTTTGTGTTTCCATAGAGATGTACTGTGTTTGGAAAAGAAGCCTGCCAGGAGTTAATCTGATTAATAATCTTAAAATTACTTAAACTGAGAAAAGTTTAAATGTTCTTTGCTGGTGAAAGCAACTCTTTATCTCACCTGGATGTGGAATAAATAGGAGAGGCTCTGGCATGAGGGTAGTGTGAGATATAAATCTGAAAGGCAGCCAGCCTTGAGGAAAGTCTAAAGATGGATTCAGCTTAGGTTACCATGAGCTTTCTCAGTAAAGCCAGGCCTCAAGAGCAGATGTGTAGCCTTGGAATCAAAGCAAATCAGGAAGGTCATTGAGGAATGCTTAAGGAATCCAAGCCTGGAAGAGACAGTCCCTCATTTCACCAAATCCTGGTCTCAACTAACATGTAGTAAAATGTTGTTCAGGAGTAAGAAAGAAAAGAGGCAACGAGATAGAGCAGAGGGAACAAAAAAAATGAAGATCTGGTGCAGAAGCAACCAACTGGTTCTTCGGGATGTCACACTGAGAGTGGTTCTGAAAGTGGGAGCCAGAGGAAAATGCCTGAATGGCAATGAGGGCACAAAAGTAGAAGTAAATATGTAGCAGATGGGAAAAAAACTTAGGGAGAACAAGTGCTGGGAACTTCATTTTATCAGGAAGGGGAACGCCAGAGGAAGAAAATTATTTTGCTGAAGGTGTATAATTACAATTACAAATATTCACAATTACAATTTTGTGAATATTAATCATGAAAAAAATTTGGCTTTCTGCTAAATGGTTTGTAGCAGAAAAGGGTTACTGTCCAATTAGGATTATTAGAAGCAAAAACTAAATAGTTTTAAGATCGAGCATCATCAATTCATGCCAGGGAAAAAAATACAGTATGATTTCTGTGACAGCAGAAGCTGGTGTTCAATCAGCTTGAAATGAAAATTCAGGCCAGTAGTTCCACGTTTGTGAGCCTAATGAACTATTAAAACTATCTTAGCTTCCTATACAAGTGTAGAACAGAACTTTTCTAAACCAAAACCAAAATTTTAAATGAGCAGATTTATTCCTGTGGTTATATTGTGTCTTTCTATAAAAGCTTTTCCATTTTTAAATTCAAATTTTCTAATTGACTTTTATGGATGTAGCACAAGCCTTTTTTACATTCCAGTAACTCAGGAAACTGTTTTTATCCTCTTTTTCTTATGTATGTGCACTATTTCCCATTACATTTTAAACTGAAAAAAAATTAGCAACAAAAGCACTATATACAATACACAGATATGATTGACTTCTAATTATTTTGTTGTTTTGTATAAGCTATTTTTTCCTCTCTGGGAACAAAAAATATCCCACAGGCAAAGCCATTATTTCAATATAATTTTCCTTAGAAATGGAACAAAAAAAGTTGAAATATTACCATTTTTTTTCAAAATGAAATGTTGCAAAATAATTCAATTTGGAAACGTCTATGTTTAGTTTTGACTTACTAAATCAAAATGTTTTATTTTCTTGAACTGAACCCAAACGCTGTGTTTCAAGTCGGTTCAGCATTAAGCTCTTTCGGCCTATTGTGCCGCCTGGGAATCTGAGCAGTGCCCCCCGGTTCCCAGGCTCTCACATGGGCCAGGCTTCTTGGCAAACTCTCCCCCATTGCACCACAGCATGTGACTCTAATGATGAGCCATATGGCCCGGACAGAGGGGAGCTCATGGTGCATAATGGGACATAAACCTTAGGAAAAAACTCTGCATTTTCCCTTAAAAAGCGTTTGACACGAATCCCAGCCCGCTTTCTTCACAGGCTAGAAAAGGAGGAGTTGGTTCGCAGGTATACTGCTGAAAATCTTGTGTACGTGAAAAGACATGGAATTCCAAGAGTTAAGAAACAGGACTGCTTTCGTGGCTGTTATAACTCCTCTTAGATGGGGAGGAAAGTGGCCCCTACATATCTTGACAACATAGTAAAGAGGACTGCAATCTACAGAAGTCAAGGGGAAAAAATGTGATAATAGAACAGATGGGGAATGTGTTCCTATGGTGACTAGATACACTATATTTTCTGCTAAGATATACAAATGAAAAGTAGCATGAACTGCAGCAAGGGAAGACCAAACACTGATTCTTTCCAGGTTATAACTGTAGTTGGGGTGCTGCTAATAGTGATAGTCACTATTAAAAGCTACACATCCACTTCTTGTTTAATGTCCAGCATATTATGATTATCAGAAAACGTGAACTAGATAAAAGAAGGTGCAAAAATTAAATTTTGCATTTAGTATTTTGCTCTCAAATGCCCCACCAAAAAAAAAAAAAATCAGCAGTAAAGATCAGAACTGTAGTGCCCTCAGATACCCAGACAAGCAGATGGAAATGTCTGGACTTAGAGACCTAGAGAGGACATGTTATGAAGAGATTTCTCACTAAGTTGCAGGAGATACATTGTCAAAGGGATCATAAGGTTGCAGAGGCAAGGTTTAAGAGGTTAGGAAAAGTCAGACCCATGGTTGACAGCGACACTATTTCTGTCCTTTGAGATATAAATGAGTGACACTTTTTTTCCCCTTTATTAAAAAAAAAATAAAAAAAAAAAATTAAAAATCTATGCAAGCAAAAAGTTACATCTGTGTCGAAAGTTTCCTCTGCATAAACCTTGTCAAATTATGCCTTCCTTGGAAACATCTATTCTGACACTGGCAAAATCTAAAATGCCTTTGGATGAGAGCATGCTGCTTTTTCAAAAGATTCTCAATAAATACAAGGTGGTACCTCTGCTTCTCAGGCTTTATTTCAGAAGAGAGAGGTTCCTTATTCTGTCCTGGGCAGGATGCCTGCTTCTGGCTTTGGCACACAGAAAACTAGTTGAACAGGAATTGGTCAGCTAACATTCAAGACTCCCTGAAGAACTGAGTTGCTTTTTCATGTGTATGACTTGACTAGTCCTGGCATTGTCTTAATGGCATTAGTAATGTTTTGATATATGATATGCAGCGATATACTTCCTATATAGTAGAAATAATAATGATGATATAATAAAGTGAGGAAAGATCTGTTTGGCAAGTGAAGCTAACTAAAATAATCTTACAATCACTAAGAAGCCTCTGCAGGGTTATAGTGGAAACATGAATAAAATTAAAAGACACACTCAGTGATATTTTCCTGGATGAGTCACTGAGAATGTGTGTGAATAGTAAGGGACTGGGATTATTGGGGGATATCCAGCTATTCATTTTGCCATGAGTCTGAGACAACTCACTTAATGCAAATGAAAGGCATGTTTGCCTCTGTGATGGTCTGTTACTGGCTTGACTTGCAAAAGGAACTATAAATTATGTTGAAGAATGCCAAATGTATAGCTCTGTGGTTTCAATGGTATATGAGGGAAAGAAAAGCAATTGTAAGAAATTGTAAGAATTGTAAGAAAAAGCTCTTCTTTTTTGCTATCAGTGAGACAAGTATAGATGTAGTACATTCTTAAATTCTTCTCCTCGGAAAATTATTTTATCTGACTGGCAAGGAAAGTTCCAATTATCAAGTCAGACTGAAAAGGTCACATTTGCTCTCCCACAACCCCTTGTGTTTGCTTTTCTCTAAACCTGCCTCAGCTGCACTTGCTGGGTAGTAGTAAAGAAGTTTGTCTGTAATTACAAAGGTGTTAATTTCAGCATTGCGTGCACTTTTTCCTTTTACTAGATTGGCATGAACATTTCACACTCTAATGCGTGCTGTAATTGGAACAAACTGCAACACCTACTACTAAAAAGTGAGCTCTTTGTAGCCATTGCTTGTCCCTTCCATTTAAAATTCCCTAGCCACACTTTTGCCTCCCAAGCTGCCTTTGAAGGCAGATTTATGTGTTTTAAGTACAATTCAAGCATATTGCAGGCACAGCAGGAGATTGTAAACAATCAGAAACTGAATTGAGGGGAGTCCTCAGAATCTCAGTGTTGCAGAACCTGAAAAACACCTGCAGCTTAAGTGTTTGCAGGTATATTATGGATGATTCAGCATTGCCAGTAGATGCTACTGAGGAACATCAAGCAAAACAAGAGAGCCGTGTAAGCAGCTGATACGGATGCTCTCCGTGTACATGAATCACCATTGTTGAAGACAGGGTTTGACCAGCTCCCAGAAGATTCATCCACTTCTTTATTATCATCTTTATTTGGTATGGCTGACTTCACAAGAGGATATCTCCAGGCAATGGGGGAAACCAAACTCTGATGGGATCTGAAATTCAGTGATTCCATATGTATCTAGAAGGGTTCCCACTTACTAATTCTGTATTAAGCACGGGTTAGAAAAATACTGGATATTTGTAATATACAAGGCTCATCTCTCTTGGACTATCAGGTTCAAAATTATACACAGCAAGCAACCAGAGACAGTAAACATATTGCCTCTTTCTCTGCAAAAAGACTGTTCTGCCCTTCTGCATATATCTAGGACCACCCTCCTACTGGAAGAGGAAACACTTATGCAAATTCTGGATATATTCTCAGTGTTAGTTGTTGACTACACTAAACATTGTGGACTTTGAACAGCAAGAGCCTCAACAGCATTTAGAACTACTTTCCCTTTCAAAAAATTTCTTGACCAGTATCACTCTTTAAAGACAAGGACCACTGTCATCAGGTAGCTCCTATTTCATTAATATACCTTAACATTTGCTCATGGTTTTCTTTCTAATTTGTTGCATCTTTGGCACAATTCTGCACCCGGGGTATGCATTTTCTTTTGACACTGCAGGAATGACTTTCCTTTTCTCCTTACAGAAGGAAGTCTGGATGTCTTGGACTGGGCAGGGGAGCTGAAATCAAGCCTCCCTCATCCTGGAAAAGTGCTTTAATCACTAACTAACAGTCACTAATCATGCAAACAGTGAAGGGTTACTCTTTCTGAAATTATTTTACTTAGTGAAAGTGGCTCTGGTGCTCTGCTTTGTGCTAAGCCTGCTGCTGCTGACAAAGTGTTTTGGGATTCCTCTGCCAGTGTGTAAGACACCAGGGCTCTCAAGGGACTTCCAGATATCCTAAACTGTTTTAGAGATAGGCTCAAACTGACTAAGGTTATGATCCATGTAGACATGAATAATAGGAAAACGTAGGATGTGTAATGATTAAGGTTGGTTATTTTGGACATGGAAACCTAATCTCTGCCTAAATTGCATGCTAGACCTGAATGCTTTTCATGACTTGTAAAGTGAGTTTGGCAAATGACTATAACCACTATTATTTATAGAAAAACACTGCTAAAGGAGGTCTGGTTTTCACTTGAGTAGTAGAGGGTCCCTCATGCAAGACTTCAGGCAGCTGATAAAACTAGGGGTAAAGTTCCTAGTAAGAAGGTTTCACCCAAGACAATGTCTCTGTCTAAACTCTCTGGCTTTCTTCAGCTGTCCCTTAGTCTGATCAATAGGTCCTTCAGACTTAACCTAGGCTCATTTTGTAGAATATGACCCCAATTTTGTCTTTTTTGAATACACGAGCAGCTACAGGTTTCCCATCTAGAAACTCTGAGCTAGCAAACAGAATCAATATAACAACTGCTCCTACAGCTGGGCAGATCTGAGGAGATGAGACTTTAAATTGCATACGTCCTGAGGAAATACAAAGTGCTAAAATCAGCCAGTTTTTTTTTTTTTTTTAAATATTTCTGCCTTAAGAATCATACAAGAAACAAGATGGGTGATACCATTCTTGGAGGCTTCTAAAACTTGAACTGCGAAACACAACATTCAATCTTTTAAACAGGGTGTTGCAGAACTGAATTTGTTCTACCTACCCTTCCAAATGCCAAGTTGTATCCTCTGAAATCCTTCTGGAAAGTCTGTAGAGAATATCAGGAAATATTGGCAATTCCTGAAACCCTTCTAAAGTACTGTATTCCACTAAATGTTTACCTGGGGCTGTAAACCTCAAGAAGGATGTTGTAAGTGGTTGAAAATTCATAGTTTCCACAGAAGAGGAAAAACATAATTTTCATCCTCTATATCTCAGAAATGAAGCATGTAGAAGATGTGACAGAATGGCCATTAGACATAAATAAATAGATAGATAAATAGATAGATAGATAGATAGATAGATAGATAGATCGATAAATCGATAAATCAATACATAAATAAATAAAAATCAATTAAATTCAAATATAAATTTATTTATATATATATAAATTTAAAGGAAACAGCAACTTCTAACAGGAAAAAAATTGACTTATCCTGCAAAGCTTAAAAATAGTTCGGAATTTCAAAAGGATTAACAAAAACTTGCAAATTTTCTTCGAAAGCCTGTGACCCCATTTTAACTTTCTGCTCCCCAGCAGAAATTTTTTGCAATGTTGACATTTGCTCAATTATCAAGCCTAATTATAAAAAGTTACTGCTGGCTTAACTTATTTTTCTTCAGAGGCTGAAGGACTGTGTGTCTTAATGGCAGCGAGATTCCTCTCTCTCTCTCCCCAGTGGTGGTGTTTCAGAAGGAGCTTTGACACCAGTATTTACATCCATCACTGAAAGGCAAAGGCTGTGTGCCTGGCAAATGGAAGTTGCTTTATGGCTATTCATAAATGACCTAAATGACTGATGTACGTGACAAGAAATAACTGACAGCATTTTACTGTTGATATATTGTTCCTGGTTTAACTTTATTTTAATTTTTCCTCATGATTAAAATTAGATTATGCCAAGCTCACATTCCCATTTAAGATAAAAGGAACCAACAAGAAAAGGGTTTTGTTTTTCCTCCTTAAACTCCCTTAAACCTCATAGGTTAAGTCATGGAAACCTATAAAGCTCTTTTAGTGAAAACATATACACATTGCATGTTGCTGGATTTGTTGAGGTCATTTGATATGATCTATGTTCTGCAATGTGTGACTAGATCTCGTATGAAGCTTTTAACCAGTAGGCTCAAATGAACATTTTAAACATTTTAAATGAACACTTTAAAACAAATTAGGCTCCAGAAGCATATATCTATTGCAATCTTTGCCATTCCAGTTGATATAAAGAATGCATATTTGAGAAAAACTTAATGTCAAATACCCTGTTCAGTAAGTTGACCATTTATTCCTTTATTTTTTACCATTGTGTGGAATTCTGTCATAAAAACACAGGGAAACTCTAGTTTGCAGTATATGTGAGCTAATTAAGTAAATAATAGACAAAATTAGGAGGATATTTAGTTATATGGAATTGAAAAATAGGGTGAATGCGAATGCTGTCTGCTGTTAAATTACCCTCATCATTTAAAAAACACCTGGATGGGTTCAAAAAGTAAAGTAAGGCTGAGCAAAATATGAATTAATGAATAACACATTTCCATGATAGAATGTTTTTGACTACTATATAGACCTATAAATAAAACATGCTATGTGCATAGTTGGCACCCACCAATTGGCTAATGTTAATGTAAGTAGACACAGATTTCTAAAGTCTTTTTATATAAAATGTGGCTAGTTTCTGCTTTCTATGCTATGTTAATGAATGCCAGGGAGACTGTATTTTAACTTTTTGTTTACTTCGTCAGACTCATGCTGAGAGAGCAGTAAGTGCCACTCCCATAGCATAGGGCTTGCCACATGTACTTAAAAGGTCCATACTTACACAATTAATCACATTTTAAAAATTATTGCTTTCCCACATTGAACACAATAGGCCTTTGTTACATTTAGCACACAAAAGAAATGCGCTAGCTGCTAGAATACTATGATCGCATAGCATTGGCTACAGTAAATCGCTAATTTTTATATGTCTGGACTGCTACAGGCTCCTGATTAAGATGGTGGAAGATAACCTCCTGGAAGAAGACAGTAGGCATTTTAGCAGCTTTTTTTTTGTGTGGAAAGCTGCTGAGAAGTTACAGACAAGAAAGCAGATCACCGGGAGCTGAGAAAACAGAATTATCTCAAATGTTTCACTATCATCAGCAAAAAAATCCTCCACCAAATAAAAATGGCAAAACAATGACAAAAAGTAACTGGACTGAATTAAGAAGTACAACAGGGCATGAATGGCAATAAATAAATGGCAGTTAATCCAGCAGCTTAGGAGTGGATCTGGGATAGAAAACCTGAAGGGGTTTCTGAGCTTGTTAGTTGTTCAGTAGCAGAAGATGAGGACAAGCCTAGGCTGCATTCTTCCCATATTGGTGGGAAGAGGGATCATCCATACCTCTCTTCTTGAAGAGGTAGAGAAGCAGAAGGAGGTCATAGCACTATTTCCAGTGTAAGAGAAATGGCATTGAGAGAACAAGTAGCATGATGGAAGCAGTATAACTTATTTATGTGTGTGTGTAGATATATATAGGTATGCCTGTATATGTATATACAGCTATATATGTAAGCTATATGTATATAACTTCATCATGTGTAGCTGACAGTGCCACATTCTCTACCTGACTGCCTTTGCTTGAAATGGCAATGAACACAAAGGGTATTCTTGACAAAGCAACTTCTCTGTGCTTAGCCAAGCCTAGGGAAAGGTTGCATTGGAAGAAATTTGATTAAAAGAATGGCATTCTAGCAAGAAGCTCATAATAAAATGATACCATTAATCACATGAACGCTCAGAAAAAAAATCCAAGTATACATGGCAACATGGAAAGAATTTGATTTACATTCCTGACAAAACATGGTTGTCCTTTTAGATAAAGTATTGGACCTCTATTGGTGTACACTTTTAGTATCATCATGCAGCTGATGCTGGAACCTGTTTTCACCTTGCCTGCAAGAGTTGATACAAGTGAACATATTCAGTTGTCAGTGCAGATAGTAAAAATGTTGTTACCCAAAGTGTTAATGTTCTAAGATATTTTAATTACATTAGATATGTGAATTGTTAAATTAACTACTCAGATGTCACCTTTAGACTGGTTACTGTACTTATTGTTCCATTTTGGAAAAACACAGCACATTATCACTGATTACTCAAGTGTGTTATTCTAACATCTTATGTTTTTTGTCAGAACCTATGACAGCAATGCCCCGTATAATGAATCCTAGATCTTCAAATTAAAAGGAATAATATAATTTCCAGCCAACAAACTTTACACAAACTATATCCTTGATTGAAATCTTGGGCACGTTCTACTGCTAACTAAATGTGTGAAAAGCCAGTCGGATAACACTGCAACTGCTCAGTTTACCATGGTTGCATAACGTCTGGGCAAAAACAAAGGCAGGAATCAGAGATTTCTAAATTGGATTGACAGCAGTTAGTTTTCCTTACAAATAAAAGATGCTCCAAACTTTTTTCAAAATCTCTATTAACAGCATTAGGTGACCTTCCACGTTAGATGAGAATGAGGGAGAGTTTGAGCTTAGCAGCTGAGAAAAGGAGAAACAGTAAAGCAGAAGGCAGAGGACAGACACTACATGGATTATCAAGGAATACTGGATTAAGTTGAATACAAACTCCTAACCCAACCTGACAGAAAAGTTGTTTTCTGCCTTCTCAAAGTGGCAATCAATCCATTGCACATATTTGGAATCCTGTATAAGAAAATGTGGTGAATATTTGGGTTTGGCTGGGTTTTCTGCTCTGTGTGAGTGAGAGGTAAGACTGAATGGCGAAGCAATATTCTTTGAAAGGCTCCTGTGAATTTACTCTGAAAGCACACTCCAAAGGGTTATGAGAACTTTGGGATCCATTGCAGCATTGTTCACGATGACCCTTTCCATTATTTTATGGAACATATGGACCTGGCTGTCAAATTTAATAGGGACGTCGACTTTGTTTAACACAGAAATATATCTTTAATGGTCAAACCTGTAGCTGTGAGCCTTCTGTAAAAGTTCCAGGCAAAGACATTTGTGGAAATATGCTTGAAATAAGTTCAAATCCTGGAAAGGATTGAATGTCAAGCAAATTTTTAAATTTATAAACTACCCATGTGCCCATGGATTATAAGATTTCCTGATACCGTGGAACAATGGAGTTATAAGAAAGCACAAATGGATTTGGCCAGTATCTACAGGGAGAAGGGTTTTTTCACTTTATTTTAGTGGTTGAAGGATGGGATTAGGAAGCAGGACTTAGTGGATTCTATTTTCAGCTCTGCTGCTCATGCATTGTGTGACTGCACGAGCCACAGCCATGCTAGCAAGACTTAGCTTCCTCTAGCTGCATTCAGTATAGACCCGTGGTAGCACTCTGAAAAGCCTGTGGTCCAGGTACAGCCCAGCAATCAAAGGAGCAGAATCAGGCTCTGCAGCCAAACTGGTTCATTCTCCGTCCAGCATTCTGTGGTCACCAGGGGAAATATTGCTCTTGGAGTCACAAGAAGCTTCTGTAGCTGCAGGTCCCCAGTGGCTCATGGAGTTTATTTTCTTTTTTAATGCAGTGTGGTCTGGCAGCCATGGAGGCTACATTCACCTAGGTCAAGCCCTTAATGATGCAGGGAGTAGTACTGGATTGATTAGAAGCCATCGCCCAGAATTCACACCCAGTTTATTGGTGGTGGTGAAGTCCTCAGAGAGTAGTAAACCCAAAGTCTAGTGTGCTGTTTAGGTTCCCCACCGTCTGCATTAAATAGGTCATCAAATTAGTTTGATTTTTTCCCCCCATCATTTTACAATGTTCACTTCCCGGAAGGCATTATCTTCAATAGGATCTACAATATTTTAGATGAGTTTTCATATTTGTTACTTACTGCTCACAGATCCATTTGCATTTAACAGAAAGCCATCAGCAGGATTTATTAACAGTTCAATAATGTAGAATCAGCATTTTAGTTTACTTTGTTTGTTGTGTGTTTGATTTCTTTATTACACTTCGGTAGTGCTGCAATAAAGAAAGCATCCTGGTGCTTTTTCTATTTGTTTTATTAAACCTCTTTGCTGCAGGGTATTTGGCAGTTGTCATGTAAGTTCCCTTTTAATATACCAGCTGTACTTCATGCTTATTCATTTCCTCTATCCTTAAACGTTCTTCAATAAACTAACGAACTACTTATTAGTAGTAACTTAAAATGTAAAATTTGTACGGTCCCTTCAGTGCACTGGAAGCTGCTACACTTTGGCTTTCCTTTTGATGACAAAATCCCAAATTTTATAAACACTGTAAATGAGTTTTTCAAACCATCAAAATGTACATTGTTATGTACGCAAATATGGCAGCTGCACTTGCTTTTTTTGGAGCAGATAGACTAAAATATTTGGCGGTCCTTCACTGAACAGGTCTTTTTTATTTTCAGCATTATTTGCATGCGTTAACTATCAACATAGCTTATACATGAATAAGCATGTATTAAACAACTTTGAATAGACATGGATAAAGGGTTTTTTCCCTCAAATATATTTTCTGGTTGGTGAAAGATCCTCCTATATGAAACAATTTAGAGTCCAAATATCATCTATAATAAAATTCTGTTTATTTTGAAAATAAATTCAAAATTCCTCTGGTGCACATTAGTCTGGTGTTTATGTTTTCAGGGATATATGCTATATATGCTCTTTATAAGTATTTCACACAAATACAATTATGAGGTGGGTAAGATACTTGTGAAAATAAAGTAATAATTCCCATTATAATATTAGTTCCCTAATATTTGAGGCCTGTTCTATGCAAGTTTGCTCTCTGCCAAGGCTGAGCTTTAGGCCACAAATACCCTGCTGAGGTACACCTGACCACCTGCTTCTTCTGCTGAAGTGCACTCAGGTCCCATCTAGCAACCCTGTGTGCCAACTTTGAACCCACAAATATATCCTGATGGACACTATAAAAAGACTATATAAAGACTCCTCTATTTATTCCAAAAGTCCTTGGAAAACTCTGAAAGACCAGTTGTTTGGTAGTCCTATCAAACACAACCCACAAGGAGCATGACCTATCTTAAGCTATTTTTGCCATTACCTTCCAACACCTTCTAACAGGATGGGAATTTCCAAACTCTTTGCCTAGGTCAGCCTACAACCACTCTGAAGCCATCCAAAGCATAGGACAAGGCAGATTACAAAATTGACTCTCAAACTTTTTCATTAAACTCTGCCACTTTAAACTCTTTAAACAAAACAGCGCTGCTCTGATGACTAATGCCACTGGATAGATCACCCACTGTTCACCCACCTGACAACAGTTTCAGTTCCTCCATGTTTCACTGCTTTTAGAACTTGAGACCATGCCAAAAACTTTACTATCATAAATCTGTATGATATCTACTGCTCATTCCTATTCAATGTCATTAGCAGAAAAAAAACCAGATTAATATTTCCTGACAGTATTTATTCTTGACAAATCCTGAGAAGTTGCTTCTTATAATCTTGTACTTTTATTTCTGCTTGCAGACATTATTGATTCTGGTATTTTCAGGAAACAGAAGACAGGTTGCTTGGTCTATAAGTGTAAAGCCTCATGCTCAGAAATATAGCCAGCATTGTGGACTTAGGCCCAGCCATTGCAGTGAGCTTCAGTATCCATGAAGACTTGAGATGGACACAGTCTTGAACCCATAATCCACTGGTGTGATCAAAACCCAGTGTTTTCTCCTCACCCCTCACCATTCAGCCATGTAGACATCCTCTCTGCCTGTCTGCTCCCTCCCCTTTATGATTTCCTCCTCCCTACTGTGGAATTACCTTAAACCTGTTTAGGAGAGCATTTACGTAGGATGGTTGAAGACAATATAAAGTTTCCATCCTTCTTAGAAGACTTTGTTTTACTTCTGGGTTTTTCCCTTCCCTTCCCTTCCCTTCCCTTCCCTTCCCTTCCCTTCCCTTCCCTTCCCTTCCCTTCCCTTCCCTTCCCTTCCCTTCCCTTCCCTTCCCTTCCCTTCCCTTCCCTTCCCTTCCCTTCCCTTCCCTTCCCTTCCCTTCCCTTCCCTTCCCTTCCCTTCCCTTCCCTTCCCTTCCCTTCCCTTCCCTTCCCTTCCCTTCCCTTCCCTTCCCTTCCCTTCCCTTCCCTTCCCTTCCCTTCCCTTCCCTTCCCTTCCCTTCCCTTCCCTTCCCTTCCCTTCCCTTCCCTTCCCTTCCCTTCCCTTCCCTTCCCTTCCCTTCCCTTCCCTTCCCTTCCCTTCCCTTCCCTTCCCTTCCCTTCCCTTCCCTTCCCTTCCCTTCCCTTCCCTTCCCTTTGTCCCAATTCCTTCTACATTGTGGAAGACCAGGATCAGAGGAAGCAGTATCTACACATGAACTGAAAATAATGACTCCCCATGTTGGTCTTCCTTCCTGGAAAAAGGAATTTTGTTGTCTCAGGCAGTCTGCCAGGAAAGACCAAGCTCCACTCTATTGAAAACATCACGAAGGACAGAGAAAGCTCAATTGCTGAGGAACTGAGAGGGAGAGCATCAAGGGGGAGGCTGCAGCTTTGGGAGGCAAGGTGGCCTCTTCAGCATCTTGGATCCATTTCCTCAAATTATATAGAAAGAGGGCAACTTTAAATATTCAACTGTGTGCCAGTGAAGAAAACTGAAATCTAGGGCGATGTGTGCTACAATCTGTTTTGGTGAGTGTGAAACAGAGGAAAGAGGGAGGCATGGGATTAGGCTGCTGTTGGGCTAGACTGTTCATTCTGTAGCTTTGTTTATGATCTCTTCTTAGGAGTAACTGTAATGTAATTGTTATAAGTATCTACGATAAAGAAGTTTCAGAACAATAATTAATATAACACAAATATATTTGTGTTATAAAAAACTAGTATATTTTTTGTTTAACCTCATTGCTCTTCAGTTGCTTCTAGACAGAAACAGGGAACAATGATCAATGAGTTGCTTTGCTAATCATTTAATAAACATCCTTAACCTAACCTTAAATGAATAAATGACTAGTGAAATGACTGGAGCAAATGTCATCAATCAATCTCATATACTCAATATGTAAGCTGTTTCAATGGAGAAAAACATATGGTTGTAGTTTAAAAAGAAAATCCTTTGCAAAACTTCGTACAACGTTGCTTAAATCGAAGCTAATCTTTGACATAATCCAATATGAAGAGAGTGAGAAAGATTTGTTTCCTCCCAATGTGATTAGAAAGTATAGGTTTGAAAGAGATATTTTCCAAATATTTTGTAAGTCACAGTAAAGTACTTTGGTGGGAAAAAAAAGCAATGGTGGAAAAAAATTTAAATAATATGTAACAATTTCTATGGTTTAGAAAATTAGTGTGATCGAAAAATTGCCTCCTAAGAAGCAAGAGTTCATAATATCTGCTATCTGCAGTGTTTGAGGTGTAGGAATATCATCTTTCACTGAAGATTTATGACCATCACAGTGCGGGGAGTAATCTAAAATTCTGTGAAAGAATTACCTGTGGCCTGGGCTGCAGAATCAGTAGAAAGGCTGATATCAAGGCTTTCCATGTCACCACTGCCAGGACAGGAGTAGGAATATGCATAAGATACTTTGCATTCTCTTCAAAACTGCTTGTCACCAAGGCAAAGAGAGCCAAGTACAGCACACTGCCCATGGCACAAGACAGTTACAGAGCACAATTACAAGACCCACGCTGGCTTAGGAGACACAACTGGAACTGCATTTTTCCAAGCAGACCATGGTGTTTTCATGCAAAAAATTCTTCATATTAAGTGAAAACATCAGTGTGCGTCTTTCCTCATTGTTGTGCAATGGAAAGTACTTTTCATGAGTATCTGAACTTATTTCTGCTTCCTTCTACTCTCAAACTTCATAGCTCAGTAGAATGATATGTGGGAAACAGTTTTAAATGTAGGTATTTCTTTTGTCTTTGTTTGGAAGTGGAAGGAGACTAAATTAGAACTGAAATATGTAAAAAATGATATGAAAATTTCAGTTGTGTGATGTATGATGTGCTTTGAAAACGACCAATATTTATATGTGCTCTACTGAGAGTTATGCATCAAACTTGATGAGGAAATTTCCTGTACTATCAAAGGGAATGTCTTTTAGGATACAATCTCATAAACTGACTCATGTTTTTTTTTAAAACTGCTATTCTTAATTTTATCATAGCATTTCTTGGGTATTTTCCCATCTATATATATCCTATACTGATAATCTAAAAAGCAGACCAATTTAAGTAGCTTAAATAAAAACTTCATTTATGAGAACAGAACATAAGAATTAGTACATAATTTAAGCTCTTCTCTGAAATTAGGAAAGCAAAGGTATTTTAACCAAATAAAATCCTCTGTGGTGCTCCTGCTTGAAGTCCTCATCTTGCTGTTGACAACTTGTAGTCTATTAAACAGAAAACCGAAAGTTGTCACCAGTGTTAGTTCTGCAAGATTTAGTGCTGCAGTGAAACAAACAGCAAAGCTGATTTGACTAAAAGCAAATGTCACTTCATCATATCAGGTCAGTGAAATCCTAAACAAAAAACAGGGGGTTTAAAACTGAACATTATTACAGACCAAAGTTAGTTAATTTCCTGCTAAAACTGATTTACCTCCTAAGTAATTTGAAAATGAGATAGTCACATACCTAGACCACTCAGGCTTTATCTGTCAAAATCAATCAACATCACTTTTTAAAAATACCTCATTAATTTTTAATCTGTATTAACTGTCCGGAAAAGTGATCCATTGTCCCTGCCTTCAAATAGTAAGAAAAAGTAATAGTTTCATTTTAAATAAATCAAATGTTCATCATTAGAGCAAACAGACAGCCCTCTTAAATAGAGCTATTTTTAAATGTGTAAATTTGAGAAGCACAAAATTTTAAAAGAAGACGAAAAGGAAAATGGTCTGCTGCTTCTAAGCTCATACAACTGTGAAAAGCAGTATAATTCATGTGTTAATTTACAGGTTTCCTTCCTGTCTCACGTTGAGCTGGAGACACAAATTCTCAGTTGCTTGGGGTTTCAGATTATAACTTTTCACTCAGAAATAAGATTTACAGCTTTCTTACAAACAAGAATAACATGTAAATTGGATTGCTTTAATAGAATACAAATACTTGTGAATGTCCTAAATGCTTGAACTTCTTTGGTGAACTTTGGAAAGCTCTGGAAGTCATGATTAATGTCTAATCAGAGTCATTGTAAAGGGAAAACTGAAACCCACAGGCTCTATTCAGAACTTTCTGGCATTCCCCAGGTTGGGAATGCCATCGTAATTGTTGCTTGCCTAAGTGAAGAACCTTCTCAGGAGTGTTTGGGAGCAGGGCTGTCTGCCACAGCTAATAACTCACTCAGTATCTACCCCTCCAGAATCGTAATGCTGCGGCCCCAACCGCGCGCCTGCTCTGTGTGACAAAGAGGCTGATGAATGGTAAGAGCGGGCAGAAATGGTAATGAGCCCTGGGATTCGGGGGGACACTACCCACCTTATGTGTTGGAAGAATTTATGAAGATAACATGACATACTAATATATTTTTACAGCCCAAACAAGATATTTTATGCCAGCTGTGGGATCCACACATAGTTTATCAATATAACTTCCAAGACCTTTCCCCTTTTTTCCTCTGCGCTTGAACATTGTTATTATCAAAGTAAGTAAAAGCAAGTCACTAAACAGAAAATTTGCTAGCATTTTGCTTCTTTTTTTCCCCTGTCTTTTTATATCCATTTTGAGCAGTCACATAGAAAGTACAATTCTTTTCATGCATAAAATCTCTTCCTTGCAATTATACTCCCTTAATCCTGTATTTCTCTCCTGGTACGTTGGTGCATGCAAAATATTCTGTACAATCACATCTTTGTATGTTGCACAGACTCTTCAGCAATTTTCTTAAAATAGAGATAAACACCATCAGATTTGATTTTTGCTATAAAGCTGGAGCAGATAACCAACTTGAAATGCTGTTTGCAAAACTGTAATGCTAACACTAAATTTTTGATGGTCCTTTGCTGCTATGAAATACCAGCCAACTATCTGAGGACCACGTGAAACACAACATATTTAATTTACTTTACACTGATCAATGAGCTCATTTTCAAGTAGCTGACTTCCTGTGTTAATAGTTTACCAGATGTAATAATTTTAAAAAATCATGTTTTTTAAATGCAGAAAAACTGTTTGACCACTAGGTAATGAAGTACATAAAAAGCAGCCTGACATTTCTGTAGACTATTTTCTCTAATTCACAAAACACAGAAGCTATAACTGTGTGACAGTAAGGAATTCCAGATTTCAGAATAACCATCCAAGCAACAGTGACATAAAAAGCCACTTTATCATACTTTAAAACATGGGTTTACTCCAAAACCACATGCATGCCAAATTTAAAGCCTTTCTAACTACCTCTTCCCAAACCCCTGATCATTCCACACCTCTGAGACAGGCTCAAGGAACTGGGTTACACTGTACAGTATTTTTTTTTTTGGTGTGTTTTGTATAGAGCTCTGGGGGGAGTCTTCATGTTTAACTATTACACAATCAAATAAAAAGAAAGGTGCAGAGCATAAAAAAAACTTTAAAATCTGATTAATATACTACATTTATTTAAATATTTATTTCCATTTTCCTTTCTATTTGCCTTTTATGATCTTTTCTTGTAGAAAAGAGACATTAATGAAAAGAAAAAAGAAAACACAAGAAGTTGCCATGTTGCTTTTCAGGTGGATGACAGTAGACACACAGACTGTCTTTGTTTGAGTTAGATAGAAAGGACCCAAGATTTTAAACAAAGGAAATGAGTAACTCAACATGACCAGGAAAATGGATACTTTGATACATACCTAATTTTGTTTTATGGTGCTTTATAATGCATAATCAAATTCCACAACAGCAAACGTGGATTAAGTCAATGGTGAAAACAGATTGTTAATGAAAATATAATAGGTTTATGCTCATTTCCCATGAGATTACTCCTTCACTGTACAACAGGTTATAAATTTATAGTGATTTAAAGTGAAATTATATTTCTTGGAATTTTCAAAGCCAGCAATGGTATTCAGCCCCAGATTTAAAGGAAACCATTAGTCTTGGTCTGTCATGTGCATCAAGGTTTAGAAGGCAGTACGCTGTTACATCACTGAAGCCCTGCCAGATATCCCAAAAGGAAAGCTAGAGAGCCTTACATCTGGCCTGCAACTTTGCCAGATACACTGTCATGTCTGTGGCCAGGACAGATTTGGTAAAAGGCACACTCTGAATGCCTTCGCTCACACCGCAGAGGTGAGAATGTGATGGCAGAATTATACTGGGGCCACTACAAATTTCTCCTGGGAAGAATTTCAATCATAACTGACCATGGCCATGACCCAAATCCCACATCAAGGCTTTGCCAGTGCTCAGGAGTGAGGCTACACATTTCTTAGTGTGGGACTAGAGTCCAAATACAAATTGAAATTTGCTCTGTCTTCCTCCATAACCCGTATGTTTGAACCATATTGTCAGCATCTGTTTAGACAAATCTAGTGAGTCAGGAATGTTCCAATGTAACCTAGTTTTACTAGAAAGACAGCAATTTATCAAAACAGAAATTTTGTGGCACTATGCCAGATTTTGTCAAAAAACTTTCAGGTCCTTGATAGTTTTCAGTGAGGTAAAGAACCTGCAAACCTGAAATCGAGTCCGTGCAACCATTTCTACTGTAAAATGGGTTATCATACTACTTTCATTTGGTGGACAAATCCTCCTTTTAGTCTACAAATTTTATTTAATTGGAGAAGAGTTTGTCTGTTTCTTTGTACATTCTAGACATCTGGTACACTAAAAAAAAAAGGCCTCAATAATTCAACTGGGCTGTTGAACATATGAAAATTGTGAGCAAATGACCACTATATGTGAACAAATGAACTGCTTGAACATGGATTTCTACCAAAGCATTCCCACAGAAATTTGTGACACCCAGTTCCCCATGGCAACATCTAGTATCCATACCCAAATGTTTTGGCTTTGGTATCTCTACACATTGCCCTGTTAAACTATATAAATTCTCCCCAGAGCAAAGCAACTGCAGTTGGATGGATTGAAAAACATACCTTGTGCTCCTGGATATCTGAGACTAACTGATGGATCCCCAGTCCATGTCAATACCTCCAACCTGCAAAGTTTGAGGAGCGCTTTCCAGGCAATCTTGTAAGAGCTGTCTGCTGTGAACATTGCCACAAGGCACCCCTGTGAGTTCCTACAGTTCTCCTATATTCACAGCTTATCAAACCTGTTAAGTTCATCCTGTCTGCTTTCAGTAATAAATACCTACAAACTTAATTAATTTCCCTCATGTGGCAAATGCTTCAGCAAGAAAATATTTTCAGCTCCTTCTAGTTAATTCTTTGGAGCAAGAATTATCCATGATGTTCAGCACTCTCAGCACCAGTCTATAAATTAATAATAAAAAAAACACACAAAATAAGAAAAAAAAATATAGTCTTTTTTCTATAATAAACAACTTAGCAATTTAATATAAATACTAATGAAAGCCTGAAATACCTAAAAAATCTTGACGTGTCTCCCACTTTAGGATAAGTATTTGTGTGAATGAAGATCGTTAATTCCTGTTGATGTGTGTCTGGGTTTTCAGTGGTATAAGTTTGTTGGAAAAAATGCATCTCCCAGAAATGTGGAAGAGGTTCACAGATCTGGAGTAGCTTCTTTCTATCTACCAATCCCTGCTAAATCCCAGACACATTCAGTTAAGTCCACACAGGTGCATTGCAATAATATTTTATTGACAAATTTCCAAAGGGACTGGAGCCCATACTGCCATAAGCAGCATTCTGGCATTTCCCTGTCCAAATTCCTCAGTGTGTCAACAACTTTAAATAGATATGTGGATTACATCTCTCGGGCAGCCAGAAGGAGTGTAGCTGTTTCTGTTGTGCAGTGATGCCATATGCAACCTCCATTTACTTGCTTCAAAGCTTGTAGTTGAAGAATTTTTTTTTAATTTCTTCCTACATGCTTCTTTGATAACTTTGTCATATAGTTAGCTTTTAATACCTTTGTGATACTTATTCTTCTGAGAACACAAGACTTATTAATATTTCGAAGTTTTAAAATATTTTAAGCAGATATCAAGGAAGGAAAAATCATTATTTTGTATAGTTTATCTAGTGTTTATACACAGAGTTTATTTAAATACAAAAGGTAAAGACGCCTTTTGATTTCATGTATAAAAAGAGAAAAGAAAATCAGTGCTAAAATATAGACATGCTCTTGATCTAACAGAGGAATATTGTACAGATCACCAGTTACAACATCTGACTATAAGAAATCTATGGAATTTTCTACCAACTACTTGACAGAATATTTTCTAGATTAATGGAAAGCTTTGTTTGTTTTCTGGGGACTACAGTTTTATAATTGAATGTCATTGGCAGGAAAAGAAATATGCACATTTTTATAGCTAGTGTCAAGGTGAGTTCTGGACCCTTAATGAGATACAGAGCAGAGGAAAGAATAAACAAATATAAGAATAAATGTATATACTCACACAAAATGTATATGAAGATGCTTCTTCTCAATTACAGGCAGGGCAGTGTTTGTATATATGTGTGAGTGAGTGTGAGCACTCTAGATCTTTTCTAGACTGTATGTAGAAAAAAAAGAACACGCTGTAGGATGACAAATTCTGTGGAAATCAGTTGATAATTGTATGAGAAACCAGCAAAATTTACCTTCCCCTGATGAACAGGCAGTAAGGATTGGTATGGAGCACTGCCAAAAATGTCAAGGCTGATTGACATTATTTATTAAATAACAGGAAAACACTGTGGTCTAACAGACAATGCAGAGAATTACAAGAGGAGTATGTATGATATGGATTCACAGCCTTGATAAGTAGCAGTTAAGTACAGTGGAGTTTTTCTCACAGTCTCCCTTAGAGAAAACTCAAAAGACACACCCCCCCAGAAACACCTAGCTAGATCACAATGCCAAATATTTTCAAGAATTTTATAGTGCTGGCACTATATGAAACACAGCAGGAACTTGACTTTAGTCAGATCCAGATGGGTTTTGCCTTTAACCTTGAAGTGCAGGAGAAATGTGGAAGTCTGTTATCAGTGTCAGCGAGTGCTCCAGTGGCACCAACTATTTGTCATTGCTTCCTTCACTCTGGATTGTCAAAAAAATTTTTTGAGCTTTTGAGTCTCCAATGTTTCTGTGTAAGAGTTGGATTGCGTGTCTGTTTATCTCCCTAGCACTTGGTTGCTGTAGTCTGATAACACAATTTCTTGCAGTACTGGGCTTTATTGGAGGGCAGAGACTTCTGCAGTGCAGTGTTGGCACTAAGTGTGCTATAAAGCCAGGACAGTTTCAAAGGAAATAGTTCTGTATATATGAATTCTCCCCAAATTTGTAATTGGCTATTCAATGCAAAAGTAAAACTGTATTCTTAAGATTTTCAAAACTATTAAGATATCATTTATAGTCCCAGGCCAAGATTTTCAAAGGTCAAGATAATAAAAAAATCATTGCTATGAAAATTGGATACATATATATTATTTTCAAATTTGGGAGGCAGAAATAAAGCAAATTTTCTGCAAAGCAACATTTGGGACAAAGATCTGTCAACTGGTGTTTTTGAAAGAAATAACGATTTGTTTTAGTCATTGTTTTCCCACTGTAATATGAGAATGATCTTTCAGGTAATTGCATCTTTCTGACAGAATTCTGATATATATATATATATATATATATATATATATATATATATATAAATATATAAATCTTCTGGTCAAATTTATGAACTTCTGCTGCAGCCTGTGGATCCTATGCCTGTCAAAAGCTCAATTGCCACATTTTTTATTGTGATATTGTAGTTATGTGATAATATAGTATTAATATAGTATCTTGTTATAGAAATAAATTACAAATTTATATATATATATATATATATATATATATATACAAAGAAGTAAAATATAAAACACATACACAAGAAATTTCAAAGGAAAAATTCAAGCAAAGTGAAGCACCAGAAGAGAGGAATCACCACAGTTCAATTGTCCTGTACAAGTTTTTATTTTGCCCTTTCTTTTGGCTTGTGCATTATTGAATAATTTTAAGTATTCAGTAAAAACAAAAGTTCTCTTTACAGTATCAGCTCCCAGTCCTGCCCTCTGTACCTTTGCAGTCTATTACACCCAGATGAGTTCTCCTTTTCATTACAGAGAATTTCTTCTTTTTTCTTTATACTGCCTCAGTATGAACGGAAAGAAAACTAGTGAGGTAGTCTCTGCTTCCAGTCCCCATACTCACATCGTCCCACAACAGCCAGATTTTGCAGTTCCAGGGAAAACTGTCAACCTGCCAGCTCTGGCCTGGAGCATACTCAGCTCCAACCAAATACTCAGCAAATTAACTGCTAACTCTAAGGGGGGATCCCAGCAGATAGAGTTTCTTTGATGCTGTTGCTGAAGTGGAAGGTGTTGAATGTGCTTAGCTAGGCCAAGTTTAGGCATATCATTAGAAACACAGTAAAAGGCACTTTCTGAGCAGCAGATGCAATATTTTTCTTTTCCAAATTTTAAGTCTGTATGGGTTGCTTACAGAAGAGATTTTCAATAAACTTTTTTTTCTTTTCTCTTTTTTTTTTTTTTTTTGAAGAGCTAACTCTCTAAAGAGGTATATTCTATCAGAGATAAAATAAATAAAGAAACCAGCAACAAAGAAGAATTCTGAGGTTAGCGCGGCAAAATCATATTGAAAACAGAATATTCTGTGATTCTACAGTAAAAGTGGCATGGAAATGGAGCTACAGACAGCACTGCCTGTTCTGTTGACAATATTCATGGAGTTAGTTAGGTTTCCTACCTCTGAACTATAACTTTTGAGAGTTTTTGTCGTCCAGTCTCTCATGAAGAAAGTTTTAAGTTCCCTTTGGGATAGAGTATATATATGATCCCAGCTGATGTATTTTCAGTCTTGAGGAATGCATAGCCTTTTCTGGTAGCTAAAAATACCTTTTTGAAATGAGTTGTTTAAGTTGTGACAGGATCATAAAACCCCCAAAAGCAAATAAAATTTACCTTGAAACAAGAGACACCCACGTTAACACTTTCTAGTTGGATGGATACAGCCAGGTGCCTCTGAATAAAAGAGCAATCTTTCACATCAAAAATTCAAAAATAGAGAAATGTTCCACATGCTGCATTTTAGTTGACTTACTGTGGAAGTGCCTACAGGAAGATAAAACTGCAAAACCATGGGTAGAGAGCAAGGAGAACAAGCAAGGCGCTTGAAGCATGTCCAGGAGGAATGTTGTTCAGGAAGTGCAGAAGGCTGAAAATCCAAGAATAAATCACCTTTTCAGGGAGATAAGACCCAGTTGTCTCATTGGACCCCTTTTAGCAGGTTTTGGACTTGGATTTCTAGCACAGGATGAGGGCTGATTATGGAGTTCATACATCTTATCAAATTTCCAGAAGGCAGAAAACACTGAAGGCTAAAAAAACACCCATTGCAGCTGAAAGTTTTGCCTATTTTCAAATAATGCCAGTGTGAACCTCTATCCATCTTTTTTTACCACTGGCATTAGAGTCAGGCTCTGCTGCTGCCCAGGTCAGAGGAATGTCTTTTCACCACCAGCTGCACAACAAATGAGAGCAAGCAGGAGCAGGAAAAGGCTTTGCCTGCCATTGCATACCCATGTCAGGAGCTCACCAGATGTAAATGTACCAAACAGAAAGATGGTGTAGTTCATGTGACTTCAGCCTGTCAGTATCTGGCAGCCCATCCTCTTCATGCCATTCACCAAAACATGAATGTAGTTGAAAGGATTTGCTGGAAACCCAAAAAAGCTGCTAAACCTTGCTGAAAGTCCTGCATGCAGTCTGAGCCTGTCTGCTCTCCGACCATTCAACTTGCTACAGCTAAGCAGGCAGAGATTCAAACTGAGAACAAAACTCTTCCAGTGGATGCAGGTTTATGCATCAGTGAGAGCAAAAGAAAAAAGCATTTTGGCACTTGCAACAAGTGCTGATCCCTTGTTCACTATTCATAAGAATGACTCCATACTGAGACATTCAAAAGGTTTAAACTCCATGAGGGTATTCCAGTGCTTAGGGGCATTCTGCCAATACTCATACAATCTATTTGGTGGTTTTCCTTAATTTTCAATTGTTAAAATCCAGAAAACAGGTAAATATTTCCATAAGACAAAAATAGACATTGGTTCTCTAGCATGAAATGCATGCATTAAAAGTGGCATGCTCCATTCAAATCCTTTGGGAATGGGGCATGCCAAGTTTCATCTGGCACTCAACCACACTTGTCTATTTAGAAAACTGGTGTCAGGGATTCCTAACCATGGTCTCAACCATGGGTTTTGACACAAATCTATTTATACTACATATATCATCAATTCATTCCTTCAAATACCAAAGTCAGTTTTGAAATCTTATGTTTATAGCGGTTCATCTATATTCATCAGGACTATCACCTTAAAAAAAAACAACCAAAAACCAGAAACTTAACAATATTACCAGTGAGCGCAATGGGAACAGAACACAAGATTTTTATTTTTTTTTTTTAGCTACAAATCTGAAGTGGAAGTGAATGTTAAACGTATGCCTCATACTAAAACTTTATGAAAAATGAAATGCACAAAAAGCTGGATCCTTGCCATGACACCCATTATGGTGAAGTCTGAGACTCTGACCCTTCGTGTTATACTTATTGTGTTTTTGACACATTTAGTCAATTAAAATGGGTGAAGTGTAATTTGTTTTTCTTAAGTTTAATACAGCATGTCAATAGAAGCTAACCAAAATTTATAGTAGGAACACTAAAACTGCCACTTGCACTTAAACAAATGAACACAATTTATCATGGTTGAAATAAAAGGAACATCATGTGCATTTGACTTTCTACTTCACATGAGCATGTTGCCAAATATAGGAAAGCATGTTACAGCTGACACTTCCAATGGAAAAGACATTTTACTTCACATTAAATATTGGTGTGAAAAATTTGGACCTTGTCCAATCCTAAGAAGTGTTAACGTTGGCACTTCCACTGTATACTTTTACTGTAAATTGTTGTAACATTTATTTGACATGGAATACCCAAAGGATTGATGAGTAAAGAAAGGAAGACTTTTTATTGTGCCATGTTCCCTTTTTCAGTCATGCATACTAAGCCTTTACATCTTCAGAGTTTAAACAAGTCACCACCTGTACTCAATCGGTGAAAGTTATTTTTCATGCAACTGGAG
Organism: Cyanistes caeruleus; assembly: GCF_971803275.1. Classification (NCBI taxonomy): domain Eukaryota; kingdom Metazoa; phylum Chordata; class Aves; order Passeriformes; family Paridae; genus Cyanistes; species Cyanistes caeruleus. The sequence goes on from NC_141705.1 coordinate 36,091,776, forward strand.
TTTGCCTTTTTTATAAACCTATAAAAGCACACATTTTCCATTTTATTGGTCAGCAAAGCAATGGCTGATTTAACCATAAAACTTACAAATGCTGTTTCTTTATGGAGATCTATGTTTTTTTAGCCCTTTATAATTCCTTGGAATATAAGCCTCCTTCATTTCATTTGTTGTCAGAGAGTGAAAACACAAAACAAAGTGGAGTATTTTTTCTTTTCATTAAAAATGTTCACCTAACACTACTACCACTTATATTATTGCCCACAGACTACTAAATATTTAGGAGGAACAAAGTACTGCTGCGTAAAAATTTATCCGCTTCAATTAAGTACCTGCACAAGAATTCTGTGTTCGTATTATGTGAACTATAACTACATTTATCTGCAGTAATGAAGCACTGTAAAATGCTGGAAAAGTGCTGAGGGGCACTTCGTATGATTTACTGAACTGATCTCTAGGTTAAGAAAGCAGGCCTAAGACAAGGGAATTACTCTTTTCATCCATATTTTTCAAATTAGGAAAATCCAATGCCTTTTGAAATTATAAAATTCAATTTTAGAGACACAAACGTTAAAATGATTGGGGTATTTTAACAATCTTAAATACCCAGTCCAAGACGTTGAGTTTTGATCTATTTAAATACAACACTTCAAGCTTTCTGCATTTGATTACAATTAAAAGAGAAATTTATACATACAAATGCTGGGAAAACAGATTTTTTTCAAACTAGACAAGCAACACAGACGTCCTATAACAGGGAAAAACCTCAACAACTATGTGAAGCAATGAAACAGGAGAATGTAAACAGCAGAGGACATGAGCTGGTGCCTAGGGTTACACCTGCTGGCACCCAGAACATCAAGCAGTGGCACCCTCAGAGTACCTGTGGAGACAGGAATAGGTTTATTATTTAATTTTTTTAAGTACTGAAGTGAATATCTATGCATTAAATGAAAAAAAAATAAAAATCTATCCTTTGTGTGTTCTTCTGGCCTACAACTAAGAGTGTGGAAACCAAATCTAAGCGAATGGAAAGTCCTAAGAGAGGGACTTTTAATAAATAATCCATGTATCAGAAATCCATCAAGTCTGCCTTCCCCTTTGCTATTTCTAAATTGCAAACATGCTCCTTAGAAAAGACAAAGGATAGAAGAAGCACAGGAAGGTAGAAAGGCTTGGACCAGAGGTGAAATAAAATGTTTGATAGATTTTATAGTGTTAACAACTCAGTCAAAAAAGGAATGTCAGCAAAAGCAAAGCCAGCTCAATCTTCTCAGCCAGGCATGATCAAGCCATGTTGCTTCAACATCATCCTCAGTCTTATAAAACTATTTTTTCATGACAATCTCATCACTCTGCTTAGCAATAGGGAAGTCAAAGAGATCACTCCTATCTCCTAGATCAAGTAAAAAAAAACGAAAGAAAAACACTCAAAATCACCCCACAGCCTCAGGCAGTCATGTGGTAGGAACGTCTTTCCAAAGAGATGGAAGGCTCCATCCTTGAGTGTTTTCAAGACTCAGCTGGATATACACAGAGTAACCTGGTCTAGACTCATGGATAATGCTCTTTTTTCCCCCCCCCACTTCTTTCTGCAGAGACTGTACTGGGTACCTCCTGACATTCCTGCCTAACCTATGATGGTATCATTAAATTCCTTATTCCAACTGAGACGACATGACTTAAAAGATGCGTTTTGAAGACAAAACAAGAAAACAAACAGACATCCATTTGATAGATAAAGAGTAATAAATTAGAAAAAGATGTTGTTGTGCCATTCCAAACACAATGGAACCCCAGTTTCTACTAGAATGCCGATAAAATACAGGTAGGTATTTGTATGGCAGTTTTCCTATTTGCATCTGGGTTCAGGGAAAGAACAACAACAAGCATTATAGAGGCTGCCTGGATTTTTTTCCCAGGTAAAAAAGTTATCTTTTCCTTTTGTGTGGATGTAATGGTGAATCTGGAAAGAAGAAGGTTGAGTTTGTGCTGCTCCAGTTTCTAGCTGGAGTTAATGATGAGTGTGCAGGAGGAATACTCCATTTTAAGTAGCACTACCTTTCCTCCCATGTCATGCTATCATCTTTAATGGCAACAATAATTCACTTAAGCCAGGAAGACATTTTTTCTGCTTTATCTATAGATCATTAGAGCAGTCTGCCTGCTGCATTAATGCCTGCTAAAATGGCATGCTGCTTCCCACTTTATGGCTCTATGTCAAAAATGTCTCTGATAGCTGGTTACTCAGCCCACTTTGTTGGTGTTAAACAACCCATTCCTTATTGGATGAGCCACACTATCACATGGCAGTTACTTGACTTCTATAATTTCCTCTATAGGTGTCAGGTCTCTGGAGAACTGTATGTCCTCAACTCCCACTGAAAACAAAGGTGGATAGCACCTTACAGATCAGATGTTGTGACTTTCTGAAGAGCTGCTTAAGCTTTTCAGTTAAAACTCAACAGCTGTGCAAAATGCAGGCATTATTTATAGCCATACATTGCATGTCTCCTTTTGTGATCATTTACTACCCTGCAAAATATGTTGCTATGATATTGCTCAAGAGATAACAGCAAGGGAGAATTAGTACAAGTACGTAACCAACCAGGGCCAAACACTTCTAGGGCCACAATCTAGGTTTCCTACGCTAGGTCCTACACTGTCTCAGTGTTGAGAATTGGGTTTTTATATTCCTTAAGCCTTTGTTTCTCTGCAATATAAATGATATTACAAAGAGTCAGGAAAAGTGTCTTATGGCACTTAGTGATTCAATTTGGCTTAATCAAATTCAGATTTGTTTGTTCACTTTTATTGTTCGCTCTGGATGTTCTTCACCCAAAATGGCTACATTTGACATAAATAAAGAAGGGAGAAAGACAGATAGAAGAAAAATATTAAAAGTAATGACATAAATTAATGAAAGATTATTATATATACCAAGTGAAATGAAGAAATCTGTTTGCACAAGTACATCCAAATGGCACAGACAGGGTTGCAGCATTTATGGACTTGGTATACAGTAGCTAGATCATCAGTCATCATTCTGTTTGGATGCCATAACATTTTACAGATTTTATTAATTAATATAATTTACCTAAAGCTTTGCAAATAGAAACTCTTTATGAATTTAATCCAACATATATATATAAACTTTTTTATTGGTCATTTGTGATCTACATGAAAGAGTCTGCACAAAGAGCTGTCTTTTCTGCAAGACTCCCTCAAAAGAGCTTTTCACCATGGGTCTTTCAAAAATACATTTCTGAAACCAAAACAATAACTTATGTTCTGATTACTCCCTGGTTAAGAGGCTTAGAGCATGCATGACTTACCTGAGGCACCTGACCCGGTCACATGCTCCAGTTGTAGTGTGCTGGGCGTTGCACAAACATGAAACAAAACCTGATTGCTACCTTATTCACTAATGTGAATTCCACTCAATGCACACTGTGCTTAGAGCACTACTCTGAGTAAGACGCTGTCACCCATATTGTATTCAAGAAAGTTATTCTGGATACCATATATGAAAGATCCTGGGTCATTTTGCCAAAGATGGAGGAATTTTTCCCCTTTGCAAACCAAAATTTTCTTTTTTGTTTCTCCAACATCAGCATCATACAAGGTAGTTATTTAGCTGACTGCTTGTTACAGCCCCCTGGGCAATGATCAATATATTGCATGCTATTTTACAGATCTTTGAAATTTTAGACCTGCCATGAATGAAAAATGTTGAAAAGTACTCCAAAGCCACCCTTTGGAACCAAAAAACATGAGGACTCAAGGTCTCTCATGCTGTGCACTCTGTATTCCTGAATCTCTTTGTCATTGTTATTGCAGTTAGCTTATGGCCACATTATTCCTTATAATAATCAGGGAGGATAACACTGATGAAAATGAGAAGTTTACAGTGAATCATACTAACTAAGTGCTGCCTCTAAGGCTTCAAGCACTCGGGAAATGGCTTGAGGCTTCTCTTTTCAAGTTAGAGGGTAGGCCGTTACCTCCCACTTTGGACAGGAATGTCTTGGCTCCATTTTGATGTTATATCTGTTAGGTGCAGAGTGATGAGTCTATCTTACTGCTGATTCACACCGGCTGTTCCAGCGGCAACATGTGACTGTGATTCCTCTGTGGCCCAGAGGATATTTTCCATCAGTGGTAACAGATGTTACTAATTCAGAAGGCCAAAAGAAAGAATAAAATTATAAGCACATAATACATATAAGCGCTTCAGTCATATTCTTTTGACGATAGGACCAATAAATGCAAAAGTTAAAAAGAAATTAATGCTGTTGCTGTTAATATTTTTGGAAGACCTGGATGGTCAGGAAAGAGTCCTACTGAGTGAGGACTGAATGCAGTGAGTTAAATTCCGACGGAAAATAGAAAATAAATTGTGATCCTACTTTTCTGAAGGCCTCAATAGAAATAAATGCAAATCACCTGAAAGAATATATAAGGGGATGTGTTATGGCGAGGTGGTGACATATCAAGTCATCTTAGTTCTCAGCATACAGGGTGGGAAATGGAAATGTGCTCCTCAGGGCAGTGATTTCAATGCAATTCTAATAATTTAAGGCAAGTCATTAAATTGCAACTAGTGTCTGGCCAATGTTAGGACCAATATGATCATAAATTTGCTGATATTCCATCCATGCAAAATGGTATGCACATTGGAGAGCTTCTCTAACAGAAATGACTGGTACAGATTTCATCCCTTCTCAATCTTTGACAGTAATTCTGTCATTTCCTGGTGGATCACACCCCACATAAATACCATTTTCAGCTGGACATTTATTACTGAAAATTATATTTCCAAAGCAGTCGTTATACTTTATGTAATATATTGATCTACAAATGTTTAAAGGGGAACAAAAGAAAATCCACCTGTTCCTCCAGCTCTTCTTCATACCTTTCTCATAATCAGTCACCACTATAGACTATTCTACAGCTGAACTGTGTTATCTTTGTTCTTGGTATAAATTATTTGCTCAAACAAAAAACCCAATTTGGTGCTTTTTTTTCTTGTTTGTTTTTGTTTGTTTATTTTGGTAAAGCAATGAACTCTATCTAGAAATAAATTTACATTTTGTGGATTAATCAAATGAAAATTGCAATCCATTTAGGCAACAGGAATGAATCACCTCCTTTTCATTGTATGAACAGAGACTTTGTAAATTTTTCAGGACAAGGATCATGTCTTATTCACCGGATAAACTTTGTCATTATATACACCTATGTTATTTCAAGAAATATGGGTTAAATAAGAAAAAAAGTGGCCATTTGGAATCCAGCCTGAAACTCACTGAAGTCAATGAAAATATTTCCATTAGCTCCAGTATGAGCTGGATCAGATTCAAGAGGTCCTGTGAACAAAAACATCCCTATTAATATAACAAAGACTTCATCACTCAAGGGGACCAAAGTAAGATCACACAGATGACCTAAACTGTTGTATTTCCTCATGGGTTTGAGCACTTGATTTTGCTCCCTTAAAATTTTTAACATAACTGCTTTGTCTGTGTTACTGGCAGCATCACATTACACTGCAATGCAAATCAGCAGATGTCTAGCTTTTGAATTTTTTCTTTTTTCCTTTTTTTTTTAACAGACAACAGCCTTTTCTGTAAGTCACAATGCAGAGTTACTTCTTGAGCAATAAAAGCATTATAGACACATGAAACAAAGTTCTTCAAAGTCAGATATAATTATCCCTTCTATCAGACACTTTTATTTAATATTTATTTCCATTAATCTTGGGATCTATGTGTGTTGTTTATTGAAAAAATGAATGCAATGTCAAACACAGAACTGCACAGGGGAATACGTTGGAATTCTGGAAATTTTCAAATTAATTCAACATTTTTGCCATACATGTATTAGGAACAATCCCAAGTGTAAAACCGAATGTCACTGATGTAAAACTGTCTTCTAAAAGTCTGAAAGTCTGTCATCTTTCTCCATATACTCACTTCATTAAATAGTTTACAGCTTGCAAGGGGATCACAATGTTGGAGTAAGAAAATGACTGTCCTGACAGATTCAGACAATAAAACAACCAGATTGTTATATGAATGTTTTCTCAGAGACTGTTGCTGCAACACATAATAAATACAAATATTGAAACACCTGCATGATAAACATAATACTTTTAACAGATGTTAATCCCCCCTGAATGCGACCGGTGGATTTAGATCACATAAATGCAACTTGCCCCGTTCAGGTCTCCCTGGAAAATTGCCAATCATATGGTTGCTTTCTGACCAGCTGCTGCAATCTACACGCATGGATTTGTGTCTCAGTCCTCTTAATAACAGCATTTTTAAAACAATATATAAATGTAGCAATATATGTGCCTGACACTGAAGCTCATCTACAATTCAGGTTGCTTGTCTGCTGTCAGCATGAATTGGTTACATTATTTTCAGAAAAGAGTGTTCCATTTTCTCAAAATCCTGACATTCTGGCAAGCAGGGCAGAATGTTTTTCTCCCCTTGGAGGGACTTGTTCTGCCTCAATACTCTCTGATCATATGCAGCTTCTGTTTACTTCAACAAATTTAATGGAGGTTCAGCATATTTGAAAATTAGCTATTAACCTTATCAAAACACTACTGAAATTTTGATACCCCTAGGGGAGAAGCACACACTTACAACCCGTTGGCTTAAACTTAAGTACCTGCTTATGCACTCTGTTGGAAAAGAGCCTGAATTTACATCTGTCTTTTCACCTCCAGAAGGCATTTGAATGCCTTTCGTTGTAACTTCAGTTTATACAAATAGCTCTGGGCTGGTACGGCCATCTCTGCCTTACCAAAGATGACAGTGTGCGCTCGCACGGTAGAGAGTGGCATTACTCAGTGGTGAGCTATCCAGCCAGCAGGGTCTGACCTCCTGACGTGTGTGCAACTGAAAGTAAGCAACGCTGGGAGCAGAAAATAACCGGCAAGTGATTATTTGTGGAATATGAATGGCAAAGGAAAACCCGTGCGCTTCATTTCATGCCTCCAATGGCCGTGTTAATTCAGACAAAGCGACACAAACAGAGGCACAGCAAAGATCAGTGCAACAGGAAAATATCGATTCTTCAAGAAAAAGCAAAACTTTACTCTCAAAATTGACAAGTATGCAAGGAAAACAATAACATATTTTGTATAAAAATTAATACTAACTTTGCATATCTTCATGTACCACCTAGGGACATCAGAGTTAAAAAAAATGTGGGATGAGTATTTCAAAAGATAGAAAGGTTTGCCTGATAAAGGAGTTCCCCAGAGAAATTTGTGGCTGTAGATCAGGAGAAACAGATGCAGCTGAATAGGAAGTAATACAAGAGTTTACCAAATGGCTCTGGTGAATCTCCAGAGTTTCTCTTGGTGACAAAGGAAGACATAATTATATCTCAGATGCATGCTGAAGAAGAATAACTACCATTAACAAAAATGAAGACCCAATTTAATTCAGTTTAGTTGTACTCTTGCTGAAATCATTGCAGAAAAACTATTGTGGTTGGTCACAATAAATAACACCACTAAGATGTGTTGCTTGGGATATGAGCAGCTACAGGGAGAGAGCTGCTCTAGGACAGAAATAGACCAACAAAAGTTTCCAAAATGCTACTATTCAGATGTGAATAAATAGACCTATCTGCTTAAAGGCAAAGAGTTGCATTTTCTCACTTCATCTAGTTGATTCTGCAATTAATTGCAATAAATTGATGTGCAACAGAACACAGGAGAAACCTTTTCATTGATTATAAAGTGAAAAATTCAGCTGATTCTTCCATATTTTAGGATTATTAGCTCATCATAATTAAAACAAAAAAGGATGGTACTGCATAAAAATTGTTCCAGCTGAGCCAATGTGATCAAAAAAGTGAATACCCTGCTTGGACATTTGCACAACAGGTTAGAAAAGAACATGGACTTTTCTGATATAACAATATTCATGATGATGATTACAGTGCTCAGTGAGTGTAGTAACCAGAGCAGCCATGTTCGAAACCTTTTTAAAAGCTGTTGAAGAATAGAATGGGTTCATTAACAATTCTAAATGCTGTTGTTTACAGGAAAACAGCATATAAGGAGGAACTGGCAAGATTTTTTGTGTTATTAAAAGATAGTAAAAAAATGCTGAAAAAAAATCAATAAGATTAACTAAAAAGATCTTTTGGTTTTGTCTCAAATGATATAACAGCTAGAGAAGGTTCAGTGAAAACAAAAAGTAGCAAATTCAAAACCGAGAAACGGATTGCTCTTTTATTCACTCCATACTTAAGACTGAGAAGTAATTTTAAGATTCAAAAATCACTTGGTCTCTTCTATGGTTTGAAAGAATTTCAAGATTTTTTTATAAAACTCATTGTTTTTCAAAGATATTTTGTATTCTTTTTAATTTTATTTTTATTTAAATTTTTAAGCTAAAGCACTAGGTTCAGAGTGAGGAGAATAAACATTTCCCAGCATGGCTTGTTCTAACCACTTTAAAGAGTTGATCAGATGCAATAATTATTTTCCCTTGTTTCAAAACTAACTTGTGTTTGGCTATGCCTATAGCAGACCTTTTCATGCTTCTATATGGTGATCTCTTGGCCCCTGACTGGCTTTACTGCTGCTATCAAAATGCAGAGAATGGAGAAGTCTGGATACAGACCCATCTTAATTTTGCCAGGACTGTCTCTCCTATTCATTATTATGCTGCACATTCTACCTGTGAAATTCTGAGTACATTCCAAGTTATAGCTTCATGAATTTTTTTCTATAAATTAAGAGAAACTTATAGCAATTAAATATTTTTTTCACAACTGCCTATTTATAAAGTACTTGCCCTCCCTTCTCCCCCTGTAAATTTCCTGTTTGACATTATGAGCCCATGCTGCAAACCAGTCTGAGCCTGATGTGCACCATCCCTTGGAAGGCAGCAAGGATTTAGCACTGAAGTCCAGGGTGGTGGAGGAGTTTTGCCACTGCCATGCCACGGTTTGCCATTGCAGGGAGACACAGGCATGACCACAACAGGGATGGGGTTAGTTTGAGGGCTTTCAAAACCAGATTCCATAGAAGGATATTCCAAATCCTCTCAAAGTTGATCAGAGTAAACTGAATGCAGAATACCTGAGTACTTCACAGCCCTAAAAATTACTGATGTCATCTCCTGGGTTTGTGCATTGAAAAGCAGTGTCCATCTGCTGTACACACAGATTTGCTGTGGCTTCTGCTGCTGCCAATGGTGCATCAGTAGATTGGGGATCTCTGCTTTGGATGTACATGGGCTCAGCCTAGCTCACCTTCTTCCTCCTCTCCACTTTGCAGCTAAAATCCTTACCTGAGGAGACCACAAGTGACCAGTATAAGCCAAACTAAAAATATCAAACCCTCACTGCCCTCAGTGGTGGACAATAGACTGATTGGGCCTTCAATTCTTTGTGTACGCTCATACCTAAATGGCCCTTGGGGCTCCTGCTTGCCCAAGACATTAAGGTTGCCCTGACCCTCATTAACCACTTGCATTTTAAAACCAAAGCCTTGAAGTGTTTCTTGTGCAGCTCCTCACCCCTGACAGGATTTCTCTGTCTGAGTCTCCACCCATGTTCTCTTCATATCTTCTCAATGGCGATTGCAAATTTCACCCCTTTCCAGATCAGGGCTCCTCTGGCTATTTTTTTTCTATTTTTCTATTTTCTATTTTCCATCATCTCCTGCACAAGTGTAAAGGCTTTCAGATGATACTCATTTGAGGGGAAGTGTGCTAGGGCATTCCACTGTGCAAAAATACTCCCAGACAATGTGATTGGAGTAAACCATGAGTACTATTAACAACAAGCAAACAGCCTTAACATGTTAAAAAACAACCTTAATGATTCTCATTCCTAAACCTTCTTTTCCCATGATATTTATGTGCTAAGGTTTCAGCTGAACTTAGGTTATTTAGGCATTTCTGAAAAGCCTACACTTTAATAGGTTCAAATGACTAAGATGAAAATGAAATTTCAGTAATTAAAGTTCATGTAAGGGGAGGTGTTTCATTTAGTTTTTTGTTTGTTTGCTTTCATCTATAGGCCTCCAGTGTTTTCGTATCAATTCTATAAACAGGATAATATAAAATCATCTAGTTACAGAAGAAATGAAAAGTTGAATGATTCGTTATATTTATATGGCCTTAAAACATGTTGCAGAATTGCATTTATTACACACCAAAAAAAAAAAATAAAAAACCCAAAACAATAAAACATCTTATTGAGTAGTTGATTATATGGTATTACAAAAATCTGCCTTCCAGTGGAATCCTTTGGCCTGCATATGTACAACACTATAAATCTTGCTAAATATTTGTTTCAGAAATTGTCCAGAAGGATGAACAGATTGATTTTCCAGGCCTAAATCACTTCAACACCAAATAGTACTCTGGAGAAAACTGTGTTTCTCTTCTTGTTGTTTGCAGACACATTAAGATCACACACTGAGCTGCAGCAGTTCAGCTTTCTGGTCCTTTTGCTGTTTCATAGCATCAAGATGGAAAAGGCACAGCTTTGAGACTACCTAAATACAAGGAGTTAATGAAATCCACAGTAAAATTAAGGAATTGTTGAATGCATTTCATTAATTCTGGACCTAGTAACAAACTACATTTCTGGACGGTGGATTTGCATGAGTTTGAAAGCTTGAAGAACAAAACCAAAGTGAATATAAGACTTTTTCACAAAACAGCATGTAAAGGTCTTGGGTTTTTTACAACATATTTTCCTACATTTTTTACAAAAAAGTCATAATTATTTATTTTTTTTTATTTTTCATTTCATTCAAATGAATAAATGCTTCAATACTTCTTTCATATGAAGTTGTTTATAACTTAATACCTCTATTTAATGATATTTTCCCCAAAAGGTAATTTCCCCAAATGGTAATTTCCCCAAAGAATTTGCTGTTCCAATTTAATCTCACTGTTTCAATTTGTATTCCATGGCTTTGATTTTTAAAATGTTATAAAATGTATTTCCTCAACTGAAAAGAGTAGTTTTCCAAGTATGATGAAGGATATTCCACGTCACACACCTTGCTGTTAAAGACATGCATACTTGTGGCCTAGGCACTTAATGCTGTGTCTTTAATTTGCTGCTGATAGCCTGATGCCATCCTTCTCCATTTGTACTGCAGGCTCCTGCCTGAAGCACCATGCTGGCCAAAGGCATCCACAAACCTTTGATTTTTTTCTAAAAAAATGTACATTACATCAGAGCCCATTAAAAACTGAAAAGTAAGGAGTGCTTTTTCTCACTTTTGTCATTCATAATGTACCAAACACAATTATGTGTGTGTGCGCTCATCAGCAACACTTCACAATTACGCTTTTTCCAGACTGCTAAGGACTAGAAGGACTGATTCAGTTTAGGTTGGTTTTATGCATGGGATCAGTTTTAACAAATCTATTTTTAAAATATGGAGTCCTGCAAGGTGAACAGTCATATCCAGTGTGGTCAAAGATGAATATTTTGTACAGCTGTTATGAGACCAGACTTAGACCCTTTGTCAGGTCTGCCAGATTATATTCTCCTGAAAATCTACATAAAAGTTAGGGCTCATAATTTTCTAGATATTCACATCCCTTTAAAACATGCAGCCAGCTAAATTACAATATAAAGGGCATTAATGTCTTTTTATATATGGTGTTGCTGAGTATAAAGAAAATTTGGTGTGAAACATCTTTTTCTTTATGGAGAAAAGGAAATGTGTGCCTTCACCTGGCAAGTGACTTCTCTGTCTGGAGTATGTTTTGGGGGTTTGGGGGCTTTTTCTTACAGGTTTGGGTTAAGACAATATTGGTAATAAATGCCTCATGAGAAGTGCCCTTGCAAGTACCGTACAGAACTGTGAAATCTATAGAAAAAGGAAGAGAGAAATTTCTCAAACACAGCCAGAGCCTCTCTCATTTACACTCTAAGCCTCTTTGGATTGCAAATGACTCTTGAATTTAGAGCCTAGTTCTGAAAGAGTATTGAAACATTTTAAAAAATCCTAAAAGCCATATGGAAAGGTAGACTTTATGCATCTTAAAAAAAATAAAAGTCTAACACCTATTTGTCAAAACTCTCATTTCCTATTAAGTAAATTAAATTGAATTGGTGTTTAGTGGTTTAGTGAGTTTCTCCTCTGCTAAATGAACCCAACCTGCTGGATCCAGCAAATTCATTAAAAATGTTCTTTTACAGGATAGAGGGCTTTAGGAGCTGCTCAAACCCACCAGACTTTATGAGTTTTCAGACCAGTTCTATGCAGAGGGTGTGAGTGAATATCTCCCAGTTCCCAGGGAGCCTCCCTTCACAAATAAAAAGAACAGAGATAAGCTGAAAGACACGCAAGGTGAGCATAAAATATAATTAAAACATACTTCCATTTTCAGTCTATTGCAGCTGCTAACCTTACTGATTAGCAGTTCTTCCATCTATGGGTCATCTCAGAGATCTGTTCACAGGGGTTCTGAGCCTGAAATCACTCTTGTTTCAAAGCATGACAATGAGCAAATATTCAGATGTAATTCCATGTAGGCTGAAGGCCAGTAAATCCACAGTATGATGTGATAAAACATGTGCCATCTTAAAAGTTATTATGTTAATTGAATCATTTGCATATGGTTATTGCATAATACATACCCTCTCTGGGTCAACAGTGGCATTCTTTTCCATGCAAGAGGTTCAAAATCCAAGATGAGCAAAATAGGCTGCTAAACACAAGTTTATTCCACCTATTATCTATAAGATAGTCCTTGATTCCAGAACGTGAACATAAAAACCAGATGAATTCCATGTAATCACTGATATTGGACAGCTCAGCATAATTTTCCCCTACATCCCAGTTCACACAAGTATTAAATGTAAGTCCTGCTGGTGTTTTATGGACTTTACTCACAACAATTACAGATTGTATTAAAACCAAGTCCTCTGTTTGGCTGTTCTTTAGACTCCTTTACTTGTACGTAATTTGTACGTAATATGTGGATTATACATTTGTAGGAAAAACATGCCAAGGTGAAAAACATGCCAAGATAAAAAACTCCTAGCCAAAAAAAGCATAGAAAATGGGTGCTTCAATATTCCAAGGATGAGCTGAACATGTAGTACAAGATGCTCCTGAATGCTCAAGTTGTCCTCCCCCCATTTCAGCCTGACTTTTCTGTACTATATTAATCCATTGTCCCACATTAAGTCTTTCTAAGTGCAGCAGCTCCCCAGCCAGTTCCAGGAAAGCTCTTAGCAAATCACTGTCCAAATTGTCCATACCACATGATGATGGGCTTGACAACAGTCACCTCCTCCCACACATTTACCCCATCATCCCAAAATGACAGGCTCTTTTGGCTCTGCTTATGGAGATCTGTGATAGATCCTTCCCTTTATATCCTCAGGGTGAGTGTCTCCCATCCTTCAGAGAGATACATCTGATCTAGGAAATGTTCCTGCTCAGCATTGTGAAAAGAGGGGTCTCTGAGAAAGTTTCCCCCTCCAGATCCATATTTGGTATTTCATATGTTAAATTACCGCAAGCCTGAAGCTGTTTATACACTTCTTTATGGGTCAGCCTCCAAGGGCAATTGCAGTAAATGCTAAATACAAATGCAGCTATATGGGAAATATCTTCCATAGGAGTTTGGCTTGTATTTGGGATCAACTGCTGCTTTGACATGTTTTGTTTGGAGGAAGTAGACTGTCTCTGAAGGGTTTTGTGCTGGTGCAGCACTCTGCCTCCCCAGTGGTTTTGTAGTTGCCATACCCCGCCACACTTTTCTCTCCAAGGCCACCACTTGCACTCTTCATGCAATAGTCATCTGGACATGGAGACAGCTCTACCCTTGTCTATCCCCAGCCAGAAGACTGGTGCACCTCTGATGGCTCTGCCATCCACACTTTCCAGGGATGAGAGATGGGTACAGCTAAGATACGCACTGCTGGATTTCTGTGTGGTTTCAAGAAATTTCATCCCAAGTCATTTTCACATTGTAAGTATATTTCAGAAGCTGTTAAAATCAAAACCTCACAGATAAGAGAATGCCACCAGTCAAGTTAAATAAATGCCAAGTGCAGAGATCTGTGCAGGCCTTTCTGAGTACTTGTATTTATTCCTTCATGCACACCTACCAAGGGATGTTTTGCATTCCCAGCTCTGAAAGCCATGCCCAGCCATTTGTTTGCATAGATATGGTCATGAAGGTCTCCACAACATATACATTTCTATTTGCAAAAGGGGCCTTGGACAGTAAAAAATTTTACAACTCACATCTTCTCTGTCATAAGCTATTTAAGATTCAAAGGTTCATGACTAATTTCTTAATTTTTAACTACTGCACGAATTACTTTACCACTGTAGCAAATGTTTCCAATATTTTTGCAAGCACAAATCCACTAAACAATCTTTGTATTTATTATGTTTTCCTTTAATGCATAAATCAAAAGACAATAACAAGCCTAATGTCAAAGAAAATTTTTGACACTTCATACATTAAATAAAAGCAGCCGATAAACAGTTTAGATGAAATTATGGCTTGAAATGTAGTTCCCAAGAGAAATGTGGTTCATAAATTGATTTTATACTGCCTCTGTCATTGTTGATTTGAGATATTCACAAGACACCCACAGTCATTACCAGTGCTACCATTACTTAGCATGCCTTTGCTCTGACTGATATTTAGACACACGGAGACTACCAGCCATCTATTTCTGTGAAAAATGCGTTGTTTGGTTGTCATCACATGTGTAGCATGTTGCCTTCTATTTGAAAGCTTGACACATAATAAAAAATTTGGAAGAAAATCAACCTTTAAATTTTGACCATGCCTGAATCCCAGGAACTTCTATAGCTACTTTGAGTGTTCAAGGGGGAAGTGTTTTCTAACCAGAAAATATAAGGTAGCATTCAACTGGTAATTGACCTAATGCCATTGAGTCTCAAAGGTAAACCATTTCAAGCTCATGAGTTCTTTATTGTATCCTACCTGTAAAGCCACCTTGAAAAAGATACTTCCTTTTTTCTTTTGTACTTCACCTTTCTCTGCAGCCAAACGTTACCACAGAAATCACTGCTTCAAAGATTCTAGTCTGCTTATTGCCAGAATATTTATAATTATTTGGAAATTAATATACCAGTGTTCATTTTAAATATTGGAAATGAGAAATTCATTTGTGTGGAGCAAAAATTCAATTTCTCATTCACTTCTGTTGGAAGAAAGTGGTTTTCAAAGCACCTGAGATTATGTACTACTGTGCCTTTCACATTAAGCTCTTGATTTCCAAAATTGCACTCTCCATTTGAACACTTTCATAGGAACAGAACAATTCATTGAGCTGTGCTCTCTCTTATTCACCAACGAGTACTTCAAACTAGAGTTAAGGGAGAGCTAAGAGTTAACTCAAGCATTCATTGTAGAAATGTTCTAATAACAATGAATTATAAATAAAACAACCATGGATGGACTCATCTAGCAAACGATATATTTATTAAGTGCACCGCTTGGGTTTTTACAGGTCAAGGTACCCCACCTCTACCAGCAAAGGTGGTAAGCTTCTAGAAGCACCTTGAATCATTATGCTAACTATGTGACAGCACATTTGCTGAAAGCTATACAAATGGAGCATTGTACCTGAATGGCAAATATATGCTTTCAGCACAAACAAAACTAATAGATTTTAAGAGTGACTTTATGCCTTCACTAGCAACTAGTCTTTAAAGAGTACACATCCTTAGCACAAATCCTGATGATAAAGTATGTGCAAGCAGAGCTCTTAAAAAGAGCACGTTTGAGAGCCTACACAGCCCAGCAGATTTCCTATTTGCTGTGCTTTCAGTTCACTCCTCTAACACCTCTACACAGAGACTTCACAGCAATACTCATTCACTTGAAGAAAAAAGTGGGTCTATAAGAAATAAACCATAAATATATTTCCACTGCTCTACTCCTGACATTTGTTGCCATTGTTTTTTAGGGAATGGGATAGCTGATTGATAGCACCATTTTTCTTCCTCCTGACAATTTTTACTAGTAAGTGCCGCTGACATTGAAGAAAACCCACAGAAGCTGGCTGGCAGCTGGCAGGCTAGATTTGTAAAGTGAACCTTAGGCAACTGTGTGCATACAGTGCTGTGGGGCCAAACTGGGAAGTACAGACACCTATCCCCTTCATACAAGTCATGAATTTTTCAACAGGGAGATTCACACCAATAAATTGGGCACATAGGCATAACGCACAAAATTAGCTTATAAAAAAAAATAGCCAGAAGGGAAAAACACCTAACCTGTATTATTCATCAATGAAGGCTGATGTTGCCTTTCTTTTTGTTTGTTTTATTTCCTTACTTAAGTATAATGGAAAAGCTACTGCTTTACTTTCAATGTCATTAATGCCTGTAATTCATTCCCCTGAAACCATAAGGTTTTTGGGTTGGTTTTTTTGTTTTGTTTTTGGTTTTTTTTGTCTGAGAATGTAGATGTAAAACTAATCATCCAGTGAAGGCTTTATCCTTGTATGGTATGAGGAGCTGAGCTCACCTTTGGGCTGTGTCCAAAGAAAAAATCTACAGGGCAGAAATGTATTCCTGAGAGGCCATTAAACTTGCACAAGGCATTAACGTTGATAGTATGTTGATCTAGCTTCTGTCCTCTCTACTGCTCTCGTTAAAGTGACTAAAAGGCTTTCCTTCATCAGATCCCACTCCTTTTTACTGAAATCCCTGCTGCCTTCAAGATGTGGGAACAAACTCTGACTCTTGAAACTGTGAGCTTCTTAAAACTTCCTTCACTTTTATCCCTCATGGCTGTGTAATAATGCTTTCCTCACTTTCTCCTCTTTTTTTACACAAAGAAAAAATCCACAGTGAGACTCAATCAAAAGTCAGGAGGATTTTAGGTATCTCCCAGTCTGAGATTGAGAAATCCTACTTTTGAGCACAGCCTAATTCTGAAGGCTCCTGGGTCAAACCAGCACAAACCCCATGGTGGATCACAGGGTTTGTCCTCAGACAAAAGTTCCCCACTTGAATGCACCCTAACTTTAACTAATAGTGGCTGTTTGCCCTCTGCCTGGCCTTCTGGGCAGAGCAACCAGTGGCAGGGGCTCAGGGACCAGGCACCAGACTTTTCTCTCTCCAGAAACCATCACCAAATGTACATGAGTAGAAGAGACATCTGAATGAGACCAATAGCTGGGAGTCACTCTGCTCCTGATCTCTCCAATGTCCCTGTCCTGCCCTGCACTTCCAGGCTTGGTAGTGCTGATCAGGCTGTGCTGTTCCCCTTGACCCCTGCACACTGGCACTGACCTGTCTGGCAATGGCCCAGATATATCCCAGGGGGAGAAGGGATGGGTCTGCACACACCCAGACAGAATGAAGTTGACCAGGCTGCTAGGTGGCTGCTGGAAAAGTAATAGGAGCTAATCATGGTGCAGAGCAGGTCTTGGGATCAAGTTTGATGTGGGCACCATAGGACACCCTTCCCTTGCTTCCAGCAAAAGTAGACATGTTCCATCTCTGCATTCTCCCCTTAGCTTTGTCATTTTTCTTGCTTATTCCATTACATTCTCAGTGATTCATCCCCCATGTTCTTTCTCTTGTATGCCTTTCTCAGGCAAATCCTAGCCCAAAGCTCAAGTCCAATCCCTCCACCTTTTCATGTGACTACTTAAGGTTTTCTCGAAACCCACTGACCTCATCTCCCTTTGCTATAAAGCGATTCACACTGAAAATTATTGTTGTTGCCCTGTCTGATATTCAGCTCTTCCAGGCTGGCCAGGTTGACCAGCATGGCATTTTCTGGGTTAGGTATCTAACATCAGGCAAAATAAGCAGAGCATGACCCTGTCCAGGAGTGGAACTGAACTCCTGCAGCTGACACCATCTTACCATGGATTTGAGCACAGTTTCTCAGCAACAGGAAAAAGGCCTGGTGACAGCCCACTTGGCCTCAAAAGGATAAGATTCAGTTCTTAAGATGTCTTCTCTACACACTTAAGGATTAATTACTGCCAATGGGCTAAAATAAGAGATGCATAATGGCTGCATAAGAGATATTCTAGATTGTTTTCTTTTGATGTCAGTTAATGCCTTAATTTTTCCAAGGGCTTATGTGAAATGGATTGCTTATTCTATAACAGGTATATAAAGTGGCTTACTTACATGTGTAACACACAGAAAGAAAAGACTTTCCATACAGTACAAATACAAATGTGCCTGACCTACATTTGGTGCCCCTTCTGCCTGTTCCTCCTGTGTAAGACTTAGTGTGGCATTACCTGCTGTATTTTTAAGGTTTTTGGGTTTTTTGTAAGAAAAGAAACCAAGGGATGTAGACACATTCACAACTGAAACAAACTCTTTTTATTCTCGACTGCTTTAATCCTATCCTCTGAGAACAGTCCCTTAAGCCAAGGTTTATAGTCAATCACCAAAAAAAGTGGGGGGTCCGTTACCTTCCCCTTTTAATTGTAGGGCAGGGGCCTTTAACTTTCCATGAGACTTTACTAAAATTTCTTCTGGGCAGAATTTCCTTGAACCTGGTAATTAAGACCACAGGATATGTGTTAATTGTCTTTGACATGCAGAATTATCTGCATTTACCCAAACTAATAACATCACCACAGACATGCTGTTTTTTAAACACATGCTTTAAAATCATCTATAAATTTAATTCCTCTTCACATAATGCAGAGATTGACAAATGCTAGAAAAGCTGAAAGAAATTAAGGAAAATATGCAACTTTATTCTTGGTTCACTCAGCTTGAATTCCATTTTCTGAAAGACTAATAAGGCTTGGGAAATCACTCCTTTTTATAGTTTCTGCTCTGTTAAGGTACAATTGCACTGGTCAAACATCAAGCTACAGTCTTAATTTTGAATGGGCTTGCTTCTCTGAGCTAAGGTCAATAATCTTAATAAAAACAACATTTTAATTGCCCTGAACACATTTTTTTCTTGGTGTCTATCTATACAAAATGTCAGAAAGAAAAAAAAAAAAAATTAAAGAAATACCTTGTTGAAAATTAAAGGTAGAAACAATTGGCATAGATGTTCAGAATAAAAGCATCTGCAAGCATCTTAGAGTTTTAATAATTTTTCAGTGTTTGCATAACTTCTACTTTGAAAGAAATATCATAGCTGATAAATCTTAACTAGTAAGTAATAAGTGAAAATAATTTGACACAATTCAATTTAAATTTTTCTTTAAAATTAATCCACAAAGTAGATGTGGTTGATATAAACAATATTTATTGCTTAAAATTACTTGTTTAAATTACTTAAAATTTGTAATTAATTTTCTTTACCAATTACTTAGCAGGTTTTCCACATGTAGCACTAAAACATAACACTGAAAGCTAGTGTGGTTATGCACCAATCATATTTTTATGACCAAGCTGCATGATTTGATAAGATTAGAATATATTTCTTTTCTGATTTATTTTAATTTTTTGCTTAAGACATCTCTTTGTCTTTGCTTCATCTTCTCATTCCTGTGTAAAATCTTAATTCTTGTCTTACACTTTTCTTCTGATGTGAAGGCATAAATTTTCCATATTTTATACAGCAATAAAGGTTTTGGTTAGTAGCACTACTGTGCTTTATTTGTTAAATGGCAGTAAAGTGACCTGATAATGTGATTATGATTTTCTGAATTAATTTATCCCGACAGAAGTTTGCATTCAGTTCTAAAAAGTTGTGAATATTGAATAATTTTCACTTTAAAAAGCTGTCTTTCAGGAAATGTTCTTTGTTAGAACTTCCCCTGGAAACTGATAGTTCAGTGTAATGGGTCTGTGTATCTCTCAGGCCCCAGCTTCCATGTAGGTTCAATTGAAAGAGAATTAACAGTGTTTATTTATCAAAACATCAAAGCCAATAATCATGAGGAGGAAAAAATGCAAAAATTGTTAAACTTTGCTAATAGTTATAGTGCTGTGCTGCCCTACCCAGTGTCTTTTCCCCTGCCCTAAATCAACTGGACACAGGATAGCACACACTGGAATTTTCTTTCCTGCAGGAATTCTGTGCCTACCACACTGAGCTGTGCCATTTACTGTGGCTGCAGCTGAAAGCCTAATGAACAGTTTTCCAATGAATAATGAAGATGGTCGTATGAAGATGACAGAATACATTAAAGCTGAATATAACAGAACTGTGAATTAAAGAAAAAAGAAAGGTTTAGAAATGAAGTCATATTTCTGAGATAATTTTTTAATCAGAAAGTTTTATTTCTTGCCAAAAATAAGTAGATTGCTAGATAAGAATGTGAATAGGTTTAGGCACAAAATTTGAGCATAAGTACAAAAGCATGTAAATGCCTTCTAAATATTCTGCTGGGTTTATGCCCTGGGGTTAATCAGCCTCACAGAAGCTGGTTTGGCTGGAAATCCATAAGTCCTGGTACAGATGGGTGCCCTGTCCAGCCCTAGAGCTATCCATTTGTAGTCTTGTCCTGTGTTTTGATCCTTCCTCATTCACAAGTAAAGCAGACAGAATGCCTTGACACGCCTGCCAGTGTCATTGGTAGAGCCTGCTGGGAAAGAAGAGGGGTGGGAAAGGGAACGAGTATGGACTGACACACTTTGCCCTTGGTCTTCTTCCCTCATTTTTTTTCTTTCTCTTCCATGATGGAGCTGCCTAACCTGACAGCTCCACACTTCACTGCCTTCAGATGTCTCCAAACTTTCCTTTGAAGCTGTGAAAATCATGCCATGAATCACAGCTGCGATGAGACATGAGTGCAGACAGACAGAACAAGAAGTCTGATTGCCAGCCCTGTGCAACAGAAGACCCTCCCAGGTCAAAGGGGTGGATATGCTTTTCAGCAAGGTAAAACTAATGGGTGAAACCTTCAATTAAAAGCAGAGATAGTCCTCTGGATCACAGTGCTTAGGGTAGTAATCATCTCTCACAGTACTTGCCCCTCTGTCTCCAAAAATTTAGACTTTGGTGCCTAAAGTGACCTTGGCGGAAGGTGACAGTCTTCACTCACTGCCAGAAGCCCAGACTTTACTGCTTTTGTTTGGCCAACTGTCCCTTCAGCTATAAACCTGCGGTTTCATCTTCCTTAAATTTGGTAGATACAATTAAGAAGTTGTTTAAAAAAGGGTCACAGAATCATCTTCATCTTGAAGGTTTTGTTATTTCAGCGCATGACCTTGAAAGGGCTGGGTGGCAGGGCCCAGGTTTACTGTACATAAAACTTGTTTGGTTTTGTGTACAGCAGTGCATGACTTCACACTGTGATGACTAATAATCATTAGTCATATATTAGTATGACTATATATTAGTATGACATATATCATATATTAGTCTATAATTAGAGAAATGAATATCCTAAAGACAGTGGAAACAGGGGAACAGGCATTTGCAGATTTCTACATGAGAAGTCTAGCTTTGAGAACACACTTCAAACTGTAATTCAAAATATCAATTAGTGTTCTTCATCTGTATCATAAAGTTTGATTGGAAACAAACCAAGAAATATTTACATTTTGCCAGAGTTTTATAATCAATTAAACATCTTTGCTGCTATTTACATAGTTGAATGGCACTACATTTACACCACGCAATTTTGTGTTGTTTCTATGTAAATATTTCTTTAAAGCCAGATGTAAGTTCAGATTAGTTGTGAAAGAAACACTAAAATAAAATAAACTTCCATTTGGGGCTGATCACAAATTATTCTAAAACTGAAGAGCAAGCTTGTTAAAATGCAAAATGAAAAGCAAACAATATTAAAACAAGCTGAATAAATGAGGAAAAATAATACAAAAGGATGCTTTAAAAAAGGTTTGCCATATTGCAATTGATTTTGAGGATTACAGATAAATTAAAATTCAAAAGGAGTTTTAATTTAAGCAACATGAAATGACACAGGAGTTTAAAATAAAAGGTTGTTGCATACCTATACAAGGTCTGAAATTCCCACTACAACAACTAAAAGCAGAATTTACTCCTTCTTCCTCTAATTCTAGTTAAATTGTAAATGGTAATTTCATTCTTCCATCCTGTTTCCTCCTTGAAATCCTCTGCCAAAGCACATACTCCCTCAGAGAAAACCCTGCCAAATTCTGCATCATTTAGAAGCAAACTGTAAAAGAAAGAATGGAAAATCACAATCTCAAAACGACCAGCTCATAATCTTCTTTCACTCCTGTTTGTCTGACATCATGTATCTCTCTCAGATGCAATCTTGTACCTAATTTAGATTGAAAAATCCCCAATGGCAACCACGGGTTTAAACCTACTACATATTTTTCCATTCCACGAATGATGTGCATACAAATAATCAGCCAAATCTTCCAAGTTTCATTCAAGTCATGGAGAAATGTAGGGCTGAGGAATAAAAACTGCATGAAAAATCTTCGGTTTGAGGTTTTTACAGAGTATATTTTCAGACCACTTTATCTGGAAGTTTTCATTAATCATGTGGTAGATGGATGTTTATTTCCCTGCATTTGTGATTTTTAGGTTTCAGTGGCTGGAAAATGATATCCACAGAATAGTTATCAATACTTTGTTTTGCAAACAGAAAGGTGGATCAAGTGGAATTCTGAAGAGATTGATCCATGAATTGATTCTTGTCAGTCCTTCATGAATTATCCAAATTATAAACTAAAGAATATACATATATTTCATGCATATAAATTATCTTGATAAAAGAAGATGCGATTGGGGAAAAAATAGAAAGTAATTGCACTTTTCAGAGTAATGGATTGCATAATAAGAAGGCAATATCCCAGACTGGGAGAACCTTTTAGGGAACGATTTTCTGGTTATTGTGGAACATAGGCTGAACATAAACCATCATTATCAAATTACCATTTAAAAAAAGAGCTGGTAGATTAACAATCATTCAGGCTTTAAGACAGGTAAACCTCCAGTTCTGCTCAGTGGAGGAGAGGTCTGGCTGCCCCACTGTGTCTAGTCATAGCTACACTATTTCAAGAAATATAAGATCAGCTTAATTAAAGCTCCAGAAAAAAACACTAGACATTTAATACGTGTCATACTAATAATTTAGGAAATAAAATATCAGCTTCCTTGTGTAATGGTGTAGAGGAAAGAATACTAAGGAGAGGCATAATAATCAAATATGTAGACGACAGACATAAAGAAGAAAAGAATTAACTGTGCTCCATGTTGACAGTAACTAGAACACAAAGCAGCAGAAAATTCAGTGAAGATTTGGGAACAACTGTTGCAAGAAAGAAATAAATACTGAAATAAATGTCCTGAAGAAGAAAGGAATAATCTCTGGAAATCTGTGAAAATACAAGCCATTGCCAGGAATGCTGTTTTTGACAGATGAAAATACCTTGCAGCGAAAAGTGAAATTCCTGCCTCTTCAGACACCATCCAGCCTTCTGTTTTCTCTGGCTTCTTTCAGGCCTTATAGTGTAAACTGAGATATCTGGTCAAATCAGCTTTAGCACTGGCAACTTTGGAGTCTAATCTCTCTTTCTGAAAACACTTTGGCTTTGTTTCTTTGAAAACAGAAAGACTATTTTGTCATGTTGATAGCGTAGTCAACATTTTCATAGTAAAGAAAAATAAGTTAGTTGTCATTTCCTGACCATACATCCAACACCCTTCTTCAGCTACCTTTCAGTCCCTTTATTAGTGTGAATTCTAACAGGCTCCCTGCACAGTCATCCCCAGCTCAGATGAAAATTCTCCAGCATTAGAAATCACTTGATTTTATTTTATTATTAAGGTGCTTTCTCATGAAGGTGAAGGGTTAGTGACATCCACCAAATTATACAGAAATTTCTTTAAGGAAGAGATTCGTCTTAGACCAACAGCTACAGAAAAGAACAACAATGATTGATCTTCTCACCACTCAGCAGCATCAGCAAAGCTACAAACATATATTGTTTTTACTCCTCTGGGAGTTATTTATTGAGCAAAGGGAGGATGGATAGCATTTCCTTTGAAGTCAAACATCTTGCTTGGATAAGGAAATACATTGCATGAAACGAAAGTAATAAAAAGACGAAATGTTTTATTAAATCTTCTTTATCACAATATTGTGTTCCAACAACATGATCTAATTAAAGACGTATATGAACCTCTTTTCATCTGAAGATTAGTTCAGAGGTCTTAATTTATTCTGAAACAAACATGTTGCTGAAATGTTTCCAAGATTTCCAGCGATGTATTCTTTCCATTTTCTCTAACAGGTGTTGATGCTTTAACTACCTCTTCAAGATTTGTTGTACAGGGAGGACAAAGAGACAGCTCTTTTTGAAAGGAAGAGACAAATTATTTCTTTATTATCAAAGCAGAAAAAATATACTGTTTAGTCATTTAATACTTCATAAATTGAATGGATCTAATGGTGGATAGCTCTGAGAGTGGATCTCACTGCTTGCAAGTTCACTTCAGCTCTTTCCTACGCAAGAGGTGAAATATCAGATGTATTAAAGACACCTCACACAAAATGTCTTTTGGAACATTGGATTCCTGTGCAATCAGCATGTCTCACAAATAAGATGAAGGAAGGACAATACTAATTTCCCTTAGAATGGTACTAGCAGAAAATATTTTGCAGGCTACAACCCTTACCTTTCTCTTGAAGCACTTTACAAATTTTCCCCTAACACTTGCAGCTGGCTTAGCCCTGCAATAATACCTGCATCAAAGAGATCTTATTTTACTTACAAAACAAATTTCAAGAAAGTTTGGTTCAGTTTCATGGTAGTTATGGTTCTGCCATGTCTGGTATAAAACAAGAAGATAAATCTGATATACCATATCAGCTAATAATAATAATAAATAATAATAATAAAAGTTAATTGTAGGAACACTATAAAATATTGCTTAGGTGTAGTTATATTTCAAGTCTCTAATAGTAAAATTTGAATGACAAATACACCCATTGCTATACAGTCATACCTACATCTTAGTTATTTTTATGATGTTCATAAAATGTTCATGAGAAGCTTAAGTATGTATTCTGTAGTAACAGCTTTGCAGAGTGTTCAAAACATTTGAAAAATGTTTTGTACTGCTCAGAATTTCATTGAACTAGACCTAGAGGAGGTTATTCCCTAACTGGAAACAAATAGTCTCTTTTCCATATCACACATATTGTTTTTCTCAATCAGGATTTGCTCTTTTTTTTTGTGGTTTCTGCATTCAACAGTCATTTGCATTTATGTCTATGAAGGTTCTTCACTGAAAATAAAACTTTGGTGTCATTTTTGTTTACTTATACTCACAAGTACACTCCCAATTCCCCTTTTAGCCCTTACAAACTGTCATCAATCCTGCCTTAAGTCCTTTACTCTTCCTTTGTAATCATGTAGAAAATGACCATAGTAAAAAGAAAAGAAACCCTTGTCCTACACAAGTGCTTTTGTTCTTATTGATATTAAAAATCCTCCCACTAAGCCCTCTCAGTGAATTCCTTATTACTGTACATTGTACTCCTCCTTATAGTCAGAGATCAGATTTGACACACTTAGGATCTCATCCAAGACCATCTGTTTTATCAGGTCCTTTATCCAAACTTATTAAGCCATTATTTAAAAACAGAAAATGAGGATGTATTATTAACTTCTGTAGTAGTCTGGAGGAAGACAAAAACATTTTCTGCTTGAAGTGGTATAACATACCCACGTGCTAAGGCAATTGGAGTTATTGCAAACAGCTTTTACATAAAGTAAATTAAAGCTTATATACAGAATGTGTGAAGCAAAACAGTTTTGAAGAAAAACAGACTAAATGGACAGTAGGAGTCAAAGGAAGGCAAAGGAAGTGGTGTATTTTGGGGATGGTGAGTTGGTTATTTGTATTTCAAAAATAGATTTTGTATTTGTAATTTAAAAAAGAGGTTATGTGTTAAAATTTTGTGGAGTATTAACTGCAAATAATATCTACATTAGGCTAAGAAAGAAGCTAATTTTGCAAAGAAAAAACAGAAGTATGAGGAAAATGGGTCTTCAATTGTATTTTATGTAGTTCTGCATACTGCAGAATAACTGCAAAAAATTAAAGCCCAGGAATATTTAGAGTAGTACTGGAACAAATGGCAGATTTAACCAATTATAAAGCAGAAAGCTACAGAAGTAGCAATTTCATACTGTTGAGTTTTAAGCAGGTGAAATTACAAAAAAGTCCCTGTAAGAACCGGGAGATTGCTCTTGCAAAAAGCAAGTCCACTGCCACCTCTGAAAAACTGGTAGCTCTAGTATCTTTCTTTTAAATATATTGTATCCACACATAAGTTAAACTGGTATTTTTTTTTCTTTTCCTGTGCCAATTACTGTGTGTATGTTCTTGATTTACACTTATGCTCTTGTTCTTAATGAATCTCTCTATGGATGCTGAAGCATGCACCAAAGTTAGTCTCCAAACTTCTGCATAAGGCTGTTTTCAGGTATTACATTAATAAATTGATTTGTGGTCATCAAGATGTATCATCTAGTCAAACACTGGGCAGGTACAGTCATCACTGGCTAAAAACTGGCTGGATGGCCCAGCCCAGAGTGGTGAGAATGGATTCACATCCAGTTGGTGGCCAGTCATAAGTGTCCAGTTTAATATCTTATTGAGGTTCAATAAAGAAAAGTGCCAAATCCTGCACTTCAGTTGCAACAACCCCAGACGGAGCCACAGACTGGGGCAAGAATGGCCCAGCAGAAAAGAACCTGGGGGTGCTGGAACATGAGCCAGTGTGTGCCCAGGTGGCCAAGAAAGCCAGTGGCATTCTGGCCTGTATCAGCAATAGAATGGCCAGCAGGACAAGGGCAGTGATTTCCCTTCCCCCTGTACTCGGCACTGCTGAAGCCACACCTGGAATCCTGCGTCCAGTTCTGGGCCCTCCACTGCAAGAAAGACATTGAAGGGCTGGAGTGAGTCCAGAGAAGCTGGTGAAGGGTCTAGAGGGTAAGCCACATGAGGAGCAGCTGAGAGAGCTGTTGTTTAGCCTGGAGAAAAGGAGGTTTAGGGGTTTTATCACTCTACAACTCTCTGAAAAGAGGTTTAGCCAGGTGAGCATTGTACTCTTCTCCCAAGAAACAAGCAACAGGACAAGACAAAATGGCCTTGAGCTGTGCCAGAGGAGGTTCAGTTTGGACAGCGGTAAAAATTTCTTCTCTATAAGAGTGGTCAGACACTGGAACAGACTGCCCAGGGAGGTGGTAGGGTTACCATCCCAAGAAGTGGTCAAGAAATGACAGAACATGACACTTAGTGCCAGGTTGTTGACATGCTGCTGACCAGACAAAACTCTGGCTCGATGACCTTGGAGGTCTTTCCCAACCTTAATGATTCTGTGATTAAAGGACACTGTAGCATGTAGAGCAATCCCGTCTGTGTCACTTCCTACCAAACTGACCTGCCTTCACCCAGCTGGCCTGATGAGCCATCTGGGTTTTAACTGAATTGCCAATTTGTTTCTGCAAAGATTTTACTGTTTTCTAATATTAAAACATTGTAAATCTCAGTCAGTGAAACATTAAACAATTACCAGCAGAGATAAAGAGTTCCCAAATGGTACTGATACACATCAGAATGGCAGGTTCAAAGACATGGGAGAACCTCAGTACATTTGATCTGTCATATGAGAATAGTGGTTCCAGGAAAAGTCATCCTATCTCTTGCCAGTAGAATATCATACATTTATTACAGCCAGTGCCAAGTTTACATTGCATTTTACAGATATATGAAGAAAAGCAGTTATTGTCCCAAAACTGTTCCAAATGTAGAGAAGAAGAGAAATATCTTTTGTCAGGGAAAAAGAGAATTACCTAGCCCAAAGGACAGCATAACAACAGACACAAAACTGGGAACACATTGAGCAGTGGATTAACAACTTCTGAGCTAAAATGAATGCTGAAAAGAGATTTGTTTGAGTACATTAAAGACCTCAGAAGCATCTACAGCAAACCAGGGTGATTCAGACACTGATTAAAATTCAGGAAAAGTAAATAACTGGTTTCTATTTGTTGGTAGATAAGCATGGCCTAAAAACTTCTCACTGGATTTTCATCACTGGGTTCACAGGAAGTGAAGGACAAAGGAAAGAAGTCAAGCTTATAACTAGCCTAGGGAAAATAAACATTTGTGTATGTCTTTGTGTGCTCAGCTCTCAACACATACCTGAAACACCAATTATATACGGCAAAAAATGGAAAATTTTATAGACACAAAATTTTATAAAAATACATCACATTTCTAAAAGCTGAAGAAATGGAAGAATTTTCATCAGGCCACATGAAAAAGACAGTGCAGGTTCTCCAGGATCTTAAACTATTTTGAAGAAAATACTTTCCATCTAGACTCTATGAAGTGTCTTTCAGAGGAGGGAAGGTAGGTCATCTTGCCCAAGAATAGATTAATCCTATAGCATACCATATCCAGATGTCTCTTCTTGCCCTCTGGGTGCTGTTGTCTTTCCAGCAGTAAGAAGGATGCTGGTCAGTCTGTCCTTGCCAAGCTTTCAGACAGTCCACCACCATGCTTGTGTGCTCTCATCTCTACAAACCAGTGGTCAGGAGAGCAGCAAAACAGGGCAGCTCCCCAGCCTTTAGCAAAGCAAAGGGAAAACAGCCTTGAACCTCCAGGGAACCCCACTCAAAAGGCTTGATGTCACCCTCTGGTCATCAGTGGCTCTTTGAGCAGGTTCAAAGTGCCATAGAAACTGAAATTAAAAACTATAATAACAGAATCCTACTTCTACAAAAATACAATTCTAATATAGAACAACTTCCACAGAAAAAAAGGGTTTTTTTTAAAAGTCCTATTACAAATTATGTTTCTTCTTCACCTTACAACCAGTCTTCATGTTAACAAATGAGCTTTTGCTTTGCAGCAATTTTCCCATTTAAATTGTTATTTCCTGCATCATTTATTGTGTTCTTTGATCTTGAGCTGCACCTTTAAATCTATGTCATCTTCTTGGGCTGTTTAGATAAATGTAGCTTAATAACTTCACAGTTTTATCTTTAAACGCAGATAACTATCACACAGTCAGTTTGCTGTTCAGTTGTGGACAACCACAAGATACTATTTTTAAAACTTCATAAAAGCCCTTCTTATAGCTGAAAGCACTAAAAGAATAATACTAGTGGCTCTCACTGCAACTATAAAAAAGACCTATAAACCAAGGTGAGACATCTCTTATTATTTCAAAATCAGATATCAAAGAAAATATCATTATTTCACAATGCCCCAGATATTAAATAACTTCATTTCTTGTGCATTAAAATCTCAGATTTTATTATATATTAGACTTCATGTGACAAATTAGGTCCCTCTGGTATTTATATATGACTTCTAAAAATGTCTTGACATGTAAATCTCTTTGTAAACAGTAACAAATATCTGAATAGAAGAACTAATATATAGCAAGGTAATCTTAAAATAATGATGCATTAGGCATGAACTTGAATGGTTTATTTCACAGAAAACAAGTTAGAGAGGTTATGAGTGAACTGAGTGGAGACGAAGCACCAGTAGTCTTATACCAGAGAGAGGATTTCACAAAGCCAGAAATGTTGGTGGCTTTATTACCTAAGATTTTCTGACATTAATGCACCTTACAAATGCAAAAGGATTGAAAAAAAAAAAATTAATTAAAGTTTAGGTGTTAAACTACAGATTGGAAGATCCTGCTCAGTGTGGTTTCCACACATTCAGTGCCTTACACAAAGCTCTTTCGTATATTTTAAAAGCATTCCATGGCACACAGGAAAAAAAAAAAAAAAAAGTATATTGATTTATCAATTGGGATCTTTTGTTCTGAGTTTTTTTAAAATCACTTCTGTGAATGAACAGACTCAGTTCAAATTAAACAGGATTAAGCTCATATTTTCCCTAGCATCATTAATCATTCTTCCTGCTACAAATAAGGCCGAATATACCAGTCCTGATATAGATGTTCTCAGGTGACAGCTTAATTTGGTGAATATATCTGCTGTACTTACAGAGTGTGAGAGATGCCTACACCACCTAGATCTAGGTGTCCTTTCTGACAAAACTGAGGAAGACACAGTGTTCTCTTTTATAATGTCTGATACTCCACAAAACAGCAGCCAGCAAGTGAAGTCTGCTTCCATTCAGAGTGAAGGAAATGTTCAGCTGCAGTAAAGTACCTTTCTACTAGCTGTAAAGCAGAATAAAAGGGGAACATAAATGCAATGCTCCCACCACTTTGTGAGATACTCCTCTTCTTATATGGTAAGAATTGAAAAGCTGGCATGATAGAGATTAATGACTTTGTTTACCTTGGTCACAACAATCATTTAAAAAACTGAATGATAATGGTGTTTCCAGGTGCCCTCTAAGTTGTTACATTCTGGGTTCTGAGTGAGAGTGAGCTGCCTAGATCAGCAGCTGGGCAATTGGCAGAAGCACAAGGCAGGTGAAAGAAGAAAAAGATCTCTCAAATTAGCTTAGCCTGATCAATGCATTCAAGTTCAATGTATTTCAAGCTGGTAGATCTTACGAGTGACCATTCAGAAGTGAAGAGGGAAAAACAGAATATAGAAAAATAGCACAGCCAATGAACACATATCTGTCCAACAACAGGCCACAAAAGCTGTTTCTTGAACAGGACTGAAGCACAGGATGTTCTGGATGCTGGGAGGAAAAAAAGATATGGAGTTAAACAGTGGGATACATTGAGCAAAGAGGATGTGCAGACTGTTCTCAAGAGTTTTCAGGACCAAGTGAACAAAGTCCTGAGCATCTTGCTCTCCCCCTATAGCTCCCTCTGCCTTGAGACAGAGTTTGGGATACAGACCTCCATGAGTTTTTCTAGCCTTGACTATTCAGTGGTTGCAGATGAGTGCAGATAGTAGCAGTCAGTAGCATCTCAAAAATACAATGATTGTGAAGAAACCTCAAGTCATTTCAGACAATTTATAAACTCACTTACATGGGAAGCTAGGATACAGGTCAGATGTTTCACAGATTTTCTATCACATGACAGCAGCTCACTTGCAGGAACAGAAAGAAACAATAAAAAATTTACCCTTGAGAGTATTTGTGGCATACTATTCCTTCTACAATGACTCTACAATTTGTTTGCTTTTCACAGGATACTAAATATCCAATTTTTAAAGTATAAACTAACAGCTGGCTTTGTAGGAGTGCTGTTTGATTTTGAAGTGGAGAAAAATCAAGGGATGAGAAAAGACCAGCCGGAAATTAGTTTTTTATTGATGCTACTGATAAAGGTTTGGCTGTAAAAGAAGGCATTGCACAATGAAAAAAATTTCAGAGATCCATCAGTCTGTAGTGAGGAGGTCATTTTTCAGTTCTTCCTTTGCCTCAGCTTTATGGTAGACATTGTTCCATCCTACTTCCATGTACAAGACTGCATCAAAACTACTGGTATGCTTTTCATATCAAAGAGGGAGAATAAATAAATAGTAGAGAGTACCATTTTTTTAGTTAATCAAATGTGAATTTAAAATTTTGCTAATCCTTCACTTATTCACTTCCTTATCCCTAGCAGATTAAAGAATGCTGCTTGACAATCTTTTAGGAAGTTCAAAATATATAGCAATGGAAATATTTCATAATAAATACATATATGGACCCATTATTTTCCATTTGAATGCACACACTTTCCATCATTTTATCATCTTGATAATCTCCCTCTGTCTTACTTTAACTATGTTTACTGTTATAAAAGGTGATACTTTTGTATGAGATACAGATAAGGCCCTCAGTTCTGGCTTGCATAACACACAAAATCAGTTTTCAAAAAGCCCCTGTTAAGTCAGAAAACTAGTCCACCCCAAGAGTCAATGGAGCTTGATCACCTGCTACATAGCATTGTTTGAGAACTTGTCTCTATCTATGATTAGACATGCAGAAAAGCAGCAGAACTAACAGCTAAACTTACCCTCTTGTCCTTCAATTTTTTCTTTTGTACCTAAATCTGAATCTAGGGTTTCTGCACTCACAGACACACACACACATAGGTTGAAATCAGTTAAACTGTATGTTTGAACAGGCTAATTTGCTTCACTCACATTGCAATACCACTGTGGTTATTTTACAGCTTCCAGAAAAGTCACATATCTGGTGTCTGCACACTAATTAATATATTTGTCTCCCCTTCCAGCGTTACTAATTGTTCCTTGGGCTTAACCTTAGACAGTGACTTAGTTAAACGCTATATTGAATTTCACCATTTCCATTTGAACTACCTTTCTGGTAGTTCACTGAAGGGTTTATAGTTATCATGAGTGACCAAAGTACTTGGATGTGCGTACTTAGGTCAGTGTCTAGGCCTATACATGTGGGATGGGGGTGAAATCTTTTAAAATAAAACAGCTGCAGAAGAAATGGTCAAGCCATTGAAGGCAATATGATAGCTGCTATTAAATCCCACTTTGAGAAACTTCCTTTAGCTTTGATGATTTTTTTTCTTCTCAAAAGTTGCTATCAATTTTTCACTGACCTCAGCTCAACCTCAAAGAATCAACCTAACTTCTTGTCTGCTCACATTTTTCTTATGTGGGCACAAAAAAAGTAAAACAGAAATATTAAATTGTATTGAAACTGAAAGTGATCAAAAGTTGGGATGGTTTGGGTTTAGAAAATTTCACTCATTTTATCTTGCTTTTGTGAAACAAATACCCTGAGGTGGCTCACATCAGGATCCCTTTTTGTCTGAAGTTCCAGAAGGTAAGAATTCATGGTTTGAGACTTTCCCTTTAATTGTATCCAAATGCTACCTTATAAAGGGCCTGAGGATTACTGTAAAGGTGTTCTCAGCTTTTCAGGGGCTGTTGCTGCTTCTGAAATAAAAATAATTTTCATAGTGCCTACTCTGTATAAAATCTGAAAGACTCATAATCTTTATTTATGTTAACTGCATTTTTATTAGGCATCTTCATTATCATTAACCCATATATTCCTATCCAGATGCAAAATTTACCCATAAATGGATCAATGCCAGAGAGCAACACAAACTCTGCATCTCCTATAGCTGCAAAGCCTGCCTGATAGAGGAATCTGCCAGAATGAGTCAGGCACTGAACATCTTTTCCTCAGCGCACATGTAGCACCTTGCAACAAGGTCGACAGAAGCACTGTGCCAGGCAGCAAATTCCTTGTGGCACTCGTGCATAACAGATCTTAAAATGTTGCCCCTCGTCAAGACTTGAGTGTTTGGCCAGTATAGAAATCCCATATTTCAGCCTGAGAAATCTGTGCAGCGTATGTGCACTCCGCCCCACACTTCAGGAAGCAACACGTCCTGTTGCACATGCAGCATTTCATTGCTCTGCATATTCACAGTAAATCTGACTTACAGAGGCTTTTCTGTGCGTGTTCCCAGGGACTGGGCAGCACATGGGCAGTAGGTCCATTAGACAATCCCCAGAAGTGTAAGTCTTACTGTGCAGGCATGTGGTGACTTCATCACATGTGCATAATAAATGTGACCCTCTCTTCAAGTGTTGGCCTGACTGTGAGGGCTCTTGCAGTCTTGTGGTTATCACCAGGCTGTATACAACCTGTTGTGGAGCATCCTGGGCAGGGAATCTGACCTGCCGCAGCTTCCAAACAGCTTGAAATTGTAACAAATGTGCAAATTTATCAACATCTGCCCAGACAATGTTTCTGGGCTGAAAAAGAGAATGTGTTCAGGAAATCCAACCCCTTGGTAGCCTTTAGACTACAAAGCCTAAATTCAGTAAGTTGTCCCTGAAGTTCACAGTCTCCTCTTCAGCACTTGCACTCGCATTTCTTTCCTCACCCTGGGATAAGTGACCCCTTACCCCCATATCCTTGGTCCAAACACCACCTCAGGTAGTGAAGGAAGCTGATTTTTTCCTAGTTTGGATGACATTTCTGAAAAATATGTGATTTTATAACATCATGGAATGCAACATA
Organism: Cyanistes caeruleus; assembly: GCF_971803275.1. NCBI lineage: Eukaryota > Metazoa > Chordata > Aves > Passeriformes > Paridae > Cyanistes > Cyanistes caeruleus. Next base: position 36,125,639 of record NC_141705.1, read on the forward strand.
ATGGAAGGATTGGCAACCGCTGCATTCAAATAAATACATACAGCACTTGTTCAGAGCTCTGACTAATTATAAACTGAGAATGATTTCCAGGCTGAAAAATATTGGCTTGAGGATTTAGGCACTTTAATTTTAGCTTTCCCGAAGCGACACTTTGCCCAAAATGGAAGAGAACCTCTGGAGTGTCCCAAGCTAACAATTTTGCTGCCCAAAAGACCAAGTCATTTTCCTCCACAAAAGTTGTGCATTCAGCTTTTCACCAGACTTTTTATGCTATTTTTGTTTCTAAAGCTACATGTACTAAGGAGTTAGATCTAAAGGAGGAAAAAAGGAAGATAATTTTATATGTTAGAGATGCTGAGTTCACCTTTCTGATGGGCTTTGTAGCTGTGGAAACAGATACAAAACTGAAAAATTCTCACGGGAGTCTTTCCCCCAAGAAAACTCTGCCTCTTCCACAGACTAGCTTTCTCATCTTGACAAAGATTAGCATCTCAGGTGAAGGACTGAACTTGCCCGGCAGGCTGTCTGTGCTGGAATTATTATCAGTAGTTTTATCTGCAGTGTCCAGAGGTCTTTGGTGATCATTGTGCCACTCCCCAGGAAGCCAGCCAAGACTGTGCATGGTGAGTAGGAGGTACTGGTGGACAGACCCGCTGGTACTGTTTTATTTCATGTGGGAGATAGCAAAGCTCTGTGTGGTTGAAGTGGGACCACCTTCCACAAGATCAGGCAGCCAGAAGAAATGTTAGATGTTAGATTGGGCACATTTTTTTAATGGCTGTGGGACTGCTCTGAGCCAACAGCCCCAGATATGGTGGATTATCCAAGGACTGAGGAGTTACACCACTGGGATTGGAAAGGGGGCCCACAGAAGGAGCAGCAGTGGTGATTTTTTTATTTCATCACTAATACCAGTTTCACAGCATCATCAAAAAACAGAAGTCACACTGTGGATGCGTGGTTCTCAGGTTGGGAATGGTCTTTGGTGTCCACAGTGGTGACCTTATTAGAGCAACCATAGAACTGATAGAACTTACAGCAAAGGCCAGCCAGGCTTCAAATAGGAAATGCTTCACAGTAGCTGCCATTGAGCTGGAACACAAGTAATCAGGTGAATGCAGAGGCCAGGGCACTGATGTGAGCAGACTTGCCCAGTACACTCCTGCTGGGCACATCCCAGGTAGGAGCAGCTTAAGCCTTAGCTTCAGCCCTTCAGTCCCCTACTTCTTCCAGTTTTAACACCATATCTTCTTCCCATGTTTCAGATATTATCTAGATTTTTCCTGTCCTTTCCCCTTAGTACTTTTACCTCTTTCTTCAGTCTTCTGTCTTTGCTCTTTTCTCTCTTTATTCTTATTTCCTGTTCTTTATTTGATTCAATTTCTGTCTCCGACTCTCACTTCAAAGCCTGTCATCTCACTACCACTCAATAAATCTATTGTTTTCTTCTCCTTTCAGGTTACACTTTAATTATAAGTTTGGTTTTCACCAAAATCCTTAATTTCTCACTTTTGCATCCTCAGGTCACATTTTTAAAATTCTAAATGGTCACACCCTACCCAGTTCATCTGATGATGTCTCATTCACAACCTGCTCTGCTACTCCATCCCCTCAGTTCTTAAAGTAAAGGAAACAGCATGCCATGATAAATTTCCTCAAAAAAACTTCAAAGTTGTTATCAAATCCTCTGCAGTTTCCTTATGTACCTTCACATTCAGGAAAAAATTTATCTGTTGCCTGTGTTTTCTAACCTGCTAGTAAGCAAAAGCTCCAATTGCTCAAGAAGTCTAAGACAAAGGCAATTTTGCCATGGAATTTGTCAGGAATCCTATCCATTTTCTATCTAGAATTGAAGGGGTTGGATTATCACAGAAATTTTCTGCTAGAAATGTTCTGGAATGATCATTCTGTTGCAAAGTTAACAGTAGATATAGAACAGGAAAATACCAGTATTATTCTGACTAGATGGTATAAACATGGGAAAACAAAACTTTGAAGCATAAATGTGCTTACAAAAAATTATCTATGAGCAAATTCCAAGTCTTCAGCTTTTCTATTGCATATCTTTCCATGGAGGGTAAGAAAAACACCTGTTCATACACTTGGCTTTTTGGAGTCCTTGCTCAGAGACACCATGTAAAGTGTTGATTCTTGTACTTCAGTCCATTTGCTGGTGACATGAACCCATGCAAACATTGCAAGAAACCAAGTATTTGACTCCTCATCCTGATAGAATCCTGAGTGCAATCCCTGCTTTCTAAAAATTATTCAATAGAACAGATGTATTTGATGGGCTCCATCAAAACCCTTTAGGAATATGCTTTATCAAATCTTGTGGGTGAAAAGTGTTTATCTACCTATGCCATGTTCAACCACAAAACCTTACCTTTTCTCTGCTCCTTCTCTCTGATATCAAATAATTACCTTGGGCTGCCATACATCTTCTGTAAAACTAGACATAAGGAGAAAAATCTCTCATCCTTCCTACATTTCTTGTAATTTGACCAGAAATTCTTAGATGTGTAAGGAAGCCTGTAATCCTTGTTGATTTTTTTTTTTTTTTTGTGAGAGAAAACTCCAAGTAGAGTGTAGTTTCTGCACTTCTCTCAGATCAAAGCCTAATCTAGAATTAAAATTCACATTTCTTTCTGAAAAGAGTCATGCCATTTTTGTGCATTCAGACTGCATGTTAGGAATGCAAGGACTAGATTTGTCCAGGTAGGAGATACACCTGCTTACAGGGGAACGTGAATTTGATGTTTATTTATGCTTCATAAAAATGGCACAATTAGCAATGTAAATATGAATGATACTTTTCTGTCTTAACTATATATGGGATAAAGTGAAACCTGTTTCGAAGGTGAAAGTGTAATTGGATGATGGTTTCCAAGTGACTGTAAGGATGTTTTTTATCTAGCAATGCATGTCAGGAATAACTGCAGATGCTGCTTACAGTATGAGGATAAAGAAATGCTAGACTATGAAGTAGGTAGTTGCCTATTTGCAGACCAAAAATCAGTCACAAGTTACAAAAAACAGCTCTCTGCCTGTAAATGTCTATCTTCTCTTTCTTTTCCAGGCAACAGTAAACAGAGTGTGCCTAACAAGACTGAAATTTGAGGAAGAGTAGGGAGAGGCTAGGGAGTATTAGGTTGTGATGCATACCCAAGTCTTCTGCTGTTTGCCAGATGGATTTCTCAAGGCAGGTCCTTCAGCAGAGAGGAAGACTGGACTCATTGGCACGGACTTTGTTTCCTGCTCAAGAAGCCTGTACACATGCTGTTACAGCAAATCCACCAAACAGATTTGACATAAGCTGGTGGGGACTTGGACTAGCAACACAGAAATGAAAGGCTCCATTGTCTATTCATGGTCTCATAAGCTATTAACTCCCACTTGAATTGTTCCATTAGATTCCCACTGTAAAATCTTCAGCTTTCTTTTGGTCTTTTCCCTTCATTTTATCCGATTGTTTGTGCAGGATAACATTTTAGACATGTAGTATTTTAAGCTGAAAGGTTTCTTCCACTGGAAATTTAAATCGATTGTACTACAGGAAAATATCTCACAGCATGCATGTGTTGTGTGCTACAGGGAGTGCAGTGTTTGTCTGAGTCCAAATTATTGCTAAAGATTTGTATGGAGTCTAAGTAACTGAAAAAAATGTTTAGGAAAATATTTCTTGGTTCTTATAACATTGATTCTTTGGCAGGCAATTTTCTTGGTTTATGAAGTAATTTAGCAAGTGCTGTGTTGTAAATTAAAAAGTACAGTACATAACACTCAGGGTAAGGGCAGTTTTGTTATTATGACTGCCCAAGATCTGATAAACTATTATATCTGACTTTATAAACACTTTATTAAATATCACACTATCACAAACCCAAGAATGTTGTATAAAAGCAACTTGAGCAATTCAACATCTACTTTTTGTCATAAAAAAAAGAAATATTCTCTTGATTAGTTTCTATGAAGCATAATATCTGTAAAATAAACAAGATAATCCTTGTGTAAACAGCACAGGGTGCATAGAGCACAAAAATGGATAGAGGCACAAAGAATATTCTTGGCTTTAAAGCCTGAAAGCAAATTTACTCTTCATTTAATCTAGCTTAATAATAGTTTTTATTATGTATTTTTAAGTCATTGAAAAATAACTTTTCTTACTTTTTTTTAATTGTGTCTAGGTTTGGTTTGTTGGGTTTTTTTTTAATTGAATCTAACCTCCTAGACAGCATCCCCATGACTGCAATGAATCTGAGTGTTCATGTGCTACTTCAGAACTATCTCTAGATTTCAACAGTGCAGTTTCACCTGGCAATTTTATTGTGTTCTTCATATATCAAGGAATCAAAATGTGAGTCACCTATCCTCAAAGTGTCCAGCTTATAGTCCACTGGCAACATTTCTTACTCCAGACAAGGAAAGCAGCCAGTGTTCATAGACATAAATATAAGAAATACATTGGTCTCATATTCAGCTGTTCCCCTTCCATAACCACTTCCTTCAAGTCAGATATAGCATATGGATCTTAATTTTTTTTTCCATTATTTTAATCTACAGTTTTGAAGGCAGAAATCGTTTAGATCTCTACAGTGACTGATACCTGAAATGCTCCATGCAAATGTTACTTAGTGGAACTCCATGTGGCCAGATGCAACAAAGACACTGGCCTCCACAAAGACAATGATCCATGAAAATCCCAAAGAAGCAGCATCAGATGTTTTTCAAGAGCTGTAGGTTTGCAAATATTGCTAATTCTGACAGATCCAAACATGCCTTTTGAACTAGATCACTGGTTAAGATGTAAATGCCGAAAGAAAATGTCTAGATCTTGTTTTGTTTTTTTTTCAGATTCCTACATATATGTATACACATTTGTGTTTGTGTGTTTATAGGCTTGCATGGGATATAAGCATTATTAAAATTTAAAGTCCTGGTTTCTTCTTATAAATAAGTTCATAGCACCCGCCCTACAAATATCAGATTTCCTCCTGACAGCAACCATGGGAAGGCGTAGTGAGAGTCAGGATTTTAAATGGCCTGGAAGTATTCCATACCACTGGAAGAGAACCTGTCTCCATACTTTCTTATGTACTATCCAAAGGAAGAACCAATTCTTCACAAGGCACAAAGTATTTGAAGACTTTTTTAAAAGATATATATAGGCATTGAGGTATTTGGGGGTTTTTACTTCATTTACACTAACAGATGTTTTCTCTAAGTCTCCACGTATACATAATTTCTGGTACTCACAGAATTTCTGATTCACCCAGTGGCAGATTTCTAAGGAATCTAAGTAAGAAAAGGACATCAGCTGCTATCATTCTGGGTAGCACCATGCACTCCTGTGTCAGACAATGCTTTCTTAGTCATGCACCACCTACGTGTAGTTTAGGGAAATGTTCTCCCCTAGATTATATTCCATTTTTCTTTATTCCCATGTCAATAGAATCGATATTTCCCATTTGCAACCCCCAGTTTGGTGGTTTTTCATTCTCGAGAGTCAGCCTGACAGGCAAAAGTGACTAAATATCTCATGGAAATACCACAGTACTCGGTGCAATTCCACCTTTGATACTGGTTGCACTTATGTCATTAGCACAGCAATCAGTGTGCTGTGTGGTAGTCAATACACATCATTACTCATTCTTAAACAAGCATGCCCGGCTCAGCTTCAGTGTAAGAGAAGCTGACACAAGCATGGCAAATACTCCCAGTGATTTCTAAGGGGCGTGCGAAAGGGAGCAGTTTTCTCTCACGTGGCTTTGCAGAGGAATTTCTAACCCACGGTGCCTTTAATCAGGATTAGGCGATAGCATCTGAAGCACAGGCAGCTGGGGCTCCGTTCTTCGCTCTCCTCAGCTGCAAAACTGTGTCGGTGAGCTGATAACAGACAAGCACTCAAAAACCTATTGCAGGCACAAACGCCTCTCTTCAGGAGCTGTCCTGGAGAGATGGGGGTGAACCTCGCCCAGCGTGCAGGGCAATAGGACTCCCATTACCTACAGAGGTATTAGAAAAGCGTTCCCAGATGAAAGCCTTTATCCAATTTCAATTGTCCACTGAACAACAACAACATTAGGAGCAACATTTCTCCATTTGCTTCTGTGTCAAACAGTACAGAGACTGTTTAGCATTACATTTTGTTTCCCTGAGTAGCTGAAACTACTGTGAGAGTAGAGAAGTATTTACATCCAGAAAATCTGCATTCCTCAAAGCAGATGTTTTTAATTTTAATAACATCAGCCTCTAGAAATGAATATCTGAAATATTCTGATCACTGAGTGCATGTTGTTGTTAAGGAGTAACAGTCCATCATAGTGAGTTTGCAGAAAACATCATGGGCAACCAGGAGAAATGAACTTCTGCTAACTGTGCTACCAAGAACAATTCTGCATTTTTTTTCCTTCGAAAGCCACTTAAAATGTCCTCCTGTGCAGAAGAATTACATTTTCTGCACTGTAGATGTGTCATATTATAGAAAATTGCACATGTAAAATTTTCTGTAGTGTGAGCCTTTACTTTCCCACACATGCAGCCCAGATGTGTGCATGCACATATCACACAAAATGGGCATGTACTCTTTTTACAAGCCACGACATATCTTTATGAATAGCACACAAATGGAGTAAGGGGAAGCCCTTTGTGGACTCCAGGGTATGCAGGGCAGAGTCCCTGCACTCCAGGTAAAGAAAGGTGTATGGATGTGCAGTACTCACTTTTCCCACTACTCTGTCCATACGCAGACTGCAGGCTAGTGTAGCCGTCCTTGAAGTGCCTGTAAAAAAGTGCTTGCAGCCCTTTAGTGGAACAGAATGGAGCTCAGTACAGGCTGCTTTTCTCAGTGAAAAAGACTAAAACTAGCCTTCACTGTGGTCTGCCTCCCTAGTCAAGACTGGTAATGGTAGATAAGCTATTGACTATGTACAATTTTTTTTTTTCATCAGCAGTAGGCACATGCAAAACTTCAATTCATACAAATAGATGCCACTCTGATGAAAAGTTGGCTTAAGCAGAGCAATTTGTACAGATGAGGTTTGTATTTGTGAGTTTTTGTGGTCTTTTTCCCATGGATGTCTTTTGTACATGTTGTTCCACACATTATTTGGATTATTTGGATATCTGAACTGATTGTTCTACAACCTTTCTTAATAAAACTGGGGCTCTGAATCCACTTGTCTGTTTTATTATTTAAAAAAAAAAAAAAAAAAAGAAAGAAAAGGAAAAAAAACTGCACACACAGGAAAAAGAGCAGTGTGACTTTCAATTAGCTGCATGTGAGGAAAAAAAAAAAAAAAAAAAAACTAAAAGGACTTTTTTGAAAAGAACATGTTTAACTGCATATGCTGCATCTGCATTCTGCTTTCATAGCTGTTAGGTTTCAAGTGACCAGTCTCTAAGAGTGCCATACTGCCTGCATGTGTGCGTGCTGAGGTAGGAAAAGCTAGACATGAAGCAAGTGTATCAAAATCTACACTTCCAAATCACTGCAGCCCAGCAGCAGACCACTGGACCTACCAGCTATCTCTTGTTTTCTAGGCGACCTAACCTGGATCTAAGCGCTCAGGGTAAGCAATATCAGGATTTGGTCATAAGAAAGAGGGAAAACAAGGCATGAAGACAGATAAAAAAATATGCTTAGCACCTTAGATGCAAATATGTTTGCATTTTACAAAACAGTTTGAGGATTTATGAATGTTTTTGGATCTTTTTATAGCAGAACATGACTCTGAAAAAACATTGGGTTTAAATCCTTGAAGTGCAGAACCTGCACTTACTTCAAGGAACATTAGACTCTTTACCACTTGGAAATCCTCCCCCATGAGGTACCTATATTTATTTTAGCACGTGAATCATTTCTTAAAAAAAAAAAAAAAAATCCCTTCAAAACTAAAGCTGTAGTTTAGCTCTATGGATGCATCAATTATCTCAAACCTTAATAGTGTTAAAGTAACTAGAAAGAACACAGCCTAATGTGCTCATTCTGAGATGGAAGGTGGAACATTACTTCTGACTAAAAGTTTTGTGAATCAGACTATTAAAAGGTAATGCCAGTGACACCATAAATAATCACAGCATATCCATGCAGTGCTCAGATGTAAATTCTTGTGCCAGCATTGCTCCCATGAAAATCTCAGGGAATTTTGTCATTGAACTGAGGAGCACAGGGCTGGATTTCTGTGTTCCAGGGAGGGCTGGGAGGGGGAATATGGGTTATTCTTTTCTATGTAGGTATCTTTAGATGTACCTGCAAAATAGTTGAGTCATAAAACCGTTGAATCCTTGTGTTTTGCTGCTAAAGAGAATCCATAAAAAGCGATTTATTATCATATTTCCTTTTTGTATTGCACCGTTCCCCTCCATCATAAAATATTCTCGTCGGTTTATAGCAAAGCAAATATAGCAGCTTAGTTCATAAACGCCGAATTCTTCTCAGTTACACTCCGGCTTTCAGACATAATGGAATTAGCTGCGATGTGTGTTGATGCCGCCGCCCCGAGCCGCAGTAAGGAGGCTTATGGAGAGCTGCTGTGTGCAGAGGGCTCCTTGTGCAAGTGACCGAGCTGGACCCGCACCAGCCCGCAAGTCTGCAGGAACCCGTCCGAGCAGTTCTAACTTTGATTCTTCCTGACCAAGATTTAAAGCGGCCCTGTACAGCAGTCAAACAAGAATAATCAGCTGTGGAAAATATAACAAATGGTAAGAGCAGGGTAGCAGAGAGAGAGGGCGCAGATCAAGCCAGCTGCTCGGAGTGCCCTGCATGGGGACAGGCGGGCCGCCTGCCTGGTCCCTGACCCCGTCATGACGGCCAAGGAGGCGCTCGGGGAAAAATCCCTTCTGCTGAAGGGAAGCTCGTGGCTTCAGGACAAACTCTGGGAAAAAAAAAAAAAAAAAAAAAAATTAAAAAAATTGAGAAAAAAACCCACTAGAATCAAAATCAGCATTGAGGCGGGGAGATTCCGTGTAATTTTTTAGTTTTGACCACTCACTCGGGGTCCCCCGCGGGCGGTCCCGCTCAGTTCCCAGCCCAGGGAAAGGTGTCTTCTGCGGCAGAGACGGCCGGGGGGCTGGCAAGGGGAACCCGCCCCAGCGTGCAGGTAGCCACAAGCCAGGCCGTAATTACAAAGCAAACAAGGGTGAAATATTGAATCGGCCTCGCCCGTGACAAGATCTGCGCTTTTTGCCGCCAATTTGTTTGTGGAGCTCTATTTAAAGGCGCTTGATTGAGGAAACGTTGAAAATAGCAGTTAGGGTTTCCCTAATGAGACCTCTAGAGGAAAGCAGTGGCATTCAGGGGGCTACAGCAGGAGGAGGGGAAGCGCTTAACCCTTTCCAGCCGCCCCCAGCCCGGCGGGGCTGCTGCCGGGCCCGTGAGGTGCCCTGGGCAGGGGGCCAGCCCTCCGCCTCCCCCTCGGCCTCTGGCATCTCCAGCACCGGCGGCAGCGATGCCCGCCGCCCCGCCCGGGCACTGCCGGGGCACGGCTGAGCATCTCCGGCCGCTCCCGGGGGGCTGCCCGTGTCCCCGAGCGAGAGCCCCGAGAGGAGAGCAGCGCCGGGGCTCTGACCCCCACCGCCCTTCCATGTGCTGGCTCGGATCGCCGTGTGGCTACGGGCTGATCCTTCAACCCAGTAGCCCAAAGGCGGACGGGCGGAAAAAAAAAAATTTGAAAACGACCCATAGAAATTCCGAAAAGGCAGGGAACGTGTTGAAGTAATAATGTTGAGATGTGTCACACCAACACGCACTGCTCGGGGGCCTGTGACGCTCCTTCCCTTCTACCCATCGCTCCCATTTCTGCCGCTGTGTGAGCCTGCCCCGACGCTCATTGTCGCAACCTCGCACACGCTACGTGCTCAATTAGCGCCTGTCTGAGCCCCGTGTTACACACCAGGGAGACCTCCGGCAGAAATGTCGATAGTATTTGGAAAGGCGCTAATGCCTGGGAGGGAATGTGGGTCGCAGCCCTCTTCTGCAGGCTTTCTCAGAGCGCTCACACTTGAATGACATTGATATCTCCCCGGTCTCGATTTTATAAATCACCTCCGAACAACGGGGGCTTTGCAATGAGTCGCCTGCAGCCTGTAGGGCCGTGGGATCTTACCTAAGAGCATCTGATCTCCCCTCTTCCCGGTCGCCTCTGCTCACACATGAACCTCAGCCTCTTGATTGTATATATGTATGTACATATACACACACCTGGGCGGGGATCAAAACAAACTTTTAGGGAATACCTAATAAAAAGTGAGCATTGTCTCTCCCTAGAGGAAAGAAAAGGTGAGCAGCAGAAAAACAAAATGTTGACTTAGTAAAATAAGTTCTGCAGGGTGATATAAAGTATTTATTTTTGTTGTCGCATTTACACCCACTCCTTTTGGCCGCCGCTCCGTTTCCCTCCAGGTCTGAGGAGGTACACTTCTTCATTTTCCGTCTTCTTAACTTTCCTGAAAAGAAGAGTAAAGAAATTTTTTTCCATTTAAAGTGCAGCAAATAAACATTTTGTGTATCCACAGATAGTTTGTATCATCTGTACGAACAAATTACGGTACGCGGCCGTACGTTTCTAGTAAAATATCCTGTATTCTGTTTACATTATGCCATTTCTGTTTGTAATTATTTTATTTTAATTTTATGTCACTTTTAACACAAGCCAGACCGGTTTTCCCTCCGTGTTTTGTACACAATGCTCTCTTTCTCGATAAGATGTTCTGTCCTATCTTTTCGCTTTTTTCTTTTTAAAAATGTTTATAGTTCCCCACGAGCAATTCTCCAATATTTCACTCTTGCATTTTAAGGACTTGTCCCTGTCTTGCTTTATTTGTTTGTGTGAAATTTAGTTTGAAAGGAGATCAGAGAGAGCAGGAGGGGTTTGTAATAAGAGAATGACCAAGTGACCTAAAGGCTGATTATATGTCATTAACTGGAGACTTGGTGTATCCAAATTACCAAAAAGACCTCACTCAGCCAGATCAATTACACCGAGATACGCACATAGGAATTGCCGTGCGGGCTGATGCTTGCAACAAGTGTGCAGCCGACGTTTGCAGCGCTGAGCAGCTGCATTTTCGGACGAGCCCGTGTGCCGCAGCCCATCCCGGGCAGGCGGGAGAGGGGTGCAGTGCAGCAGGTACGGCCCGGGGGACACCGGCAGGACGACACCGACATTCTGGGACGTGTAGTTAGGGCCAAATTGCAGCTAATTTTCACTGCTCCAGAGGGATTTTTCTCTTAAGCCAAGAGAGGTTACCTTTGATCTATGAAGGTTTCTTAAGCCCCAGCCTCGTTAAATGGAGACTTTCCATGAAGAATGACAATAGAAATGTTGGTTTTTGTTAACCTAAACACAAAACGATGCCAGTCCAGCTTTCTTCTTCCTCCACCGTCTGAATTTCAGATGCTGGACAACAAAATACTCGTTAATGAAGGCAATTACATTCGCAAACTATTTCATCAGAGTCGAGCTCGAGAGCAATTGAAGATGTTCTTACCCGGGAATACAAACAAATATTACTTAGAAAAACAGCGTGTTTGTCTGTATGCGTGTGCGTGTTTATACATGCATGCATGTATAGGAGATGCAAATAACAATTCCAGTAAATAAAGACACACGGTGTTCGCTGCAGAATTTTGTAAGCTCTTTATTACTATTCTTCTGACGAAGAGGGGCTCTTGGTTGGAATTTTCTTTCCCTGATTCCTGTCCAGGGTCTAAATGCAACTCTGGATGCTCAGTCACAAATATAAGCAATCCTCGAATAATTGCTTGCACATGCAGTGGTAAAACGCGTAGGGTCCAGCGTTTACTGCCAATCATTGTGACTTGCGAAATGGTCAGTGTCTTGGGTTTTTCTCATCCCTGATCTTTTTTTTCTTTTTTTCTCTTTTTTTTTTTTTCCTTTTTTTTCCCCTTTTTTTTTTTTTCCTTTTTTTTTTTCTTTTTGTATACACAACGACTGCGAGATTTTCATGTTTGAAATATGTGGGCGTTCATTACCGATAATAGTAACGTAAACCAGGGTTCCTCCACCTCTAAGGGCAGCGACTAATTCGGGCCTGCTGGGCCCGATCCCGCCCTCTGCCCTGGGCGTTGAAATACAGGTTGTGTGAGCACAAGAGAGGGTGCAAGCCGGTCCCATTAGGCACAAGTCCTTTTCATTAACCCGCACTGACAGGTTGACCTCCAAATCATATTTCTCTCTTTTCAAAAATCCCTTTTCTTGCGTGTTTATGTCCTTTCACAAACTCCTAAGCGACGCCCCAGATACAGGATGCGTCTCATCCCTGGGACGCGGGATGCTCCAGCATCCCCGAGTCTATCCGAGAACGATACCCCTGTCTGATACGTTTGGTCCCGGGTCAATGACATCATGCACTCTAGAAATTCAAAGCCGTCTGGGCTTTTCAAGCCGTGCACCGGACGGTTGAGGGATGCGGTGGGCAGCCGGGAGAAAGGAGACGGGATCGGCACCCCGGTACTTAGGGAGCTGCGGGCAGGACAGACGCCGAGGGGGTTTCTCGGCCAGGGCAGCGCCTCAAAAGCAAAGGACGGGGCGCCCTTGGGGCGCTTTCGCGTGTCTGATTATTCCTTTGCTTTAATGAAAATTACGGAGGGAGATCCCGATGCTGCTGCACGGAGCAGGGATGGATAGGTCTGGCACCGGTACCGGGCACCTCAGCGGTGACTGAGGCTCCCGCCGCTGCCCTGTCGCCATAATCGTCCCACCGATTTCGGGCGCTCCTCCAAAGAAAGGTGCGGTAAAGAAGCAGACGAGCGGGCTCGCTGCCCAGGCACCGGTGAGGCGCCTCTCTGCCCCTGGCCTGCCCCCACAGGCTCTGGCCCGGTGTGGCCGCAGTGTTCCCAGTCAGCCAGCCCGGGAGTCCCCAGCAGATGTGTGTTTCCGACCACCCAGTGTCCGCACCTCTTCCTCGTTTCCATACCGTTTTCTCCGACCGATTCGGAGAAATTAGCTTAATTTGCAATTTAACTTAATTCACACAAGCCCGGGAGGGGGTGGGGGGAGGAGGGGGTAGCACAGCTCTGTTGTTCTGTTATCCCGACTCCCACCCTACTCTTGGCCCGGAGGAGAGGAGGGAGCTGGCGATAAGCGGCCCGGCGGCGACTGAGTGCCGGGGCCGGGCAGCGGGTGGCCCCGGCGGCGCTGAGCGGGCTCCGCTCCCCCGGAGCACCCAGCGGGGGGCAAGGGCAGCCCCTTCCTCCCGCTCGGCCCCGCCGAGGGGCTGGAGAGGCAGCGAGCGCAGGGCAAAACCTACCGATACAGCCCCACACACCGACTCCCGAAAAATATAAAATAAAATAAATTTTTAAAAGCGGGTAGAGGAAGAGAAAACCAGCCTCGGCACAGACTCCACCAAAATTCCTTTATTATAGCAATCTAGGAGAGTCCTGCTTGGCAGCAGAGTCCAGATAAATCGCTGCCTGACATGAAACTATTTTGGCAGGGAAAGAAAATGACATAAACTAGAGTTTCTTTTCCTTTTCTGTTCTTTTTTTTTTATTATTTTTTTTCACCATATTATTTGTGCACAAAAAAAATTGTAATCAAATTAATAAGTGTAAGATGGGAAAAAGGCTGGCGCTTTTTAGCGGTCTTTGAGCATAGTATTGGGAAAGATACCTTGAACTGCAGCGTTTTGCAACGCATGGAGCAAACAGAAAAGGCTACAACCCATTATCAGAAATCCTGAGTATTTATAAGCTGAGGAAGGAAAAGAGAGTTACATTTGCTCTAAAACTCGCTTTATAAAACTCATAAATAATTGCTGGGATAAGAGGAGAATATATACATATATATATATATATATATATATATATATACACACACACACACACACACACATATATATATATGCAAAAGATCCTTCTGGATGCTTTATCTAGAGATCCTCTTTCGCCAAAGTTAGTTAAGCAGTCATGATGCTAGCTTTGGAGACTGGTGTTCTGATCGATATCTCCTGTATATTTTATTACTTTTTCTCTGTCTCATGTTTTCCGTTTCCTTCATCATTTGAGATGTAATCGGAGCGGCCGCAGTGTCTTGTCACAGAGACTGTCACAGTTGCAGTCTAACCTGCAGTGCATCGGAAAGCTCGTACACAAACAGGGACAGTGTAAAGACACACACGCCCGTTTGCAAGCCAATATAACTTTCCGGCCCTGACAATGTCCACTTCTTCCCATCAAAAATATATGCAGCAAAACAAAGCTGGAGAACTGCTGCAGAAACTGGGTGGATTTCCAGGCTGCGCACTGCAGGCATCTCATCCCGAGCGGCGGTCCGGCCGCTCCGGGGCTCTGCCTGCACCGTCTGCCCGCGGCCTTCCTTACATTTAAAAATCCACACTGCAGACACATTCTTTCCTTGGGATAACACCATATATACACGTGTGCTTGTGCATATATAGATACAGATATCCATCAGCTGCTTAGAGGCATGTGTGTGTACGTATAAGATATATGTGTATATACATCAATTCTACATCTGGACTAGTTTTTCACTTTCGTACTCAGTTTACACCCAGACGCTCACGCATATGTGTATATGCTTATAAAAACCTCCGCCTGCATCTCTGTGCTCTGTGCACGTCTCCCCTCTAGGTCCTGCTCTACACACCCCGTCCAGCCGAACCGCGAGTCCGGCACTCTTCTTCCCCTTCAGCCTTTCCCCGACAGGCAGCTCCCGGGTACCGCGGCAGGCTGCTCCCTTCCTTGGCGGACGGCCTCATCCGCGGGGACCGTCCACTCCCTGCAGGGCATTCCCCGCCGACAGCCGGCAGCCCCACTCGCAAAGCCCCCGGCTCCCAACAAGCCGCCGTGTACCATCGGCAGCCCTCTGCACGCCGGGACCGCCCGAGCTCTGCCTGCCCCCTTTCCCCGGGCATTGAGTTGATTTTCGCCCTCTTCCCACCACCCAGCGCTGCCCCCGAGCTACCCCCACCGCCTCTGTACAGGAGAGCGCGTTAAGCTGCTGCAGAAATTGCACCACAGTTCTTTCTGCCTTCTTTCGCCGACTCCTCCATCTCTATCTTTCTCTTTCTTTAATTTACGACCTCTCGGCTCCTGTTGACACAGTTTTCCACACTGCCTATGTTGTAGAACTGCGTTGCAATATACGCCGAATCAGCCTAGGCGTCAGCCAGCACAAATAAGGGTGGGTGTTTGGTATTTCGCAGCTATTTAATAATGCTCGGCTCCATTTGAGGATGACAACAAATGCACCTCGCCTCCGAGTTTTCCATGAGTTCCGGCTTGAGATCCATTTTTCTTTTGTAATATCTTCAAGCTTACTAAAGCAAAACACCTAAATAACTACAGGAAATTTCCTCCTTAGCCTGGCCGTTAAGTAAACATTTAACTACTCCCTTTCCATAACTAAACCTGCTTTTCGCGGATGCCGGTCTTTTATACTGCAAAAGCGGGAATGCTGAGAAATATTTATATGTTTGTTAGTAAAAGCTAGAGAATTAGTTCGGAACACGCTGTAAAAAATATTCGGTTACTTACCGATCATACCGGTTCAAGAAGCATGAAACCGATTTCAGGCGCCTGAGTCACTCGGGTGAACGCTGGTGGAGGTGCATAGGCGCAATCAGTAAGCTGGAAAAGAATCAGTCAGAGTCGGGCTTATTGTTAATGTCTCAAAACAATTCTTTCAAAAGCATCCCCGTGCAAGCCCCGAGCTCCTCTCCCTCGCTCAGTCAGCAGGAGCGCGGCCGGAGCCAGCCCATGCTAAGCCGGCTCGCAAGCTGGGTGTCAGGCAAGGCAGAGATTCGCCTCCCTCCTCACGGGAACCAGCGATCCCGTGGTGTGTGCTAACCAGCAACACGGGTATAAGCCGCAGCGCTGCTGGGCCATGCCTGTCGGAGTCGGGCATCGATGAAGTGCCCTCCGAAGCCGGATTTATTTGTTCCTCTGCCGGACCGGCACAAAGCACTTTGCCAAAGCAACCTCAGAGCCTATCTAGCTCTCACACAGACTTTTGCCGAGAAACTTCTTGGATCCATACTGTACCTGGTTTGAGATTATCCGATATTTAAGTTTTAATGAGTTTGTAGGGGGTTTTTTGTTGTTTGGGGTTTTTTTCAATTTTTTTTTTTTTTTTTTTAACGCAGGTTTTACTGTAAGGCATCTGCTAAACACTTGCATTAACCTCTGCCTCCATGATAATTTTTCCCCCCTTGTTTTAATTACATTAGGGATGCGGAGGGGCAGCCAATCCTAAAAGAGGAGCTCGGCAATTAGCAGAGCGAACATCAAAAAGTTTTATTGCGGAGGGCGGCGGGCTCCGCCCCCGCCCCGGCCATTGGCGGCCGCCGCTTCTGACGACATATATTAACCCGAGCGGCCCTAAACATGTAGCTGTACATGGAGATCGGGCCGGGGAGCCCTGCCAGTGCCCCGCGCCCCGCCGCCTTGCCCGGCCGAGCGGCGCGGATGCCGCAGAGGAGCGCCGGGGCGCTGAGGCTCGCGGCGCGGCGGGCAGAGATGCGAGCGCCCGCCCAGCACTGACAGCCCCGCCGCCGCGCAGGGCAGAGCCAGCGCCGCCCGCCCCGAGCCGGGGGCGCATGGAGGGGGGCCGCGTGTAAGTACTACCCGGCCGGGCCGCGGCGGACTTGGCGAGAGCGGAGGGAAGCAAGAGGCGAGGAAGATCCCAGGCTGGAAAGCCAAGCCAAGCCATTTTGTTTTGGTCGACATCTCTCCGTAGCATTTTTTTTTTTTTTTTTTTTTTTTCTGTGCGCGCTTCCTCGAAGACCCGGCCCCGGGCGAGGAGGAGGAGGAGGAGGTGGAGGCACAACGCATGAGCGGCGGCGGCGGCGCCCGGGGAGGGGGGATCGCTCGGGCACCCGCGGGGACTTTGCAGCAGCGCCCTATGGAGAGGCAGCGGGCAGCGGGGCAGTGCTGAGGGGTGAGCGGCGGGCAGCATCTCCCGCCGCTGCGACGGGGGTGGGGGGCGGGCGGGGAGGGGAAACCTTTGTTTTGGGGCCCGGGGGGGCGGGGTGGGGTGCTCTAGGGAGCGGGGATGAGTCTTGTGGGCGGCTTCCCCCACCACCCGGTGGTGCACCATGAGGGCTACCCTTTCGCTGCCGCCGCCGCTGCCGCCGCCGCCGCCGCCACCCGCTGTGGCCACGAGGAGAACCCCTACTTCCACGGCTGGCTCATCAGCAGCCACCCGGAGATGTCCCCCCCCGACTACAGCATGGCTCTGTCCTACAGCCCTGAGTACGCCAACGGGGCGCCGGGCATGGACCACTCCCATTACGGGGGGGTGCCGCCCGGGAACGGCCCGCCGGGGCTCGGGGGGCCCCGGCCGGTGAAACGCAGGGGCACGGCGAACCGCAAGGAGCGGCGCAGGACTCAGAGCATCAACAGCGCCTTCGCGGAGCTGAGGGAGTGCATCCCCAACGTGCCCGCCGACACCAAGCTCTCCAAGATCAAAACTCTCCGTCTGGCCACCAGCTACATCGCCTACCTCATGGACCTGCTGGCGAAGGACGACCAGAACGGGGAGGCGGAGGCTTTCAAGGCAGAGATCAAGAAGACAGACGTGAAGGAAGAGAAGAGGAAGAAAGAGCTGGTCAGTGCTTCGGGACGGGACGGGACGGGGCGGGACGGGGCGGGGGAGCCGCGGAGGGGAGGCTGCTCGGCCGCCCGCCGGGGCCCCATCCGAGCGCGGCCGGCTCCCCGCTGGGCACAGTGGCCGGGGCACGTCCGTGGGGGCCGCCTCGGTCCCGCCGCTCCCTGGCCGTAGCTGCGGGCCAAAAGCGGGACCGTGCGCGGCTGCGAGCGGCTGGCGGCGTCCGGGTCCGAGCCGGCGGCCGAGAGCAGCCTCGGGGAAAAGATCGCCACACATCAGGGCCCCCGGGGAGGATATTCCCGGGCTGCTGCTTGTCCCGTATCCCTAACCGTGATCTCGCAGGGGGCAAGCCTCTGCTCTCTTAAATGAAAAGCTGAAGGCATGATTACCTGCTAAGCCCAGCCCAGCTTTCAGCCCTCGGCAAGTGCGAGGTTCTCAGCGAGAGGCTCTCCTGGCCCTGCACTCGGCGCTTCAACTTTTTTGATTTTTAACGGGAGAGTTGGTTAAGACGAGGCAGCGCAAGCCCAGTTTCGTGTAGGCCCCATGGCGTGTGACTGATTCCCGCATAAGTTAGCGGCCGCAAGTCCCATGTTCTGCCCCGGTACGTGCCAGTGCCCGGCTTCTCCCCGCAATCGGGGAGCGGATGGTTTAGGGGGGGCCTTATGGTAATCCCCGTGGATAGCTGGCGCCTCTGAGCCTGCAGCCCCGCGCTGCGGCCGCCACAGAGCAGCGGGGTGGCGCGGAGAGCGAGCCGGCCTCCGCAGGGCTCCGCGGCCGGGCGCGCACGGCGCGAGGCCGCTCCCACGGGCGGCGGCTTCGCCCGCGGAGAGATCCCGAGCGGGTCCCCGTTATGTCTCTGGAAGCCCGCAGGCCTCGCTGAGTTCGGCTGTCTCGTAGTTCTCGATCTCGAAGCAGAGCAGATGAAACCTAGAAAGGGGAGGAATATATCTAACCTTTTTTTTCTCTCCTCTCCCCGTTCTGTTTCCGTCTCTCCCCTCGCATCCTGTCTCCCCAGAACGAAATCTTGAAAAGCACAGTTAGCAGCAACGATAAGAAAACCAAAGGGAGGACTGGCTGGCCGCAGCATGTCTGGGCTTTGGAGCTCAAGCAGTGAGCACGGCAGGACTGGAGGAGCCGTCCTCTTAGTCTCGGTAGCGAGCTCTCCTCTGAGGACTCTTTGTATTTGGAATCATCCAGTTTATTTATGTGCAATTTCTCCCCCAACCCCCCAAAATGTGGATATTTGAAGGAGAGGGAAAAAGCATTCCATATATGAAGAGGAAACTCCAGCTTGGTAAGGGGTAATGTCTCTAAATGTTTTGTGAATGTTATTTGCTCTGTATAAAACACGTGGGGAAAACAGAATCATAGAAAAGGAAAAAAAAAAAAAAAAATCCCTCCCTGGCATTAGTGTGTATGTGAAGTGTATCTTTAATACTTGGCCTTTTGGATATAAATATTCATGGGATTATAAAGCTATATTTCAACAGAAGCAGTTGCACCAATGTTTCGATTGACTCGGTATTTAGTGTTGTAATTTTGTTGTGGTCGTTCGGTATTTGAAGATGTTTTCAACAGTTACTGGTTATGTGCACTTCCGTCCGTAAGGGAAAAAGTGGAATCTAATTAATATTGAAGGTGTAAACGTTGTAAGTACTCAATAAACCACTGTGTGTGTTTTTTACAAAACAAAAGAAAAAAAAAGAAAAAAAAAAAAGAAAAAAAGAAAATCCAAATCTTTTTATGTTTTATACCTCAAAATGTTTTGAATAACAGCGTTGTTTATGGCTTTTTTTTTTTTTTCATAATATTTAAAATATTCGGAAGTAAACTAAATTATAAAGATGGCTCCTAATTTTATTTTTAAACAAGTGACTGAATGAAAGGAGGGAGGGATCTCTCAGCCCCCTGAGTGCTGAACAGAAACCGGCGGTTCATCCGAATAGGAATTCCTTGTGGTGGTGTTCTCCATGCAGGAGACGTACTGCGAACGGGAAATGGGCAAGGGTGCAAACCCCGGCGGCTCAGGAATCGCAGAGATGCGCGGGTTTCGTGCCGTCCGAGCCCGGGCGGTGCCAGGCGCGGGCCCGGAGAGGGCCCGGAGGCAGGCGAGGGAGGCTGGGGAGCTTTGCTCGGAGTGATTATGTAGCAGGTAATTTTATGTCAAGAAAGAAAGAGCGAACAAGGCAAGGGATTTGCGGGGGTCTGGGGGGGGCGGGTGGGGGGGTGGTGCTGTAGGGACTGTGTAAGATTTACAATGAGCTACGGTGAACTTAATATTAACTTTGTGGTTCCTAAAACTCTCCTGGGTTGCACGTTTCCAGTACACTGCAGCGAGTATAATTATTTTAACCTTTTTTATCCAGCTGCAAACTGCAGCAGCCCAAGCTCCGGTTCTCTTTAGTATGTTCATTGCTTCCCCAACAGGATCTCTCTTCCTTTAAATACTTCGCCCTGCCTATAGAGTCCTTTGCAAGGGTCCCGGTGCCAGTCTGGTGACTTTTCTGCTCCCCAGTACCAGGGTGAGGTGCAGATTTCAGTGATGTGAAATGCACGGCATCCTTCTGTATTGTAGGTACACGGGGAAAAAAATTAAAGGTTTTCACTAAAGGAAGCTGATCTAGGTATTTTTGGTTCATTCCTGATTAAGGGCAAGGTTTTCCACCTTTTCCATAATAAAATTAAGGCTCGTATTTTAAACTTTTACATAAATCACATCAACTTAAACCAAGCTGGCTCTCTCTCCAGGTCCAGGGCTGCATACCTGCCGGCCTTCCCGTGCCACCGTGCCCAAGGAAGTGGTTCCCAACGAGACCCAGCAGTAAGCGTAGGTAGATGTGCAATTGCCCATAAAAAGATAAGGGAGCCCCTGCGCCGTTCCGCCGCCCCTGCTGACAGTGAGGAGGTTGCGGGGTTACAACAACCAGACAAAAGTGATGTGCCCTCCCTCCCGTCGGGTCAGGCAGCCCGGCTCTGCTCTCCGGCGTGGGTCTGTGTTTACAGACACTTGCCTCTGTTTATAATACTTGCAGAGAAGAATCTGCCCCCTTGTTTGCTTTTCCTTGCCTATTAGTTGCCCAGCTGATGAACTGGAGCTTCTCGCACTCTGCGTTCACTACTCAAATAATTTTATTTTTTTTTTGTAGCGGCACAGGGTAAAATAAAAGGGGTGAGGGGTGGCTGCGAATGCTGCGGTGGAGCACATCGTGGGCAGCCTCTCTGCAGACGCTGTGTCTTCCCTCGACCGAGTCACCGGGTCGCAATTCCTCCGGGGGATGCGCGGTAGGGCCCGCGGGCGGCTCCGATATCCAGTCTCCGGATAGCCTGTCCAATATTTCCCCATGAGTAATTTTCCGGTTTTGTAACGTCAGTTTATCAGAACCGAAAGCCCCCGTGAATCCGCTAAGGAGGATCTCTTTTAATTGCTCGCTAACGAGGATGTTGCTATTTTCTCAGGAGCAGCCATTCCCGCAGCTAAATCACAGGAGCCCTAGACAGACCGGAGCCGACAAAAATGTAGGTTTTGACGTTAAAAGCTAAATGGGGAAGCAGGAGGTAAATTGATGGTAGATGGGGATGTCAGTGCCCTGGCCTCAGCTCTCCGCCGGCGGAGCCAGGGCCTGATAACAGCAGAGCGCTGCGCCCCGCATCCTGCCCGCACCCGGAGGCATCGGCATCCCGTCCATCTGCCCTGGAATTCCTCGGGCCAAAACATTTTTGGGAGCTTTTACCGAGGTTAAAGGCACGTAAGAGTAGGGATAGCAGCCTTTCCCACTCTGCAACTTTTCTCTATGGGTGCAGGGAGGAAGAGAGAAGGGAGGGCAGGGCGGAGAGCAGCCGGGTCGCTGAAGCCCTGTCCCCTCAAATGGAGTCACGGATCCGTGTTTTGGGCTTGTAGCCTCCTTTCATGGCTAAGGGAGTGAGACCCCCGGCTCTCTCTCAAGAGAACACAGCATTTTAATTTTTTTTATCCCCTTGAAAAGGAAGAGCGACAAAACTCCCCCGGGTGACGTCCCGCCTCCCCTTCCCTCCCAAGGAGCGGCCCCTCGGTTCCCCGGGGTGCGGGCCCGGCCGCACGCCCGAAACAGCGAGGACCTCCCCAGCGGCTGCGTGTCCCCTGGGGGGCCCGAGGCAGACAGCAGAGCGGATTTTTAGAGCTAGTCCGGATTTTGGAAAGCCGGGACGCAGCGAGGGGGCGGCTCTGCGCTCCGCTGCTGGCAGCGAGCCTATCAGCCACTGGCAGTACTGAGTTCTGGGGGACTCTGCAGCATGCAGGACCTCGTTGCTATCGGATGTGCATGCCATGCCTGCACTCCTGCAAGCAAAAGAGATAAAAATGTGGCGGGGCCTTTTTTTCTTTGTTTTGCTTTTTTTTGTGGTCTGGGTTTTTTTTTTGGAGTTTTTTTGGGTTTATTAGTTGTTTTTTTTTTCACACATACTCCCCCTCTCCCGCGTGGTTCCCAGGAGCTCTTCTTTGCCCCAAAAGATTATTACAATAATTATTTCTCGTTTGATATCGTTGTCAAAGAGGTGCAGCGGGGCTTCTCGGCCAAGCCACAGACACCCCCAGAACAAGCGTCGGGCAATACGTGGGGTATAAACAGGACTGAGGGATGCCTGAGGATGAGGAGACAGCATGAACTTGAAAGATGGGAAAGGAGGTGGGGATAGAAGCTCAATAATAAAACCTCTAAGCAAAATATCCTCCTTTTGCGCTTGGAAACCTAACCTTAATCCTCCTTTTTCACACGTACTCGCCCAGCGACTCACAAATACCCCCAGAAGAAATCTCCAAGTAGCGATGGGAAGGAAACGCATTCCGCACGCCTACAGACATAATCCCCTCTGCTGTAACCAGGGGCTTATCAATGTTTTATATATTTTTAATTTGGGATTATTTTTTTTTTTCTGCGCGCCATGAAATATGTGCCTTTGCAAAGCGGTTCCGATCTTTTCTATTTCTAATTGGCCAATTACTGTTCAGCTGTTTCAGCTTGTCACCTACAATGGAGAGTAAAGCAGACTTGTTATCTGAATTATATATTCACATAAATTCTAGCAAAGCCGGGCGAGGCCAGCGGATTTCTGAGGTTCCCTGTGTCTCTCTCTTCCCCTTCCAAACCAGCGTGGTGTGTGTCTCTCTCTTCCTCGGTTTTCCCTCCCCCAACCCCATTTTCCTCTAGAAACACCATTGCTTTGATGATGCGATTTTAGAGCATTGATTACAAATTTATTCTCAGACACTATATAAGTCTTTATATCTGCTATTAGAGACATCTGGGAATGATTAGAGCCGTCCCTCCCCCGGCTCTGCTCCCTCTATCTTGCAGCGAGGAGCTAGAGACATGTTGACGTCAGATCAGACGGCTCGGAGCCATCCTGCTCTCCACTTGGGTGTAATCACGGCGACGCTTTCCAAGCCCCGGCCCGGCAGCGCCCGCCAGCTGGGATGCGGGTGCAGTGGCACTCCAGCCCCGGGGCTCCTCGGTACAGCCCGCTTTTGAACTCCGGAGGCTCCGGCTCTTCTGAGTTTGCCGCCGAGGTTGTTTGTTTATTCGTCTGTTTGGGACTTGGAGAAAGCAAAAGCGGTGCATTCCCCGGGCGGGGTTACTCCCCCCAGCCCCCGGCCCAGCGCTTGCTTTATCTCAGCCCCATTTCTCCCGGCGCATTCGCTCACAGCATTGTCTTCCAAAATAAATATCGAGCCAGGCAGATTTCCACCTTATGTCTTGGCAAGGAGAAATTAGCCAAACAGAGTGCGACGCTTACGTGCGGGCAGTCGCAGGCGCGCTGACACCCCGTTATCCAAAGTGGTAGTCGGGTTTCGAACGAGTCGGGAGAGATGGAGGCTGCTGGAAAACAAGACGATTCCCTACCCAAACGGCAGTGCTGCTGGCAAGGAGATGGCTTTGCACCTGCTATTAAATCGTAATGAGTCGCCTCTAATTGCGGGCTGACGGTAACGCTGAACAGCCAGCATGGAAGCCTTGGCTCAGCAGGACCCAAAACCACGTTTGATACGCTTATTTTGACAAACCTTTTACTTCACCGTTTTCTTTTTTTTTTTTTTATGTTTCGTATCACTCTATTTTTTCCCCCAAGGAGGTAAAAGAATAATAATTGAATAAATACAACTTAATCCTCCGCTGGCTGTTCGCAGTCTTGGACGGCTGACACTTGTCCAGCTGTACATTACAATCGGTGCTACTACCAGGAAGGAGGGGCGGGGGGGTGGATGAGAAAGCAGTTGATCTCGTCTCCAGAGGAAAAAGATAATGTTAGACAATTTATCCGAAGGATTAAATTCTCGCGGTAAAATACGCTTGCCAGGAAGAGGGAGAAAAGAAAAACAAAGCCCTGTGTGACCCTAAAAATAAATTAAAAAATACTTCAATTTCTTTGTTCCAGCGGAATAAAATAAAATAAACCCCCTAAGATACCGCAACGCTCCTCTGTGTCTATCTGTAATCTCGAAAGGAAAAGGAACATTTCCTTTCTGAATCAGTGCAAACGGTATGCTATGAGCTCGGCTTCCCACCACAGCCACCGACCCAGGGGGTCGGGCGGGAGAAGTGTATTTTTAAAAAGCTGTTAAAGTAAAGGGGGAAAAAAAATAAATAAAAGCTGCGAAATCAGCCCTAACAAAACAAAAACAAAAACAACCCAACAACAACGAAAAAAACCACAACAACAAAAAAACCCAAAGCCCAAACTAAACAAAAAAAAAAAAAAAAAAACCCACAAAAAAAAACACCCCAGCAAAATCCTATTTCTATTCTTCATGGAAGACGTGTGACTGGTGACGGCTCTGCGGCAGGGCTGGGGCTGGGGCCCCGGCAGCTGTCCCCGGGCAGTCAGTCCCTGTCCTGAGGCTGGAGCAGTCTCGCCGCGGCAGAGGCCGTGCGGATGCTGGCGGAGCCGGGCCGTGTGCTGCGGGCCCGCCTGGGAACAGCAGTGATGTGTTAGCGAAACAATGGAGATCAGCCGGCACGCATCTCGGAGCCCTTCGTTTGCCCTACCCGTGCAGGCTGTGCAAAGCAGAAACAAGCCCCTCCGTTGCCCAAAGGACGCGGGAGAAAAATGTACAATTCTATCTTAATGAATCGTTCCGCCGGTCCCGTCTACTGAGGAAACGTGGGGGTAATAGAGAGGCCGACTCTCCTATAGGGGTCTCTATTTGCATGCCGTATGTGCCTATAGGCTGCAACAGCTATAAGCGTATAATGAGCTTCTTAAAAAAGATAAATACGTGTTCAAATCCAGAGGAGTTTTCTAAAAGTGGCCTGAAAGACAATGAAACGTCCTGCCAGAAAATACAGGAGGCGGACGAGATTAAAAATAATAATATTAGCTCCCCACAAGCCTCTAGCCTTCGCAGAGGCGCTGGCAGCGCTGCCCGAGGGAGGACCCCGGCAGCT
The DNA here is from genome assembly GCF_971803275.1 of Cyanistes caeruleus. Lineage (NCBI taxonomy): Eukaryota > Metazoa > Chordata > Aves > Passeriformes > Paridae > Cyanistes > Cyanistes caeruleus. The sequence continues at coordinate 36,150,651 of NC_141705.1, forward strand.
GGGGGGGCCCGGGGGTCGCTGGTGTCTGGAGCGGTCTGGCAGGAGCGAGCAGCAGCGCACTGCTCGGCCTTGACTGCCTCTCTCCCAAATCTGGTTTTCATAGAGCCGCGCAGTAATTACCTAAAGCCATAACTGTCTCTGAAATTATTCATTAAAGTCATTCCCGGGAATCTAGCGGCGCTAGAGCCTACATTTACAGCCTGTGCGCCCCCCGAGCGTGCCATCGTCTGTCGCCTTGCGGCCTCGGCGGCCGAGTGCTCAGCATCGCCGGGAGGAGGGGGAGACAGGATTGATCTCTCTCGCCTTCCCCTCGGTGTATTTGTTTGCGGGGGCTCAGGTTGCTTTCCCCCTTTTGGCAAAGGAGAGCGATGCAAGCCGGCAGATACCTTGGGAGCGAGGAGGGTATTTTGGGGAGTTGCAGTGTTGTGCGGAACATCATGTCTGTGCCCTGTGGTGCTGTCAGCGGTGACAGATCCCAGATGCAGTCGCTACTGTATGGCAGATTGAGTTTCTCAGCAGAAAACTCTCTCCCTCCCTCCCAAACGTCTTCAAAAACCTTCTCCAGATACTGCGGGTCACTTCGGCTCAAACGGGGAGAGAAAGGGGGGAAAAAAGGCTTTTCTTCTCTCCTCCCTCTCTCTTCCTCCCGCCGGATCTCTCTGGGGTGCGCGGGGGGCTGTGACCGGGCCCGTGTGCACCCGAGGCCCGAGGCGACCCCTCTCACCCTGGTCGTGCCGGGAGCCCGTCGCCGAGCACGGGGACCGTGGTCCAGGTAAGCGGGGGGCGGCGGGGAGCGGGGCCGGAGCCGGTCCCTCCTCCCCCGGTGGGATCTCGCTGCCTGAAAGGAGCTGCCCGAAGCTGGGTGGCTGAGGTGTTCCCTTGTTCCGGACGCGGGGATGGGGTGGGAATGGGGGGACAAGGCAAGACCTCTCGCAGTGCCCCGCCCGCCCAAAGCTCCCGGTCCGGCGGGACTCGGGCTCCCGGAGGGGGTAACGGAGCGGCGTGACTTCGGGGACTTTAAACGGGGGACCGGAGGAAGAGCGGGAGGAGTAGGGGAAGGCTGGCCGGCAGGGCTGGGAGCACAGCCGGCCGGCTTGCCAGGAGCCAGGAGGACGGGCCAAGAGAGAATCCGCAGGGGCCGGCAGCCGCTGTCCCGGTAAGCGGAGGAGGTCGGGCCACCCCCCAATCTTCCCTCCTCTTCGCTTTTTTCCACCTCTTCACGTAAATGCAAGAGGCTCGTGTTTTTAACAGCCCGGTCTCTCCGAGACATATAATGACTTTCAACATTCCTGTCCTCCCACCTCCATAAAATATTGATGCCCCCCGAGCCCCCAAATCAGAGGCCAATTGGCTGTGGCGTCTCCTGGAGTTCTTCTCCCCCTCCGTGCAAATGGGTCATGCTCCAGAGCTCGTTGTGCACCGTGGCTGTGTAGCCCTCTCCTCCCTGCCTTAGAGGAGCGATGCCCGTGCAATGTATGGCACCGGAGGGGGGACTCCCGTCCGCGGATGAGCCCTCAAAACACTTCTCAGGATGGCGGGGAAGGCCCTCTGCTCCCGATGGGCGATTTGGTGTGGCAGCCCTGGGGTCGGAGCACCCCTTGCCAAGCGCCTCGGACCTCATTCCCCCTGATTTCCCTCTGGGTGGGAGCAACCTCATTTTGTTCGTGCCTGATGGAAACGCTTTCAACTAACCCCGCTCTCGGTCTTTCCTTCCCCAAACGAATCGAAAGGCAATCGCACACCACCTCCCCCACTTTTCCTCTTGTCTTTTTTTTTTTAAAGGCAACTCTTGCCTTTAGCAGAAGTATAATTGTGACCCTGCCTGATCCACAGAGCCTCCTGTTGGGAGCAGTTAGCTGTGGTTGCATTAGGCCAAAGGACCTCCCAAGTGGCGGTGGCCTGGGTGTCATAGGAAGGGACTCTGCACATTGTCCATTCTTTCTCATCAAAGTCCCAGGCACCGTGGAGCCAACAGTTTGGTGAAGAAGGAAAATAGTAAATAAGTCTTTCCCCTCCCTTCCCAATCCAGCAACCTCGAGATCTTCCTGGGATGTGGAAAAGGGAACAAACTTTTTCATAACTTCTGCTCTACGGTGTGATTTACACTTCCGGCTGCTCTGTCAGAGTGGCAGTAATTTACAGCCTGATAAAAAAGACTTTAACAACAGCAGAACATGTTCAAGTGGTGGATTACTATGCAATTTTTTATTTTTTTTTTTATTTTTAAATAGGACACAGGCAAGAAATAAAAGTTCGGTTTCCTGCCTTTTTCCACCATGGCTGTTTGAAGAGTCAAATGGGTTGAAGTGTAGGCAAAAGAAAGAAAAGAAAAAAGGGAAAAAAGAAAAAAAAAAAAAAAGAAAAAAGATAGGAGCAGTCTGAAGAAAACAGACGTGAAGTAAATCCTGGGCTTTTGTTTAGATGTTGTATATTATACATCCACGTCTCTCCTATCTCTCTAAGGTTTTCGCTTAATGGATACTTCTACTATTGTGCTCTCTGGCCAAACCCTACTAGTCTTGCCCCAGGGATTGCTTTCATTTAGCCAAGTAGCTATTGTGTTTAAACAATTTCTTCCCTTTAATAATTCATTTCTTCTCCGGAGTCTAAAATCGAGTGGGTCTGGTAGCGTTTATGAAAGGGGAAGCATCTTTTATTCAGTTCTAAAACCGGGGTAATAGCGTTATCCCTTCTTGAGGAGCATCCAGCCAGACTTCTTCACCAGGGCAGGGCAGGACGGGTCTGGAAACTAATGTACAACATCCCTATCCTGGTAGGAACGATAAAGTTTAGTAAATTACAAATATGTGAATTTGGCAGACAGTTAGGGATGAAAATGATCAAACGATTTAAAAAAATAAAAAAAAAAAAAAAAAAGAAAAGGCAAGCAATGAATAAACCACATGTAGCAGTTGCCGCTTTCATGGCTTTGGTAATTATTTACACCTGAATCATAGTTTACTCCAGCCACGGTTTCAAAAGTAAACCTTTAAAGAATTTAATTATTTCCAGTTTTCTGCAATAGAGACGAAAAAAAAAAAAAAAAGGAAAAAACCCACGAAAAAAAAAGTAGGTTAGTGAGCAACTGCTGTCTCCCGAGCTCTCCTAAAAGGCTTTATGTGCATTTCCATCCCAAAGGCACAAGCAACCCTTCTGCGTCCCCTCCTCCCATCCATACAGGAGCGCCCACTGTCATCTGTGCATGTATTTATGGCCTAATGAGAGAGTCCTGAAGGTCACATGGGACGGTGCCGCTGCATTTATATATATATATATATATATATATATGTGTGTGTGTGTGTGTGTGTGTGTATGTGTATATATATGTATATATATGTATTATATATGTATGTATGTGTGCGTGTGTGTGCGTGTATGTGTATGTATATCTATATCTATAGATATGTGTATATCTGTATATATGTATATATATATATAATGTGTATATATATATATATGTGTGTGTATATATATACACACACACACTTATATTCATACATTTGCCTATGTGTATGTGTTCAGTCGAGGCACAGTGTTGAAGCACGTGTGGGTGAACTCCCTGGCTCCTTCCTTCAGCTCTGTAATAGCTCTGTTATTTTTACTAAACGATCAGGATGGCTCTACGTGACCCTTCGTCATTTAAAACCATTTTCTATCATTGCACGTGTGCCGGGGGGGGATGGATGGGGAGAGGGGAGGAATCGACAAGTCATTGAGAATAACCGGGAAAGCCTGTGATGTATAGCACGTTTTATCTTTATTTAGGCACACGTTCTCCTCGGGATGGCCTGAGTTTCCAGGCGCGACAAGGGCATGAAGCGCATCCATCCTCGGGGAGGTGCAGGCAGGCTTGGGGAGCTGCTGTGGCCGGGGGACGGCTGGGCTAGCGCAAGGGCAGGGAACCCTCTCGTTCCCCTGCTGCTGTTTCCTGCGTGTGAATTCCGCACTTTTGGGAGAAATTTCAAACAAAGAAAAATGAACAAAAGGCTGTTCTCCGTTGCCGGAGCTCCTCAGCAGCACTGGCTGGGGAGTGCGCGGTGGGCGCGGGCAGCAACCCAGGGGCTGGGACCCCCTGTCTCCGCCGAAGCCCCTCCTGCCATGGTACTGCGGTGAGCTGCCAGCTGCCAGCACTTTCTGTGTTTTACTGCTCCCCCTCCTTGAATCCACCGCACTTCCCGGGTCGGGGCTGCCTTGGCATCCTTCGGACAGCATCCTGGAGTGCACCGTATCCCGGGGCAGGGCTGGGATTTAAAGAGCTCTGAAGAAGGCAATTTGCTTTTAGGAAACCGGTTCTGGCTTTACTCTGGTGGGAGTCCCGGGGGTAAAAGGGAGGGACGCGTGGTTTGGAGCTCAGGCTCCTGCAGGCGGGGGTGTGTCCGTCCCCGGGCACGGCGGCCGGGCAGGGGGTGCCGGTGGGTCCCGGCGGGAGCTCCTCGGGCACACGGCACGCACGGGCGGCTGCGGGAGGAGCCGCTGGCCGGGCATCCCGGGGCTGCCCTCCTCCCAGCCCCTTCCCTCTGCCCGGGCATCCCGGGGCTGCCCTCCTCCCAGCCCCTTCCCTCTGCCCGGGCATCCCGGGGCTGCCCTCCTCCCAGCCCCTTCCCTCTGCCCGGGCATCCCGGGGCTGCCCTCCTCCCAGCCCCTTCCCTCTGCCCGGGCATCCCGGGGCTGCCCTCCTCCCAGCCCCTTCCCTCTGCCCTGCCCGAGTCTGCGCTCGCCCAGCGGGGGATGCTAAAGGAATGGAAAAATTATCTCCACACGCCGTTTTTAAACTTTCTGGAGCTTCCCCAGAACAAGCGGCATCCTCAAATCATTAGATCTGTGAGGGTTTTATACGCACTCCCTCTCCCAGAGTAACGCGCTGCTGGTGCATTAAGCAGTAGCTGTAGGAATATGTGGACATAAACATATATGTGGGGCATGGATTGAAAAGCTGTGCATCACCTTGGGCTAAGGGCTCACTCCTCAGGGGTTTTTTGGTCACTGACTCCTCCTCTGTAAAACAGCTGTTAGAAACTGTGTTCCCCGAAGAACAACGAGTTCGGGATGTTTTTTTTAAATTTTTTTTCCCCCCTGCTCTTGGCTGAAAGAAGGGAATATCGTGCTGGATACAGGGAGGCGAGAAGGGACAGTAACTAACTGAAACTCATTTTCTAGAGGTATGTCACCTCAAGTATGTGCTTCATCATACTTTTTTATTTATGATGGCCGATCATTTTAATACATGTCCAGTCATTTGCAATTACTCGCGAGTCTTTCTTATTTTTGAAAACAAAGGTATTTTTTCCTTGTCCAACCCTAAGAAGACGTACCCAAACATAAGATTAAAAACATACATCTTATTAAAGACGGGCGGCGCTGGTTCTCACTGCAGCATCTCATTAAAATCGACCAGAAAATAGAGATTGAAACATTATAAGATCATAGAATATATTTCGAATGTAAGATATATAATCATAGAAGGTGTTTAAAACGGTAACATAATTATTTTGGTTTTTTTTTTTCCTTTGGTTGTTGTTATTTTTTAAAGCAAAGTGGTCATTTTATGTAATGGTCTACACACACGTGTGTATATATATATATGTGTGTGTGTATGCATATATGTGTGTATATACATTTCCTTCTCCCCGAAGAGAGCTCTAACACCTCCAGCACCTGTTGCAAGCCACAAAAGAGAAGATCACACTGCGAATTCTTCCTGCGATTTTATTTATTTATTTACTAATGATAAGAACTCTTCTGGGACAAAACAGCTACTGGAAAACTTTACTAAGTAAACGTCCACCTTAAATATCTTCGAGGTTCAGTTAATTTTACGTTGGGATGAAAAACGTGCCTGTTCGATCCCGTATTTCCCAAGCAGGACACCTCCGAGGAGATCCCTGGCAACCTTTTCTCTATTTTATTAAATTCTATGGAAACTACATAATGAATATGCTTTTTATGTTGACTCGCTGAACCGCAGGGCGAAAAGCATGACAAAATTAAAAAAGCTTGCGGGGAGAGTCCGAAAAAGTGCCATGTTCTCCTTCGCCTGGTTGGGGGTTCTTTCCTGGGGCTGTCCGCACCCATTGCAGCGAGGGCGGCCCGGCGGGGCTGCCGTGGCACCAGGGGGTGCAGCAGCAGCCTGGGTACCCGCGGAGCCCCCGCACACCGGGCGGTGCCACCCCCACCGACCCCCAACCCCGCCAGAGGCACCCAGTGGAGGGGGTGAAGCCGCCCTAATTATTTTCCCCCTCCCAGATGTTGTCCTGGAATTTAAAGGGCTACACAGCTGGGGTGTGTTGTATCCTATCAATTCATAACAAGGAGGCATTTTGGGAAGGCTCGTCGGGATATTTATTTTAAAATGTGTGCTGAAAAGATATATGCTGGGGGAGGAGGGACAGGGTTGGGCGTCTCGAGTTTTGTTTCTAAGCCAACACGGCACAGTTCGAGCTGTGAACAAATGGTTTCCAGAGAATAGTTATTTTCTCTTTCTTTCCCCTGCAAGAAGTTTGTTTGAAGTTCCCGGAGTTTTTAATGTTAAATAATATTAATACCAAAATGAATACTTTGGAGCTTGTTGTTTTAATTCTGAAAAGCTGGTATGTGTGGGTTTCTTTCTTTCTTTCTTTCTTTCTTTCTTTCTTTCTTTCTTTCTTTCTTTCTCTTTCTTTCTTTCTTTCTTTCTTTCTTTCTTTCTTTCTTTCTTTCTTTCTTTCTTTCTTTCTTTCTTTCTTTCTTTCTTTCTTTCTTTCTTTTCTTTCTTTTCTTTCTTTTCTTTCTTTTCTTTCTTTTCTTTCTTTTCTTTCTTTTCTTTCTTTCTTTCTTTCTTTCTTTTCTTTCTTTTCTTTCTTTTCTTTCTTTTCTTTCTTTTCTTTCTCCTCCTCTCTTCCCTACGTTCTTGCTTTTCTTGTTTTCTTTCTTTCCCCCCTTTCTTGCTTTCTTCTAGATTTCCCTCTTTATCTCTCGCTTTCTCTCTGTCTTGTTCTGTTACCTTCTTCCTCTCTCTCTTTTCTTCTATCTCTCTTATTGCCTCCCCCCTCGATCGCGCTATTTTTTCCCCTTTTTTTTGGAAACTTCTTCTTTCAACCGGACTATGTTCGGGATATTGTTGCTAATAACTCAATAAATAAAGCAGCCTCCTGTTAGGACAATTTCCAAGCCGAAGCAACACTTCATGCGTTAAAATGCCCCTTGAGGAAAAACAAACAAAAAGAAAGAGACGAAAGCCTTTAAGAGCAGGATCGCTGTCCCTTGCGGAGGTGTGGGAGGGGCGCACCTCGCCCCCAGCCCCACTGCGGCGCAGCCCTCGGTGTCCCTGGCACCCCGATGAACGCCGCGGACACTTCTCCAGGGGAGGAGGGCTTGCAGGATCAGCCCTCAGCGTAAATCACCGGCAAACCCTCTGCAGGGCCGGGGGCACGGGGATGGGCAGCTCGGCAGGGCGCTGCGCTTCCCTCCGCCTCACTTTTCTTTCTTTCATCTCTGCCAGCGCGTTAAAACCATTGCCAAAATAGCGAGGGGTCACGTCAGCTCTTTGCGGAGGCTGAACCGCCTGATCACCTTCGACTCAGCCGGGCTGTCCCGGCGGCTCCTGCCACCCTGCCCCTCGCTGCTGCCCGGGAGCCTGGCAGCCGTGCAGCCGGGAGCCCCTCGCTGCTGCCCGGGAGCCTGGCAGCCGTGCAGCCGGGAGCCCCTCGCTGCTGCCCGGGAGCCTGGCAGCCGTGCAGCCGGGAGCCCTCGGTACCCCGGGCAGGCGTCGCCTAACGCGGGGCCAGCGTGAGAACAGCGCCGTCCGCTGCCTCTGGGCACATCCTTCTTTAGAAATGGAGAGGAAAACGAAGGAGCGTTGGTAGGGGGATCGTAGAGAGTCAGACTCTGAAGCCGGTTTGTTCCTCTGCAGATCCTGGGAGAGGTTTCATTCCGGCCGCGGGGAGCCGTCCCCAGGCGGGAGCGGAGCGGCTCCGCCTGCCCCGGGAGGGCCGGAGGAAGGGGGTGACAGCCGCGCTGGGAGAGCTCCCTCCCCGGCTAGAGAGAGCCCTGCGCCCTTCTAATCGCTTGCATGTGCCGCTCCGAGCAGCGGCAGATACCGTAACAACTCGCGTGTCGTAAATTACAGGGACCTCACCCTGGCAGGGGGATGCCGAGGAGGCGTCCGGTTTGTCTGCAGCTCTGGGAGGCACGGGAGGAACCGGCCTCGCTGCTTCCCTCACTTCCCTTTCCCTCTCTCCCCCTCAGCCGGCTCCTTCACGGAGGGTGATACCGCAATGACTCACTAGCACGTTTCGGTGCAAGGGAGACTTTTTGTCTCTCACCCCCACCCCTTCTTTTTTTTTTTTTTTTTTTTTTGAGTTGTTAACTCCAGTTTATGATCGAAATGTTACCCTCTGCGTTTTGTTTCGTTCTGGCTGCCATTGGTTGGCCTGGGTTTAATCAGAAGGAAAAAATGCTCGCCACAAATGTAGCTATTGTTTGGCTGGAGAGACGGGGGCCGGGCGAGGAAAGCAGGGAGAACGGGACACCGTGAATGATAGTGACGGTGGCACCAGCCACCTCACGGGGTCCCGGTCCTGTGCTCAGCCCTTCCGAAAACAGAGCTCCCTCTTCCCCCAAGCCGCCCGCAGCAGTGTGCAGGGGAGCCGGGGGCATGTTATCTCAGGAACATAATGCTAATAAATGTGCTCAGATGTTGGACATTCCCCTTGCCTGTTTTATAGGGTTTCGCTGGTGGTGCTTAATGGGCTGGGTCACCGGGACTGATGCTAGCAAGGTTATTAGGATTAAGTAACCTAATGAATCGTATGGCCATTAGCGGGCTTTGAAAGAAGGTAGTTTTCCCTGTAACCTGGTCTCCCGTCTCTTAACAGGGGCAATTATTTTTAACTGTCTCTCAATCACAGGTCGGAGGGGGGCTTTTTTTTTTTTTTTTTTTTTTTTTTTTTTTAGTTTATCTTATTTGTTTAAGACCTCTCTCTGATGCTTAGAAATTGATTTCTCCACAGAAGGAGCCTGTCATTTTATCCCGGGGTTTCTCGGAAACGCTGAGCGAGCCAGACGCTGGGTGCCTATCCCCTCCGCTGGCCAAGTGCATCACTGGGGACGCGGCTCCGCGAGTGCTAGAGGAGGATTTGTACTTATTTTTCCCAGAGAAGGGTTTTTCTTTCTGTGTCTTTTGCCTAAGCCAGGTAAGCGATGCGACGCTCGGTTCCCCTTCCAGCGGCTCGCCCCGCACCGCTCCCTCCCGGGGAGCCCTTGAAGGATCCTTCCTTCAATGGGGCTTCACCCCCCCGCATTCGGGCACCGCCGGCACCCGCGGGCCACCGAGCCGAGAAGGCCGGGCGGCGACAGAGGAAGGCCGGCAGCGCCGGAGCCTGCAGCTGCCTTCTCTCCCCGGGGCAGCCATGGTCAGGGCGAGCACACGTCATCAGTAGCTAGCTCTTGTCCATCTGCTGTCTTCTATGGCAAAGAGAAACCAACTATTATTATTATTATTATTATTATTATTATTATTAATAATAATAATAATAATAATAATAATAATATCATCCTCATTATCTTTATAATAATCATTATCATCATTATCCTCATCATTATTCTTATATTTTTGGCCCCAAGGTTAAAGATTATTTTTCCAACTTCGGTGTTTTCCTCCCTACCTCCCCCCCGAGAGAAGGTAGAGTTTGGGTGTGGACGCAGGTTACATATTACATTACATATCGTAATGTTTCTTCGGGGGGGGCGGGCCAGAGATGTGAATATCCGCTTTAATTAGAACAAGTGTTGACTGCTGGTTCAGTTTGATCAGGTCTGAAATATTTGCACCGTGATCATTTTCCGGACCTTTCAGACTTTTAAAAAAACCCAAAAAACCCAGATATACTGGAGAAAATTTTAGAAAGGGAGTAAAACCCGCCAAGAAGTTGTTGGGAGAAGAGTCCTTTATCCGGGCGCCTCTGGTGCCTGTGCCGCAGAGCCGCTTGCGGCGGGGCTGGGATGAAAGAGCGCAGGGGTGTGGGGCGGCGGCTGGGGGCACAGCAGGGCCCAGCCTCAGCTCCCGGAGCAAAAGGAGATGGGAAGACCTTGCCTGGCGAGGCCGGGTTCCCTTGTGAAGAGCTACTAGCCCCGAGCGGCATGTCCCGCGCCCAGCGACGTGGCGCTGGCAGGGTGACAGGGGTAGCGGGCTGGTGGCAAAACGCCATGCCGTGATTTCCACCCATAAAAGCTCACGGTCAAGCTGCGAGGGACACGGCACCTGCCGGGCTGTCTGGCTCCCAGCCGCCAGGAAGGGGCTGCTCCTCGGGGGGCCCCTGCGGCAGGAGCAGCGCAAGGTGGCCGCCAGTAGAGTAGAGGAAAGCTCCAGCCCGCCTGACTTGGAAAGAATCCACTTTCCCACAGCTTTTTCAATCCCCAATACTTTTCACACCCTGTTAGGAGTTAATACCGCCGAAACCGCTAAACGCTTCCATGCCTGAAGGTAGGGCCCGGCAGGGGCTGCGCCTGGCGGCCCCCGGCCCCGGGCAGGACGGGCCGCAGCACCGGCAGCGCCGCCAGCCCGCCGAAAGCGCTCGCTTCCCCGGTGGAAATTCCTCGGATGCTTCCTACTTAGGCTGCTTCGGGATAACTTTCTTTGAAAGGGCTTCGGCGGGCAAGGGAGGGGAAGGATTCCCCGGATACCTTTTGGGGAAGAGCGGGGCGATACTGCCGGAGCCGCTCCAGCTGCCTGGGTAATACTTCAGATGCCAGTCTCTCGGCGTGGAGAGCTGGCTGGGGTCAGCTATGCGGCCTGGGCTCTGCAACCAGCACCTCCGGACGGCAGGGAAGCCACATGGAGCCGGGGAGAGGCGGGGGGGAGGGTGGGAGTGTATCAAAGCCAGAATGGATCTTACCTGTAGCTAACGTTTTCTTGTTTGGTTGTTTTTGGATTTTTTTTTTTTTTTTTCTATGGGGGTTATTTTTCGGGTTTGGTTTAGCCTCACACCTTGCACCCGTCCCGGTGGCCGGTCCCGCCCCAGCCGGCGGGCGGTGTCCCCGAGGGGGGCGGAGGGCAGCAGCCGCTCCGCTGGCTCCGCTCCGGCCGTCGCTGAGCTCGCCCCAGCGCCTCCGCTCTCCCGCAGGGCCAAGGGCAGCGACAGGGCCTCTTTTTCCCTGAGCTCACAGGGACCGTGCGATAACCGACCGCGCCACGCAGGAAAGAGCCGATCGGGGGAACACTTCCCCTCCTATTTTCCCAGTGAAGTAATCGCTGGAAAATGCCGGCTGAGATTTCTTGCCACTCCTTTCCAAACCTGCCTACACCGTCCCCAGGAAAACCGCTCGGCTGGGCTCTCCCCAGCTCGCAGCAAGAGCACTTGTCTCTGAAAAGCACAAAATTCACCCAGAAAACCTAACTGCAATGTTCGGAGGTCAGGCCAGCTGTGCCCAGCCTTCCAAGCAGTGGGACATGTAGGCTGTCATTCAGAGCCTGAAGGGATTTGTTCGGCGTGTCTGTTTTCACAAAGCAAAAGGCTTGGCCCCGGCGTGAAGCGAGAGCATTTCTGGAGTCCAGAGTTGCCGTTCTCCCCTGCAGCCCTCCACGCACAGGGATGCGCCTCTTCTTTCACCCCTTAGCTCAAAATCAGCTTTCAATTTGTGGTAATGCCGGGGAAGGTTGGGACACCATGTCGGTGGGCACCACTTGTGCGGGATGTACCTTTGGCTAGATCGTCCCCAGCCCCCGGCGAACACTCTCAGCCGTGTGAGCTTAGCAGCATCCCTCATCTTGGCGTTTGCTGTCCGTTCAACCCCCTTAAAATCTTGTGGCGGGAGAGGGAAATCCATCGCTAAGGCGCCTTGGCGGGACACTCCGCAGCCCTGGTTAGGCTTTTTCCCTCACTATCGGAAAATGCCCTGCGGGCTGGCAGCGGAGGGTTCCGCACGGGGAGGAACTGCGGCTGCGGTGCCAGGACAGCTCCCGAGGCACAGGCTCGTTCCCAGGCGGGAATAGGAGGCTGATTCCCAGGCGGAGGACGCGATTTCCCCGGCTGTCCTGTCCCTGCCCGGGACACGCACAGCCCCCCTGGCAGGTCCTGGCCGGCTGGAGCCTCTCCCCGGCGTTCCTGGGACCGGCGGGGTCTCACCCGGCTTACATCCCTAGGGCTGTGCTCGCAAAGTGGCAGCTCTCCCACCTCTCCTTGCTTCCCCCCATCGCCCGCTGGTGTCCAGCTCCCGCTGCCTCCCCGTGTCCACCCAGCCCGATCCGAACAGCCCACGCCCTCGGCCCCCTCAGCAGGGCGGATGTCCGTAGAGGAGAGGGCCACCTCCTCCCTGAGTTCCTCAGGCCTCGGCAGGCCTCTAAATCCTGTCAGGGGCCTGCGCTGGCCTGTGCTACACAAGCCATGCAGACCCCTCGCCACTCAGGTGTAACTACCAAGGGTCTCTCTCCCGGCCTGCTGCTGGCCGGAGCCCTGGGATAGGTGCAAACCGCACCCATCCCGGCCATGAGTGCGTTTCATCTCGGCGGTACCATTTATTTAAATAGCGCATGGAGCGCCAAGCCGAGAGCTGGGAGGACCTTCAGGGAAAGGATGCTCTTTGCAGACGAGATTGAGAGCGTTGAGACCCGGGAACGACAGCGGGGGACACCTCAGCCAGGTGGCCGGGACGGGCCTTTCCAGCAGCTGTGCCCCGCGGGGAGCTGTCACCGCCTGCTGCCCGCGGCTGCCAGCTCCGTGCCTTACACGGGACAGCGGCTGCAGGGATGCAGGGATGCAGGGATGCAGGGATGCAGGGATACAGGGATACAGGGATGCAGGGATACAGGGATTCAGGGATGCAGGGATGCAGGGATACAGGGATTCAGGGATGCAGGGATACAGGGATACAGGGATACAGGGATACAGGGATGCAGGGATGCAGGGATACAAGGATGCAGGGATACAGGGATGCAGGGATGCAGGGATGCAGGGATGCAGGGATGCAGGGATGCAGGGATGCAGGGATACAAGGATACAGGGATGCAGGGATGCAGGGATGCAGGGATACAGGGATACAGGGATGCAGGGATGCAGGGATGCAGGGATGCAGGGATACAGGGATGCAGGGATGCAGGGATGCAGGGATGCAGGGATACAGGGATGCAGGGATACAGGGATGCAGGGATACAGGGATACAGGGATGCAGGGATACAAGGATACAGGGATGCAGGGATGCAGGGATACAGGCTCCCCGTGTGCCCGCACAGCCACCCCCACCCGCAGGGCACATTCTCTTTCCTGTTCCCCTTCCCGGGAGCAGTGTGCTGCCGCCCGCATTGCAGAGGTGCGGGAAGGATGGGAAGGAACCGAGCTCGTGTTTAAAGCCGAATATCACACCCACCTGAGCAGCAGCGGTGGGATCGAACGCATCCCCCTTCCCACCCCCTGCCCCAGGTGCTTCCCTGTGAGGCGTGGCTCCTCCCCGCGTGTGCGTACACGCACATATACGATTAATTAACGATTAATTATTACAGTCGAATATATATTAGGTTGTTTTAGTTACCTTTTTAAAGAATAGTGAGCTAGTCCCTTAATTTCCTTTCGTTTCATGCGCTTGCCGATCTACGAGCAAGCAACACAAGCTGAAGACTATCTAAATATACATTTTGCATATTAAAAATATAAAATCATACACAAATACACGATATATATGTTACCACATATCAACTTGTATGCATAAATGCAGGTGGGAACTTTACTGCGGTGCTCCGGCTTGCTGATAGGTCAGGATGGGACCCGCGCTGTGGTGTGATGGATAACAGTGTCCTTTGGATGAGGATCTCGCAGAAGGGTCTGCCAGGCTCCCCCTCCGGGGCTGAGCCCCCCTCTCCTGAGCCGGTGGGGAAGGGACAGGATTTCCCTGACACTGCCCCGTGCTCGGGAGAGGTGGGGCAGTGAGACACGAGTGTCTGCTGTGAGACACAGCGCGGTGTCACCTCCGGCGCCTCCCCACAGAAAGCCATTTATCAGCAGATGCAAGAGGTGCCTGGCGGTACGAGCAGACACCAAACCCAGCCTCAGGACCCAAGAAAAAATAAAGAATAAAAGTCCGAAGGAGAGAACTCCCAGCTGACAGTGGGCAAACAGGATGAGATCTCTCCTCGGTGCACCGCACAGAAGAGAGGTTGTTTTTCCTTCGAGTTCTTTTTTGTAAAACTTACGTGCTTTAAATTCGTTTCCAAAACTCGCCTGGCACAGTCTAGAGGTTTCAAAAAACTCCTTATATAAGAGCAGGCGTTTGCCGATTTTTTTTTTTTCTTTTCTCTTTTAAGTGTACGTTGTAGACAAAAATAATGGGTAAACGCATACGTCCACCCTCCTTTTAATAATCTTCTGTGAAGTCACCGTGTAACACATCAGAACAATGATTTTAGACCTGACTCATTCACTTAGTTAAAAGAAAGGACAAAAATAATGAGGAGGGGAGAGGGAGAGGGAGAGGGAGAGGGAGAGGGAGAGGGAGAGGGAGAGGGAGAGGGAGAGGGAGAGGGAGAGGGAGAGGGAGAGGGAGAGGGAGAGGGAGAGGGAGAGGGAGAGGGAGAGGGAGAGGGAGAGGGAGAGGGAGAGGGAGAGGGAGAGGGAGAGGGAGAGGGAGAGGAGGCCCCCCCACCATTTTTATTATTAATGTTTCCCCATCGGTGTCTTGCATGGGGAGCCGAGGGAGGACGCAGAGCAGGGCAGAGGGAGCTGCCGAGCCCCTGCAGCCAGGGAAGCCCAGAGCTGTTGCCTTCCCGCAGGAAGGTGGGGATTGCTTTTCAGGCCAGGTACGAGCAGGTACAAGGCGGGCAGAGGCCAGGCGAGCTCCTCGCCGGGCACTGCTGCTCCCCTGACCTGCGTCTACAGGGAAGGCAGCAATTTGAGACAGTCTTTCACTCGGGAAGGAAATAACCTCATTTGCAGCGACAGAACAAACTCCTAGTCATTAGCAAGGAAAAAAAAAAAAATTACAAAAAAATTACAAAAAAAGAAGAAAGAAAAAAGAAAAATTAAAAAATACTAAAAATAAAGAAGAATTTAAAAGGGAAATAAAAATAAAAGATTAAAAAAAAAAAGGAGTCAGTAAAAGGGTAACAAAAATAAAAATGGAAGGGAAAAGCGTCAAAGGCTGCCTTGTGTGCTGGGAACAGGTTGGATCCTCACCTGGGGCTGTACGGTGTCATCTGTCACTGCGGTGGGTGTGTGGGGCTGGCACGCCCCATCCCGGGATGAGGATCTGGCCTCACGCCTTCCCACCAGCCAAAGCCGACATCAAAGGGCACGCGATAGACAATGTGGAGCGCACATGGGAGGCTCGCAAGACTTTTCTGTCAAAACGAGTTTCCTGGCGTTATTCTGCCCTATCAGACCTGGCTCCCCAGCACCCTCACGGGACCATAAAGAAGCAGCAGGGACCTATAGAGATGAGCTGTGAATACATACGGCATTCATGCAGCTTCTCAAAGTGGGCCTGGGGAGCTGCCAGTCTCCTTTTTTTTCCCTCCATGGGGATACAGTGACTTGCAGCAAATTAGTAGCCATTGTCATTCAGGGTGGTTTTAATTATCTTTTTGGGCCTCTACAGATTTAACTCGTCTCCTGCTACTTTCTTGTACAAATTAGGTGTCAATCCAAAGTCCACTTCCAAACTCATCCCTTGCAATCAGTATCTGATTTTCTCTGCATCTACATCCCCCCAGCCGACATCTAATTCAGCCAAACACAGCAAATATCTCTACCTCAAGTCCAAGAATCTGACGGATACTCCTTTACCCCTGCTGAATGACCACATGTGACCTGTCCTGTGATCTGCCAAAGTCTGGAGTACTCTGACATCGGTAGTAATGGGGAATGGAGAAGGATTTTATGGCTTTGGACTGTTGGAAAGCAGAGCGGAGATGGTAAATAGAATTAAGACCATTCGGTTCTGCATACAGATTAAAAAAGTTATTATAAACATTTTAGGTAACAATTTAAAGTTCTGATTTAGGAGGAAACTGGGGATATGCAACACATTTTAATGACTATTTGTTTCTATATATTTTTTAAATTTTTTTATTCATTCACACCCTGTTATATTGAGAGGTTACAAAAACAAAAAGCAGTCTGTTTGCGAGCTTCAATTAACATACTGCAGTACACTACAATAAATGCTAAATATGTGTATGTGTACTCATTTTTCATGGCCATAACAAATCTAGAGTAAATCTTTAAGTTTTTGCAGAGATTCCAAGACACAGCATTTAGAAGGAGTCACTGCAATCCTTCATACCGTCTACACCTAGGAAGCTCCTATTACTTAACTGGGACACAAGCCCAGCTCACAAACAGAACAACACTGGGGATTGGGTGGAAATCTGGTGTTTAAATTTAGACTATCTTTTTTATATCATCATGTCTTTACCAAGTAACTCCCCCAGCACCAGGGAAGCCACTAAGATGCCTGAAGTTCTGCTCCACACATGCGCTGAAGCCTTTTGGTCTTGACAGGGCTAAGCGCGTATCTCACACCTAATCCCATCAGGATTTGCAGACAAAGCACATCTCCTCCCCAAGGAGCCTGTTCTGGCAGTGCACATGTAATCCATGCTCACACAAACAGGGGTCTGCACGAAATACTGTGGCACCAGCAGCCCCATTTCTCAGAGCAGGTTGTTAGGCATGCTAGGCATCGAAGGAGCTGGCAATGTCCATCTTCTTCATCTCTCTGCTTTAGGGAATTCACAGCCACATTTCCCACAACTGTGGTGTGTAGCTTACATAATATCAGACATCTAAAGGACAGGGATAAGAAATAGTTTTCTTTCTCTTGATGCTGCACTAATCTCCATATAATGATTGATCATTCAGTCCCTCTTCCCTTCTCCTGTGGCAACACCAGAACGGCTTCTACCCAGACATCAGTATACTGTCACACAGAATGAGAAGTTTAACCCTCCTAAGGAACTGAATAAGTTCCCCAGAGCCTCATATCTATATATAAGAAAAGTATTTTTCAGTTTCTGATTAAAAATATTTACTTTCCACCCCCCTCAATGCAAGAAAAGATTAAAAGCCACTGAGCTGGGCAGACATTCCTGACAGACCTAGGCAATGCTGAGATGCTTTCAGGAAAGTGATGGAAAGATTTGTTCCCAAGGGAAAAAAGGAGGAAAGGTTTTTAAGCCTTTGATATGTCAGTCTTAAGCAGTCAATGTTTTGGAAAAGATCCAAACTTGACTGCTTTCTTTGAGTTGCATAAAGTGGTGATGGACTTTTTGGTCCTGGGTAAGGACAGTGCATAGCTGTGCCCATGTGTCTGGAAGCCCATGTTCTCAAAAGCAGCAGAGCAGGATTCCTCTTATGGAGGCATTGCTGGCATGAGCTAACTGCAGCTGGAGTCCCCAGGGAGTGCACACACGTCAGACACCTGTCCTCAGGGGCAAATCCTGCAGGCTCTGTGCAGCCATCTCCTCTGCCACCCACAGATGTTGCCATGTCCTCGCCGTGGCTCCTCATTCTCCCTAGATTCCTTCTTCAGGGCTCATGTTGCCCTTAACATTTGAAAAGAAGTCCTTGTAATTTGGTCTGGCCTCATGTACAGTCTTTGTGGAGCCAGGACAAACTCAGCACAGGTGATGGGGCCTTTGAATGTGCACCTGCATTGCTTAGGATGAAGGAACTCGAAGCCCCAAACCCACTCACCTACTATCTGCTGAGGCTGCTTGAATAGGGAGTAGAGCATACAGTCCAAAAAGCACAACTTTTGAGACCTTTGAACCAAACAAATTGAAACCAAATCTTCCTTCTGAACCAAATCCTTCCTCCTGTCACTAGAGCCTGTCAAAGACATTTATTCCAATAAATAGTTTAAGAACTCAGGCTTGGTGCTAAAACAGAAAACCTAGCACCTTATACTGGCAATCAAAACTAGAATTCACACAGCTGATAATAAGGGGAGGTTTTGGGAAGTACAAGATCTGGTAAGGAAGGGAAGTGGGAGAAGTATGGTTCATGTGCCCAAAGCCTTAATCACCCCCTACCCCACCCCAATAAAAATAACCACATAATTTATAATCATTCATAGCAGTTGGAATTGTCCTGACTTTTAAAAGACTTTTTTCATTAGACAACCCTTTATTCCTTGCAAAGCATATTATTGATCTTAATATGCAGAAAATGCCATAGCTAGCAACTCAGAATGTCAGTGCCATTTTTGCTAAACAATGAGAATTGATGAGGTTTGGCAAGACATTAAAATATTTAACACTATAACTTTGAGAAGTCTTTTATGTGTTTGTACTAACAGGAAAATCTTTTAACAGGAAAAATGTTTTTCTCTTCTCCACTAAAAACTCCAGTGAGGGCTGATTCTGTTTGCATTAAACCCAATGGGAGGCTTGTTACTGACTTCAAAGTCAGTTCCAAGAGGAATTCCAATTTGGAGAATCATGAGAAACAAAAAAATCATAGACTTTAAGTTATGTGACTAGTGCCATTTAAATTAGAAGTTAATTATGTGCCCTAACACTTCAGAGCGTCTGGGGACAGCACATTTGGTCTAGCCCAGAAAAATTACACACTTACCAGCCTGAATATAGTGGATATGCCAACTCTTACAGCATCATCACACCTGAGGCATGGGACTGGGACCAGGTTTGGTGACCAGGGAAGTCACAGGCCTGTGTCACTCATTGCTGAGAGTCTACATTTGCAACACATTTTTCTTTTTAGATAACATTTTAACTTCCTAGATATTTTTTCCTATACAAACCTGGTTTGCACAGTTCTGGTAGCTTGGCTGATTTGCTGTCTTCACAGCTTTATGTATAGAATGCAGAATTTGGGTGAAGTGGTAGAGGAGGCATCAGGGTCTTTGTATTTAAGATGAAGTAGCAGAATTATTTAGGCTAACTAGTCAGTCTAAATGAAAATTGTGATGAAAAGGAGATTGTAAACTTCATGCCTATCTTTATCTTTCAGTACCAAGCTTGTGTGTGGGTATTCTGATCTTGAGCATTATAATTGTTATTTCCTGCATTTTTTTTAAAAGTTCTATGGACAAAGCTCAGGATCCTGTTGAGGCCTCTTGTACATTTAAAAAAGGGTGATATACTTAATTTTCACTATGGAGCTTGTCACCAAGTTTTCCTGAGGTGGGAAATTAAATTATAAGCATCAAGTTTTTGCAAAGATCAGAATTGTTTTTGCTCATTTGCAATCTTTCCTTTAGCCCCAGAAGACAACACCTCTCGTAAATGCCATTAGGAAAAGGACAAAATGTAAAATTGGTATCCTGTAATCATATTTATTCCTATAGACAACAAGCTAAAATGCTGGGATCTTTTAATAGCTTTTTCCATATTGGACTCTTTGTTTGGATGTGGTTTTCCTGATGTATCC
Source organism: Cyanistes caeruleus (assembly GCF_971803275.1). Lineage (NCBI taxonomy): Eukaryota > Metazoa > Chordata > Aves > Passeriformes > Paridae > Cyanistes > Cyanistes caeruleus. Next base: position 36,170,006 of record NC_141705.1, read on the forward strand.
TAGTAACGTGTTTAGTTAATTTATATTGTGTGTATGTGTAGACAGATATACACACATCCATATGTATGCACACACATAGTCCTCATTAAGTAAGTGTTAAACCTCCCACAGCAGAGCTGGGTTTGGAGGGCAGTAGGGCTGAAAACTGCGAGTCTGCTCCCTCTGCAGAGGGGTACCACAGACACCGCTCCAGGGAGGCACTCACAGCCCCCGCAGGGATCTGGAGCCCCTGTGCCTCTGCTCTGAAACCTGCTCTGGCTTGTGCACCCAGGCAGGACTGAAATCCTAACTTCTCACAGGGAGCAGAGCTCCATGCTTACAAGCTCTCCTGGGAGGGTGGGTGCATCATCCCCCTACGTCTCACTTGCACGTGCAGAGACTGGAGCGCTCAGCCAGCCCCTTGGTAGCTGAGGGATTCTTGTGCTTACACTGGTGGTGTGAGCACTCCATCCTTATATTGTCAGAGTATCTGAGCTGTTGCAAGACAAACTCCAAATGCAGAAACATTTGGCAGATGATAAAGAAAAGAGGGATTCCATATATTGCACAGTAAAACACAAATATAACCTATTTATCTGGTGTTAGAAGACTCATTCTTCAAGGATTCGTGGCCATATCTGCCTTTACTAAAAGAAGCAAGTACTGGTTCCAAGGATTACAATATGTACTCTTGGAAAAGCCACACACTCCTTCTTCTCTTTCTTTTTCTTTTTTTTTGTTTCAGGCCCACAAGTGGATCAAACCAGTCCTGCACTGTTGTACTCAGTCTATAATAAAACTCCCTTTTGAGGAAGATTCTGCAGACTTAAGGACCGAGGAGTTAGGACTGGGAGCTAAGGAAAGGACGCGAGTAACTTCCTTCATAGCCGGTTTTAAAAAGCCAGCTGCTTTCTACAGTCAAGTCAAAACTAAGGGAGATGGTCTGAGGTTAAGAAATATGCAGGATAATTGTCACACCAAATGTGAAAAATGAGAAATTATTTTAACATGTTGTAACTCGTCATAAAAATATATGTTCCTTCCCATCCTTAAAAGAAGACTTTATAAACTCTACTGTCTTTGATTTTTTAAAGCAATTTTATATTGATTTTTTAATTCACATGTTCTTAAGAAAGCATAATGAAACACTTGATGTTTCTATTATCTTGATTAGTGCTTCATTATATAAGGATTTGGTTATTGAAACATACACTAAATATTGCACTGTAAATTGTGTTGTGACTTATTCAATACCTTTTGGAATTAATAGTAAAAATTCAAGGTTGCAAAAATGGTATTTAATTTTTAATTTTATTTAGTTTAATAAAAAACTCACTTGACTGCACATTGTTTTATTTTCTCATTTATTGTGTATATATTTGAAGAAAAATATCTGTGTCTGTTGCATATCATCTATCTAACACAAGAAACTGCTGCTGTTCTTAATAAGTTACTGGGAAAAATAAACCAGTTTGCACTTTGATTTCTATCACTCCTAGTGAGTGATTCTTCTGGAATAAACATAGCTCTAACACATGTAAACAACACAGGAAATTAATAACAAAATTCTTTGGATTTCTTTCAGATGCCACATACTTCATGTAAATATATGTGGCTTTCAATTTCAATGATTTTCCAGTAAGTAATAAAATTTGTTCATTAAGCATTCTCTTAAACTAAACATTTATTACTTTATAAGTGTTATTTCAACTAAATCAAGTGGATGTCCATGGTAAATTGATGCAACAGATCTGTTCAACCATAGAAACAGGACGGTTTGGAAAACTCTGAGTTCCAATTTAAACTTCAAGAGAATGAGATGTAGTATAATATATTGGTTTTTAATGTGAAAAAATGCTGATAATATCTCTTAAAAATTAAGCTACCTTTACCTCATAATCTCTGTGGTAAAACATGGGAAAAATCCCATCAGTTGGATAAAGTTATTTATCTGTTTCATGAATCTTGGGTTAGTAGTTTGGCAAAGAACTGGGCTGGTGGGTGTTTTCACTACCAGCTATGATTAATCATTATTTTCCTGGAGGGATAAGTCAGGCATCTTTTCTGAAAACATAGCTCTTTTAAGTGAAAAATTTTAAGATCATCCAGACAAAAATATTTTATATTTTCTGTACCAACAGGAAAAAAAAAAAACAAAAAACATGTTAGGAAACCCTCTCATGATTGTCATGATACGTGTTTGCATTCTAAAGAAGTTGTTGGCAGTGGTCTTTGTGGGGACTTTGCACGTTCAGAAAACCCAGTCCCAGGAGTCTGGGTGTGCAGCTCCTGATGTGAAAAAACCAGCCCTACCACAATGAAAAGGTCTGGTGTGGGATGCAACAGCATCCTTCCTTACTTGAGGAATTAGGAGAAGACTCCCTGGGGGCTCAGCCAGTGGGACTATGGGAAGAAGTCTGTTCTCAACCCAAGCTTCTTGCGTTGGGGCTGGATTTGGAGAAGCCCCTGATCGGTGCCACCGCTGAGCAGACTCTGCTCACACGGGCACTTGGCTGAGCTGGCTCCTCTTCCAGCAGGAGCTGGGAGGAGGTGGGCAGTGCATGGCACAGGCACCTCCGCCTCGTGGGCCACCAGCACACACAGGGGCTGCGGCTCTGAGACCCGTGGGGGAGATTTCATCACTCTGCCCATGTCAGATAGTGCACAGCCTTGTATTTAACATGAGCGCTAGGCTTCTGGACTTTATCTGTTAATGAGGCACAGGCTAGCCTCAGGGGACACTGAATCATCATGTGTCCTGAGACCCAGCTTGCAACCAGCAACACTTACTACTGGGAATGCATTGGCCAGGAGTCTGCATGAGGTGACACTAGCTCTGGTCAGCAATCAAACATTGAAACATCCGATACAACGGGTTTACATTTCTTTTGGTTCTTGATTCTTGATTTGGTTCTTTGATTTGGTTTAGATGTGATTTATTGCCACTTCCTGCATCTCCATGATGTTTCCTTCAGCTGTTGAGCATGGCTTGCACCTACTGCAAAATACAAAATCTCATGTACGTTTTTCACACTGAGGCTTCATCTGAATTAAACATGGCAGGCCAGAGGGTATGCAGTACACATCCTTGTTTCTCTTAGTAGACTGAAAAGAGAGCTACAAAGAAAAGGAAACGGGGGGAAAAAAGGAAAAAAATAATAGAGAATTTTTAAAAAACCCACTGGATATATAAAGGAAGAAGTCAATTTCCAAAACCTCACAGGAAGCCAAATTTTCCAGGCACAAGAGAAATGACATTATCCAAACAAAACCCTAATACAGCATGGAAATGTGATGAAGAGTAAGGCTGGTATTTTGAGCACAGCTATAGACATATATGTAAATACAATCAAATTGGGAACACATTCTAGGGATTAAAGAGATCTGTGTAGCACTAGAAGAAAGAAGCAGCAGATGTAACTGCTAGCAACAAAAGAAAGGATTTCTGGCCAAAGTTCAAGATTTTCTTGCACATAACCCCTTTGTTGCAAATGAATCTGGACACAGTAAATAATTTGTAGTGACTTGCAGATCCAACTTCTTTTTGTTATTATTTGTGAACTAGCTACCATTTACCAACATGCTGCCTTTTATAAATGAGGTTCTTCAGAGCTGTTCAGCAAACACTTAATGCAGATGGATTCCTATCTAGGCAGTGTCACTGCTCTCCTAAACTGAGCTACTGCAGTGACGGACAAGCTGTGATGAATGAAGATGAGCAAAAAGATCTGTGTCCTGAACAGCAGATTACCAGCAGGAGAGAGGCATGAACTCCTCTGAAGCTGATGTTCAAGCCTTAAAGAGGTCCCAAGCATCATGATTCATAAGCCTCTCTTGATAAAGGAGGGAGGTACACGATGGGAAGGGACACTTAGTGGAGCAATGGCGTGGGAAACAAGACCCTTCAGGAAAATCCAAATCTGATTTCAATTTCTTGGTGCCTGTAGTGAGAGGTATCTGGGCATCTCAACAGTAGGTGTTCAGCAAACTATTAAAATTGGACTGTATCATTAGGAGATTTTGCCAGGTCAAGATAGGTACTAAATAAGCCACCTCTATTTCCACACATAGTTAAGAGCATCCTGAACACACAAGAAGAGTGCTCAGCCAAAATTAAACTGGAAATAAGACCAACCTTGACAAGCCTCTTAATTCTACTGGTCACCTGAAAAAATAGCAACAGTATGATATTATTAATTTAACACTCCTATCCGTGTGCTGTGCAGACCTGAATCCTGATGAGTCAGGGAAGCCCAGGGAAATGTTGTATTCAGTGTCCACATATACTTCCCTGGTTTCCACAGCAAAGGATGCAGTTTGACAACTTATAAGAAGATAAAAATTAGGAAAGTGAGTGCAGATGACAGGACCTTACTGCTTGCAATAAGGGAATCTTTGTCTTGTATTATTCAGTGGTAATTCTCTCTGAAAGACAGTAAGGGCTATCATGTGGTTTCAGCAGGAGACAAAGAAACATCTTCTGACCATTATTATTTCTAAGGGACTGCAGCAGCAGATCTTCTAGATCTAGGAGGAAAGGAGTTATGGGATGGTGACAAAGGAATTTCTGTAGTTCCCAAAATGTTCCATGCTGATGCCATAACGGAGCAAAGCCATGTTCAGGGCCTGCCCTGTGCTGGGTGTCACTCTGGCAACCTGGACACTCGGCGCTGTCCCAGCCCTAAGGGATCACCACCATGGGGAGCTGGGTCTGCCAACCCACAGCTACCTCCCCATGGCACTGTGCAACCACTCTGCTCTCCCTTGCTCACTCTAAGCCCCTGTGCCATCTCAGACTGAGCCTACGCCACAAGGCCAAGCTCTCATCATCTTAACATTGGGAATAGCAGTAGATTAAGCAATGAAAAAGTAAGACAAATTTTTCTATTTTTTATTCAGATTGAATAAGAAATTGACACACAATACCTTTATTTTTGCAAGATTCTGTCAAACAAAAGATTAAAAAAAAATCTGTCAAACAAAAAGGGAGCAGATAAAGAGACTTTATATATAAATTTGAACTGCTATTTTTAAAGTCTGCATTGAAGCATCACTATTGATGAACCAGCATGCTAAACACTTTTTAATGTCTTATTGCAAAAGTTTTTCAGCTTGCTTTTTAAAAAATGAAAATCTGTTTTAATATAAGAAGCCTGTAAAATTGCCAACTACAAAAGAACATAGTTCTCTCTTTTTTTTTTTTTTTAAATGCTTCTGAATTCCCAACATACTTATTGAGATCCAAGGTTATGATCTAAGAGAAAAGATATGTTCATTTAATTAAAGTAGCCTTTTACATTTTAAAAAAAGTTACTTTTGAAACATTCATATTGCCATTTATGAGCTTTGGGAGTACCAGAGGCTCTCGGGAGTGCTAATGACATACAGATAGCCATGTGTTGCTGTCACCTCTGCTGTTTCCCTGGGACTGATTCTTCGCTGCTTGTGCCATATGCAAAGTAATAATAATCTATGTTTTACAAAGCTTTTCAATCTTTGATTGCGAAGCACTTAATGTTATGTTGCAGATGGGAAATGGAGGCACAAAAGATGTTCTGATTCATCCTATGGGTCAAACCGTAGAGTAGTGGCAAAACTTGGTTTGAAGAGTCCCCTCCTAAGTGACCTGTGCTGGGTATAAAAGCCTTCTATCTGAAATTGCTGAGTCCTGCACAACCTATTGCTGCTGCAAATGCAAAGGATGAAGGAACATGTTCATTGAGTTCAGTGATTTAGACTGCATCAGAAAGAAAGTCAGCCCCAGTGCAAAGTAAACATAATTAAAAGAACTCAATAAGAGACCAACCTGTATTTAATAAGAGATCAGACTGGCAGTTTCTTTTTAGCTTCAAATGGATAAGTGTCTTCAGAGCAATGCTCTGGTCACTCTTAGGAAGCTGTATAAATGCAGCCACAGCATGCCAGCCGGCCACCCAGCTGCATCAGCACTGAGTGCTCTTCACTGGAATTCCATTTTATACCTAATACATCGTCAGAGTTAATGCAAAGCTCAAGACAAAATCCTAAACTGCACAACAAAATGAAGAAATTCGTACAAAGGCATCTCTGGCTCTCACCAGACAAATGGTGAAACAGTTTGATTTTCTTCTGTGCCTCAAAAGTTAAACCATGCTGGCCTCCCTCAGAGTCACAGATGTACTTAGGAGGTCTAGCTCCGTGCCTCGTTGCCAGAATGCTGTCTATGATGGAGCCTATTTTTAAATAACTTCCCTTCCATCTTTGAAATCAAAGAGGGAGTATGTGATGTAAAGAACAGCCTAGGTTCAGATAAAGTTTTAAAACTTATAGGAAGGAAGTAAAGCACAAGTAAAAGAAGACAAGGATGGCCTAGCAGCTATGATAAGGCTCATAAAGTCCTCAGGCTTAAGGGCAGAGGAGTTGTCAGAGTTCTATTCTTGCTCATACTCTGGCTCGCTAAATTTTTTGCCCTGTCAGGCTGCATTCGACTCAGACTGACTATGGCATAACTGGGATTGGTCCCCACTTTATTTTGTTTCAGCCTCAGCCAAATCCTCCTTGTGCTGAAAGAAAATTTTCAGGAATGGGGGTGGAAATACAGCAAAAGTTAACAAAAAAAGCTTTCACTTGAACTGTTTGGGATGAGAAGCACATCATGGTCAAAGCTGGAGGATCAAAGATTGTGTCTGTGGTGTTCTGTTCACTAGAGGCTTGACCCACACAGTGGTGTGATGGCTGGGGCAAACACATCCTCCCCAGCAGTGCAGGGAGACCGGCACACCTGGGCCATGCAGGCAGCATGGATGCAGGGAATGCAGGCTCCCCATGCAGGGGGGCAAGGTGCAGGCTGTGGGCAGTGCGTGCACAACCACAGGCACAGAGCTGCCTTTGCTCCTCGCACCCAAACTGCATCACCGCCCCCAGGAAGTGTTACTCCTCCAAAAAGGCTGGGTTTGTAGCAGAATAATATTTTTGTCTGCGGGGCACCTCAAATTTCACACCTCCAAATATCAGGAGTCCTTTTTGTGCTTCCATGCTCGGCTAAGACACAGTGCTGGGAAGAAAAAGTAAAAAAAGGCAGAGGCCTTCCTCAACCCATTATTCTTCTCTGTCACTCTTACTGTTGTAACAGTCTGGGGGGAAAAAGAAAGGAATGTATCAGATGGAGGCCAAATATCAGGATAAACCTAAAAGATAGATACCCTTTGACTGTAAACTGGCTTGCCTTCTCTCTACAAGCTCTCTCCTTCTATTCTAAATACAGCACCTGGTGCAAGCCTGGCGTGCAGATGGCCCTGCCACGGTGCACACAGTATGCAGCCCTCCCAATCTGGCAGGCAGCTGTTTCACTTTCTTTTTGCCAGGCAGCCACTTCAGGATTGTTTTTACTTTTCTTTCCCCTTTTCTGCTCCCTCTGTACTCAGCCTTTTACTCTCTGCGATGTAAATTGGAAGAGCAGATGTATAATCTGGGAAATTTTCCACATCCATCTCTTAAATAGGAAGGTGGATAAGCTAACTCAGCTCTTTAAGGCCCCATTTCGGAAAAAGCACTTTAGGCACATGCTTAAGTCCTGTTGATTTAGGAAAGGCAAAAAAGGCTGGTGATTTCATAGGTCTTAAACACATGCTTATGTGTCCTTCCTGAAGAGCAATATGCACCTGAACAGTGGCCCAATTATGGCAGTGCAGAAGGCACAAAAACAAGTGCTCACTGTAAAATACACAAGCCAAGTAATGTCCTAGTTACCTCTTTACAACAGTAACAGTTTCATTTTTTGAGGTCAAAGAAATATGCTGACTCGAGTCTCGTTGGTTTTGAGGATCTCATAGTGAAGAGAAAATATTTAAATCCTGGTCATCCCCAAATTTGTCAAACCTCTCCTATGCCAATAAAATCTTGCTACCTTTATCCCTCAATAAAACTTTGATGGTATTACTGGACCAGGCACATTTGGATTTTAGGAAGGAGAAAATGAAAGTAGCGAAAGATTCCTCGTGAGGGATGCTTTCCACCAGATGCTGAGATGAAATATTTTCCTCAGCTGCTGCAGTACCACAGGGGTATGTGATACAGCGCAGGCAGTTTCACTGGTCAGTAAACTGGACTTGGAAACGGGCAGCAAGCTGGTGTGAGCCTCTCCCTGGGAGGACTGAGTGAGCTGCATGCAAAGCAATGGCTGTCCTCTCCCACATGTATTTTTGCACATCATTTTCCCTCCCTCCCAGCCCCTGCACACAGCCTTGCTGTCCATCCCCCAGCAAACCTGTCCTCATTGTTCCTCTGCATTAGCAGAGGAGAGACCCTTTTTCCCCCTTTTTTCTCTGGAGGACACCCTGAGAGGCTGGGCTCGCCTTTCTCTCCCCAGCTATCTGTGCTCACAGCTTCTCATCCTGTTATCAATGACTAGGAGCACCTTGCAGGCTGCCCTGTCTGGAAACACCTTTCAGTGCCCCACTGTGATCGAAAGGTGGGCAAACTGCGCCAGCCCGAGGCCCTTTCACCATGGCCCCTGCAGGCCGTCTCCTTTGGTCTGTTGCCCACCGAGCTCCAAGGCCCAGGCTCTGGTGGCACCGTGTGAGTCCCACATCTGCGCCAGCTGCTCTTAGCAAAACAGGCAGAAACCTCACCTGGGTATTCCTGACGTGGTCTCCCCAAATGCCTGGCAAACAAAGCAAAGAAGTGGAGCAGAGCTGGCTCCTGTGAAGCAGAGCTAGCTCCTGGGCAATCACCGCTGCCATTTTCAGGGTCCTCTCTCCAGGGACGCAGACTTCCAGCCTTCATGAGAGTTGTGCCACGGATCAACAGGCACAGAGATACAAGTAAGAGGTCTGGCTTTTTGTCAGAAGCCTGTTGGCTCATGATTTCTGCCAAGAGGTTGCTGTGCAGGTCTCTCTTAACTTTTGTTTTTTTCATACCCTCTTTCAGGAAGATCTGAGGAGAGCGGAGAGCCAAGGCTCTCCTGCCCAGTCCTGACACAATGAACCCAGGTAACAATAGGCGCAAGTCAAACCAAGGTAGGAAGAAGAAATTTGGCTGGAGAAATTAGTTCAGAGGCAGTTTCACTTTATTTTTTTCCCTTAATCATAGCCTGTGGCAGATTATTAGAGATCAGCTTTCACTGCAGCTGCCTATACTGCACTTGACCTATGCAGTAAGCATTTGGTCCCCAAGCCTGCAAGTCAGGCACCCTTGCCTAGCTCTGATTTCTCTTAAACAATTTTAATTAAAGAAAGAAAGAAAAAAAGTGAACTGACAGTTATGAATAATGAAGTGGAAATGGGTTATGAGTACAATAAGAACTAATTAAGCAGTGAGGGTAGGAACACGCTGATCTTTTTTTTTTTTTGTCAGACTTTTAAATGAAATACATGTGCATTAAGGAGGGATTTAAATCTGCTACACACACTTTCCTTTACAACACAACTCAAGGCAGCTGTTAGTCACATCACTTGATGCACTACTGCATCAGGCTTCAGACACCAGTGAACAGCGTGGCATGGGAACCTGTATGGGACACCGTAGGAAATGATACTGGAGAAGTTTGCTTTACCTTCTGTTAGAGATGTGCTTGCACATGTGTACGGTGAACCTGTGGTACAGCAAGTACCATAAAGCTAAATCATTCCCAAATGCTAAGATGCTTCAGCCTGTTCTAATAAAAATATCCGTATTTCCCTAGCATGTTACTACTGAAGATGTGCAAATAACAATAGCAATATATTGCACCACAACAAAAATGAAATCACCGGCAAGGGACCATCCCACAGACCACCTGCAGATTATATATCATTTCTTTTCAGAAAAGTTGGAGCAGAGGGGAAAGGGGATTATTTTATTCCACAGAAACTGATGGCAGCAAGCTGAAAATGATACAGGCAATATTCATTCCTCATTCCCAAAGGGAGGAGCAAGGGCCAGCTCAGAAAATTAAAAGGCTTTACTGAAGATTTTCCTGGAAGAATTCCTCCACAGGCTCCTTACTGCTGGTTTTGAGGCAAGGAACAGTAGGAGTCCTGAAAGAAGTGACAGAGACAGTAGCTGACCGAGTGGCCTGTGCCTCCCCTTACCCAGCACTGTGAATTCCATCCTGTGTGGGTCTGCACTCATAGACTCCCACTCACGTGTGCATGGATGGCTGAGCGTTGCCCAAATATTACTGAGGGCTGGCTGCCTGCCTCCCAGCTTGAGACTGACTCCAGACTTCCCAGGTTCTTCAAAGCATCCCTCCAATTCCCTCACCCTGCTTGTCCACGCTGTGTTGGAGTTCATCATCTCCGGCAGAAAATGTCACTGAGCTGGAAGGTCTGGTAACACCCAAACAAACCATCTTTTTCCAATTGTCTTATGGAGCAGATTGTGTGATGTGGTTGCTGTGGAGACTGTCAGAGGCACAGCAGTATATCTGAGAAGGAATCACATCTTATATACCTCGCTTCTTACACATTTCCCTAAAGAAGCGTCAAGGACACAGGAGGCAGAGATAGGGGGATCTGTGACCTGAGCCACTCTGATGAGAGCAGTAGGCTGCACCTGATCCTTGGGTAGTGCCTTTGAGCCTGTGCTCCAATCTTCTCCCTGTACCTTTGCTCAGAGGGGTTCATATCCAAGAAAAAGCCTTGGGAGGCCCTTTGATAACCTGCATTCAGAGTGTCACAAAATAATTTGGCCCATCTACTCAAAAAAATGTCTTTTTCCCCAAAATTGAAGGGCTGTATTTTCATGGGGCTCACTTGTGCACAGAAAGTCTCATTTATGAATTCACTACATGCAGTGAAAATGTGCCCTTTTTGTGAATAAAGCTCTGACTGTCTGCTAACAGTGCTAACACACTGACATCATTCTGCAAACATTTTCACGTAATACAGTCTCTGACAAGCTTTGTTTCCACTCGGGTCAAATTACTTGGAAAAATCACACTTTTCCCATTAAAGAATCATTTTCTCTTTAAGGAGTTTCCAGTGTACTCCACCCCACCAACTTCCAGTTGGAGCTGGCTCACTTTTCTCGGCCCAGTTCAATGGCCGGAGCCCAAGCAGCTCTCAGTGCCAGGTCAGGTGGAAGCCAGGCAGATGCACTCAGTTCAAATATTAATCAAGATTACAATTGCTTAAGCAATTTCAACTCTGACTACAGTCTCCAGCCAACAGAGGTTAGAAAGCTCAGCACTTTGGCGAACAAGTAACTTGGGGAGACTTACAAGGCAGCAGTTTTACTCCCTACATTTACCCAGAGATTGAGAGTCAGGTGAGTCTTGCACGAGGGTTATTCGAACAAGTAAAAGCATCCTAAGCTACCAAGTAAGGTCCATCTTTGCTGGTACACTCTGGGTACTTCATATTTTCTAACAGTACAAACCCAGCTCACAGAGACCAGTTTGTGACACAAATAAACTGAGAGGAACAATTTTGCCTACAGTAGGAAGTTGTCACAAATATAAGTGGACTAGCAGTGAAGGCTTGATGAGTGCTTTGAAGATGAAGAGTGAAGCTAATTTGTTGTCATATAAATTATCCAGTGGCATATTTTCAGAAGAATGAAAGGTCTTTTTTGTGGCTGTGTGTTAAACTGCACACTAGGTTGCGAAATGGAGCTAAAGGAACAAATTAGCTTATTTCTGTATGTGTCTGCTTGAGAGTATCTGGAAAATCTGAGCTGGAAATCAAGTTCAATTCTAATTTTACCAAACCTGTCCAAATTTTGGGAAGGCAACTTAACCAAAAACATCTCTGCTCAAAATTTCAGAAATTAGTCCTTGTACATTATCTTTTCTACAGGAAAAAAACTTGATTTCAAGAATTTTGGCTTGATTATTTTTGGTGTGGCTAATGACCTCTGTGTCACTTCCCCTATGAAATCTTCACTCTGACACCTTTATACTTGATTCACTTCCTGAATTACTGAAAATGCTAAAGTCTTTTGTAAGTCAAAAGTCAAAGTTCAAGCACCGTCCACATGCAAACTTGTGTCTTTCAAAAAACTGTAAATGTGGACTCTTCAGTCTTCTCACAAAGATATATTTTGGTCCTAGAAATAATTTTCTTCTATTAGCTGTTTTAATCTGAATTACTTTCCTTTTCTTCTTTTTTCTTTTTCTTTTTTCTTTTTCTTTTTTTTTAACACCAAAATACAACACATGTTTTCATAGGGTCTTTGCCAGCTTAAAAAAATGTATTTATTTTTATTACTTTTGCAGAAAATGGGTCATTTTCTGGTTATCCCCAGTCTACAGATGGGAAAATGCAGCACAGATACTGTGAAGTGGGGATGCACTGGACTGATGGTGAGGCAGGGAGAGAACCTACACCTTCAGAATCTCAGTACGATGCTTCAACGTGATCTGAGCAAAGTTGTTCTGCCCAATATTTTTATAGGTCTGATGACAGTGTGAAGAGAGTGGAGTTCCCTTATAAAGTAATTTCTGTAGTCCATGCATCCTATGAAGTGGGAAGAAACATCAACTCAGTATAAACTTCTTCAAGCAAGAAAAATAGCACTGTAGTAAGAGCTCTTTGCCATTCAAACAATTTTTTTATTTTTTTTACTTTGTCTCCATTCCTTTCTGCACATTATTTGTACCTGCATTGCTACTCATATATCATTCTTCTAAATATCCTCTTGGGGAATAGGCATGTGCTTTCTCTGTTTCTTTTTATGTTACCAATGTTTAGAAGTTAGAATGTGCTCTTTTACCTAAAAAAAATATTGTCATAGGGTTGCTTCTACGCTAAGGTTGTTGCTATCCTAAAATGTGCTTTATTTCAATAAAAATTGTCTGTGAAGATGGATGCAATGGTTGCTGCATAGACACATAACTTGCTTCCTTAAGGAAAAACAGAAGCCACACAGCAGGGATGAATGACATAGATACTGCACAGAAGCACAGGGAAAGAACCAGAACCATCCTTTATTTATTTGTTATGAAAAAATCAATACGTTGTTTTCAATTATTTGGGTTATACAGAGACAGGAGGGTGGGAAGAGAAGAAACAGAGGTGGGAGAGAAGAAAGGAGGAAAGTGGGAAGGTGGGAAAGCGGGAAGGAGGAAGAAAGGAGGAAAGTGGGAAGGTGGGAAAGAGGGAAGGAGGAAGAAAGGAAAAGGGAGGAAGGGAAGGAGGGACTACAGTTAGCCACTAAATCTGATCAAGGGGCTGGCTTTCTAGGATGCACAGCAGAGATCTAAGGAGACATGAGGAATGTGATTTTGCCGTGGTGTTAAATGGCTTCCAGAACTGACCCTTGTCAAGTGACTACAACCAAGGGCAAAGCAGGAATGCCACTTCCTTCACACATCTATGGAAACAGGCTGTAAGAACTCTATGTTTGAAGTGAAAAGTTCCTTTGGGCTGTCTGGCTGACTTGTCAGTGATGTGCATTTGATCTTGCATTTTCAGCCTTTATCCAGGCTTGCACTGAGTAATCACATTGTTTTACAGAAAATCACAGATATTCACATGGTGCTTTGCTAGCACACATTGAGGGGTCTTTAGTTAAACAGCTCTGTTTAAATTGAGCAACTGCTTCAGGATTAAATTCTCCATGGATTCCATGCCCCTCAGTGTTAGCATAAGCATGCTCAGCACAGGAAGTCAGAAAAAAACCCCAAACATATACAGATATAAGGTAATCAATTAAGGGTCCTTCCTCTTTGGATGCAAATCTCTGTCATCCATTTGTTTGACTCATTTGGAGAGAAATTAACCACTCCTTAAAAGTGCATATTTCTTTCAAATTGCTCTAAAGGGACTCTAAAAGGATAATTTAGATTTAGAAATTTATATTATAGATGTCTATAACTGAATCAGAGTCTTAACAGAGGCAGCAAAGGTTGTGCTGATAATATCCTTTCTTGACTAAGCTGAGGAGATGTTTGCTAATGTCTTGAAGGTCCTGGCTCTTTAAGCTTACCCTCAGCATGCTTATCATCCCCTGGCAGCAATGAGTTCAGCTCAGGAACTCAGAAGTGTTTGCAGCATCTTGTTTTTTCCTAATGTCCTTCTGGGAACACAGGATCTGGAACTGGGTGATACAGTGCCTGGTCTACCATCAGCCTGAAAGGGCCCACCCTCTTACAAGGATCCCCAAAACACCAGGCTAATGTGACACTCGTCCAACTCTCAGCTAAAACCCAGCTGTTCTGCAGTTTGGGACACCAAACTTCTGCCCAAATTGTCAGGAGTGTGCTGGCATCACCAGTCTGGTGGTAACCAAGGGGAAAGTCAGGTTCCTATCTAGTATCAAATAAATCCATATATACCAACACAGGGGGAAGGAATAAGTTTCCTGTCTCCACCAGCTCACAGCTGGACTGAAAAATTAAGCTCCCATTTGCCTTTTCTTCCCATTCCTCCTTGATGTGCTTGACATGCTTGGCTGCCCCACCTTCTCTGGCTTGAGTTCCTTGCCCAAAGGCAGGACAGGCATTGGGGCACACAACAGCAGCAGTGGCTGGGATGGCTTCTCCAAACCAAACCAACACAAAAAATCTCTATTTCCAGGTGCTGCTGACACCCCTAGAGGATTTGACTCCTGGAGATGCAGCAAAGCTCCAAGAGCCACAGCCTGTCTTTTGGCTGGTTGGGCTTGGCAGCAGCCCTGCAGGGCCGCGCTTGCCAGTCACAGCACACATACCCTACCCAGCCCCAGAAATGTTTGGTTACCTCAGTACCCTGACAACTTTTGCTTTCAGACCCAGCTCCATCTTCCAGTAGAGACCTGTAAAGAACCCTTTCTGCTCTCATGTGACATAACATATGGGTGCTCTTGTGTATCACTCTTTTTCTGATCTGCTGTTGTGGGTATCAGAAAAACCTGTTCTCACCCCTAAGCAAAATCTCCTGGCAATGCTCACAGGCTGGCTGGTGCGTTTGGCTCATAGACATTTCTCACCTATGTTGCTGCAGGACACACCACAAAGTCCCCTGGGATGTGTCAGGCTGAGGTGGTCCACTCCTAGTGAGGCTACACCCCAAATTCACTCAGTTCAGTCAGCACAGATTGTACAACACTCAGAAATATGAGTCTTGCCTGAATTTGCCCTCAATAGACACCAGAGTTAAAGGCATCCTTTCACCTCTCTACTACAACCCTTCCAATTATTTAAGAAGAAACAGAAATCCTTTCTCCGTAAAGAGCCCCAAAAAGGTGTGCAACATGATACAGTCCCATGTGAGCAGGATTTCCTGCCTGACATCTGAACATTGCTTAAGAATTATTTAGCCTATTTTTCCTTCTAGCATGTAACATGAAGTTTTCCATTTGTTACTACTTACAAACAAGTATCATGACTAATTTGACAAATAACTCCAGATTGAATACCTCTGCTGGAATTCTTCTTTAAAGACTACGTCATTCTGGACTAGTTGTTGAAGGAGAAACAACATCCTTGACAACAGATAGAGAGAGGAGCTCCCAGTTCTCACTAGGAATTAACTAGATTTCTTCTATACCTGTATCATGGTTTAATCCTGGCTGGCAACACGGGCACTTCCCCACTTGCCACGCTGGAATGGGGGAGACCTGAGAAGGATAAAAGTGAGAAAGCTCGTGGGTTGCAATAAAGACAATTTAATAAATAAAGCAAAAGCTGTGTAGACAAGCAAAGCCAAACAAGGAATTTATTAACTTCTTCCCATGGGCAGGCAGGTGTTCAGCCCTCTCCAGCAAAGCTGGGCCCCATCACATGTAACAGTGGTTTGGGAAGACAAATGCCGTCGTTGCAAATGTCCCTCCCATCCTCCTTCTTCCCACAGCTTTATCTGCTGAGACACCACATGGTCTGGAATATCCTTTGGTCAGTGCAGGTCAGCTGTCCTGGCTGTGTCCCCTCCAAAGTCCTTACACATCCCCAACCTCCTCCTGTCACGGTACGCTGAGGAGCAGAAAAGGCCTTGACTTTGCAAGCCCTGCTCAACAATAACTAAAACATTGCTGTGTTATCAACATTCTTTCCAGGAAAAATCCGAAACAGCCCTCTACTAACTACCATGAAGAAGATTAAGTCTGCCCCAGCCAAAACCAGCACAACCTGTGCCCCCAGGTTTGCTTATATACATGGATGAAATTTTGTCCCCACAGATCAGAGAAATCAGTGGGAATTCAGTTGCCAAAGTGAAAGGTTTGAGAATCAACCCAAGATGAAAATGATGTTTTTCCAGGGTAATTATAAATTATCAATGGAAGAAGGCAAGCCTGAGATTTGTCTTTGAAGAGAGGCTTTCCTGAAGAAAACTGTCTTAATTTTCCTTTAACTATGTATATCAATAATGAATACAAGACTAGCAGTCTAGTCCCATGATACTGAATAAATTACTACCCACTGGATCATAAATCAAGTGTTTGCATAATTTGGCTATTTACAAATCAAGTCTCAGTCCAGAAACCGCTTTTTCCCAATGCAGTCATTGTAGTTAAGCGAATACTTGGAAAACACACAAGATCTCATCTATTTATCAGTTTCTTTTCAAACAGCTGTTCATATCTGTAGTAAAAGGAAAGATGCAAAATGTTCTTGGACTTTATTCAAAATATGAAAATTATCATAGTAACAGTGGGAACAACAAAAACCTCATGAAGGGGATCCAGCTTTCTTTTCACTGGCTCTCAGGATACAGATGCCATTGAAATAGAGTCTCCCAGGAGGATGTTTTGGTAGCACAAAGCTAGATCACCTTTTCCTGGCCAAAGGATGGCTGCATATGGAGCAGCTGGTACATCTGATGGCTCGTGCCCAGCTCTGTCCTTACCTCCAAAAAACAGCCCTGCAAGTTGCTCTCTACTTCTGGAAGGGCACTAGTAACATATGCTGCTTCCCTCAAAAGCTAATCTAATGAAGGGTTTTGCTGCTAGAAAAAAAGTGTGCTGAGGGATTTATGGAAAGTTGGGCCAGGACTTACTCCAAAGATGGTATTGACCCGAATTCCCTCAAATGTACCTGTTGGAAGACAGGGACAGGTGACTCTGGAGAGTTTCTATCTTTCCTTACAGTCAGTACAGGAGTTTCACTCTGCTCAGATATCCAGTTATGGGCCAGAGTCTGCTCAGAGCGGGCGTGCACCCCACATCCAGAGTGCTGCAGTATGCTGCTTTTCCACCCGCCTAAATGGCAGGGTAAGGACCAAAGCAAAGAGTCAGCTTGCTTGGAAGCCGTGCCTCCAACCTCATTCCAAACAGATATGCAGAGCCATAATATTGTACTTAGAAATACATTTGAGTTTCCGTGGTCATTTTTAGATGCAATAAACTAATGAGAGCCATGAAAGCTGGAATCGGCCACTGTTCTCATTTCCAAGATAAACATCTTAAAATACATTATGAACAAAATAAAGCAGACCAAGTTGCTAGTAAGGTTTCCAAGTGTAGGTGGCTTGTTTTGAAGTTCCATTAATGCTTTTAAATTTGTTTTGGTGCCAGCCTGCAAAGCAAAAATATTCCAAGAGATAACATAAAGGTACATAGTCAAAGGAAGAATAAACCCATTATTCATCTACTGCAAGGCATTTGGCCACAATGAAGTAAGAGATGGAGAATGGAAAGTTGTTGACGTGTCCGGAAGATGGAGATTATTTTGTGGAGTGTAGCACAAAGTTTAGTGCTATCTATAAAAAAAAAAAAGAGAAAAGATTGCTGGGTTGTGGGAGAAGGAAACCAGCTACACATAAGACAAAGGAAGCTCTACAGTCTCAGCAATGTGATCCTGGGTTAATTTATCCAAGTTAACCAGTGTGCAGCCATGCCCTTGGGCAGGATACACAAGATATTTACTTCTCACACCTGCAAACCTCTTTCCATCTCCTCTGGAATAACCATAAAACCCCCAGTAAAAAAAAGAACACCTACAACTATAAGGTACTAGAGGATGTAAATATTCTAATTTTTTAAAAAATTCTGTTCATTAGCAGATAATATCAACTTCCAGAGCAGCCTAGGAAGTGACCCACAACTTGCACTAACATCAGCAATCCATTCAAATCTAACTGAGGAGGAAAAAGAACTGCAAAGCTAAGGCTCAAAATGAAACATATGAACAGGTTATAGGAGTCCCATTGAAAAACATTCAGCATCACAAGGCTCCTGGGAAAAGAGCAGCTGCCAATACTTGAATAATACAGCTACTATTTGCAATTCCTACATCTCAGCTTATCTTTAATTTAACTTAATTTAGTTTTAAGAATAAAGAATTAATCTGCTTAACAAGGAATTCAAATCCAAGACTGCTGGATTATTGACTTATAAAATATAAGCTTTCACAGAAATAAAAGGAAAGGAATGTCTGCCTCTTTGGAATCTAACAAGGGCAAAAACATAAAAAATGGAAAGTTCAAATTTTGTTGAATGACTGTACCTTGTTTTCTTAATTTTATATATATATATAGGTATATATAAAAATACATACATATATATAACAAATTACATATATATATGATTTGTCTATAGCTAAGTCAGCATACATTATAGCAACATTTAAGAAAGGACTAGTATTCATGAAACTTCTTTCTAATTTTATTGTTATTAAAAGCCATGCTCAATAACTGTGTCAGTCCTGCATGAGTGTCACACTGCAAAACACGCTCTACTCTTCTGGCTCACATCTATGGTACTAGACACAATAAACTAACAAATTAAATAATAGATAACAAGAGTTGACCAAATCTGATTTTGCTGTGATTTTTTGATACTGCTAATCTCCAACAGCAGAACAGCATTACAGCTGAAGATCTGTAAATGAGAATGTACTCTCAGTGTTTGCTGGGGGAGCACATCTCCAGTCCCTCCAGAGGTGTTAGCTGGCTCTTGATGCCTGCTGGGAACAGCCAGCTTGCCAAAGGAATCCCTCCACCCCCAGATCCTGCAGAGAATACCTGGAGGAAAACAAAAGGAGGGTTCAAGAAGGGGTCTGAAGGTCTGACACTTATGCTCAAATGGTTCTGTGCAAACTTTTCTGATGATAACAAGTCTCAAGCTTTGGCCAGTTTTAACAAAGCTGAAGGCTCCCTGGCTGAAGGCCTGTGCTCTCAGGGAAGCAAGGAGTGTTCCAGTGCAGCTACACAGCTGATCCCAAAGCAGCAGCTCTCCACAGATTTTCCTTCCTCAAAATTTAGAGCCAGAAGATAAATTTCAGCTGTGCCCTGACAGTGATTCAACACATACATCTAAAACCACTGAGCATCAGGTGTTAGAATTCTAATTTTTGAAAGAGTTCTTGATTAATGCAGTGTTGATAAATAAAATTGTTATGTTAACACAACATGTGGTCACTAACTCATTAGGCTGTAACCCCTCACCTGTGCCTCAGGACTGTGCAGTGAATCAAGCCCCAACCCATCCAGTTTCCTATGGCTTTGGGGCTGTGGGGCTGGATCCTGGAGGCAGCACCACAGGTATTGTCAGATGATGCTCTTCTGCTGAAGCTTTACTGCCTGAGTCATTTACCATTCTGAGAAGCAGGTCTAAGAGGCTTGTTTTACAGACATGGTGGAAAAGACAGCAGTAGAGAAGAGACAGCAGGATTTTCAGAGGCTGTTTTTCCAGAGCTGAGAAAGCGCATGAAAGGGTCCAAAAGTGGCACTTAAGATTTAGAGTAATCCCTCTGCTCTCCAGTGCCCTGAATGGAACTTCGTTTGTGCAGCATGTCTACCAAACAGGTGTCTGAACTAGTTATAGAGTTATATTATTACAATAGTAATACTGATGTTAAAATGGTCAGTGAATGTTAATTTAAATGTTAAAAAGAACATATTTTGAGGTGGATCAGTTTCTGACTTCCAGTGCATTGTGCTATAAATTCCAATACCTAGCTGAGTTATTGCTGGTTTACACCAGTGTAACAGAGCAGATTTTGGTCTGGATACAGCCTGATGAGCAGTAATCACATCCTTCTGCTCCCATAACACAAGCCTCATCACTCCAGCTAATGGGAAATTTTCATCCATTTTGATTAATGTGCAATTCTTGCTCAGGACTAATTTAGACCATGCAGTGCTGAGAAGGTTCTAGCCTGACCTTTCAAACACACCTTGGGGGGCCCTTTGGAGAGGAGCAATTTATTTTATCTGTAGTTACCACAATTCCAATTTTGTGAAAATGTTGTGTCCTCTCACATACAGTTGAACGGAAAATAAGAATTGGAAAAATGAGGTTTTATTTGCCCAAGAAATAGTTCAGCATTTCACGTTCCCTACTTGAATATTTTATATCTGCCATGCATGTGTGTTTTAGCATGCAGAGATTTATATTTCAAACCTGAACCACAAATTCATCTCCAGTAATCATCAATCTTTGGTAAACTCAAATCTGAACTTCCATCTCATTAAAAAAAGCTGAACTCAGGTGGGGTTTTGCCTGGTTTTATGTTCCATTGTAAAAACATTGCATGCCCATACTCAGAACTACTCAGTGAACCAGCCTTTAGCAGGCAAGGCTCTTTCCTAGTGGTCAGGGAAATAAGGTTCTGCTCAGCAGGGATGACAACTGCATGGGTTTCTCTCCTTCTTTAAAATACTTATCCTAGGACTGTCAACATTTATTGTCAAAACTAAAAGTTTTTACTTATCCTAACATCTGAAGATATTGTGGTTTCTAAGCTGACACTTGGCTTACAGGTCTTCTCCATCATTTTCTAGATCACACTTTCAGCTGATAGGCAGGATTTGAGTGCTTAACTCCACTGATCTGCATCTGACATCTCCAGGTGGAGACAGCAGAGTCTCTGCAGCATAACTGCATTACTAAAACTCTCTCAGGGTCAGGGTCTTACTGTTTGCCTCTGGTACTCTCAGATTCTTCCTAATAAAAATTTCCAGGAATATACTCTGGCACAAATTAGAAAATTAACACCCTCCCAAGATATTGATTCCTGATTTTTCTCACTTCTGCACAAGAAATAACATTTTGTTTTGTTGGTTTGCATGTAAAAGCCGAGATTTTAAACTTACTATTAATATTGTTATTTGAAAGGCCAAAGAAGAGAATTTTCAAAATATTTTAGGATTCTAGGACATATAATCCAGTTTATTCAGATTGGTGAAAGATGTTTAAACCGAAGTGGGATATATGACAGCCTTTGCAATCATGGTCAAAAGTGTGTCCTTCTTCAGTACCAGGTTAGAAGCAAGTTAGAGCAGCAAAATCTGCCTTTGCATTTCAAACACAACAAAAGGTACTCAGACCACACCACTGAAAAAGCAGAAGTATCTATGAAGAGTAAGGCTACATTCTGTGTTCTATATGCCTCTTTATAAGTCTGACCATAGGGGAGAAGAAAAAAGAAAAGGATGTTTTAAGTCTTCTTATGCGTGTTAATGTGGATTTTCACTGATACAAAAGTGGAATTTGTCTTTGGCAAAGGGAATAACACTGTCATCTACCTTCTGTGACTGGAGAAGAGAGCTCATCTCTGAAGAGTTTTCCTTAAGAATAATTACCCAAGACCAAGCTCTCTTGCAGGATTGACTTTTGCAGTGCTTTCTAGTCTGTGGTATGGCTGTACCCCATCTGTATCACAGGCTAGCCCACAGAATAAAGAAAATTTAGTTCTAAATAAGGGCATTATTCAATTAGCTGCAAGTTATCAGTGTGCCATAATGCCAATGCTGTAAACCTGACATCCCAGAAAAAGGAACTGTATTCCTTTTGTAGTTCAGGATTAAAGGTGCTTTCTGGGACTTGTTTGCTGACTGGCTCCTGAGACTGTGGTACTCATGAAGAGCAAGATACCATTCATGGAGTATCTGAGCCATTGGCCTGTGAGAAGTTTGCTTTGAAAATACTATGTTTGTAACAATTATAAAGATTTCATTCTACATTTTAGTGGGGCTGTAGCTGCAGCTTAGATAAACTGATTTTAGACCATTTACCAAAGAAAAATATTTGAAACTTGCGTGGCTGATAATAGTCTTTGGCTCAGGCTTTTTGGCCATTGTTACTGACTTCAAGGTCTGACTGCTGAAATCTGGTTTGAGGGGAGGAAAGAAAAGAGGAGACAAAACGCGGCAAAAAGCCTGGCAGGCATAAATTTTGCTTTTCAGAATGTCTGTGCTTGCAATCAGCAGCCTAAAAAGTTCTGCTATGATCATCAAGAGATGATGTCTATCAATCAGTCTTTAAACACTGCCCATTAGGTTCTCTTGTTGAGGATGTAACTGAATCTACAATTCCCTGAAGGCTGCTTTCAGCCCATTTTACAGCCAAAGGAGAAAAAAGGGAAGTTCTTTTGCTTTCCAATACATTAAATGGTGTGGATCAAAGAGATTAATATCATGGCCTAAAAAGTTATTTTTTAGAGATATAATAGAATCTATACTGCTACTTTTTTTTCCCCCCCATAGAATAGTTTAAGATATAAATCAAGTCACATAGTATTGATATATAAGAATATATTTGCAGATGTCACCCCTTAGCATAAAGACTCGATTGCTAAGTGTTTTATATTCTGGTACTGTAGGATTTTATACATTCATGCAAAATGCATTATATTATTCTCTGAGTTTAGATTTTTTCCAGATGACAGGTGTTACTTTTATGATGCCCTGAATGGAATGACAGAGTAAACTGCCGTGATTTATACTCCACCACAACCAGTGATACCGCTGTCACGACTGCTGCTCTTTCTCATTACACAACGTCATGCACTCCCTTGCCTAGCACCGAAATAAGTTGCAGCATTCCCAAATGCCAGCACCACGAGTTGATTCCCATCGTGTGTCTTGCTCATTCACCCTGGGAACTTTTGGGTTTCAGACCTCGGTCTATAGCTCCTCTTACGGATGGTTTCCATTCCGTTGCCTTATCTGGGGTATACACGGTATCTCATTCTTCATTTTAGATGTACTGTTTGGAGACAAGCACCAAAACAATAAATCATGGGGCTAGGTTATTTTTAGGCCACATTTCCGAATCAACATTGAGACTTTTTCTGAAGAACCTGCACAAGGAACTTATTGTGTGCATACACAAATAAATGACACAATTCAATGGTTTAATACTATCTGCCAAGTTAAACTACTGCAGAGCAGCTGTGTACATTTAAAATGATCCCTGGCACTTCTGAAGAGTTCATAAATCAGCAGCAACATACTTTCTTCCAATTAAGAGAGTTAAAGGAAAAATCAGAAATTAATGTGTCTAGGACATAAATGACATCCCTATACACTTGTGAATATGAATCTGAAGAAAAAAAAAAAAAAAAGAAGAAATCACTGCTCTTTACATTACTAGGATTATAATAGTTTTTAAATGCCCATTTCAGTTGTCAGAAGCATTGTTTTAAGGAGGCTTGCTTGAAGCAAGCCAGTGATATTAACCCAAATCTACTGAAGAAATGAACAACAGTCATAAGCCAAGCCCAGAAGTACTACACCAATGCCTCAAACTGAGGCTCCTTCCAATAAGACTAACATGAGAAATACACCCTGTATGGGCAGTAACAAGTCATCTTTTAGAACTCACTCTGAAAGCAATTGCTAAAATACTACTTATTGCTCTAAACAATCACATTGTCTAGTTCCATTCTCTGAACTTTCCTGACAATCTGCTGGCATCATTTGAATGTCCAAAGGGCACAGAGGGGAAGCCATATGAGGAGCAGCTGAGATCACTTGGGTCTGCTCAGCCTGGAGAGGAAGAGAGTGAGGACAGACCTCACTGCAGTTACAACTTCCTTGTGAGGGGAAGAGGAGGGGCAGGCACTGATATCTCCTCTTTGGTGACCAGTGACAGGACGTGAGGGAATGCCCTGAATTTGTGTCAGGGGAGATTTTGCTTGGGTATCAGGAAAAGGTTCTTCATCCAGAGGGTGTTTGGGAGGCCCCAGGGAAGTGGTCACAAGCACCAAGCCTGACAGAGCTCAAGAAGCATTTGGAGAAGGTTCCTAGGCACATGGTGTGACTCTTGGGGCTGTTTTGTGCAGGGCCAGGAGATGGATTCAATGAGTCTTGCAAGTCCCTTCCAACTCAGGATACTCTGTGATTCTGTGGTCAGCAGCAACCACCACACAACTGCTCAGTGACTGTGCCATTGGCTCTTGCACTCTGCTACAGCAAACACTGTAGAAATGCAAAGGAGATAACAAGCAGCACTGAATCTTTACCACCCATGGCAGTCTCTTCTATTTGCACTTCTTGCCACTTCTTGCCTCCTCACCTTGTTCCTGTGTCTTTTCACAACAGTTATTTTGTCTCTTGCTGTAGCTGGATCTTCTTCCCAACCACATTTGACATAGTTTTTGGATACAAGCATCAAAAATATATATTTACTTCTAGTTTAGACCTCACTAAAGGAGGCAGAAGGAAGAATAAGTGCATTAATAAAAATACTTAAAAGTTAAAAAAACCCCTCTCTCTAAAACAATGTTATGCAGAAACCAACACCCATCTGACTACTTGCCCTTCCTTTCCAGGAGATCATTCAGGTATATTTCAGAAAACTCCATTCAAAACAACCTTGATTCACCCCACTCTTCACTGAATGGTGTCAGCAACAATGGTGTCCAGCGCTGCAGGACACACAGCTCTTGCACAGATGTAATTTGAGGAACACGTAGGTTGGAAGGCAACACCTAGAACATCCTCCTGCTCAAAGAAGGCTGTTAGAGCAGGTAGTCAACACCTTTTCCAACCAGGTTTTCAGTATCTCCAAAGACGGGGATTGTACAGCCTGCTCCGGGGTCTGACAACTCCTTATACTGAGCTGGGATTTCCTGTTTTCCAGTTTGTGTCTGCTGCCTGTCCTCCTTTTGCTCTGCACACCCGAGAGAGGACTCCATTTTCTGTATACCTTCCTGTTAGGAAGTGATTCCCAGCAGTGGGCATCACAGAATTGAATTTCATTATTACAGTTAGTTTACTCAAAATCTAGTATTTCCATTTAAATACTTCCTAGGATCCATAATTGTTTCTCTCCACGCTCCAGAGAAAGGATATCTCCTTTCACTCTGTGCTCTGGCAGAGTGGAGAACTGATACATGCCTAATTGCCAGTGTGTCTGGGGCAGGCTTGAATCTGCTTCCTGTTAACTAAACCATCATTGCACATTTGAAACACAGAATCGATGTTAAAGTGTGTCCTCTTGTTTTAAGCTTATAGTAATGCAGACCATTTTTGTGGTAAACCAAGTGTGGAATGGATAAGATTTGGAGGACTGGGAGACAAGTCTGGGTCAATGCTGCTGCATATTGCCATAATGAGTCATAACAAGATTTAGCTGTAACTCTTCAACTAGTGCATAAAAATTTCAGCATAGTATGATGCTAATTTAATAAGAAATAAAAGACTGGCTTTAATACAGATTTGTAAAAGGCTTTGCAAAAATGCTGTATCACTTGATTCTTTCATGGCATTATTTCCTCTGCCAGCTGTCTCTGGTGACAACGATACATTTGACAATTCACACAAGGAGACTTTAGGCCTGGAAAACTCTAGGAACTGAACAACGAGACATTTCCAGCTAACAGCGTAACCCTCTGGAAACCTGACAACCATTCAGGACTGCTATAATTCACTTTGCAGGTTCTTCACGGCTCACATTCATTTGACAACAAATAATTCCCATTCTTCAGGTGAAAGTTGATTTATGCACATAATGTGTGGATGTTATGTATATACACATCAGGGGGCGAGTCAGGTGAATCACACCCACCAGCTGGAAACATGCCAACACATCAGCATGTCCCTCAGGCCTTCTGTGGAGGGGATTCTGCACATTGAAATAAACGGTTTTCATAACTAAGGCTCTCCCCCATCACTGTACTCTTTTCCAGCCTCCCCAGGAGCAGTCAGAGGATTTGCCTCTTCCATGGTTATGTGGACAGACCAGTCATGGTGATATGAAAATGATTGCTATCACCTTTGTGCGGTTTCCCCTCCACCTTGGATCTAGTCAACAGAAGTTTCCAGAGGGAGCATCCTGTGATCAGCAAACCAAACCGGGTAATGATGAGAAAGCTAAGGCACTTTGTAAATTTCCAGCGACAGAGAAGTGGATAGACTCAGTGTGTCAGTAGTACAAAAGCAGTGGACAGGGCTGAGACAAGAAATGGGCTTAGACATCTCAGTCCCCACTGTTAGGTCTCTTTCTCAGCTGCAGCTTGCCCAGAATGTAACACATTAGTACCCTGGTACCCCCTACAACTTCTCAGGCCTGATCTGAACGGCACTGAACTGCTTTGCCTGGCCACAGATAAGCAGTTTTGTACTCAGCTGAGCTTAGCACCTCCTGCACTCTAGCCAAAATCTCACTGAAGTGGTAGGCCAGGTCAGGAAATAGCATGGAAATCAGAGGTCAGGTGATGCATTGTTATTTAGGTACAAAATTGTGATTCTGAAATCTTTGCTCAGCTGAGCCCTGTAGCATCAAGCTCAACAGTCTTCCTGCTTTTTAAAACTTTTTAAAATTCCCTGGCAGCTACATCTGCCAGGATTTCAGGAGGACTCAGCTCACCTGTTAACCAGAGAGAGAAACTAGCATCCAGAGAAATTAGTGCCCAGAGAAGATTCTGCAGCAAGCCCACAAAAACACAAACTAGCCTGTTGCCAGGCTTCGATTCCTCACAAGCAACAGTGCAAATTGCCAGATGGTGACTTTGGGGGCTTCTCTCCTAGGGCAACCCAGCTTTCTCTGTGCACAGCCTGGGAGGATGGAGAGCATGGCAATTGTTCCAGAGAGCAGGCACCTCAAACTTCACCAGCTAGGTCCTCTTCTGGCCCTAACACTTAGGAATCAAATTCCCCCCCTTGGGAACCAAAAAAAAACCAAACAAACACCTACAGTTTAATGTGATAAAATGTTTCATACTTTCCAGTTACTAAATGAGTAGGAAATGGAAGAATTTCCATTCTGGAAAGTTAAGGAATTGTTATTAGTAAATGCAAGTAATGGTGCAGAGTTTAAATTTCTGAGGAAGTCTGTGTTTATCTTGGGGAAGATAGTAGAGCTGATCTGTTTTCTAGATTTTTGTGGCCCTGATGAAGTAATATTTTGCAAATGTTGTTTACAGTTTCTGTCTTACAGTACTATGCTGTACTATGTATATATATGTATATGTATACATGTATCTCCTTAACTAGACATTGTATAAGGAATCCATATAGGATGTGAAAAGCTAAAAATGCTTTTGCAGAATATACATCTTACTTTGCCAGTAAGTATCTGACATAGATAAGAGATTTATATTATGTTTTTATGGTTATTTTTTTACTTTACAGTCACTGCCAGCAGGTTTAAAAGACAAAATTTTAGTTAAAGCACAAAATATGCAGACTTACACATGAAGAGTAGTATGATAAACACAAAATGCTTTCAAATGATCTTAATTTTGCCCAATTTTAAAAAAGGACACACTTCACAGCTGTAGAGCAGCACATGGCTAGATGGAAAGAAAATTCCACCAACTATTTTATCAGCTGGCTGCCATTCTCTGTATGTGAGCCAATAAAAATGGAGAATTTTATTGAGAAGCAATAATTTCCTCTATATCAACTCTTGCAAGCTCTATTACATCAAACCCCAAATGTGCTCACAGAAACAAAACACCCTTTTAAATGTTTTCCCAAGATATGAGGCAGCCATTCCATCTATCATTTGGACCCCACTATTTTAACCAAACATGCTCATATCGAGGAGGCAGAGGTCTGAGCTGCAGATAGCACAGCTATGCAGAAGGACTACAAGCTTTGTAAGGCTTTACATAATTTGTTTGTTTGTTTTTAATTTTGGGGCTCAACATAGTGAGCTATCTTGGATGTGCTGTAACACAGCTCTAAAAGGTAATGGCAGGAAGGGCACAATTTTATTGAGCAGCTCTTGTTACACAGAGAAGGGATGTGAAAAGGTTTTCAACACAGGAAGCCAAAGACACCCTCCTGACCAGAGGCAACACTTCAAACCTAATGAAACACAAGTTAGCTGACTAGAAGAGCACCTGCATATTCCCAGAACCATTAGGCTGTTGGTCTCTGGGACCTGACCATGTGAACCTAAATGGAAGTCAATTTTTGATGGCTTTGGAAGGCATTAGAGCTGGTCTGCAACCATTTATGCCTTTACTGCAAAGCTTTGCTGATGTGCTAAATTTAAATAATCTCCCATTTTGCAGCTGGATGAGATGGGCAAGAGGCTGTCTCTTTGACCTTGGTTTTATATGACTACAATAAATGAATACATTCTTTATTTATATATATTTTTCATCCATACAAAACTGCACTAACTCTGCAGACACTCAAAGGCCTCTGAAACCCTAGTTGAGGAGTTTGGTGGAAGACAAAGCTGTGCTGACTGAAGCTGACTGAACCCATGGAAACCATGAAATGACCCAAGTCAGTGCCAGGCAAATGTTGAGTTATCTCACCTGAAAAACTTCATCCAGCTCTTGTTCTCTAACTGCTTACCACCAAACTACCCATCAGGAAACAGTCCCAAACCCTGACTGGGTCCTGGAACTACATGTCAGTAGCTGCTCAAAAGCCAAGGTGGTGGGAAGTCACACTATGTCCTAATAGGAATGTACCCAGGAAACTGAGCCTAGGCTCAAGAATTTACACTTGCTTTGATTTACCAAAGAGTAAACCCTCACTCAGCACTCTTTCATTGAAGAATAGAGGCAAGGACACACCTTTTTTACAATATTTGTGGTAAAATATCTATCTCCATTAGAAAAGCACCCTCAAACCTGGGAAAATATGCAGCAGGAAAAGATGTCCTTCTTTGTCTTTCAATCAAATGTTTTTAATGCAGCTGAAGCAGTCATCAATAAATGAACATTGATCATAACTGGAGAAAGAAAACAGCTGTGGACACCAATATGAACAGCCCTGCTGTATCACCTCATTTAATGATCCCCTGCTTTTGCACTTGATATTTACCTCTTTGAAGGTGAGTCCCATCCCCCAGTGATACATCTTCCTTTCTTCGTGCAGACTCAATATACATGATATGGTTCATTAGTCAGAGTTTTCCCCAGTTTGTCTGCAGCTGGCATTTCTGTATAACAGAAAATGAAATAAAGCATACAGTAGTCCAATTAAAATTAAACTTCCAGCAGTATATAAGCAGAGAAGTACTTCATTTTCTCAAGGGTGCCTAGCCTGACATTGGGGACAGGGGGATGGAGCCCTATCACTGAATCTCTGATCTGTCTTTACAAAGGTCCCCAGTGATTGATTTTAAGAGGTGCTGGCTCTGTTTTAGCTTGACTTTGAGCCTCTATTTCCTGGTGAAATAGGTCTCTCAAGGAGCACTGGCAGCCTCAGTGCTGTCTCTGCACTGATCATTGTGGGTAAGTGCAGTGCCACTGGCAGGAGAGAGCAAGCAGTGGGAGTGAGAGGAGCTGCCATCCTGCTGTGCATGGGCAGAGAGAAATGAAGAGGAGGTGCTCCAAACACTGGGCTTGGGTGCTGCTTTCTCTTCCCTTGGGACAGATTTAGACACACGGTGTTCTGAAGGAAAAAAGTTCAAAAAATTAAAAATGAAAGGAGTTTCTGCAAAAAAAAAGTTGAAATGAAATATTCTGGCTTTTCAAATGTTTCCGTTATGTTCTTGACTGAAAACATTGCTAGGAATTTAACCTAAAGCCTCAGATAGTTTCAGTCAATCCAAAGCTGCATTTCAGGGAATAGAGATACCTAACATATGTCAGTGCAAGGCTGCTGACCATTTTTCCCAACAGAATACTGGAGCTCTCATATGTCACTGAGAGCTTAGAGTATAACAAATTTCTTTTTGTTTTTAGCAATTTCCTTTAGTGCTCAGTGAATTACCCTGTCACACATTCAACAACTTGTTTTCATATTGCTACAAGCAATTCTGCCAGATGAAATTAATGTAGTAAAGTGTATTCTCAGTTTTTATTAAGCTCTCTTGGCTGAGGAAATATCAATATTTAGTAGGAAGATGGGGGAGGGAATGTAAGCACAAAGGTTTCACTTTTCTCTCTTGTATCTAAAAAAAAAAATAAAAATTTAAAGTATTTAGTTTTATGAATGACAGATCAATTCAGATGACTGGCCAGATTCTGCTGAGTACCAATTGCAATCACAAAGATTTCAGGCTTTTTATGCTTTGAAGTTAACAGAGCTGGCACAGGCAGTACTATAAAAAGAAGCAAATAACCTGAAAGAAACGTAAGGGCCACAAATACTGTTTAATGATGTGACTTTGGAGACGCCTATGTGAACAAAGTAATTAAAACCCAGGCAGTAGGGAGAACAGGAAGAAAACTGAGAAGCAGTAATTAATTTAAAATATTATGATGCTTCTCACTGCAAATTTTGTGATTTTCACAGCACAGCAGAAGCTCGAAGTAGTGCCTTGTACCTTCAAGATGCTGATCTCTGCAGGATATAGACACCTACCCAATAAAGTATATATAATAGATGAATAAAAGAAACAATTGTTTCTACTTCAGCATGATGGTGTGATGGTGAACTTTGATGGCATCCTAGTAAAACACATAACATTTATTGCTGTGATAAACTGCTCTTGAGGGAGTGATTTCCCTGCCCTCCCAGCTGGAGCTGTCGTGCTGCAATGACAGAGTGGGTAAGGAAGGGACGGAACAATAGAGAAGTCAAGGAGCTGGAGCCTGACCTTAACAGAGTGGGTGGCATTTGCTGCAGTCCAGAAAAGCAAATAACTCACTCAAAGGTGATAGATTTTACTGGGGAGTGGAAATAACAAAGCTGAGAAATAAAGTGGAGCAAACATGGTATGAAAGCATATTAAAGTAATTGAAGGAGGGGATTTACTTTTCAATGGATTCAGCTGTTCATGAGAGAGAGAGAGGAAAAGCAAAAGAGGGGTGAGAGAACAGAGGAAAGAGGAACAGAAAAGGGAAAAAGAGAGAAGAATAAAAATGGGGAAAGAAGGAAAAAATGAAAAAAAAAAAAAAAAACCAAAAAAACAAGGCTCACAACTGCAAGGTGTTCTTGATTAAATGCATCACTCAGTGACACGTCCAAAACACACCAACCCACTTCATGGAACACCTCGCCTGACAGCAAGGGTGTAATTGAGTAGTTGGAACTGGAAAATTTGTTTCTGTTTTCCCTTTTTGAGACTAGGGTCTGCAGGGACCTACGGCCTACAGGAGCAACATCCTCCATGGCCTCCATCTCAGTCAAGAACAGGCAGGAGCAAATCCAGGTTTTAAAAGCAGAGGGAAATTTGTTAAAACTTTCTCTTTTTGCACATGCGTGTGTGTAGAGCAACTACCTGTCTGTTTTACTCATTCTTTCCCATTGCCCCATTTTCCTGAGCAGGAAAAAGGCTAGAGTTCTACTCACTGATCTAAAAAATTAAGAGTTGCTGTGGTACTAGTGACTTTGACCCAGTTGCATTTGCTGTGTGCAGACAAAACATGGTTGCAATGTGCACGTTGGGAACTTGAAAAGGTGTCAGCTTTACAAAGCTGAAATAAATCAATGACCTGACTGACTAAAGAGTGGTATTGTTCAAGGATATTCCATCTGCTTAGCAAAATATCACAGATTGATAGGAAAAAGTAATCTGATTGAAAGGAGACATGGAAGTTCCAATAAGTTTTAGATATGCAAAGAGAATGAAAGAAAAAAAAAAGCATCAGTGTAGTCAAGTTATAAATTTATATCTCTCATAACTGATTTAAAAAGGAAGGTAGGAAAATAGATGAAGTATCCATTGTCTATTCTGCAGGGGCTTTATTTCTAAAATGTGTATAATAAAAGATTTTTTTCAATCAGTTTGAGGTACTTTTATGGCTCCTGTTCATATTGCACTAAAGTGCTTCAAAATAGAAAGGTATTTAATTTTACAATGTACATTTGAGAAGCAGATGTCTCTTTTGCCTCCATGTTACAGTGGGGGAAACGCTACAGAAATATTCTGAGTTGATGTCAGATGGGATACGTCCACTGATAAAGCATGATGAAACTGGAAATTTCTGGGTGAGAATGTGATTTGCTGGTCACCCTTTCCCCAGGAACTAAAACAACTGCCTGTTTGAATCCATTATCATTATTATTATTATTATTATTATTATTATTATTGCTATTATTGCTACTACTGCTACTATACAAAGGTGTTGCTGGAGACTACAGATATCCAAATGTCTTTAGACCAGCAGACAGGAGAGAGCTGATGCATAACACATTGATAAGGCATGACAGCTTATACACTAAGACATTCTCAATTCCTAGAGGATAAGGACCATGAAGCAGCTGCTGGCCCCTGCAGAGGCTGTGTAGATTCCAGTGCTTTGTGGCATGAATCAAACCTAAAGACGGACTTCAGGTTGACTGAAAAGAATTCAAAGTACTGTTACACTCGATGACTGGTAAATTGTCATAATTTTCAGATTGTTCCTTAGCTGGGGTGACGAAAACCAGGGGCTGTGCTAATGGTCACTGAAGGAGTCATCAGATTAGATGTTTCTAAGCACATTGAAAAGTTTTAACTTCTTTCTGTTCTAGACAGAATGGTAGGGCAGGGGAATTACTCATTAAGTCACGTAATTAATTAGAAGGATATGGCCATATACCTCTGCTGTATAATAGTGCCATGATTATTATTTTTTTTCTTAAAGCAGTGTCTCTCAAAAAGCTCAGTGGCGACCAGCAGCTTTCTCATCTCACATCCTGTTCCATCCTCTTCCTCCCCGGGCTCTCAGGCAGGAGAACTCAGCCACCAGGATGCTCTGGAACAGGCTGCAGCTCCCCTACCACCAGGCTATGCCACTGTGCCATGGTGCCACCAGGGGTGGTCTCCCCTTCCTCAGTAGCAGACCTGGCCCAAATATCCTGTCTTTAAAGGAGAGAGGGTTAATGTTAGTTGGGACTGGGGGACAGAACATTTGGGGAAGCCCAGTGAAAGCCAAGGCAAACACACCTGAGAGATGCTGCTCCCCAGGATGCCCAGAGGCTCACAGCAAAACTCCTTCTCACACCCTTGTCTCCATCCTCCTTTTCCCTTACCTGCTAGCTTTGAGAATCCCACTTCTCAGAATATTATCCTACCTTTTTTATTGCAATTACCCTTCAGGTCATCAGCAGGCTCCTTGTAAAACTGTAAAACATAGTGTGGTATGAACAACCTCTTCTGTAGAAGGAAAAAGAGGAGAGATGATCACAGCAGCACAGAGATGGGATGTTCAGTTCTGTGCACATCTAAGAGGAGCATGATTTCCAGCTGCAGCAAGACAGCATTTTTATTTTTGCATCTCTAGATTACATTAAGGCATCTTGTGCTGGAGAGGCTGTGCTAGCAAGTTGTTCATTCATTTGTGCAAACTACAGACACCCACCAGGCACAGAGCTCCTGCAAGACTCCTTCCTTTTTGATCCCAACCCCAAATGATGTGCTGCAGTACACAGCATAGCTCTGTAAACACCATCACTCAAATCAGCACTTTTTCTGTCCAGTTCATATAATTTCCTTTTTTTCATAATTTTAAATTCTGTATTTTAAAAATGTATGTGCTTACATATATATACATATTTATTTACCAGAGTAATTTTTATTAATGAATCCTTTATGTCTTACAACTCCTGCAGAGCTGATAATTTGCTAGAAAAATTATAACGGAAGTATCCCATGGAAAGCTTTAAAACCAGTTTCCAATTTGTTCTTTGCCTTTGTACACAGTCATACAAAGACTTTGAGTGTGCCAGTTGTTTGAAGCAAGTTCTTTTAATCTTTTCCTCTGTACCAGAACCAAATCTGCAGTTTGAGCTGCACCAATAGCTGTGACTACTTAGGTAAGTCATATAATACCGTCTTTTCCAGCAAAAAAAGCACTTCTCTGTGGAAGAAAGACATAAATCTCCCCAGAGAGTAAATTTCAAACCTCTGGGATGCTGGATCGCCTGAATGCTTGCTGAAAGCAGACATAAAATAAAGAGTCTGCATTTAGGAATGGCACGGATGGTTGAGGCAGCTCCTTCTTCCCTCCGGCTCAGCTTGCTCCAGGTATTGTTCAGCCTTGGACACACTGACTGTCTCAGGGAACTTGCCTTCTCTGATTTGGGCTGGCAAAGTTGTTCTGGGCTCTGGCCCCTCAGCAGGACCCCCTGGAGCAGGGGGTGCTGCAGGTGAGGTTTCCCACCTGAGTAAGACACAGCCCCTCCTTCTCAGCCACCAACCAACCTGTCTTGCAGGGGAAGGCTCAGCATGGTGGGGTGGTTTTTCCTTCCTGGTGGAAGGTGGACACATTTCTCTGTCAGAACCACTACACTGCAGCCACTTTTAATATTATTTGTGTGCACATGTTCAGTAGGTCCTTGTGAATGCCACAGTGAGACTGCGATAGAAAGTACATATAAACCAAAATACGCAAAATAAGTAATTTTTCATAATTCAATATGACATCCTTCCTTTAATTTAAACCTAATCAGGGAATAAGAAACTAAAACCAGCTGTAAGCATTCACATTACATCTCTCCAGGGAAACGTACATAAAGTTAGGATTTGTTTTCACCCAATGGAAATGTTGCGATTTCACACAGCCACTCTTTTTGTTTAAGCTGCTTCTTTATTACATTTTCCATAACAGAATTTACAGTCTCCACAAAACAAAAAGCAATTCCACGGCATTTTCCTTGCCTTACCTTCTCCTGCTCGAAACATGAAAAGATTAAACACATAAGTGTTTCTAGTAATCTGGCTATCTCAGCCATAAATTCAACAGGCAGCAAAGATTTTTTTTTTTTATCGGTAAGATGTGCCTGAAAACTGTGCATGGCCCAGCATGATACACACATTTCCTTTTCTTTCTTTTCTTTTTTTAACAATTCATACACTAAATAAGCTTTTAGGAAACCACATCCAAAGGCGTTTTAAAGCTCTCTTCTCC
Source organism: Cyanistes caeruleus (assembly GCF_971803275.1). Taxonomy (NCBI): domain Eukaryota; kingdom Metazoa; phylum Chordata; class Aves; order Passeriformes; family Paridae; genus Cyanistes; species Cyanistes caeruleus. The sequence continues at coordinate 36,204,777 of NC_141705.1, forward strand.
CACATACATCAATCCTGGCCGGCAGCGCAGAATTAAAATGCGTGGTGAGCTCAGAAACGAACACTTCCAAAGCTTAAAATGTTCCACCGAGCATTCCAGTAGGGAGAGCACGAGGGAATGCAAGCCCTCCCAGCACAAAAGGACACGGCCCCCAGACCAGAACCCAACAATTCCTCAGCTGTTGAAGGCAGCAGGGAGGGGCCTGGCCGCAGTGTGAGACAAGCAGAAGCCTGTATCCTCTGCACCCAGCGGGAAGCAATAATCTGATTACAGCCCCTCTGAAAGTTGGTCACTAATGAAAGTTTTAAGAAAAGTGCTCTGCTGCTGAAGCTCGCTCAGATAAAGCGCTCAGTATTTGGGAACAGCGATGCCTCATGAGTCCAAAGGTAATGCCAGCAACAACCTCTTAATCTGTACATAATAATCAGGCAGAGCGAAAGGCTGACCCAAGGCAAAGTTTAATGATCAAGGCTGGCAATTAGAGCTATTGGTAACAATTAGTTTTTCTGCAAATGTGCTTTCCATGGTGGGAAGTGTAACTATTAAATTTCCAGACATTTTAAACTACATTTTTTTAAAAAATGTGACATTATCATCTATAAATAGTGCATGAGGCCATTACCTGAAGTTAAATGAAGGAGTACTGGCAAGATCTTGCAGAAAAAGGCAACAGATGCAATTGTGACATTTGGCTATGATCACAGAAAACACAAGTGTTTTCTTCTTTGAGTACGGGAGGAACTTGGGGAAAAATAAATGTCCCTCACAACAAAAGAGTTTGAACATGACCTTGTAGAGGAAGGAAATCACAAAGTTACAAATTGTCTCACCTGAGAGCCAAGAGTGGTGCTGTCCAGGTTTAGAGGAGGACAGACAGGTCTTGCCAGAGTAATCCCCCAGAGCAAATACCTGCTTAAGTTAAGATAAGCACATAAACAGGGTCCACGTGTTGTCCTTTGAGATGTGGGAGCCCAGGAGTGTGACTTCCAATACCTTGGGTGCAAGGCAGGGGGAATTTGCAGCCACTGACTTTCAGGGGGGCGTCAAACATGGCTGGATGCTCCCCTCCACTCCTGAGATGCTGGCTCTTCAGGTTGCAGCCAGATTATACCAAGGCTTTGAATTTCTGACACACTCAGGAGAGAGAGTGGGGGATGAAGATGTCCCTCGCACTTGGCAGCACTAGCAGCACCCCACTGTCCTGTGTCAGTGTGATGAAATCCTCCTGGAAGCCGCTGGAGCAGCACCGTGTACCTCTTACTGTGCACCTGTAATAGTAATGTTGAAACTGAAGTGTTGACGTGTTTTTCATTAGGACAAAAATGTGATTGTTGGTTGGAGTACAAGAAAGTTGTGGGAGGAAGTGGGAATTAGGCAGTAGAAGGAAAACAAGAGAAAGACACCAACTAAGAAAGGCCTGGCTTTGCCCTGTTTTTAACAATTGCCTGCTCAGTATTTTAGGTTTTATATACATGCATCATAAAACTGGTAACCTTTTCCTTTGTGTTTTTGGAACCTTCTTTGTCTTTTTTTTTTGCCTTCTTTTTTTTTGTCTTCTTTTTTTTTTTTTCCCACTAGCAGCAATTACATATTTAATTCTAAAGGAAAATGAAAAAGAAAGAGAAAAAGAGAAATATGAAAAGTAGGCACTCTAAAGCATATTTTCCGAGACCATTAATATATGCCTGAGGTATACAGAATAGCAAATTTGGACCTGAGGCAAGAATTCATGGCCTCCTAAACACACACATTATCATGTCTTAAAGATGTAGTTTGGAAGAGTTAGACTTCTAGTTAGCAAAGACAAAAGCATTTAAAAGTTCTGACAGCACAAATGCATTTTATATATGGTAGTACATAAGCTGAAAAATACATCTGACCTATATAATCAAATTAAATTATTGTTAAATTAATTTGGAACTTATCAAGGTTCCAGAATTGTTCTTAAGAAAAATATTTATACTTGTACATATATATATATATATATATATAAAATAGGCATAATCCTGTGTATGACACACAAACATTTATAAGACTTTTTCAGCCACAACTGATAAATCAAAGTAGCTTTTCTCAAAAATCCTAATATCCATGGATCTAATATCCATGTAGTTCAAATCAGGACAAAGCAAATCAAATACTATTCATGAGCAATCACCTGTACATGCAATTCTTAAGTTTTATCTATTATTTGGACATTCCCTCTCTTGTGGGTGATTGTTTTCTCTGTTTGTGTTTTTTCTTTCTGCCTCTTTTTTTTTTTTTTTTTTTTTAAAGCCTGGAAACTGCCACAGAGAAGTCTGGCAGCTATAACCTCCAGCTAACTACTAGCAAATGCTAACATGCTGTAAAGTGGAACATTTATACAAGATCCATCTGGTGCATACAAGTAGGAATCCAAGATTTAAAGCCGTTACATTGTGCATGTGCATTTACACCTTCACCAAAGCTGGCAAAAAGAGTAGATTTTACCCCATGACTCCAGTAGTAAAAGGAGCGGTGTGAAACATGTGCTGACCTACGCTCCTCCATCCAATTGTAGTTATTATACACCGCTCTTTGGCATGTTACATCCCAGGCTTCATGCCAGGAGTAAATTAGTTCAGTCCTGAACTTGCCTATCAGAAATTAAATAGTACAAGAGTGAAACATGCCTATAAAGGATTAGAGTAGCTGAGCGTTTTCTTTTGATCAGTCGTGCAGATTTAAAAAGGCAGTCCAGCGGGTCTGGTAAACCCAGCAATACTCCCATCAAAAGGACGTCTCAGTTGACTCTTTTTGCCATAACCGAACAGTAAGGAGGAAAAAACGCCTTTGAGCTGTTTGCCATTCTTCGTGAAGCTTAGACTTCCCCAACCATTTGCCTGAGATTTCAGTCTTTTTCCAGTCGGTACATTCCCATCCCCTCAGGCAAAACAGACCTGGGTTTGTTAGCAATATTTTGCTTTTTATTTATACAGGAGGTATATAAAAGAAACGCGCAGAAAATAAAGCATGCAGAAATCAATGACAAACATATCCAGCATCATGCTGAGAAAGAGGGGGAGAAGGTTGAAGGGAAAGGATACATTTACCAGGGAAATTCAGGTTCCCTTCGGAAGCAAGTCCCGATGCTTAAGGCATTCACTCGTGCCCTCTGCCGTCTGTCCCGGCGAATTCCAGCGCAGTGAGCGCCTGTCCCGCAGGAAGGCAGCTGTCCCAAAGCTCTCCGGGCTGGGGGAGATGCCGTGCTGCCAGCGCCTCGGTCCGGCTGCCAGAGCCTCGGTCCGGCCCGCACCGCCTCGGTCCGGCTGGCACCGCTTCGGTCCGGCCGGCACCGCCTCGGTCCGGCCGGCACCGCCTCGGTCCGGCCGGCACCGCCTCGGTCCGGCTGCCAGAGCCTCGGTCCGGCCCGCACCGCCTCGGTCCGGCCCGCACCGCCTCGGTCCGGCCCGCACCGCCTCGGTCCGGCCCGCACCGCCTCGGTCCGGCCGCCGGCGCAGCGCGGCCCCAGCGCAGCGCGCCCTGCCAGGCTCTCCCCGCTCGGGAACACGGCCCTCCTCAGGTCACTTCAACACCAGGTGGCACCAAATAACAAGTTTCAACAGTGTGCCCCGTTTGGTTTGGTTTCTTGTCGTTTTGGGTTTTTTCTGTGAATTGGTGAAAAGGTCTCACAGAAATGTGTGACAACAACACATTAATAGACACAACATAGACACAACAGACAAAAAATCCAGAGAGACAAAGAAAACCCCGCAACCAAACAGGCAAACCCAAACCAAACCCCTAACAAAGCTCAGAATGAATCTGGGGTGAGTTCACCCAGAGCAATACCTTCCTCCAAACGGTGATGGGGAGAGATGGAGGGGCAGACGGGCACTCCCGGCCTTACCTGCCTGTGCCTATGCTCATCCCGGGACCTGACAGCAGTAACTATCTCAGCAGCTCACAACAAAAACACATTTCTCCTGGATAACTGCTACAAAGGCACCACATTTCTGGCTGGGGCTCTCCTTGCCACCACCATCTGATAAAACTGCTCAATCAGACCTTAACGTGCTAACGAGAGCAAGGCCAGTATTTTGAGGAAAGAGAAATCATGTTTTTGGGGCAGGTGCACATGGGACATGCTGGAGAACCAGCAGACGTGGTTTGTACCCTGCACTTTCATTCTTGGCAAAAGCCAAAGTGCAAACTTTACCTGCTGGGCACAAAAATGGGTCATGCACACAGAAAAGGGTGGCGCTTTCTCCCCTGCAGGATATTGCCTAGAAGACCAATGGCACAGGAGGCTGAACAGGTTGGTTTGCTTTTTCATAGAATTATAGAATAAGCTAAGTTGGAAGACCCACGAGGATCATTGAAGTCCAACTCCCCACCCTGCACAGAACAGCCCCAAGAATCACACCATGTCCCCGAGAGCATTGTCCAAACACTCCTCGAACTCTGTCAGGCTTGGTGCTGTGACTTTTCCTCCCTGTGAAGCCTGTTCCACTGCCCAGCCACCCTCTGGGTGAAGAACCTTTCCCAAATATCCAACCTAAACCTCCCCTGGCGCAGCTCCATGCTGTTCCCACAGTACTGCCGTAGGTGACTTTCCAAACTAATGGCAAGGAAAACCTGATTACGCGAGGTTAACACAGTTATTTTAATGATTGTCTTTTACACGTGCAGGTGTTCAATCTGATACCAATTATTTAATTTCATTTCCTTTGCAGGATGCAAAGGGGAGCGATTGGAATTTAAATATTCACATATTCCAAAGGACAGAGGCTGCTCATAAACTCATATGCAGAAACTTAACCCTGAAGCTTTTCCAGGTTCTGACAGTAAAAGAAATTCAAGGTGCTGTTAGAGACTGCCCAACAGATGAAGAATGGATATCCCAGCCGAGAGCTGCTCTCCCACAGGATGAAAACACAATCTGTGGTTACCAGCTCTCACAGGACACACATCCCCATTGCCCCAGGGCAGTGCAACAAGGAGGGCTGGGCAGTGGGAGGCAGAATAAAATACACATTATCTCTAATAATATGGCTGTTTGTACTATACACACACCCTGTATGGCCATTGTGCTATCAAACTAACCCCATGGACAGATTCACATTTATCCAAATGTAAGTTCTCCAGGCAATGAAAAGTTTGGAGTGTGATTGGCACTGTCAGAACAAGCAAAGAACCAGCACAAAGTCACACATGAGCCACCTGTCTGCTCAGTGAAAAAAGTTGTGTTCAAGTCAGGCTTTAACTAAATAATAAAAAAAGTTTCAAATAAGAACTAATTTTGAATTAAGTCAAACAGCCTGTTTAAAAATATCAGTAAGGAAAGTCAGTTCTAGATTTTAATACTTACCACTACATTTTGAAAATGAAGTTGTCCAAAGCTGATTATATAAACCCCATTTACTGCCTTCTCATATAGTAATGAGGTGCAATTTCTACAATGTGCTTCCTGTGATGCCTCTCCTTTCTTATTTATACTGCTGGGGTACACTTTAATCACACCTATCAGAAACTCTGCTAGCTAGATGTCTTCAGACTGTCAACTAGGCCATGAACTTCAAATTTATTTTTTTTTAATCTTAATGAGTAATCAGGCAGGATCACACTTTGAATTTTGTGTTCTTAAGTGGCAGAACTGGCATCCTTCCCAGATTCAGTAACACTGGGGGTGTTCTCTCTCTCCACCACTGGAGAGACAAAGTGCCCTGCTGTAACTTCCTTCCTTTCAGCAGAGATTCAGGAAGGATGGAAGGAGTGATGCAATTCTGCAAATTTTGGGCTTAATACCTGCAGGTCAGGATCGCTGTTCAGGGTGATGATGATGATGATGGGTATAAGAAATTGAACACCAGCTTCACTAAATTATAACCTTTTTTTCCTGTGGCAGTTGTATTTTTCTATGGTGGTCATTTAATATCTAAAGCAAATCATTATTTCGGTTATATTTTTATTTTTCACAGGGTGAAAAAGTTTAAAGAATCTATTTTCCTTACTAGCCCAATCTCCCACTTTCATGCTCTGAAACTGCCTGGCTCACCAACAAATTCAGCTCTTCCTCCATTCACATATAGTTCCATAAAAGATAAATTAAAATAACTAAACATTGCTTACATGGGTAGAAGGTGGCAAGATTGGACACCAATCACACTATATGGAGAACTGGGAATCAGATTCCTCTGATATAAGATCAAGGGCAAGTTCCTAAAAAGTCTGAATGAAAAGTTCAAGCAAATCAAATAAAGAACTTTTCTCAGAGAACTACTTGCATGAACGTGACAAGACCATGTTCTTGCGTATTATGTGAACTTAGATATTTTCAGTGTGTTTGCCTCTGAGAATTAAAGAAATGCTTTATATTCTACAGAACCTTGCTATAACTTCTCATTTTTCTTTATAACCAAACCCAACTAATTTTCAAGAGATGGATGCTTAATAAGATTTGCTTTGAGAGCCCTGAAAACCTCTGATATATTTAATCCATAAGATCTCACATGATGGATACAGACTTTATATTTTCCTGAACTGTACAGTCTTTCTTTACCTTTTAATCTTGTGCAGGAACACCTCCTCCATCATCAGGCAACTACATTACACTTTATAGACTAACCTTTATTCACAACCCCTTTTTGTTAGAAATCTCATTTCCCCGGGAAAGCCATCAAGGAATGAAGTTCCTCAGCATTCTGACCTCCCCTCCCACACATATCTAACATACTTTTAACAATGATAACAGACCAAGGGCAGACAGTTCCAGGGAGCTGGTATGGGGAAGAATTATCCCCCTCATCCATAGCCACCCCAAGCAGAACCAAGCCTTGGGGTTTAAATTTAAGACAGATCCCAGCCTCTGAGCAGCCAGTGTCAAAACAACCTGTAAATGACATATAACCTCCTCAATGCATAAACTGCTAAAATAAAACCCCAAAGGAATATGTGATGCCTACCAACGTGACTTTTTTAGAAAAATCATTACCTAGTGATTAAGTGACCAGCTAGGGATAAGTTGGTCACTCCAAGGCTGATTTATTCCTCCTCAGAATCCACCTTTTCTATGCTCTGTACGGTTAACAGCACTCGTATCTTTACATTTTCAATGCCTTGGGGGGGTCTGGGTGGTGTTCTCTGAGTTTTATATATGATAGGACAGTGATAGAATTGGAACAGCAAATAAAGATAAGAAAAATTAGCAGATCAGCTATGCTTAGGTTTGTTTTCCACACTGAATTAGGCTCACCAGCAAGTAACGTGAGAGCAAAAAGGAATCCTTATCCAACAGGAGAACTTATGAAGTTATTAATTTTGTTAGATCTACCATGTAGAATTTAAGCAAAGAGCATTGCAGTAAATACTGCAGGAGTATTCAAACCACAAGAGTCTTCACACTTTGCATAAAATCCAGCTTCACAGAAATTAACAACAAATTACCTTCTTATTGGATAACTAAAAGCCCTCTAGAACTGGCAGAATGAAGACCAGGATTTAAGTAAGCCTTCCTATGTTTATTAAGTTGGTGAGAAAGCAAACCCAAGAAATTTAGTGCAAAGAGCTTTCAATCATGAATTTCTCATGATGACTTTATAAATGCTGAATACTCACCACATGGAAGTCAATTTGCTGCTTTGCATGCCAGTTATTTTCAGGGACACGTTTGCCAAACTGTAGAAGCTCTTTTAGTGACAGCTTATCTTTCAGGCTACAAAAACAGTCCCTGAATTGTGCTAATGTGCTGATACTGACAAAAAGCAATCCGGTAACACTGACTCGGAATTACACAAGTTCAACAGTGAGGAGCAGCATTGGCAAGAGGGGTTAAAAGGAAGTACAACTCAATCATTTCACTTGAGTTGTGAATCCCAGGGAGATAGTCCCATCACAGCACAACAAAACCAATAAAAAGATGTAGGAAACAGGGACTAGTTTTTTGAACTGGTTAATCAGCTCTCTCCCTAACAAGTGTGCCTCAAGAAGTGTGAAGAATGCTCATGCTTGGGTTGTCACCCTGTGGACAGAAAGGTTTCTCTGCAATTTTTTTGAACTATTAAAATAGAAATCATAAGCCAAAAAGAGCCATGTCAGTCACCTAGTGGGAAATCTGCTGCAAATGTATGTTACACAGACAGTTAAATTTTTATGCTAAGATATATTCACAAAAGCCAGATGAAACTGTTTGTATAATTTACAAAGGTGTCTTGCAAATACAATGATTAAATATTTTAAGGAGAAAGGCAATGTGCTTTTGGATGACCCTGCTTGGGCAGGAAAGTTGGACCAGATGAGCCACTGTGGTTCCTTACAGCCTTACCCAATCTGTAATCCTCTGTAATAAGTCCTGATTAATTTGGTGGTGAACAGGCTTAGGGCAGTATGTAGAATTTATTAATTTTATAGAAACATTTACGTAAGTACACATATGTCAAATTATTTTCTTATTTTCCATGTGCTGGGTATAACTTAAGCTTAACAAATGCCAAGGTTGCTGAAGACAACAGTAAATTGCTTAATTGCTTTAAGCAAAGTTGTCCTTTTTCTTGGGAAACTTACTGTCAAAACATGCTGAACTCTACTAGTTCTGTACTGAAGAGCTGAATAATGTTTACCTAACACTCTCCTGTCAGGTCTTGCTAATACAATCAAGAGGCTGTGCAAAGAATGTAAAGTAATAATTCACTTTTGGATATTCTGAACATGATGCATTTAAGTCTCTGTTGAAGCAGGGAGAGTCTGGAAAGCATTTTTGATGATGCTTTGGATTAAATTCTCAGTCATGCTAGCGACCAATGAAGACTGCATAAGAAGGAGCTGAGGACCTGTATATACACATATATTATATACTGCATAAAATATACCTTGTAAAGATGTATATTATTTTCAAACCTTGGAAAACAGATCTACTGTAAGATGATGTACAAATTTAAATACAAAGTTAAAAGCTCTGCAAATTATTTACAGTGATAACAAGAAACATGTAACAATGATGTAGTCACCTAAGTGCCTTTGAAGGAGCTACCAAGACCATTGGTCATGGAAACCAAAATGTGGTCCTTGTTGACTTGAGGGTCATCAAAAAAAGCATATAAAGACATCATTTATGTCTTGTTTTCCTATTGAATTAGCATGTATAAATATTGAAAAATAAGACAACATCAGAGTAATATACTTAACTGTAGTGACCAAGTGGAATGATGTAAAAAATATTCACTGCAAGCTGTATACCCCAGCGAGAGAATTATTATCATCCCTGTCCAGCTTCTGCTCAGAAATGACAATTGATTAGATGAAATGAATTTTTCCACAAATAACATTCTTTGTAGGTTTTTCTGGATTATGGTGCCAATAAACTACAACAGTAAGTGGTCTCCTTTAGTAATTAAAGCTTGCTAAAAATCAGCTGCACTGACATATGTTACAAATAAGACCATCTTATTTGTATCTGTTGAGTGTCAAGTCTAATATCATTCAAAAAAAGCTTTCAGCTGTGATTTGCAGTTTTGTTACCCAAAAGTCTAGGAAACACTCTTTCTCAATGTCAGTTATGAATGCAATCTGTAGCTCATACACAAAAGACACTGAAGTTTTGTCTTGTTTTGAGTGCAGAATAAAAGTTTGAATTTGAAAGTGATTTCAGTAAAATTCCTCTTAATTAATTACATTAAAGAAACAGAGACAGTATTTTGCCTAGGGCCCACAGCATACTCAACCCAGCCCTTCCAGCAGCAAGGCACGCTGTCTCACTTTGCATGGAGAATGCTGCAGACTGTGGAGATGCTCCTCTCATCATTTCCATCCTCTGACAGAGCTGTGTCTGCCTGGACCTATCTTTTTAACATATGTTTCAAAGGACTGCAGAATGCAGTACCTGCCAGCAGCAAAGTTTGGGTGAAACCTCCAAATTTCTTGTGTGGGGCTTCATTTGGGGTACATACATAGATGTAATTAACAAGTCTTTACAGTCTTAATCTCATGAGACATGAAATACCACAGATACCAATAGCTCTATTAACACCAGTGGATTTGCTAGCTATTTTGTACTGTCCCCAAAGCTGGTATCACTTGCTATCGGTAGCTGTAGGATTCATAAAGACCTGAAAAAAAACCAGCTGCAGTTCTGCTCGGGAGCTACAGCCCTTTACATGTACAAAACCTCTGTAAATCAACTTGAAGTTACCAAGGGACCATGTAATTGAAACTAAAGGTAATAATTCCTTGGATGAAAGAGGCCAGAGGGACAACTTCCCAAAAATAAAGCAAATATTTAAGAACTGTAACTATTACTCTATGTTAGTTATTAGACAAACAAATCCTCTTCCTGTCAATAAACATCTAAAATGGCCTCATTATTAACTATCAACAAATGAAGAGGTTCTGTTGAGATTCAAAGGCAAAAGACTTTTCAGATTTTATACCCCAAAACTATTCCTGGCAGGTAAAGCAAGTGGAAGAACATCACTGTGAAATGAACTGTGACCAAATGCTAAGAGTCATTCAGCTTCTATCACAGCATCTGCAGTTTTCAGAAAGCTTTTGGTAAAAATTCCTCATCAGGGGCTCCAAAGGAAACTAAATTTTCTATTCATACTTACTGTTCAGAAACAAATGGTGGCATACACAATCACTTGCCACAACACAGAGAAGTTGCTGTTCTTCCAGGGCATCTGGGCTGTGACCTGACAAAAAGTGATAGGGACAGACAAGGAGTCTGACAACAAAAGATTTTCTTTGTAAAACCACAATTACACAAGCTCACTCAAGATGGTGCAGTCAGTATGGGTGATTACAGTTTTGAGCCTATGCTGCACTGCTAGCTGATTTTCATTTGAGTGAGGGGCTGAAATCACAGAGTAGATGAGGTTGAAAGAGACCTCTGGAAACCAAGGAATCCAACTCTCCCACAAGCAGGGTCAGCTACAGCAGTTTGGTCTAGCCTGTATTCAGCTGGGGGTTTATATCTCTAAGGAGATCTCTACAGTCTATGTGGTCACTGTTTTACACTCCTCACAGATTCTTTAGATTTTGAGGTGGAATCTCCTGTGTTCAAGCTGATGTCCATTGCCTTTTGTCCTGTCACTGGGTACCACTAAGAAAAGTCTGGCACCTTCTTTTCCCAACCTGCATCAGATCTCTATCTAGAGAGACACACAAGATCTCTCCTTGGCTTCCTCTCTCCAGGATGAAGAGTCACAGCTCTTCCAGACTCTTTGTACGATAGATGCTCTGGTCCCTTAATCACCTTTGTGGCCCTTCACCAGTTTCACTCTAGTTCATCCACATTCCTTTCACACTCAGATCTGGACCCAGAATTCCATGTGTGTCTGAGCAGTGAAGAGAAGAAGGATCACCACCCCAGCTTGCTGACAGCACTCCTCCTCATGCTGGCCAGGATACTGTTGGCTTTTTTTTCTGCAAGGTCCACTGCTGGCTCCTCCAGCTTGGTGCCATCAGATGCTATTCTCCAAAGCTGTGTTCCAACCACAGCCTGTTGCAGTGCATGGGGTCATTTTTCCTCACATACAGAACTTTGCAGCTGCTTTTGTTGAACATCATGGTGTTCCTGACAGCCTATTTCTCCAGGCCCTTTAAATGGCAGCCTAACCATTAGTGGCACAATATCCCTTCTCTCTGCTCCTGATTCTCTTGCAAGTTTCCCGATAACAATAACTTCCTCACTCAGTTGTGGGCTGCCATCTTCTTCCCATCTTGTTCCTTTCTAAGGCTGTCCTCCCTAGGGTGGCCAACCTGGGAAAAGATGCTTTTGCCTCACACTTGAAACTTTTAAGAGCTCTCCTGGCTGTACAGCTGGGGTGAAAGTCTGAAGGCTGGACAAGCCTTTATGGTACCACTGCAACACCCCAGAGCTGAGTGCCCTGCAAACAGCCTTGTGTAGGGTCACAGCTACCCAGGGACAGGCAAAAGGCAGCAGTGTGGTTGAGGGCTTCAAAAGTCAGTGCAGCAACCATAATTTTTTTGGTGGTGGTGATTAAAGAAAACTAAGTCAAATTTTATAATTAAGTTTGCAAGTTTTTTTTTTTGTTTTCATTTTTATTTTCTTTAACTAGACAGAAACTAGCACAGGTGACAAAGGCAGAGGTATTTCTTGGTTTTCTCTCAGACTCCTGGCACCAGGCAACTTCAGCAGCTGCAGGATACTCTGCATCCTCTGGGCCAGGTGCCAGTTATTAAGTGTCAATAGCTAATTCCTAGCTAAAGAGTAAAAAACCAGGCCTGAACAAAACCCAGTAACATCCTGAATCATTAGAGAATCAGAGCAGGCATGGATTTCTAGGTATCGGACAATATCTGTGATAGCTGGGCATAGTGTCTCAATTTCAAATAAATTTTTGAATCTTTCAGACTCATTTGCCAGCTTGAGACACCAAACTTTATATATTCACACTTAAAACATTGACTCATTTGGCCTGTCTGGAACTGATAGTTCATAACATCAGCAGATTCTGAGCATGCTGCATCCTTCTCTGCCTTCAGAGAAAAAGCCAGCAGCAGCCTGAGCATGCCAACAGGCCATGGATCTGAGGAAATGCACTAAAAGATGCCTTTGATTAGCCCAGTACTTTGGGCTCTTTTAACCAAGCACGGACTGCAACCTGCAGAAAAAGTTGTGAAAACTGACAGTAAAACCAGTAAGCCAAAAGTCAGAGAGAGGAAACAAAGGGGCTCTGCAGAAAACACAGCTGGAAGTAAAGCAGTGCCCAGAAACAAAGGCAAGAAACAGAAAAAATGTTGGATTAACAATAACTACTGTGCAGAAGAAACAATGAACAGTGTTCCAAAAAACAGATTAATCCCCAGGCTAATGCAAGTACAAGGTATAAAGCAAATTATCTAATGCAAGAATTGCAAAGGCAAGTTTAGAGTATTTAACAGCACATTTTCTTTAAAAGAAAAAAAATCATGAGAACAAATGAAAAAAAATAAATTACACAAAATAAAAGCACAGAAACTGTTTCCAAATACTTTTTCTGACTGATAGAATAAAATATGAGTGATGAAAAATGTGACATGATGGGTATAACACGAGATATAGTTGTTTCACACTTACGTATATTTGCAAAATGAACACAGAAGATTTTTATCTTTGCTTAAAAGCCCATTGTGCTAATGACTGAATCCAAGGTCCCCTACCCACTGTGATCCTGTAACCAAATGATGACAGCAGTTAATCTTAGCTCTGCTGGCACTGTCACTACTACCGGCATTATGTCTCCAAGGTCTTTATGCATCCCTACAATAGTTACATTCCTTTATAATCTTCAAGTACAGTTTTAGACTGCATCATCTCCCAAAATCAGGTTCTGAGGCTTCTTACGGATCTCCTTATATGAGCTCTACACATGAACGAGCTAGTTAACTCAAAGATAAGGTGGTATCTTTAAAGAAGATTTAATGTGAGTGGAGATGCATCACTACTTCTCACTGTCAGCCTGCAAAGAGCTTAGTGTTGGTATCAAGGATACAAATAAGATGCAAAGTGCTTTTCATTGACAGCAAAAAGCTAAACCTGTGTGGCTCATGTTAAAAATGCAAAGCACATTTTAGAGTGCACTGAGTACTTTAAAAAAAAAAAAAAAAAAGATGAAAAAGATCATTTTCCAAGGGCATGTCACACAAATTAAGTCTAGAATAATGCTATATGTCAGAGGCAGCCATGGTTTTGCAGCTGAATTTCAATGCTGCCTTTTCTTTTTTCCATCTCACCCTACCAGGTGCCGTTCTCCTTTGAAAACTGCTCCTCTCTTGCAGATTGCTGCTGCTACCTTGTCACACCCCCTCCTGCCTCCATCTGCCACTGCCTCCTCATGGGCCATAACTTCTCGCTGACTTCAGCCTGGGGAAGAGAAAAAAATCTGCAAAGTAGCTCTACTTTGCATCTTACTTCTAATAATGCCATACCTCTTCAGACTGAAACAGGGATACGTGTACATCTAAGAATGTCTCCAAATAAAATGAGTCAAACACAGTTCAGGATTATTCTCTCTACACAGATGAAGGAGGCTGAAAAAGCAAAATTTCCTTATGGTTCTCCTGTAGATCCCAGATGCCATGGTAGGGAACAAAAAGGCTCTTGCAATTTTCAATAGCCCTCTGTCACAGCTGGCACCCTGCCAGCCTGTGCCAGACACCGGCTGCTGAGCCCGCTGGGGATGCGGTGCTGGAGCAGAAAGGCCCAAGGAAACCGAAAATGAAGAAAGGGCCATCAGGGCTGGAGACAAGGAGTGAGACAGTCAGTAGAGAAACAGATATTCAGGGCAATGGGTCAGGGGCAACGTGGAGAAAGGGAAAAGAAGGTAAGATCTGGAAGTACTGCAATGCACTTTGCTTTCTCCCAGTGCAGGCTCCCCAGCCCTTCTATGGATTTCCCATACCTCACTTTTAACTCCTTAAAGGGTTGTTTTACAGCAGACTTAGTGTCCCCCTTTTGGGTTGCATTTCGCTGATGAAACTCCTCAAAACTTTTGCTTCCTCCAAATCCCACTTTGCTTCTCAGTCTCTACTCTGTAGAAGCATCACAAGGGAGAAAACTTTGTCTTGTTCCTGAAAGTTTTCAGTGACTGAAAACATCGTACATTGAACTATGGAGAAGAGCAAAAAAAATCCCCAGCCTAACACCAACTTTGTTAGAACTGTCTTTTCCCAAAATGCAGCAAGGCATCTCCTGCAGAAAACTATCCCTCACATACTTCACTTTATATACAAAACTATCAGTGCACTGGACTGCTGTCCACACAGGGCTCTGAAAATGTGTTCTGAAAACATATATGTTCCCTGGAAAACACAAGAAAATTTAAACAGAAAGCAAGGGAATAATCCTAATACACTTTTATTACACCCTCTGATAAAAACTTCAAATTATTCAGACTAAAATTTATTTGCAAGTAACTAAAAAGGTATTCAGATCCACAGAGCTTCAGCACACTGTGCTCTTGCTCCCTTCTCCAAGTTTTATCCCTGCTTATATATAGCCAGTCCCCTGCTGCTGTACATCAGCACCAGGCTCGCAGCCTCCTCCCTGCTCACGGGGAGAGCGCTGCCCTGGAACACCGCGTACTCCCAGCGGCTTTACCATAATCTCATTTAAGGCACGGAACGCTCTGGCCGTGCGCTGCACCAGAAAAGAATTTCTGTAGCAAGGCAGAGGGAGCAGCAGGCATTTTGTCACCCTGAAAAGGCAAGGCTGTCCTGTTCTGACAGCCACTGCCTGCAGCTATCTCCTCCCTCCCCTTTTAAGTAGCTATGTGCTCGTAACCACAGCGGCAAAAAACATCATTCCTCGTGTTTCTAGCCAGGGTTAGAGGCAGAGGTACAGCCACGCACCTTGTTCTCTCCATCCCGGCTGCCCATCTCCAGCACAGAGCAGGGAGCACCCTGCTGGATGGGACCACCATGAGTAGGTAGGCCCAGTTTCCAAAGGTTTGCTCCTAAATAACTGTGCCATTTACCGCCTCTCTTTGCTGAGGCAGCAGAACATGGGATATACACCTTATACAGAGGCCCGAGCTCACTTCTGGCATATAATAAATCAAACTGAACAAGCACCAAGACATCAAATTGTAACTGAACCAGCTGAGTAGGGGCACGTTTTTGTACTCCTAACAAACCTCTGTACTGGAAGCAGCCCAACAGACAGAAAATGAAACTCTTAAAACATATCAGAATCAAAATAATGCACACAAGAAAAAAACAAGAATTACGGCTCAACAACCATCCTTCTCTATTGCCATCGCAAAAGAGGTCCAGGATGGCTACAGTAGAATAAGAATCAAATTGCAACAGAAATATGAGGACATATGCTTCACCCTCAAGACTATTTTCTCATTAGTACATAATATTTCAATTCCATTTAAGATCATTGTTTTGTGTTTTTATGGTACCAGATCGTTTGATTAATCTGGAATTAGTCTAAAATAACTTCCTCTGAAATAGTGTTCAATGTAATGCTTTACCTCTTGATTAAAACACAGTTCAGTAAAGAATATGATGCACGGCATCATTGAGCACGCTGTACTAGAAATCTGGTTAAAATAATTAAGGTTTTGTTTTGGGTTTTTTTATTATGTCAGTTTCAGGAAACTTGAAAGGATCACAAAGTCAAAAATTGAAGCATTTCATGAGATTGTTGAGTAGGACTGCTCTTGTCCACCAAATGCAAAATAAGGCACCTGTCTAGAAACCATGTTTTATTGTCTGCACAACCCCAGAAAAGTGCTCCTTCCCATTTCCCCCAGCCTGCTCACACTCCATAAGCAAGACAACGTTATTCCAAGGATCTTTCCTCTTCTCTTGTTTTGGATGTTATGCTTTGCTCTTTGAGGAGACACCTTTGCATCAGAGCCTGGATGAATGAACTGTTTCCTGCTGGAAGGGACATGTTACATTTTTGCCCCAAGACTGGGCTGGCAAGGGATGGAGAGAGGAGGCTCCTGAAGCCCATCCTCTGACCCGCTGCTGGAGAACAGTGCTCACCACTCACAGGCAGGAGTCAGGACAAACAAAGGGCTGCTTGTACAGCATCTCCCATCAGCCCTCCCTCTTCTCATCCTCGCTAGCTCTAGCTCTCTCTGGGCACATCTAAAAAGATACAGCTGCCAAGAAAGTGGAAGGGAGTGAACCAGAAGATAAAGGTACGTTTTGCTCCTGAAATTATCCTTGTCTACTTGTTCTGCTCCTTCTAGTTACAGAATACAGAATTAGAAATACATATGGGAATACGCAGAACAAGATTTGGGAGAAACTGTTATATTGCAAGCAAGAGGTACCATTCAAGACAGTTGCATGACTGGGATCCTGACCAAAATAATTCTTTTACTTTCTTGCTTTTCTTCGAAGTTGGATACTACATATTAACATCTGAAGTCACTAAATAAACTATATTGCCTTCCAGTGCTCAATATACGTATAGAGAGAGGTGTCTTCACAATGAATTGCTGTCTTAAAGAAAACTAATTGGGGTTTAATGAGAACTCAGTTTCTGGAAAGAATCATGGTATTGATGACAATTACAAAGCAGTAATTCACTGAATTCGTCCTCAGTGGAATAGCTGCTGTACTTACAGTGCACCAACTGTTCAAGCAAAATAGATTTAAGAAATTTTTTTAAGGGAAAAAATTCTTTACAATATTATGTTATACAGTTCTTGTATAATGACTTTTTAGTAATACATTAATAAACCTAACTATCGAGTACTAACACCTAAATATTGAATAATCAGCATCTCACAGGTGATTGTGAAAGGCAAACTTGACAAATAAATAAACACTAAAATACATTTCATTTTGAATAAGAGAAACAATTTTAATATGTATGTGCTTTTTAAGTGGAACTTGTTAACCTGGCACATGCCACTGTAAAGACTGGAGAAGAACATTTGCCAAAAGTGTACCATTTATGTATTTCTTGTTTTTGACGTTAGGCAACTAGAAACACAGCCTACTTAAGGGGAAAATAAGGGTATATTTAATGAAGGATTGATATTTTTAATGGTTGATAGACCAACCTACAAATATTTCTATTTTCCCAACCACGCTCTAGAAGTGCCAAAATGCACATTTTGTGCCATTTCTCAGTTTTCTCTATTTCCAATACCTGAGCTCCTACTGATACTGTGTGACCTTCAAAGGAGATCACTTCTCATGAACTATTATTCTGTCACTCTTGGACAATGAAGCCGAGATTTGGGGTTTTCTCTTCAGTCTGATTTACCTCTGCATCTAGCGGATCCAAAGACTAGATGGTGCCAAATTGCTTGGCAAGATAATTCAAACACTCTTAGCTGAACAAGCAGAGACAGGACTAATTCCTGACTCATCATGCATATTCTCACACTGACCATTTTCCTTTAGGAAAAGCTCCAAACTATTTCAAACACTTGTATTCCCAGGTACATTTGGTCTTAAAACTTACACCACGTCAAAATAATCAAAATTAACTGAAAAGAACTTACGCAAATGCAAGGAACTAATTTTCAGTATTTTTAGACGGCTTTATTCCTGCTAGAATTTGAAATGATAACATCTTGATAGAGCAAGCTGGTCAGGCTTAGCATGCCTGACACTGCTATATTTTCAGAAGGCTCTATAAAATAAAGAACTGTAAGAGGATGCTTGCTGGTAATGAATGAGTCTTTGAGCCACATTAGTGATTGGATTTGTTCATCACATTTTCCTGACTTGTTTTATGAGAAAAGCCTATCTTCTGTGCTCTGCAAAAGCAGACAATGCCTTTGACACCCATTTTGAAATAAACATGCACATACCAGCTCTGTTCTTTACCTAGGCAATCAGTGACACTCCAACATCTGTTCAACTGCACACAGAAAAAGAAGTTGTAGCTGTTTGTCAGACAGAGATGCTGCACCTGAAAGGTCTAATGAATTTACCTGCATTGATCCTGTGCAGGGAGCTGATAAAACACTTCAGCTCCCTGGCAATCTGTCATCTGCAAATAGGGACTGTTCAACCCCAGGAAAGAAATAACCATTTGAAGAAAGGTCCTTTGACAAAAAGTTTCTGTTTGGTTATGATCTTAAAAAAACCCAACAAAACAACAACAAAAATAAAAAAAAAAAACCCTGAGGAAATATTTAAGCAGAAACAAAATTCTAATATTTTTTGTGAATAACAATAATGCTTATCACCAACGCTTATAATTAATGTTTATCACATGTAAGATGCATAACTGGTCAGAGGAGCTGTCTATCCAGCATGTTGACTTTGCTAATAGTGGTTTTGGCACCCACCCATAGAAACCCTCCTGATGACACACTACAGCAATATCCTATTATTTTTCAAGACAAGTAGCGAGTTACAGAATCACCTTAAAAACAGTAGGTCGTGATTTTTGAATCTAGCAATTTGACAGCGCATAAAGAATGTGCCTATTTTCAGGATGAATGTGCCTGTTCCTCAGGAAGTGAATTCCTGCAAATTTTCAGAAGATAGGCAGCTGCCAACAAATTTAAATGAACATTTCAGTTGAACTCCAGGTAGAGGAAGATCACCTGAATTATTAGAAATTAAAAAAAAAGTTCACAAGAGCAAAGTATCATGAATGCCTCATCCTCAGTAGAAGAACACAGAATAATCCAATCACAGGAAATAAAGGCACAAACCCCCGCTTCCCAATTTTCTCTTTCATGGAAATTTTCTTCCATTAAATACTTAAATAATTAAGCTCAACTATTTGAACAGAAGATTAAATTGTACCCCCTGAAGAACTGTACACTGGCATTTTTCTAGGTATAGTATAACCAAATATTTTTCTCTTTAAGCATTAGACTTCTCTGAGCAGAACCCTCATAACTAAAGTGTTTATACTCCTACAAAATAAAACCATAAATATAATAATACAGATTCTTCACTCAAGTCTAAAAAACACCAGGCAAGGTTAGAACAATGTTTACTTTATTTGAGTAGTAGTTTTGAGGTCTAAAACTAATAAAGACAATATGTTATTCAATACTGCACTCTGAGGTAATTAAAAATAGATCCCCAAGGCTCCATTACTAGTAGTTTATAGGAGTCTTCTACTCAAAAGTTCCCATGCAAGTCTGTGGAAACTAAAAGAATTATTCAATGAATTTTGCTTCTACAACAGAAGCCCAAAAAAAAAAATATTACCGAAGAGCTTATTCTCACTTCACTCGTGTTTTTTTAATATATTGGCCACTTTTTAATATTTTATTTGGCTACTGATGTTCAAAAAGCCCAAGTTTATATATAAAAATAAATAACCTAAAAGCTTTGAGGTGTTGTATTTTATCCCTAATATCAATCTAAATTTTCAGGTTTTCTTACATGGCATTTTATTCATTGGCTGTAGAAATGGATGATAGGATAGCTGCAGTGGCAAGAAAACTACCTGAGAAAAATTACTAAAAAATACTGTAGATTTATATATTTAGAAGTTTACTGTTTGTTTTTCAAGGGTGATCTCAAGATTTTTACAAGGCAACCCATATTATAGTCACACGTACAGCTGGCATACCTCATTTTTTTCCTTATCTAGATAATATCTGCATCAAGATATCTTAACTTCACCTTTGATGGTCTTCGATTATGCATTGCCTTGCACCTTGTTATTTTTGGGTTAGCCCATTCTAATCTTCAGCCCCGCAAGGAAGACCAAGGCAGGCCCATAACGTTGTGTCACAATATCAATTCCAAAGTGCCAACAGGATGAAGGACAGCAAATCTTCCTCAAGTCTTACACAAGAAAAATAATGAGCACACAGGGAGAGTGCTGGGCAGAGCTAGTTATTCTTAGGTTCATTTTCAGAGCAGAATTCCTATTTAAATTCAGTTAAGATAACAGATCCATTTTGTTTGAGCATGAGGAAAGGTAAAAAACCCACTCTCTTTCCTAATATCAATAAAAGCTCAGTTGAAATGTTGTTCAAAAGCCTAATTTAAAAGTGAATGCAAGTTCAAGGATCCAAAGCTTTGTGGTATGGTCAGACTGTGCAAAGCAGCACAGAATAGCAGAGCTCATGTTAAACAAAACGATGGAAAGCCTAGTGGCCAGCAGGAGAGTTTTGGAAGGGATAAATTTACCCCACCTTCTAAAATGCATCATTATGGTTTAACTACCATAATGACCTCCAGTGGCAAGACTCAACTAAGCAGTCTGCAGTACTAAAAAAACCCAGTAAAAGAAGATTCTCCATAATGTTGTATCATACCAAAGCCCAGGACAGCACTGCAGACAGCTTTGGCTTCCTCGGCTGCTTAATGCCTCAGTTTCTCACACAGCCCATGACACAGAATTCAATCAGCAAGCAGTTTTTCCACAACTTTGATGGGGAAGGATACTATTTATTTTACGTGGCTAACTCTTGCTTTGACAGGCAAAGTGGCCAGGAAGGCAAGGACACACACCCAGACATTTCCCCCCTGGTTGGTAGCAATCGATACAATCACTTACACCACCAAGAAAACACGACCAGCTCAAAGCAATTTTCTCAAGGTGAGAGGCCAAAGAAACAACAAAATTGCCAGCATCAGAAGCCTCAATTCCCAATGTAAGGATTCCCAAGGTTGTACAGAAAGTAATGAATATCAATTCTGCTGCAATATTATTTACCTCCTAGGAGAAAACACTCTCCAGCACTCAGGCTTAAATGACCATAACTTCACAGGGAAGAAAAATGCAAGGCAGAAAGCAAATCAGGGAAAGAGGTCTGTTCAGCAGCAATATCTGTGTCACATACCTCGTTTCTCTTTAGCACCCTGCTGTGGGAAGCTTGGCAGAAATGAAGATGGTCTCGGTGCTGCTGCTGCTGAGCAGCCTCCTGGGTACCCCCGCCGTGCCTTCCCAGCGCCCTTCTTGTTACAAGAGGGCCCTCAAGGACCACAGCTGTCACACCATCCCTGAAAGCAAGGAGAACCTCCGACACGTCGACGATGGTCTGCAGGATCACTTCTGGGAAGGGAAAGGCTGTGAGGTGATCTGTTACTGCAACTTGAATGAATTGCTCTGCTGCCCAAAGTAAGATGATGCTCATTTCATGTAAACTTGTATAGTTCTTCACAACTGCCCGTTATACTTCCCTCATTTTACAGTTTCCACACGTGGAATAAGCTATCATTTTAAAGCACTTCATCACTTCAGATGGCTTGAAATGATATCAAGATATAGCCAATTTTCTGTTACTATCAGTTTTGAGGATTTCTTTTTCAAGGGCTCACCTAGGACTTCCTTAGCATATCTTGTAAACCTCCCTGTCCTATTAATAGGGACTTCAGCATTTGAATCACCCAACTTTTGACTCCTCTGTTTGATCCAAACTAAGTATAACTACATCAAACCCTTATTCACAGCATTTTGCAATGAAGATGTTTTCAGGACCACAAAAAAAAAATCCTATTTTAATTCTGTTCCACGGAAGAGAACTGTAGTGCTATTCTAAAGTGCATGCACGTATGTCAGTTGAACAAGTAATTCTGTAAAAACAGCTGTTAAAAGCAGAAAAGGAAAGGAGGGGCATAGGAGCTCACACATACTTAAGGCAAGGCAAAGATTGAGCCCAAGAACATCAACACTTCCCCAGTTTGCTCACACTGCTGACAAAGTTGAACAGTGAAATTCTCACTGAACATGAGGGGGTTTGCTGTTGTTACATAGAAAGAACATAACTAAGTTAAATGAATACCATCAGCCTATAATGGTTTTAGGTAATAAAATGTATTAAGAGGTACTATTTCATTCACCTTTTCAGCAACAACTTTTATTCAGTTAATTTTGATTAGAAATATCAACAGTTCAAAACTTACTAATACTTCAGAGGCACCAAAATGTGATGGCATAGTATAGGCAAGCAAAAATGATTTTTTATATGTGCTCCTCTTTACACTCATTTCTCAAATCCCCTAAAATCCAATAAAGGCAACTTTTCAGCACTCCTGTAGGGGACTCAAGTTGAACCAAGTGGGGAAGACTGCTAAAGCTAAAAATCTCACATTCAAACTGAGAGCAGGGTTTAAGTAAGTTCTTCATCCTTAACTTTCCCTAAAGCCAGATATGGTGTCCGCACCCTGAAGCACACTTTGGGTCTCTAGCTTCGACCTTTGAGCAGCATAGTAAAACCTCTTCCTTTGATAAAAATATGGAAGAAAATATTCCTTCCACCATCCTGAGATACACAAGACCTGCTCTGCATCTGTGCTCTCGGGACAAACTGCACCAAACCAGTATGCGTGCACATGCCAAAGTCCTTTATTTTGGTAATATAACCTATTTGGTAAATTTATTTTCTCAAAGTTAAAATACCAGGGTGGAGTTCTGCAACCTCATCAGCCAATGAAAGTTTTGTCATTGTACCCACAGCAGAGGTAGAAACACAGTATCTTCATCCAGACCTGCACTTGCATTTCTGGAAGGACATCCCACAAAGTCAGTAATCACACATATATCATGATACATGCTAAAAAAATATCCACAGTGGGAAATGCATATCACACTAAAGCTCTAATAAACAAATGATCTAATTGTTTAAATATGTGATCCTATCTTTCAGGGATATTTTCTTTGGACCAAAGATATCTTTTGTGATCCCCTGCAACAGTCAATGATTCAAGTCTGCAAGTGAAGATAACAGACATCATTCTACGATCATTTAATAAAGTTTTCAAGGGAAAAAATGGAACTACCAACAAAAAAAAAATCCTTTCTAACCACAAGTCACTGCCTCACTTTACACTGTAGAAAGAATTTCCTTTCTATACCTTTATGGGATATCAAATATTCAAGAAATTTTCTTTTCAAATCCGATAGCTGAGACAATTTCCATAAAACCATTTCCATGGTTTAACAGACTGTACAAGCTCTTAATGTATCCTAATAGGCATTCCCCAGGAAAAAGCATAACTCTTCTTACTTAGCACAATATCCTTAGCTAGTATGGACCAAGAAACTTCAAGCTTAAGCCTTCATGTTGTTAGGAAAATGACTCTCAGAGCAACTTATGGCAGTGAAGCTTCCTATTCCATTACTGCCATCACACTTTTAATGCTGTTTTGACCTGAAGTCACTCGGTCCCTGGCACTTTGGAAGAGAGGTTCACATGTTCTCTTTAGGCATCTTAAAATACATGCACATACAAAACACATCTATTTCCATATTTGAAAGTATTTCACTGGAATAAAAAAAAAATAGTAAAAGTTGACATTAACAGTACTAAAGCATACTTGGGTCTTATGCTTAACTGATCACCTGCCTTGACTATGCAGTCTCTAAACCTTTAAACTGCTTAATCTTCGCATTGAACATCTAAAAATATTAGAAAAACAGATTTTTTAATCAAGCTGTTTGAAATACAGTACCACAAAATTAAGTTAAAATGCTGGCTTTTTTAGGCTAGCCCTGTAAGGCAATAGCTACAGAAAACACAGAGATAATCATCTTAATTTTTAAGAGGTATTGTGAGAGATAGATACGTATCTATGAGATTGTAGATACAAAGAGACATAAATTTTTGACCGTTTTTGTTATATGGCAATCTGTATTGGCAGGTGCTGAGAGGTGACCACATAATTTTAAGCAGAGTAACCTGCACAAGCCAGGCTTACAGGCAGCAAGCCTGACTTGCTGCCTTACACATATGAACTCTTTAGCTATCAAGTCAGTCACATGGAAAGTGTGCAAGTACTGAAGGAACTGTGCAGTCCTGTCTATTCAAAAAATTCAGTGTTCATCTCAATCTTACACACTGAACCAAACTGCTACCACCAGTTTACCACACTTACTTCATGTGTCAGTATAAAGTATCGTGACTGCTTTTCTTCTTGTTAGTAAACAAGGGTTGGATATTGGGTGAGGGGGTGATTATACACAGCCAATAATAAATGTTTCAAGTAAATCTGTGTGTATTATTTTTGCCCTAGTGACTGCTAAACCGTTTGCACCACCAGGCTTTTCAAGCCTCATTTATGTAATTATTCAAGCAAATTAGAGTAATTAGGACTTCTTACCAAATAACCAACCAATAGTAAAACCCCATAAATCTGGCAACCCAGTGAAAATACCTGGTCGGTGCTCTGCAAAAAAAACTTATGCTATGCGCTGTTGTGTAAAGTCCTCTCCAAGCTTTTAGGGTATGCTAACTTCTGTTGTTTGTGCCATCTAGTTTCTACAAGAATCACGTTGCATACGCCTGGCATTCACAGCTTTGTAAAGCAGCCGTAGGAAAAAAAATTAAGGCAGATACAAAGCTGGGTACTGAAGCTAGTGCCTTTCAGTTACCTTTCTTCCGTGACTCCTGGAAAATCCACTCGAGCAAAATTTTGCCACTTTCCACCTGCAGCAAGATAGGGTCACTGAAGTTACACTACTTTTAGACTGACTTTCCATAGAAACTTGCTTTTGTTTCTTTCCCCACTCTACTTCCCTCACACAGCTTCTTCTACAGGTCCTGCCAGACCTAGGTGGGAACATTCAACCCTGTCAGGCACTCAGAAAAAAACTCTCTATCCTTTAGATGTCCTATCCATGACTATGTTCCCTGGCTTTTTATGTGACTTGCACTTTTGAAGGCAAGAAGCTTGAATGTGTGCAAAGGACATTTAGTAAACAAATTGACTGCCCCTGTAGTGAAATGGGCATGAAAACATATTGTAAAAGGAGCACCAATTTTAGCTGTCACTAGCTAGATATCACTGTCTTGAACTTAGGCCAGCACTGCAGAACTGTATTGTGGAAATACATAAAGCAGTACAAGTAAAAGAAATCATAGCACTGAGAGATACTGGGAAAGCAGCCAGTTTGAGGTTAGGGTTTATCATCATTCAGCTCTATGCAAGTGTCACAGGTCAAAAAAAGCAAAGTGAAGCATTTCAGTTGTAGTGACTCCAGCAGAGTAGTAATTTTCAAAAAAACTTGAAAGACTAACATCAGGCAGATTTGATCACAGACATACAGCTTTCTCATTTTTCCCAATTTAAAAAAAAAGCTTATAAACATCTGATAAGGTCAGGAGTTACAATGAATGCTAACTGAACAAGCTGAAGCCATATCCTCCTTAGCTTTAAGATGAAAGCTATTTTCCCTCAGCTTTTTATTCATCCCATGTGCACAGCTTTAAGCAGAAAGAAATCATAATCCATACACCACACACATTTAGACTGGCACAATAGTTGACAATACAAGAAGTCATTCATAATACCATCTTCAACATCAGAATTTTCTAAGACAATCAATTAAAAGCCTAAGTAATGCTGGATATTATTCTCCATAAGTTACCATCAGTTTTGGGTTTATTGAGAGGGGGTTGCTCCTTTTGAACAGGCCTGAGCTAATCCATGCAATGAAAAAGAGACCGTGTGCCTGTCAGAAGAGACTGTATTGACCCCACACAGGCTCCACTCCCATTCTCCAATTAAGCTCTTAGCAGCAGTCCACGCAGACAAATGGAGAAGTCAGCAGGTAAAGGATTTCTTACCGAGTCGAAGGATTTCTCAGCACACTAAGCTGCAGCAGCCTCTTCATCTGTACTTACAGCTTTGAAATTCAAGAGCTGCACTTTTTTCCATTTTAATATAGGAGCAGGAAGGCCTCAGTGCTTGGAAGCATGGATCTCCACAATGACAAAATGAATAAACAAATCAGAAAATCTTCCAGTTCCTGTTTCCAAAGCGGGCGGGGGGGGAAAGTGTTATTCAGACATTTCTGCCCAGCTAAGAACAGAACTGACACTTCAAGCCTTCTATCTTAGGAAAACTAACCTATTGCCAAGTCTGCTACAGCTTTTTCTTTTAAAGGCATTGCATCATGAGCACTTGAGGTACATTTGTAAATATATCCTTGGCACATTTTAATTGAAAAATATTTTAATATTATTACATAGTTCACCAAAGCTTAGCTATTAGGTACAAGTATCATAGAATCATAGAATATGTTGAGCTGGACGAGACCCATCAGGATCATTGAGTCCAACTCATTAAAATTACAGACGCACCCATTTGAGCAACAATATCAGCAATATTTATTTAAAATACTTTTGCTGAGGAAATTTGTTTCATAAGAGATGGTTTTCAAACAAATCAGCAAGGTTATGAAAAATAAAACAGACAAACTCTCTCAGGAGAAAAGTTACAAAGAAAGCTTTTGCATATCAACAAATACGCAGTCTTTTGATTTGCAGCCTGAGTCTCAGTCCCAAACTTTTCTGCCTAATGAACTCCACTATCCATCTTTAGATCTGGTTTGTTCTTGTCATTCTTCACCGAGTAGATGAAGTATGTTAAGGTGTCCTTTTCATTCACTGGAATTGTCCTAAAATGGCAGCCAATTATCTATAAAGGAAGAATGCAAGGAAATTAAATAATCACTCTTACATGTAAAAACTGAAGATTCAAATTTAAATGTACCACATTAAAGTTTAAAAGACTGATTAAGAAGCTTACAAAAAAAGGAAATGTTGCCTCTCTTCAGAAGTCTTTAGTGGTCATAGCAAGGTAAACAGGAACCATTTTATGGATAACTGTGAACTAAATGCAGCAGATTGTACCCCTAACTTCCAAAGTAAAAAGATGAGAAATTTTTCAGGGAAAAAAGCACTCAAAGCTATTAGAACAAGCATGGGACTATCACGACATCTGCTTAGTTAAAGCTTGAATATAACAGTTTAACTACAGAATGACTACAGAATATCAATGACAGCACAGTTACGAGAGGCTACTGCTCTGCACTCAGCTTGGGAGGGGGTGTCTGCATCAAATCACATACAGAAACATCTAACACAACACAAGGACTATCACAGAACTATAACTGAACATTCAGCTCGTCAAAATAGAGCTATCAATGAAAATTCACCCTGCTGTAACCATTAAAATATGACAATCTGTAAGCAGTTCTTGAATCACTTGTCATTCCAGCAGTCTCTTCCTTCATCAAAATGAACACCAGCTTTAAAAGAAAGTTGCAAAATATTGTAACCGAGTCTGCTCTCTGGCTTTTTGCCAGATTAGTAGATGAAAATTATGAAGAGAAAAACATGGGACTGCTCACTTAAGCACCACAGGATTTAAGAATAAATGCTTAGCCTAACTAAAAAGTTAGGAAGCTTTCCAAACTCTACCCCAAAAGCATTCACAGACAAGCTGTTTGACACAGTAATGTGAACTTTCAGTAACAGCTAGAGCAGTGTCCATGGTATGTGAGGACAGATTACAAGGAATCCAATGTACTGTATATTAAGGAAGCTCTGTGGTTATGGCTCACAAGTACCTGCAGGTCAGTCAAATCAAGCATGTGGCAGAAGCAGCTTTGCCCATGCACACCATGCAACATTGGAATAACCTAGTGCAAATATCAGCAGATCCTTTGAAACACCTGTTTTGCAGAACAAAAACTGCTCGTGCTTTTTCAAATCACAGTCCTTCTAATTCAAGAGCTAACCTACATATAAAAAAATGGAAGACTGATTTTGTATTCTTACACTTAGTAGCAGCAGGACTGTTCTTTTACAGTTCAGCCTTGAGATCAACCATACCTTTAAGAGCCTTGCTTTTAATCCACACAGATTAAGGAGAGATAAGTGCAGACACTGTTTTCAAGTACAGCTGAATGTATCACTGATCAAAGTGAAAAATCAGTAGCTATACCTTCCTGTTAAGATCACCAGCTCTTCACTTATTTACATCAATATGCTGTGACTGCACCTTTGCAGCACTAAAGAATTCCTTTAAAATTGCACTCATGTGAAGCAAGGATACTAACATACAGCTGTACTGACATGCAGATCCAGCACTTTTAGAAACAGTAAACACCACAAAATTCCAGTTTTCTGACAGCAGATTCCAGTGGTTTTAACAGAATTAATTATCAACATAAGCACGTTTTTTCAGGTTTCTGTACTTTACAGATACAGAAACCTATGGCTGCAGTAACTAGCTTTTTAAAGCAAAGTCTGTACCTTACCAGAACTTCACTGACACCTCTGTTTCTAGTTATTTTCAGCAGGACATTTCAGGTGAAGCTGTGATTGATGCACAGACAGAATACATCCATGATTCTGTGATACTCAGGGGCATGAAGATCATCTTACTGTTCCAGCTCAACACTGTGTTGAGCACAGCACACATTCCTTCTGGAAGAGTCCCTCCTCTGGAAAGAGCTTTTACTTTTGATTTACTTGGCTCAGGAGCTGTGGCCAATGAAGGAAGCTAGATAAGCAGCTCCCTTTTGTTCTCCTAAAATCCAGATTATACAGGCACTTTATGCAAGGATCACAGTGTATAGAAAACCACATGCCACAGCAAGTTGCATTTTCTATTATGGGAAACACTCATACATACTTCAACAAGCTGTGCTTTGTTAAGTCCTGGTCTCGTCTGTAGCTTGAAGTGTCTTTTGTACCTTCGAAGTGTGTTTACTTGTAACTGATATAAATCAACCTAGAAGAAAAGAGGGGGAAAGGGAAGAAAACAATCTAATATAACTGAAAAAAAATTCAATCATTAATAGTCGCAGAAACATTTTGGAAACTCACAGATACGCAAATGTAAACAGTCAGCTCAGCAGATGTCATTCTGACAAAAAACAAACTCCACCCTGCACCTTCCAGCAGAAAGGAAAATAGCCCAGCTCAGTTTAAGAGTGTTTTGCTATTATTGAGCATGCCTCTACCTTCCTTTAGCTGTGGACAGCATTTTGAACTCGCTACTGTACTTTCATCAGTTCTGGGTTTTTTGCTTGCTTCCCAGTTCCAGCACAGTAACACAAAGCCCAAAAGCAACTTTTATATAGCATCTATGAAGATGCTGATTTAAAAGATGCCCCTATATTGTGATTTCAGCCATTAAATCTTATGTATATTACATACAAGATCACAGCACATCTGCACCGTGAAAGAGCACATATTAGAATCAGGACAAAGTCTGGAGCACAAGCGTTCTTGGCTTCAGTTGAGGAATGAAAACAATTGCTCTCGCTCTCCAAATGTATCCCTGCTACACAAGCAAAATGCAGGAGTTATGTGCATGGGCATAAAGGTCTAAAACTCTTTCTCAATGTCAGTCAACAGTTGAGAGAATTACACAGTCCTCTCAGGGATGCAAATACACAGCCTTAATCCTTAAGTACTGGGTCAGTTTTGAATCCTATGCACTCTGATCAGTCACTTCTCCCAGCAACAGCTTACCCTCATATCCTCCTTGACAACCTAAGAGAGCTTAGATGACTGAGAGGGAGAGCAAGCTCAGAAAGCAACCTGAATGAGAAATTCGATTAGGTCAGTTGCAATTACAAAAGTATTCTCCAAACTCACTGCATTGAAGATTGATGAAGGCATTCACTTTTGCTTTAAATTCACTTAACAGCCTCACTGCAGAGCACTTAATACAGCAGCCCTACAGCACACGTGGCAGCCTGGCCACACTTGAAGTGAGGCCACCTTGCATGATAAAGGATTGTACCCTTTGGCATTTCTAACGTTTACATGGCATTAAATTCGACTTCCCAGTTGAATTTAATGAACTTCACAGTGGGGAAGCCACCCTTGCAGCATCGTGCAAAGGAGGAGCAGCAGCTTTTCACCAAGCTCCAGAAGCTACCAGTACTGCAAGAGTTTCTTTTCCTCCTGTAGGAATCATTTCTAATCAGTAAAGATAGTCATGACTGAGATGGAAGCTGGAGAGCCTTACAATCCTTCAGAAGAATGATACTTTTTTTCCTTAGCAAACTGGATAATAACTGAAAATAAAGGTGGTCTAGGGCAAACAAGTATCTAAGGCATACAGTAATTACAAGGAATGAACATACTGCCCTTGTCCAAACAAGCCAGCTGACACTCCTCAAAAACAGTTCCCAGTTTACTTTTTTGAAATAATACTGTTAAGAAAATAAAGATTGTTTTCTTGTTCTGGAGATACCCATCAGTTGTGAAATGTTTTATAATCCTGGCATAAGTAAACAAAACAGGCTTCCAGGAGAGCTGCAACTACACAGTGTTGGAGAGCTACCTGAAGTCACTCGAAGCACTAGCTTTAGAAAGGACTTTCCAAGAAACAATCCCAGGTATTTAACAGACAACATCACCCAGCATCAAACTACTTTCAATCTACTAAAATCCTCTTAGCCAGAGGCTTCAGACTGGAGCCTTGTGCCTAAAGGCACAGATTCCTGCACAAAATTTCCTCACATACTTGCTGTTATCTGCAGATGCTGACCATAAGGGTGCCATTAAATTAACACTTACAGAGCAATTTATGAAGAATGTTTTAACAATCCCTCTCAGAAGGGACCACATAGGCATAACAGCCTCTGCTCAAAATTAACACACTGCGGAGCACCTGCTAAGAAATGCTGTAGCAGAAATAACCCACAGCACGTGTAAGAGAAAGAGTGCCTTATGTTCATGACTGACTGTTTACACTATGAAAAAAAGTTGAACGCTTTAGTTCCCTTATTTTAATGGGTCAGATTTCACTGGAGTGCAGTAGAGAAAACAGGCTGAAAAGACATGGTATTCCTCTACTCGGCTCCTTCACAGCAGAGTTTCCCAAATGGCTCTTCCCCCCACAGTGGGGCTGAAACAAAGCCAGCATTAAACTCTCAGTGTTTAAAGTGACTACGACAATGGAGTAATTACTGAGAACCACCTGCAATACATTTAGCACAAAATAAAGGTTTGAAGGGACAGGACAGAAAAGCATTTATATCCCAAGCACTATGTGCAATTCCCTTCAAGTTGTCAGGTCCTGCAAAAAGATAAGAGTTTGATGGTATGTGGCAAAGCCCTAAGGAAGAGAGGAAGCACTAAGGAGGAAGAAGCTGAAAACAGCAGATTTCCGAGATAACCATCAGACACTGAAAAATAAACTTGCTCACTGTACTCTGCACCATTTAATCAGAAAACGTGCCACAAAATTCAGTTAAATTCTCTTATATGAAAACAGTGTGAATCAAGAATCTTCCCCCTCCCACACATAAGGTAAACTGTAGAAGTGGGAGAATGGTGTTGGTGCACTCAGTGACATTAAGAAGCTTAACACAGCAACTCAGGAAAAAAAACCCAACTGTTCACCTACCTCTGGAGTGTCGATGTCCTGCACTGGTGAGTCACCATCATCATCGCTGCCTTTCCTCTTTCTTCTATTTCTCACACTCTGAATTAAATTTTTGTGGAAGTCACAAATGTACAGATGTCTTGCCTAGAAGAATAAAACAGCATCCTTCAATCAAATCCGCGTAGCGGATCTCTCCCAGACTAAAGTGCACGACAGACAGACAACCCTTAAGCACTCGCAGCCGCAAAGTCGAGGAAGCTTTTCTACTGGCTTTTTCTAAATGGAGAGCGTGCTGCAGCTCCCTGCCGCCGGCCGGGCCCCGAGCTCGCTGAAATGCTGCAATGGGCCGATGCAGCAGTGCCAGGCTGCGGAGCCACGCAGCACAGCCCTCCCTCCCTCCCTCCCTCCCTCCGGCCGCGCATCGCACGCCGGGGGCCGGCCAGCGCGCAAACAAAAAACAAGCTTTCGCTTGTTCTCTGCACGGCTAAGAGACGGCTCTCATTTCCCCAGCTATATCCTCCCCTCCTTGTTTTACTTCCGCTACCCGGCGCGGTCACGAAACACACTTATTTTTACTTTCTTTCTTTTTAACAAGTTTTCCTTTCATGGGGATCTGCACGCTTTGGGAGATCGCCGCGCGTACCAGCCCGGAATGCCCAGGTCCGGGTGCTTTAAGGGCAAATGAGAGCTCGGGGCAGCGTTAGGGAGCGGGCAGCACAGCCGGGCCGGGGTCCCCCGGGGCGCACGCAGCCCCGGCCCGGGCTCGGGGCGCTCCCGCCGGCAGCCCCACACCGCACCCCTTCTGGCCCTCCCGCGGCACCGGGCGAGGCCGGGCGCTCTCCCGGCTCCCGGGCATCCCACCCCGCTAGAAGGCGGCCGGCCCCTGCCCTGCCCTGCCGTGCGGGGCCCGATGGCTGCCGAGCGGAAGATAAAGCGGCACGGGAGACGTGCGGCGCTGCAACACGAGGCGGGGCAGCGAGCGCGGCCCTCGCCAGCAACACAGACAAACTAACGCGCCGGGAGCCATGCAGGCTCCGCTCCGGCAAGCGGCCGCGCTGATCCCCTCTCCGGCTACAGCGGGGCACACGCAGCCGATGCCCAGGCTCCTAGGGCTAGAGGGGACCCCGGGAGCAGGCAGGAAAGGCGGGCACTGTCCCCCGCCCGGAGGGACTTTCAGGCAGTGCTCCCGTCGCGCCAGCCAAACTCGGCCGTGCTACGGAGAAGAGGTGGGACGGGGGAACGAACACCTCCCTGCCACCGAACACCCCTGCTCCCCAACTAAACTTGTTTAAAAGTCCCCCGAGCAACTAAGACACGGATGCCGCTTTTGTCCGCCCGCCCCGGCGGCTGCCCTGGCGCGTCCTCCCCTCGCGGACTTACGCTCTTGTCCAGCTCGATCTTCACCTTCTTCTGCGAAATGCTCTTCTGGATGCGCTTGCTGAAGCTGGCGTTGCCGGCGGCGCGGCCGCATCGCTCCCCCTCCTCCCGCAGGCAGCACAGCTGCCCGGCCCCGGGGCCGCCCGCGCACCCGCCGCCCGCCGAGCCCGCGGCGGCGGCCGGACCCAGCCCCGGCGGCGCCGGCGGCGGCGGCACCTCCACGGCGGAGCCCGCATTGCCCACCACCGCCGCGGCGGCGGGCTCTGCGCCGCGCTGGGTCACCTCCTCGGGGGCGAAGCCGTTCATACCCGGCGCCACCGCCGCGGCCGGCGGGATCTCGCCCCGCACCAAACTTCCCCGGCGAGGCGCCGCGGCCCGGCGGGGGGCTCCCCCGCTCCCTGCCTGCCTCCCTTCAGCGGCGGTACCGGGGCGCAGGTCCGCCCTCGAGAGCGTTCGGCCCACGCGTTGCGGAAAGGACTCTCCCCGACAGCAGCCGCCGGCCGAGCCCCGCGACTACCGGAGCGGCGGCGGCGGAGCCCCGCGGGCCGCCCCCCTTCCTCCTTCCCCCCCTGTCATGTGGAGACTCTTCAGCTGTTTCCTATGTAACAACAGCAACCTGCCGCCCCGCCCCGCCCCGCCCCGCCCGCCGCGCATGCGGGCTGCGCCGCGCGGCCCCACGGGAAGCGCAGTTCCTGCCCCGGCCGGCGCGGCCGCGGCGCCTGAGGGATCGCGGGAGCGCGGCCGAGGCATCGGCTGGGGACGGCGTGCGCTGCGGCAGCCGCTTCTTTTTAATGCCCCGCGCTCCGCTCACTTTCCCTCCCGTACGGAGGCCGGGCCCGTTGCGCAGGAGCGGCGGCAGTGGCTCATCCCACTTTTAAAAAGCGCCGTGCGTCAGCCTCTGTTTTCCCCCCTTCCCGCGCCTCCGCCGTGGGACGTGCAAGGGCGGCCCCAGAGGGTGTCGAGGGTCGGAGCTGCCGCTGGCACGGCCGAGAGCGCACCCGCGCTCCCAGCGACGCGGGGCCGGCCGCCTCCGCCGCCTCCTCCTCGCTGTGCCGCAGCACCTCCCCCCTGTTCACTTGTTCTCGCTCTCGACCGGCACTGCTCGGGCTGCTCGTTCCAGATCCTCTATCTCCTGCCTTCCGTCTTCGCCTCTTCCCTCCCTGCCCTCGCCTCCTTTCTTTCCCGCTTACTGCCGGCCATGGCTGGCAGCGGCTCCCGCCGGCCGGAGAGGGCGGGCGGGCTGTGCGGGCGCTCCTGCCCCTCCGGCTGCCGGAGGGAGCTGCCCGGGAGCCGCAGCGCAGCCGCCGCCTGTGTGTCTCTCGGCAGAAAACAAACCAAGCTCTGGCCTTTGTTACAGCTGCTTTTACAACACGCGTAGTCAGGGCTCCGTCCTGCTCTCCTGTGGCAAAGCCCTCTGAAGACAAAGGCGATTTAGAGTGCGAGTTTTCAGTTTCGTCATTTAAAAGGACTTCCTTGCTAGTAAAGGTGACTGTAACAACAGAAAAGACTTGAGAACGCAGAATTATTTTCGCTAATGATGAACCAAGACCTTGCTGTGCACACGACTAGGTAAAACAGATACTCTGAAAATACTTGCCGAAAGCAGGTATTTTTAGTTTTGAGGCTTTACAAAGCTACATAAGGGATGCGTTGGCATTAAATCACTTAACAATTCAGCTGTTGACAGCAGAGTGGCAAAAGCAGCAAGCTCTGATCTACTGTCCTTTCAAGCACATTCAAAGGAGGCGCAAGGAAGGGAGAGGTTTTGCTTTCCCTTTGAACTGCCTCAAATATTCCTTTAAATCTCCGAAACGGAATCTGAGCTGAGCGTGCTCAAAGCGCAGTGATTTAATCGCTGGCATATTTGACCGCAGCGCTTGCTGTGCGTTTCCAGCTTGAAGAAGGAGAGGGGTAGCAGGGAGGCTGGTGAATAATTCAAGGAGACACAGATCCTGTGTAAGCCAAAATTCTGCGTGAGCCGGGAACGCGATTATAGAGCAGTTTCAGTTTGTACTGCAGATGGCTCCTTAATCTGCTTGCGTAACCTGGTATTAGAGAATAAGGGTAGGTCCCACTGTCGCAATTGAATGAAGGATACAGTAACTGAAGCTGAACTGAG
This sequence comes from Cyanistes caeruleus, assembly GCF_971803275.1. Lineage (NCBI taxonomy): Eukaryota > Metazoa > Chordata > Aves > Passeriformes > Paridae > Cyanistes > Cyanistes caeruleus. The sequence goes on from NC_141705.1 coordinate 36,239,767, forward strand.
CATAAAGTCACAGCAGCTCTGCACGAGGCACGTTTTAGCCATTAGTGAGGGCAATAGGAGGAAAGTTGGAAAAAACACTGAACTCTGCTTTGTTATCAGCCAAGCTGAAGACTGTATAATGCCTAGGTTTAATTCCACGCTCTGCTGCTGAGCAATCTTGGGCAGCAAAGGTTTAACTCACTTTTTGAGTTTCTTGTGATTTCAAACTTTCGAAAACTATAGTAATATTAAGATTAAAAAAAGAACAAAAGGCCCAATGACAATCAGCAGACCTTAACATTTGAGAATATAGGAAGCATGATCTGGGAAAAGTGGGACAAGGATGAGTTCCAGGAATTCTTCAGTGGAAATCTGGGTCATGAACAGCAATTTCTAGACTCTCAGACTATGTCTTTTGAGGTCCCTTTGGTTTTTTTTTTCAGATGGATTTTCCCTTGGTGTGAGCATAAAATATGTCAGTCTGGGTCTGGCTGCTGTTTGGTTTGATGGAAAGATCACTTGCGCATTTTAAATGTTTCTGATCCTCTCTGTACAGTTTGTGAGCAGTTAAAAGCCTGATTATGTTACCCAGCCGTGCTTGCCAAGCTGCTAATTTCTATGCAGAATTTCAAGTAAAGTAGTATCATAGTTTCATGATTAGGTCACAAAGGGAGAGTGTTGGGACTTAGAAAGATGGTTCTGCTTCTCATTTTCACACCTGTGCCCTGTGCTTCTTTGTGCCCATAAAAACATTTCTGTGGCAGCACAGCAAACTCTATTGGGTTACAAACTAGACTAGCTACAAGAAAAATTGTTTAGATTTAATCCTGATCTGCTTTACCACTCTGTTGCAGGATGCCCCAGCACACAGGATGGTGCAGTAGAAGAGCAGGACTGTGTGACTGGGGATGACCACCTCATTTGGTATGAACGCCTACTTACAGGAACAAAGAAATCATGTCACTTTAAATCTTGCTTCACATGGGGGATGAAAAATACAAAGAGCTGCAGCTACATGGGCGTATCAGACAGTATGAGGCTTACTACAAAATGGATTTGCAAACTTTCATGAAGCTTGGGCTACATGAAATAAAAAGAGAAATCATTGTGGAGTATGTTGTCTAAAATAACAGTTTTTAAACATAAACTCTGGTACTGGCTACCATAATTATTTGGATATAAATAAAGCATGTATGCAAAGATATTTTAAATAAACATAAAAACATGCAGCACTGCAACCATACACTGATTAAACTACAAAAATTAAATCAGTTCAAAGGAAATAGCAGGTCTAAACCAACTACCCTGTACTCGACATGTCGCTAGTACTCGCAGTGGAGCTGTGTAGTACAGAAGGCAGCAGTAATCTATATCCCTTGGGGGTGCCAGGAACACAGCATGGATGACTTGTAAGTGACATGCAGAAAGAGCAGGAACTACAGCATCCCAAAAGGTCTGTCTGAATTCACAGCTCCCAGGCTCTGAAGTCAGCAGGACTCAGTGGTCCCTCTTGGCACCGATGCAGGCCAGGCACAGGTGGGAGCCCAGCAGCTTGTGCTTCTCTGAGACACCATATGTCCCAGCTCCTGTTAGCTTTTGATTGATGTGTTTTGTAATTTGAGAGAGAAGAATGATAATCAGATACAGCACCTTGGGTATATTGCAAGCACGCTGCAAACACCTTACTAGTAATCAGTCCTGGAAGATAAACGTGGCTTGCAACTTTGTATGCATTTCCATGGCATAAAGTTCAGCTGGGGAGGATGATTCCCTTCCCTAGCAGGTAGCATTCACTTGAAGTCCAAGGGTACATTAGTGCACTTGTGTTAAGCACCTGAAATTATCCTGTTAGCAAAAGGAATAATAAGGAAAATTATTGGTATACATTTTTCTCAGCAAATGCACATTTTATTTGTTATGCACTTTACCTACTTCAGTGAAAAAAGATCCCTTTGAAACACTCGAAAAATTCTGTAAATTCCACCACACACCCTGGTGGTTTTAATAAAAAAGCATCCTACTCGATAAGCATTCATGGGCTGTGATAAAGAACAGTGACAAAACTTCTCCTTCCTTACTAGAATCAAGTGCTAGTCTTTTTATTTTTCCTTTTCTTTTTTTCTGTTTTTTTTTTTTAATATCTCATTTTCCTTTCCCACTCCAGCACTACCTAACCTGCTACTGCCTGTTGCTCTGCTTCCAATTTATTGTTCAGATTTGTTAAAGCATAGACCCAAAGCATGGGAATATTGGAACTTGCCTACAAATGGTTTTGGTGGAGATTTTTTTTTTTTTCTTTTTACTTCTTTACAAGTTTTAGGCTACATTTCTATACAATTTCAGATAATTAATTGTATAATAAAACTTAATCTATATTAGTACACACAGAGCTTTTTGTATATGGTTCAAGAAGTGCAGTAATAGAAAAAAAAAAAAAAATCATACCTTTTACCAGGATTATTTCCAGGTCTGAATCCACCTGAAGCCAGCTTTCTTTTTTAAGCATTCAGCTTTGTACAATGGAAACTCAAGATGAATGAAAGAGTATATATAACAGAGACTTTTTTAAAAAGATTTAAAGCAGTAAAGAAGGTCCAAAGCTACACACATTTTATTTTAAGAATAATTTAGGATTAAAACTGATAAATCCATGTACTGTAAAAGTTTTAAACTTCTGTAATACAGTCCCCTTAATGGTTTGTGCAAATTGTCCTTCACAATAAGCCATTAGTTCCAGGAAGCATCAAAGGACCTTCTCGTAGAAGGCATCGTCCTTATATACAAAAATTATGTTATGTTCTTTGTTAAATGTACTTGACAAATTATTCATTGGTGGACTTAAGCAATGAAGGATGAGTTAGGAAAGAGAGTTCAAACACAATGACCACACAGAAGCAGAGAAGCCAACCTCCAGCTTTGCCTTGGGTACCCCTCAGTTTCAACACCCCTCCTCCTCCTCCTCAGAAGCCTCCACTCAACCCAAGTGCAGCTCCATCTGCTTGTTTCACAGTCACTGATCTCTTGTTCATCCAGGTTGCTTTGATTAACGTTTTGTTTCACACTGTATGAGATCGCACAGTTAGAGTTAGAAAAAGACCCCACTAAATCATCACTTGTACTCTTCAGAAATGAAAAAGTAGCTATCTGGAACCTATTGTGGAAAAGTATCACCCCCAGAGGTTTTGTGTAACACAATAAAAAATTAACTACTAGTAACAGACCAATGTAGTATATTGCTTAAGAATTATTTTTTAATCCCTTGAAATTTAATAAAAAACTTGCTCAGATTTTTTTCTCTGTAAGATAAACTGTCATATCTTTTCAGTAAATTTTGCTGGTCTCTAATGCACTCTTGATCCCACAAAAAGCACTGTACATACTCTGTGCTACAGTCTTGCATTTTGTGAGACACTATTATCTTGTTATAGAAATTCAGATTTGACAATTGCTTTAATCTCGTGCTTTGTATAACGCATACTACACCATCTTCACGGTTTTGTCAGAGGATCCTGGAAACTACAGGGCTCTGTTACACCATCATGTCCTTGTTTGATACAATTTGTTTTACTGAAAGGAAAATAGGAAAGTTTTGTAGCCCTAAAGCCTCTTTGAGTGTTCTTGTCATTGCAGTACAGTTATAACCATCTCTAGGTCTGACTTAGCTCTTGTTGAAATTAACAGCAGGTTTTAAGTGCCTCTTAGGAACAGATGAACACTTCCACCAAACCATCAGTTATTCACTTGGGATTCCCTTAGTAAAAACAAAATAGTCTGATAATAATGCAGACACTTTTATAGAAATAAAATTAATAAAATGACATGAGTGTTTGGGGTTTCAATGCTTTCCTGACCTCCTGCAGAGCTCCTTCTGGGTAAAAGATATAGATAGGCTTATACTCCAACAAACTGAAACATAACAATAATTCTGAACAGCAGCTGGTTTTTGCTGATATTACTTGACAATGAACCCTTAACTGAGAATGATGAGGTTGGAGGAGACCTTCAGATCATCAAGTCCAACCCAGCCCTAACACAAACTAAACCATGGCACCAAGTGCCACATCTAGTCTTTTTTTAAACACATCCAGGGATGATGACTCCACCATCTCCTTAGGCAGACCATTACAGTATTTTATCATCCTTTTTGTAAAATACTTTTTTCTAATATCCAATCTATATTTCCCTTGGCACAGCTTGAGACTGTGTCCTCTCATTCTCTCGGTTGTTGCCTGGAGAAAGAGACCAACCCCCACCTGATCACAACCACCTTTCAGGGTGTTGTAGAGAGCGATAAGGTCACCTCTGAGTCTCCTTTTTTCCAGACTAAACAACCCCAGCTACCTCAGCTGCTCCTCACAGGGTTTGTGTTCCAAGCCTCTCACCAGTCTCGTTGCTCTCCTCTGGACACGCTCAAACGTCTCAATGCCCTTCCTAAACTGAGGGGCTCAGAACTGGACACAGCACTCCAGGTGCGGCCTCACCGGTGCCAGAGAAATATTATGGGAAGAGGATCAGCTAAAATGTTTTGCAAAGTTTGTCACCAAAAATGGCCACCAGGTAGAATGTCCTACATTCCTATATTTGAATAGTACTTACTGCTATTATTCACATTCAATACACAGTAGCTGACCAAAAGCATTGCTTCTTTATTAGATATTGTTGTTCATCTTTAATGCTCTCAAACCTCAACTTCTTTACTTGAAAGATAATATTAGAATCTCAGCTTTCATACTGATAAAGCTACCAGCCTTTACAATTGTGAAGGCATGTCTGACTCTGCTGAAGGACATACCCTAAACCACAGAACACTGAAAGAGACCCTCACCCTCCAGTTTCAACATTAAAGGTTTTGAACAAACATGGGCTTAGAAGTTGGTGTTTTGGTTTTTTTTCTTTTCCCAAGTATTTGGTTATTAATATTTATTAACTTTATAAACACCAGAAATGAGACCAAACTTCGCTATTACAGCTATTTACAGGAACTAAAGAAAATCCTCACCTCTCTCCAGAAATGACTGCTGGAGCAGGATTTTACATCATCTGTAAATTATGTCAGAATTAGGAAAACAATAATACAGATATTTTACCTCATAACTTTCACCTCTTTGTTGTGTGATTATCTGTGTTTCTAGTTATATCATGAAAATCTGTTAATTTAATCCCATCTTTACAAAGTAAACCTTAACTACTAGAAAATGAGAATAAGTTCTCTGCTTTTAGTATTTGTACATATTCCAATAATTTAACATCATATAAATGCTAATTATATATAATATATACACTATATAATATATATTTTATAGTATATATATAGTATAAAGTGTAGTGACAAAAATTGCACAGCATGATCAAGCCTTAGAACTGGAGTCTATTCATCAAGGTGCCTTCTCTCTTAAAGGCTTACATTGAAGTTGAGTTTACAGATACAGATACTTTTGTTTTTCAGCTTTTAAAAAATGGAAAGATGTGTTTTGGGTTGCTATTTAGTTTCTTCATAGCTTTGAATAAACAAACTCATCTTTGACAGGGAACAACTTGAAATTTCTGCATTTATTTCTTCAAATGCAGAACAGTCACTCCCTGATTCTTTTTCATTTGCAGCAGGTGCTTATCCCTACCAGTACTGAGGGAGAGATTCCACTTAACTTCACACATGGTCACACTAAATGATGAGGATTTACCACTGTCCCACAGGTTTATTATCAAACTTCAAGTTTGTTTTGTGTTTTCTTTCATAGGAATTGAGGCTCTGGAGTAGAAGCATTACCTTTTGACTGGTATTATACACAGACACATTTTCTAGTAGCATAATAGCTGTGAAACAACCTCCCCTGTTACTGTAAAGTACTTTAGCTGTATAGAGTAGGGTAAGAAATCAGGTGCTATAAGGAAACAATACATTTATATCAGCAGTTGCTGGAAAATCCCATGAGAACCATGACTAAAAATTAGACTGATGATTCAATGAACAATTTCAAAACTTAATGAACATTTTCTTTCTAGTCTCAGATCACCTATGTATCCTGTGGTCATTTTGATGACACATATCACAGCACTAGTTGCCAGAAGTAAATTACTCTCCCAGCAATATCTACATTAACAACAGCAGCTACACCACAAACACTTGAGACCCATTTAAGTTTAATGAGACCCACTGAATTAATTTAAGCTTTCCCACTATCTGGATGCAAGACAAAGACCAGTGTGCTGATGAATACCACAGTGCTTATGAGGTACCTGGTTGTTAAACCTGGTTGCTTATCTTTGCTGGCTCCTTTCTCTTGCAGCCCATGACACAGAGCCTTGTTCCCACTATTCTTTTTCTCTCCCAGGAGACATTAGAGCTGCAGTGACATAGGAAACAGATTCTCCTGTCAGGTTCAGCCTCATTTTAAGTTTCTAGCCCACATGATCACAGAAGGAATCAGTCCATCAGACAGGACAAAGGTACAAACAAAGCATTCTGGTTTGTTCTGTAGAAATGTATCAATATTTGTAAGTCACCATGGGTTGGCAGGTACTGCATTCTGGCAGCAGCAAGCAACAGCAGCTAGTTTCAAAAGCTGGACTGTGACTACAGCCTCTTTGAATCTCCTCACTGGATGTCACATCTCTAGGGCCAGATGCAGTCCAGCCCTTTACCTTACAGCTTAGAAGGAGAAAAAAAAGTTGTCAAACTATGCTCTCCAATTCACAAAAGATAGAACAAGTTTATTCTTAAGAGTAAGTTGTGTATATGTTTCAGGCAAAGTACCAATGTTTACCAATGCTGGAAGAGTTTAGGGGTGGGGAGAGAAGAACAGAAACTTTTTTTACCCATTTAAACCATATTCCTGCTGTAAATAAGGGCTATCCACATTTCAGAGCCCCTCTAAGCTGCCTGTGAGACTATCCAATACATAAAGACAAATTGCTGCTTTCCTCTCATACATGAAAAAAGGGATTAGCAGTATGGCAAAACAAAGAAAAATTTTAAATATCTTGAGGGGAAAACGTTGCATGAGTATTACTTTGAATGTAAACAAGAAAGTGAGTAAAAGCCAGGTGAATAGAAAAGAAAAAAAAAAGTTAAAAACTTATAAACAATGCAAAAAAAAGGTTACTGTCAAATTAAGACTGAAAAAGTTCAGGTTTTGAACAGTTCAACAATTATTGTGAACAGGAATTGCTATTGTTTCTAATATTATCTGTGTTAGCACCAGAAGATATTTGTTGCATTTATTTCTTAACATATGACCACTGCAGTTGCAGCCTTCGCTCTGCAGCTGTCCTGGAGAGTGTCTCATGCAGGCTGCCTTTGTTTTAGGTATTGGGTACACAGCACAAAGTCAAAATAAGCTTCTGAGCTTTCAGACTAACCCAGCCTGGTGTAACTAACACAGCTGCATTTGCCTATGAGCTGCTTAACTGGTTATGCAGGCTTTACAATGGCCTGCATAATAAAACTCTAATGTTTAAAGGGTAAATATATTTCATTTTTACAACATACATATTATTTACATGTTATACACCACCAGAAAAACTAGGGAACTTCTAATACATTATCTAAAATGTAATTCTTTAAGATATTGACGGAAATACCAGTTTTGTAAACTTTTAGGCAGCAGCAGTTATATGTGTTTTGATCAAAGTACAAAGAAAATAACTGCTTATAGCTGGAGCACTACAACAAAATAAGTTTTGTGTTGAATTTAGGTAAGCAGTAGCTTAAATAGTTTTGATTTTTGCTTTTCATCCTAAAGCTCCCACCATATAGCTAGTGAGAGATGCTCACAAAAAATAGGCCTAAAACACTACTGCCGTCTGTAGACTTTGTAATTCATATTAAAAGGGTTTTCAAAGCAGTGACCTACTTAGATACTTTTTGTGTCTTGAATTTTAATATTTTTTTCTGTAACAAAAAACCCCTGCTGATTAAAGCTAAATTTGCTTTCTTTCAACATCTTCCATTCCTATTAGTGAAGTTTGATTTGATTAAAACCGAGAGCAGTCTTACCTCACTTTCATTATTCATCCACTGACTTTTCAGGACCAGAAGAAGAAAAAGAAATTGCCTATCAATCAAGAGTGATAACTTTCCAAAGCAGAATTTTACTGCCATTAGGCTACATTAAAGCATATTCCATACAGGAATTTGGTTGGTAGGAGATTTTCTGAGAAGTGACAGCAGAGCTTCCTTAACCAATGGACTGAATTAAAACTGACAGCATCGCTACATAAGTACACCAGAATGAAAGTTTGGTCATGCAACTGTAGTTCACAATCTCCTCAGCTGAACAGTATCTGTTGTAATGGATCTGCTGATGATTTAATTCAAATAAAAGGCCTTTGTTCCTTTCTTCCCTTGCTTTGTGCACACTGACACCACTATCCAGAAAAAGCTCTAGAAGCCAAGAGAAAAGCACAGAAGCCAAGAGATATAGTATGACAGAAAGCAGTATCACTCCCATCACACATTTTTGTTGTCCATGACATACTTTTCTTTAAATCCATTTCTCGGCTCTGTAACCTGGTCTCACCCATCTGGTCTTTCCTCTGCCTTCTACCCAGCATTTCTAGCCTCATTGCTTATTCTCTCCTCACTTGCAGTTTACTGAAGATTAGTCTGAGTTAACAATAGCACCCCAAATTGTGGAGCAGATTAGAAACTCAGGAGGGCTCAAAGCCAGGGAGCTATAAAACCTGAGAGTCATTTAATGAGCAGAATTATTCACACTGAAGTAAACTCCATGTCCCGGCATTTATGCTTCTTCCCCACAACTGTCATGCACATGTGGTTAATAAATTAACCATGCATACCGACCAAAGTCAATACTACATAGGTCACTGCTTTAAGAAGAGTAACAGTGACTGAATCTCTGGAGACAGAAACTGTGTTCTTGCCTGAAAAGGAACAGTGTGGCACAATGAAAAACAGTGACAGCTTATTGTGGAAGCAGAGAAACGCTTTTCCAGGCACGAGGGTGCTGGGAGGAAGGTACGGCTTTGGGAATGACAAGTTCCTAACATCAGCATTCTTGTGTGGGGCTTTCAGCATTGGCACTGATGAGGGAAGCTTCCAGTGTCATGTTCAAGCATGGAAAATTCTCAATACTGCCTTCCTTGTTGGAGGACAGACAGATGTTAAGGAGTACAACTCTTTGGTTTCTTATGTGTCCTGTGGTGTATGAGACAGCATGATGTAACACTCTAAAGTGTACAAAAGCTTCCTTTTCCAGGTTAGAAAATTTAGAGATCCTAATTTCTTTCGTAAAACATTTGATTAAATAATTTGCAGGGCAGATCTCATTTTTTTCCCATAGCAACAATTATACTTTCTCACCCCACCTGCTTTTCCACAATAATTTTCTTCATATTCTTAGAGCAGATATAGAAACAGATGCAACAGCACAAACCTTACTGTGATTACATCACAAAATTTCCAAAGACTGTTCCAAAATATTTTTTTTTTCCATGAATGTGCTATATTAATGTTACAAGAGTGAAAATGTTAATAAAACTTACCTAAAGCTTTTTTTCCCCTCCAATAACTGACAGAGAGTGTCTAGGTCAGTCTGGCAAACAAACTTTTACACCACAGATACCAATGGCTGTACTACAATTCACTCAGAACATACTGGCATTGTAAAATTCTACCATCTTTTACGAAATTTTATTTCTTTAATAAAATAAGTGTTTAGGAAAACACTTCACAAGAAGCTATCATACAGAGGTGGTTTACCACCAAGTAAATGAGTGACCCATTTGGCAGCTTAACTCATCAAAGAAAATAGTGCTTTCCATGTAAAATATGAAGTAAAGGCATCTTTAAAGCCACATGACAAAACAACTCTCTGCAAAGTGGCTAGATAGACCTACATAGAACTCAGTACCACGGAACTGAGAACATTAATTTGCTACAGAGAAGCAGTGGAATACAGCAATAACAAGCCCAAACTGGAACATGAAACATTCCCCACATAAATGTTTATTTTAGAAGGTAAGGAAGGCTAAGCTTTATTTGTATGCTAAACACCATCAAAAGTAATAGCCACATAAATGAACTGATTGAAGATTTTGGATAACTGGCTTGTGAAGGGTTTGACACCTGCAGAGGGAATGAGTGTCTGTGGGTTGCTCTGTCAATTTACCTCCATATTACTCTCTTCTGTAGGATTTTGGCTTTTAGGGTTGCAGTTTAAAATGAAACAGGGTTAAAGGAGGCATTTGCTGTCACATTAGTGAACTGTTCCATGTGAACCTGTACTTACTTACTGAAGGGAAAGAAGAAAGGCTTGAAGAACTGTACCTGATGTTCTTATACTGAGCAGCTCTGAACGGGGAACACTGGAAATCAAGACATTGATCACTCTCACATCTGCAGGTACTCAATACTCTCCCATAGCATAGGGATTTATTTTTTCTTACCACTGAGGAATGTTAATGTGATTAAAGCCCTACTGAAGGCATCACATCTTCAGTAAACAAAGTCATAACCTGCTTTTCATCAGGGCTACAAACTATACCTGAAAAAAGTGTTAAAAACCACTTAGACTACTATGAATATTTACCCAAAGTAGAGAACTGGATAAAAATAATCAGAAGAAAACCAATGTTAGTAAAACCTGTGTCGTGTTGTCTGGGGTCACACTGCAGTGTGACTACATGTAAACTTGAGTTTTCTCCCAGAGGGCCAGATTTGCTGCTAGCGGTACACTTGAAAGCATTAATGCAAACCACAGGCGTGGTTTGCTCCAAAACCAGGGTTCGACCTAGATTGGGTCCCAGGCTTTCCACTGCCGCAGCTTGCACTTTACAGAGAGCGCTAAGCTCGGAGGGCCGACACCTTCTCTTCTCAGCGCCGTGCCTCTGCCCCGGCCTGAGGGAACCCACCTCTCGCAAGCAGCCCTAGGCTTTTCCAAACCCCTCCAGCCTGGGAGAAGGGAGCAGGAGATTTCTCAGCTCAGGGATCGCTACAAGCCACAGACTCTCCTTCCGCGGGGCACCCCGGACTGGAGCTGGGGGCGGGCACCACCGCAGCGCCTACCCCGCGGCGGGGCGGGCCGGGCCGGGCCGGGCCGGCTCGGGGGCCCCCAGGAACGGGGCTCGCTTGGGCGCCGACACCCAGCTTTCAGCCCAGTTTCACAGGCAGCAGCTGCTGCCCGCCAGGTCCCCGCTCCACGGAGGGAAGGACGGAAGGAGAGGCGGGCAGAGCTGAGGACCGCGCTCCCAGCACACGCTGCCCAGCCCGCCACCAGCCCCGCTCCCTTTGTATTTTTAAACCACGCTGCGGCCCCCGCGCTCCGCCCAATCAGGTTGGCCGCAGCCCCCGCGCTCCGCCCAATCAGATCGGCCGCAGCGCCCCCGCCGGCCAATGGCAGGGGACCCCGCGGTTTTTTAAACCGTCCCTCTCCCCCAATCGCCGCCCAGCGCGCTCCGCCCAGCCCCGCCTCCCCGCTCTTCTCACCTCAACCGGTTCCAACGGGTATGAGCGCCAACGACCCCCTCGCGCTCGACCTAGCCCGGGAGTAGCCCGGCAGCTGACGTCATAGCGCCAGACAGCCAATCCCGTCCTGTCCCTGAGGCAGGGGGCGGAGCTCCGGGCGGTTTGAACAGGCGCGGCAGCCAATGGGCTGAGGCGGGGGGCGGGTTCTCGGGCGCCGCGGGTCGGGTTGCTGTGGCGGGCAGTGCCGCGGAAAACAAGAGGCGGTAAGTGCGCGGCCGGGCTCCATTCGGCAGCAGCACCTGAGGGAGCAGAGCCCCGCGCCGCCCGCTCCGCTCAGCCAGGCAAGGCCCGCGGAGTGTGAGCGCGCCGGGAGGGACGAAGGGAGAGCGGGAAGGAGCGCAGACCAGCGGCGGTCCTGTGCGCTGAGGCAGCGCGGGGCTCCCGCGGTGGGCGGGCGGCACGCCCGGGGCTGACGGGAGGATTCCTGGCGGGCGGGTCGGGCCGGGAGGGCGGCGGCGGCGGCTCTGGCCCCAGCGGGCAGGGCTGGGGCACGGGCGCGGGGCCGGGCGGGCTGGCCGCTGCAGCCGCCGGCGGGGCGGGGAGAGGCGCCCGTGGCGGAAGGTGCCGCGGCCCCGGCAGGGGGGGCACGGCGAGAGAGGGGCTGCGGCGGGGGCGGGGTCGGGCGCGCTGGGGCGGGAAGGCGCTGGCGGGCGAGAGGCGGGAACGGCCTGAGGGAGCGAGCGGCCCCGCCTCACGCCGCCTCTCCACCCGCCTCCTCCCGCAGGGACCCGTCGCCGACCTCGCCATGGGCAAAGGCGACCCAAATAAGCCGCGGGGCAAGATGTCCTCGTACGCCTACTTCGTGCAGACGTGCCGCGAGGAGCACAAGAAGAAGCACCCGGACTCGTCCGTCAACTTCGCAGAGTTCTCGCGGAAGTGCTCGGAGCGGTGGAAGGTGAGCCGAGCCGTGCTGAGCCCTTGCCGGGCCAGCCCCCGCCCCTGCTGCGGGCTGCTGGGAAAAGATCCCTGGTAGCAGCTGCTGCTTAGGCGTTAGTGGGTCAGTAGCTGCTTTATCTCATCCAGACTCTTCTTTCCCTTCCGTGTGTCCACAGACAATGTCAAGCAAGGAAAAAGGAAAGTTTGAAGAAATGGCTAAAGGAGACAAAGCTCGTTATGACAGGGAGATGAAAAACTATGTTCCTCCCAAAGGCGAGAAGAAGGGAAAGAAAAAGGACCCCAATGCTCCTAAAAGACCACCGTGAGTGTTTCTGTGACTCCCTTCCCCCACACAGAAAAAAGTATTAGTTGTAATAGTTCGATACTTAACTTTAATCACTGTCTCTCGCTGTAGATCTGCGTTCTTTCTTTTCTGTTCTGAACACCGTCCGAAAATAAAAAATGATCATCCTGGCTTGTCTATTGGAGATACAGCAAAGAAATTAGGTGAAATGTGGTCTGAACAGTCGGCAAAAGATAAACAGCCATATGAACAGAAGGCTGCAAAACTAAAGGAGAAGTATGAGAAGGTACAGTAAAAGTAGTAAAACAGAGTTAAAGTTGTGGAGCTTGCTGTAAAGATGTGACTTGTGTCTTACACCCAAACCATATGGAGTTTACAGTTCTCAATGCTTCTGTCAACCTCTGTCAGGCTTTAAAAGACATGGAAAGGTGTGGTGGGGCAAGTATCTGGAACCCTTACAGTGAACCTAATGTGGGTTTTGCATGTCTAGAGATTTTACCAGTAAGATGCCTTACTACCAGAAAGCAGGTCACCTGCTTGCTAAAATAAATATAGTCAGACTCCAAAGCACTGGGGTCATAAAATCCTTCAGACTGTCTGCATTGCATGTTCTTTTGCATAAAGATTTAAGCATGAAAGTCCCAAGGTGGAAATTCTGCTTTTTTGCATGCATTTTACCTGATCTATGCAGTACAGTAGTATTGAAATACCAAATCATTACAAATTTGTCTTCAGTGTTCTATTGCTAGCAACTTAACAACACTTTTCTTGCAGGATATTGCAGCATATCGTGCCAAGAGCAAGAGTGATGCAGGAAAAAAGGGCCCTGGTAGGCCTGCAGGATCTAAGAAGAAAGCAGAACCAGAGGAGGAGGAGGAAGAAGAGGAAGAGGAGGAGGAAGAGGAGGAAGAAGATGAGGATGAAGAATAAATGAATGTCCTGCTGTAAAGATTTATGCTGAGAATCCAATATTTTGATAAGAATGTGAACTCAAGTGCAGCTCATGGTTAACTTCAGTATAAAAATCTGTACAGAATTGTGTATAGGTAATGTGGCTCTTTGTAGGGAGACTTCAATTTATAATGTAAGCAGTAGCCAAGGGCTGCTACAGTTCGGTTTGGAAAAAAAAAAAAGTTGTTGAATGTTTCTGCTGTTTCTGCGTATTTAATGGTTTTGTTGAAATTCAGTGACTGATAGCCAGGTGTTTCTTTTTAGCTAAATAAAACAAAGGTAGCTTAATAGCTGATCTTATATTTTGTAGTATTTTGTTGCATTGTATTACTTTTTTAACAGTTTTGTAATAAAATGTTGTACATGACTCTTTTTGTATTCATGATGTTTCTGAGAGGCTGGGCACCCCCAGAATGCTGGAATCCTGTGTGGGATACAGTGTTCTTAGGCTCTTGCTGTTACTGCAAAACTGGCACGTCCCTTAGGCATTGACTCCTGGAGCTTTTGCTTAAACTGATTTCCTCTCCCACATCCACTACAGTTAGTTAAAAATTATGCTTTCCTTGCAGTAGCTTTTGCCTGTGTTACCTTGTGGGTGAAAAAAAAAAATCTTAAGTAGTGAAGTTTTTGGTAATGACTCCTGGATTATCTTCTTTCCCCAGACTGCTGCAGCACAGGTCTTTGTTTTGGCATGGTAGCTGATAATGAGTGAATGTTTGGAACTTTCTCTTCCAGAGGTCAAGGGTCACTGGCCTTGGCTATAAGACAGATGTGTTAGAGGCATGTCTTCCCAGATGTTGCCTACTCCTTCCTTCTCCCCCTGGCTCCAGTTTTAGTGGCTTCTCATAAAATACACAGCTTGCAGAACAGCATGAAAAATGTTGGAATGTTATCTCCACACATGCCAGTAGAACGCTGCAGAAGGAGAAGGCACTTGTAAGGAACAAGTGCTCCTGATACATTCCTGTTTGTGGTGTTGTAACAGTGTCACCAGTTACGTGACTTGTTTGCTTTCACTTTTTATTTTACTTCAGTATATAAAAAGGCTTAAATCTAGATACCTAGCAATATTTTCAACCGGGGAATTTGAGATCCTACAGCTGAAGTAAATAGCTTAGGTTTAATTTATTGAGCTAAATACCAGGAAATAACTTTTATTAGCCCTTGAAAGCCCAGCCCTGAAATGTGTAATGTCTAAAAAGTTAAGTAATATAAAGGGCAGGCTTCCAAGATTTTGTTTAAAATGCCTCCCTATTGTCCGTTAGCTTATGAAGTAAATTTGTGTCCCATCGTTGTACTATGTGTAAGATGAAAAGTGTTTTCAGGACTTTAATATGGTAAATGCCACTGGTAGGTCGAAGATAACATAGCACATTCTGGAACAAGAGGCCTGAGAAAAACACTTTGTATATTCTTGTAAGCATGGAAATTAAGTAACTGTAAAGGCAATTCAAACATTTTTATACTGGAGTAGGTGTTAATCTTTGAGAGCCTTAGAAACCCGGAGTTGCTTTTTCCTCCCCTGAGATATTTAAGTAGCATCAGAAGGATGAACTGCTGTTTTACATGTTGGACCTGCCAGAGATCACTTGGCACAGGTGAGATCAATGGCTCCATTTTTCAGGCTCAGGTTTCATGAAGCCACAGGCATAAACTAGAAGTAAGGGGCAGTGATTCTGTGCACAGCACCTCCAGAATATTTTTTTGCTGTAGAATTTGGAGTGCTACAGCACCTTGTTTCCTTAACTCAGAAGTTCTTCCATCTAGAGACAATTCCCTGTTATAGTGTATAGAAGCAGCTTCATAATTGAAATAAAATAATAAAATTAATAAATTATACTAAAAAGGAGAATAATAAAAAGAGAAATAAAGTAAATGATGCAAATAAAAAACAACCAAATAATGCCCAGCTAGTTTCCAAAGAGTGTCCTTCAGCCTTTCATCCTAGTTATATGCTGACTCTTATGGTATCAAATACCATAGGATTAAAGGCCAAGTTTGGTCAGTTGTGGGGGTCACCTGTCCCAGGTGTGTCCCCTTCCAGCTTCTTGTGTATCCCCAGCCTCCTCGCTGTCAGGGGAGCATCAGAAGCTGAAAAGTCCTTGATGAAGTGTAAACACTGCTGAGTGACAGCTAAATCATCAGTGTGTTAACATTATCCTCCCCCTAAATGCAATACCCTGCACCATACCAGCCACTAGGAAGAAAATTAACTCATCCAAAGCCTGTGCATCCACAGAACCAAGACGGCTGCCAGACTGTCCTAGGGACAGTGGATGCTCAAGATACAGTAGCAATGCCCAGAAGAAAATTTTTAACCTTGTAGGGGGAGTTTCAGGCAGTTTGCATGACAAAATTTTTTAATGGAAGAAGCATGGTGAAGCATCTGTCTCAAATCCAAGTGTAAAAGAACTTGAAACAAAATGACAGGACAGATGGTATTCATCCAAGAGTTCTAAGGAAATTCAAGCGATGAAATGGCTGAACTTTGAACCATACTTTATTTTTTTTTTTCACTTAAAACTGTCTTAAGTGCTAGATGAATGGAAGGTCAGAAATACAACACTAATTTTTAGAAAACATTCTGTGGAGAAGCAGAGAGCTTCAGACCAGTAATGTCCACATGACAAGTCGGTAGGAGCCGCAGTACAGCTAAGAGCTGCTGGACAAATGGCCAAATAGAACTTGTGATTTCACAAGAGGAAATCCTACTCCATAGAGCTGTAAATATTCCTCAAAGTAATCTGCGAACCTTAAGGTAAAGGAGATCGGGTAGTTTTGTTCTACTTGAGCTTTTTTGGTCTACTTCTTATAAAAGAAATAAGTCACCATGGAAGATCTTGCATGAATAACAAGACCTAACAGTGAAGATCTGCAAAGCCAGCCTGCAGCCTGAAGTGACAGAACAGTAAAACCAACAGGTGAAATATGGTGCTAGTACAAATTGTATCACATGTTAATATGTGTTCCCCTATCACATGTGAAGGGGGAAAAGCAGGCCTAACATTCAAGTTATGGGTAATATGGGGTAATATTACAGTAGTCTGGAGGGGCTGCTGGAGTTGTAACATAATTCTGTGAAGACATAATGAATGTTTGCTAGAAAAGCAAATAGCATGTAAGGTGTTATCAGGTAAAAGAGTTACAAACAAAACACATGTTCAGTATTACCTTATCATTTTCCTAGAGGAATATAAGGTTTCCTTTTTCTTAGGTCATCGAAGAACAAAACCTATTTAGAAAGCTGGTCTTGTTTTTGCAAAGCTAAACCTATGGTCTGGAAAACTGAAATTGTGCACGTGTATGTGTGTGTGTGTGTGTCTTGATTAGAGCAGCTACAGACCTGGGAACTGACTTCAGTAGAGATAGGCTTTAAAACTCCTAGAACACTAATGCAGTTACAAATGATCGTGGAGAGAAAAACAGAAAAAAAATAAAATAGGAGTTCTACCTTTGATTAGCCAATGATGTATGGAACTTTTTCATAACAGTATTGTAGGCATCTGGTGTATAACACTGGTACATAATCTAGTACATATTGTTCAGTGATGGACTGTTTACTGTGGTGGTGACTGTTGCTGATCCCACTTCACTTGCCTTAGCACAGATTTATTTTTGTTTGTTTCCTCATTTTGGCTTCTATTTCTTTACACATCCTGAAACTGCTAAGTGTTTGGCCAGCAAGCTCCACATTTCCAAAAGTTGTTTGGCCTCTTGTATGAGCCTCATCACAACCCGTCTGCTTTTCCGTGATCCTATTTGAATCCAGTGTCAAGAATCCCATAACAGAGCCCAGATGTTGAGCTCACTGCTGCATTCTCCAATGCACACAGCACTTCAGGGATGTATTAAGTCTCCTAACTCTGGAATAACATAAGATTCAGATCTACCTGATAAAAAAGATGACTCCCTACACAAATTCCTCAAATTACTTAATTGTCACAGGCCAGCACTAATTAGTAAGAGAATCTGTACATTGCTCTGATTATCCTGACATCCTGAAATCAACTATCTCCCTTAGCCTCAGTGCTGGAGAAGCTCCTGATGTTCCAGGACTGAATATGAAGTCAACTACCAGAAAAACCTTTATAGCTAAGTGCATCCAGTGTTCCACCTCTAAGTTGTATGGCTATTGTCAGTATTTCCTGGCCTAAACATCTAGTGGTAAAGTTTGTACCCATAAATAATTTCTTCAGCAGAGCTGGAGGGATGATGTTTGTACGGACAAGACCACAACATTCTGAAAGGCTCTTTGAAAAATGAGCCCTTGATGATGTTATTGTCAGTGCTGCTACCTTGAAACCAGCTCCTGGCTGGCTGAACTCTGCACTGACCACTCCTTCAGGAATGAAGACCTTTAACAAGCCTTCATAATTCACTTATATCTCACTGATTTGTCACAGCAGAGGAGTGCACTGCAGAGCCAGCATGCCTCTTTAGAAACCTTAAAACTATTTGCATAAATCAGATGACATGTGACTAAAGTCTGCCTAGATTGAAGCAGCAGTTGGACAAATTCTATACTATTAAATAGAAATACCATCTCTAGACAGAAAGTGCTGGAGTTATATAGTGCCAGAAGCAGAGACAAGGTTAGACAAGCATCTTTGCATCCTTTCACTCTGCCCTGCACTCTGACTGCACTGAGCCTTCTGACCTCTGACCTGAGACAGGCTTCTGTGCTACCTGGGCTTTTGATCCTATCTTGGATGTGCTTAATGTTTTAATGTTACATTCAGTTCTTATCCTAACTCAAAATATTTTTCAGCTTGCCCATGATAATTCTGGAACATGGACACCATTTTTCTCATAATGACTTGGAAGATAATGGGATAATGTTACAGGGAAAAAAAAAAAACCAAAACCCCAGGAGTGTTTCTTATGTCCAAGTGGAAATGGCACATTCAATATTACTTTAATAGTGTTAGTATCAATAGTAACCAGACCCCACTCTGCAACAGTTACAGAATTGTTTTCCTCAGCAACACCCCACACCATCTTACCTTCTCTCCCAGATGGCAGGACAGACAGCTTTCCTCTCCATTGCCAGGTTGATTAGCTGCATCTCTAGAGGTTCCTTGGCATCTTCAAGGCATGTAGGACTTCATTTCTCACTGCAATCAAAAGAGCAGCATGACCAGAAGCCCTTCCAGAGCTGGGCATGCTTTTTCTCCTGGTCAGCTTTTCCCAAATCTCTGCTTATGAACTCACAGGAATCTTCCAGAAGGCTTCTACTTTCATCTGGTTCTACTTTCTTCCACAGTTTCTGCTGTCTCAGAAATAAAACACAAAAACTGCATTTGTAGCTGTCTGTTGGGCAATTGTGATGGCCTTGAGGGCTCTGGCAAGGTGCTGCAGCCTCCCCACAGGCTCAGGCTGGCAAAGCTTGCATTGCCAGGCAGGGCTCGGGGTCTCTGTGCAGAATGACACAGTGGGACAAAGTCCCTGGCTGTATGGAGAAGTGTTTTCATCAGCTTGCAGTGGGGTGTTTTCACCAGCAGCCCTCAGAAGTGCCAGTACCAGTCTCCATGGCTCTGGCCCAGCTGTTTCCCAAAAATGCTAATGTTGTTTCCCATGCCAGGTCTAACTCAGGGAATGTGCACCCCCACACACTGATGATTCAGAAGACATTGTACCCAAAAACCTACTCCTGTCTAATGTCAGGGCTTCTAGAAAGATACTGTCCTACTTTATTTTCCTGGGGAAATCCTCCCACACATTTCAAGGGGAATGGCTGTATTTTGATTCCTATTTCCACCTCAGTGCCTTCACGTGGTTCAGAAAGCCCATTCCAAACTGTGCTGCTTCATCTGAAGGCTGTAGTTTAACAGCAGTCTGGGCATGCTGCCTTAGTTGACTCACACTGCCACCACCAGCCCTTTTCAGGGAAGTAAAATATCACCTCTCCATTCATTTTCCCTTTCCCAGGGACATTCAACCAGAAGGCTGCTATTGCCATCATGCTCATCTCAGGCATTAGTTTGTTTTTTATTATCAGTTAGAGCTGTGCTGCTTCTCTTACCTCTCTGTTTTTGTTTTTTTTTTTTAATGCAGGAGTCATTACTCTTGCACGAGAAACATCACAGAGTTGTTTGGATGTTAGATCACTGGAGGCAGATCAGCTTTCACACTGAACAACTGCATTCACAAGAGCTGCTGGACACATGCAGCTCTCAGCCCTACTTTAGCTGCGCTCCACTTCAGAGAGGACACTGTTCTTGTCCCTGAAACAATTGTGTTTCTTCTCTGTGAAGCATATTAGTAAGAAAAAGTAAGGCTCTAACATGCAAACAAACCTTTTCATCTTGGTGTTTCAGCAGCTCCAACTCCTCCTTACAGCCTTGGATGCGTGTCACCTTCATTGACCCGTTGACTGAAGGAACATGCACTTTTCACCAGCCAGTTCAGACCCACCAGCCACCACAGACCACTGCTTTGCTGGAGAGTCTCTATCCACACTGCTGTTCAGAAAAGCCACAGAGCAGTGCAATGAGGTACAAATTCCAAGGGTTGTGCAGACACCTTAGTTTTAATATTACCAGGCCCCATGTTACGTGGTCATGGAGAACACTCCATTAGTTCCTCCACATAAACAACAGGTTAGAGTTTTAAGATTTAAAAAAACAAAGGTTACTTACCATTACCTGGGTTACAGGGATGTCAAATCCACACAAACATTTCTTCCCACTTCTCTGCAGTTCCCACAGCTGAGGGAGTGGCGAGGGAGACAGCTCACACCAGTGCACACACCTGAGGCAGCAGTGAGTGAGGCTCCCCACGACAGGAGGGCCAAACCGGTGTCAGACTTCAGGGGTCACTTAGAGTTCTTGCTTTGGATATTATTCAAAACCCAAGGGAGCCAAAATCACCTACATTTTTTTTTTGATAACCTATCACTTTTTCTAACCAGATTCATTCTATGTAGAGAGTCCTTTTATATAGGGCCAGCCAAGCTGCACAATTTACTAACTTACTGCATTAACACTGCAGGAGTTCAGAGTAGGCTTGCAGGGTAAGTAAAGTCAATAGTCAGGGGACCAAATGCTGGCAACCAGTTCTGATGTTCCCTGAAAGTACATATTACCCTGGAAGATAACCACTGACACTTCTCAGATTATTCTCATAAAAGTAAGCAGGACAAGAATTCAGAACACAGCAAGGTATTCTCATGCCTTTCATAGCAAGGAGAACAACCAGAAAACAGAAACATTGCTGATTAGTTTTCCCTTGAGAATCCCATTTTTAAAAATACCTGTAGATTTCACCACTTAAGTTCACTCTTAGAACTTGTGTCTTTCATGCCCTGATTTAATGACATCCTCCTTTGCTAAGGAACCTTCCCAGGAAAAAATGAAAAAAAGTTTGATTGAAACATGTTTCTTGGTGGAAACATAAATGAACTAAGATAAGACAGTAAAAAAACTACAAACTACACCTGACCTTTGGTTCTACTTTCAAGTTCATTTTCTATGAGCATATTAAATCTACCAAATTATATCAGGGCAGATGATACAAAAATCCAAGTATGTCCATGTGGCAGTTGTCAGTGGGAATTTAAGTTTTCATTTCACTGGAAAAAAACCTGAGTTCTCACAGGTGCAACAAAAGGTTGTTGCAGATAAAATTTAAATAAATGTAATATTTGTAGGTTTCTAACGCTGAAGTTTTCTAGATTTTGATATATGTGGGTTTCTATAAAGATAATAATCCATTTTTACTCTGTGAAAGTATAGTAAAACAAAAAAATTCAAATATTTTATTTACTTCACCTAAAAAACAAGCAACCCATGAGTAAGATATACATAGGTTTCCCAGATTTATCCCTAATAAATTTTTTAAAGATTTATACAATTTCTACAGAAACATACAGTGTATCAAAATCTGCATAAATCAAATTTATAAAATATGTAGAAATGCATAGTGACATTATCATCAACTTACAAAGCAAGAATATGGGAATTATTTTTTTCCAAGCCGGCTATAGTAGGAAAAAGTCATTACAGCAACAGCTTTTTATGATCTCATGTTTTGTAAGGTTTCAGTCTCACATACAGATTCATATTCACATACAGCATCAGCTTTCAATGAATTGCACATAATACCCATTTAAAATGCACACCCGCACAATTTATGTGCCACCATTCTTTCTCTTATGCATAGTTGTATGATTAAATTAATCTACCCAACACACAAATGGAGTCAGTTTTCACACACACAAGGAACAAGTACTGGCACAAAACCTTCTTTTCCTTTTTTTTTTTTTTTTTTTTTCCCAGTTTCTCCCCCCTTTATTTTCTACTTTTCATAGCTCTGAAAGTATAGATGAGAAGTTTAAAGAAACTAGGAAAGATCCCAAACTAACAGATCAGGGCAGACAGATCTATTAAGATCCAACTCTGTCACCAAATATGATACATAACCCTTGTTAACATCAACGGAAGCTGCATGCAATGCTATTCTAGACTTCAGGGAAGTATTTAGTCATACTTAATCGTGTGATGTGTTATAGGGATAACTGTTATGGAATCAGTACACTGATGTCAACATTTAAATCACAAAATCTGGACAAATGAAGTGAGGATAAGTCATTTCCTCTCCACCTCTCTATTCATTCAGAGTAAATATTTATACTCCTAAGGGATCTCACATCAACTCCTTTCCAGAACATTTTTAGAAACAACTTCTTCACATTCTACTCTGAACACTATAGCACCAAGCAGTTGGGTTTGTAATCCCTCGGGAGAAGTTGTAAATGACAGAAATAACAAGAAAAGTAGTACGAACAACTGTACAAACAGGATTTCCATTTCTCTTTTTGAATCTAAATCTGGTATCCAAACTGGCTGACAGATGTCCTTGTGACAAATTATGCAGATGTGTTAAGTATCTGGATTTTTTTTCCTAATTACAAGTTTTAGTCCACCTCTAAGTGATGTTCATTCAAAATAGCAGTATAAATGAAGTATTTGATTCTTTCCAAGTTCTACATAATTGTGTAGCTCGTTTGTTTTTCTTGTTGGTTTTGTTTATTTTAATTATTTTTATGTAAGGCATGGTTTAAACAAGCAAATTAATGCTTATAAATTCTTAACTGGATTCATGAGGGTGCTTACCTCCATCAAATTGTACCACAATAGCACTAAACTCTACAGTCTTCCTTCCACTGTACCAAGCGTTTGGCTGAAGCAGAGCAGCCAAACTGGCAATAGAAATTTGTCTTTGTTAGCACAGTAATTACATGGGGTGGCACGGTTGGTCCCTACCCCTGGTGACAGCTCAGAACAACCCACTGTAGATTTCCAACAAACGCTTTCCTTGTGAAAGAGAGAAATGAAAGAGGCACTAAATACGTCGAAATTCATCTTCCAAAAAAGCAGCATGACTGTGAGAGAAGGCCACCCTGGCTAATAACCTGTGGCAGTGCTTAGTAAGATGTAAAATTAAATAAAAATATACAACAGGTTGATAATCACCAAGTTCTATGAAAATCTGATTACTCCAACCTTTTCAAGTGTGTGTAAAAAAACTGCCTTCAGACCCCTGAGTGTAATCCCAAAGAAGACGACAACGCTTTTAACTATGTTCCTATGAACCATAGCTAACAGCACATTAATTTACCAACATCTTGAAACAAAATGATGTAAACATCTACAGAGTTTAAGGTAAAGCAGTTTTGTAAACATTAACTGCGGATGATAATGTTATTGTAATAATCACAGTTCCTCTATGTCCTTCATCCAAGCCAGGAGGCTCACAACTGTACAAAGTTAATAACTGCAGCAGTTTTCAGGCTTTTTTCAGTCCTGTACAAATGAATGCGTCAGTAGGTAGGTTTTGTCTGTCTACACACTAAGGATGTTGTTCATTTCCCATTTTTGTGTTGCTTTACTGGAGTCACACTCTGAAATGAAAACTTGATGGAGGACTTCGGAGCGATCCAAGCACTTCCCTGATGGAATGTGAGTAAATCTGTGCAGATTCTGAAAGACAAAACCACCAGGAAAATGTGTTGGGTTTTTGTGTTGGGTTTATTTTTGTTTGATTGGGTTGGTTTTTTTTTTTTAACATTTTCTTTCTCTTAGGCAACAAACTGCTAAGAAAATGAGCAAAACTCTCTCTAAAGTGCTTCTAGCCTTTTCATCTATCCTGTAAGCAAACCAAAAGATTTTGAGGACAGCTCTATGAGGACTTCACTGGGCAGGCCCTCCTCCAGTAAGCCCTCACAGAGAGCAACTGCACAACACCAACATTAACCACACAGGGGTAAAAAAAGTACTAACTTGGCTCCCTGTTTGGCTGGCAGAAGGAAGAGTAAAGAGTTAGTTAAGTGTGGCTTCTGGAGCAACAGGAGGCTGCCTAAGGAAGTGCAAACCTATTGTGCCAAGTGCATCTCTCGCACATCTGTCTCCTTTCACACCCACCATGCCCCTGTGCTCGAGTCTCCAGTGTTTGGTCTGTGGCTCCTCTCCCTCTTGCTGACCTCACGTGCCAGAGGCAGCCCTGGCTGGCTGACTGGCTGCATCCAGTGTGGAGGGGAAGGGAGCAGAAGCAAATCCATGGCACTGGGGCTGTGCCGGGGCTCTGCAGCCCTGCCCCGTGCACACAGATACCCCCGGCATGGGGAGCCTATCCATCACCCCACACACATGTGCACAGCCAAATGTTGGTTCACATCAATACTTGGCTCCTGCCGTGTGGCCAGACATGGAGGACCTCTGGCTGGAGAGAAAATTTATGTCTAACAAAAGCAGCAGGCAGACTGCCACCAGCCCTGGTCTTACAGGCACTGAAGCCATGCTCCTGCTCAGTGATCAAGCAGCACATGTTACAAACTGGCACACTGTGTCAGAGACAGCCAACTGACCAAACAGATAAAATCTCCTTGCAGCCTTCATTTACACAAGGCCACAAGATTTTTCAACAGTCCATAAGGGTCTCATTCCTACACCTTTGCCATTAGAAGAAACAGCTATAGCCTCTGTACTGCACAGCAGTGTGCCCAATTCAGTATTTGGTTACACACCCTTGGTGGTCCTTTCATTCTCACCCTTCTTTTTTTTTCCTTCTAGAAGCCAGTCAGTGTTTTGTTCTACAGCCCAGACTGCGCTTACTGGGCTTCCTTATAACTTGTGGTAATAAGCAAACAATTTCAGAACTGGTGTTAGTGTAGAGGAAATGGATGGTGCATAAATGAGATTCTTAGAGAGAAGCCAAGTAACATGCTGGGACATGCTAGAATGGCTGGAGAGCTAAAAACTGCTGTGTGTTATTCTGCTGAATATTAAAGGTGAAGTTGGCACTTACCTGCCACTGCTTATTGATTTTTACATTTCAGGTTTAAAGAAATTTGTCTGTCTATCCAGCACAGGGAAGCTGAGCTGGATGGAAATGGCATTATGGCACCTGGTATTTCCTAGCTCTATGCAAACACTAGAAATTGTGGAGTGGCTTAAAGGATAACAAATAGATTTCACTGCACTCAACTGTGCCTGTATCTTTTAGACAAACAACAAAGAATCCGGATAGCCAGCTAATGAATTAATAAATATGCAATATGCTAGCTATATAAGCTGAAGAAAAACTGACATGGAATAGCTTCTTAGATGTAGAACCAAGTTATATGTGGCTATATCCAAGGATAACGTCACCCTTAGACTATTCAGTCTCACTTTTTAGAGACAAACAGAAATAGAAACTTAGATATTTTTAAAGTAACACTAACAAAGCTTATATGAATAGAGGACTTACAGATGTAATGACTAAATAGACTGTAGCAGTTCTCACATGTACAACAGCCAAGATTCCAAGTCCTTATTAAAAATTTATAGTTTTTGCAATAGCATTGTAACAGCACCACACCCAGGATTAAGAACAGAGCATGTTACTGTTTCTAGAGAATGTCTAATGAACAGGAAGTGAAATACTGAAGAAGACAAAGACAATACAAAAAGGCATAGTAATCTTATGTTTAACTGCTTCTATGTAGGCTGAAAAATATCTTCAGTCTTTAAACAGAGAAACACTTCAATTTAGACTGCCCAAAATGAGACCCATACTGACCCTAGCTTCTAAATGCACTCCAGGATTTAAGCCATCTTCTCACAGCATATATGAAGTAAAGAGGCTTTCTTGATACAAAGCATACAAGCAGAGAGGGTAAAGGCACTAAAAGCTTTTATAAAGTCTTCTCACTAGTAGTGGACGTGCTTTGCTTCCTCTGAGTCATATGCTAGCTCCTAATATCTCTGTGGCAACAACTGTAGCCTATGGAGTTTTCCTTAAAGAATTTGCTACAGAAGACAGCAGAGTCACTAAATAAAAAGATCTTTCACTAGAGGAAGCTTTTCTAGCAGGCATGTATTTCTGAGAATGTGCCATTAACAATTTACTCGATTTGGTTAACCTTGTCATAGATCCTTATATTCCAGGTATACATAAAACAATCTTTTAAAGGTGCAAAAAACCCAGTATGAAATCTAGAAATTTATTTTCTTCCATATATCTGTTGCATACCTTGAAGAACTGCCACTCCTTGAATTCATTCTGATTACAGTGTGTAATCATAATTTTGGATCCATCTGGTCCTTTAGTTAAGCACTGATCATACTGCATGAGTTGATTTGCTTCGTTGATTCGGAAAAGCTAACAGAAAAGAAAAAGCCATTTTTGTAACAGCTGACTCAATGAGCATTTTAGAAACACTGAAAATACAATGAAATTGCAACATTCAAAACATTTTCTGGTTTTATTACACTCTTTACAACCCTTGAGGAGAGTTCTTTATTTTGCCTAACCACATTTACTATCACAATACTAAATTTCATGGTAAACTTTCCTGTAGACTTAGAAGGGCAAGAAACATAATCAGAAAGACAAAAATGGTAGGGATTCCTATTCAGCAGACTTCTAAAAGTGTTTGATTACAAACCTTCGTATGATTTGATGGCCAAACAACCCATTATCTTTATAAAAGCCTGGTAGCAAGTCCTTGATCCTGGACAGAAATTTCACGTGAAGACACTAAACTTCTGGCATTTTAGCCATGGAGGAAATCAATCTAAGTCATCCAGATACAAAAAGATTATCCTAGCTACTTCTTACAGAATAATTGCTACAGGGTTTTTTGGGTAGCATATGCAGAAAAAGTAGTTTAGGGAACATTTTCATTAAATATCAGAATAAAAGAGACATTTCCAAGGGCTACTAAGAGCTAATCCATATAGGATTTCTAAAAAACATCATCCTGAATGCAATTTTATGATTGCCATGACAAAACTGCCTGGTTTAAATTTACATGGGCTTAAATAAGGACTTTAAATTCTGAAAAATATTCCAACCAGAAAAGAAGATATAAAGACAGAACAGCATGTTTGTGCGGTAGTGTGGGTATGTTTGTGAAAATACAGGTCAGACACAATAAAAGCTTGGGTTGCAACCATCTAATAGTAATTATCTTCTGTCAATTAATTTGTAAATGGAGCAGAGACAAATTTCTGTTCATTTTCTTCTCTCATGTGGTGGAAGATGAGTTACTGCACAAAAGTGTTTTATACTTAGACCAAAACAACTTCATTACAGTGAGTGACTTTTTTTCCCTAAAGGATTATTAAGCAAAGGTAAGTGGTGAAATCAGGAGCAATGCTTAGAGCTGAAGCAGTGATACTGTTGCTTCTTCATGTACCTGTTTCTCTGAAGAATGGATTACGAATTTGCCTTCAATTTCATACCATTTAAGTTTGAAATGCTATTTTCAGACGGCTGTATTTTAGCAATGCCAGTATGCTTATGGAAAACCCTAATTCCCACCTCTGTAGCTGGCACCTAGGTGACTTCATGTACAGGCTTATCATAAAACCTGCCTGTTATCAATCCCTAGCAAGCAATTCTCCTTCAGACTTGCCTCCAAGCTCCTTACCTGATTTCCTCCCATTCTGTGGCACGGCCCAAGCTCAACAAAGCCACCGTTGGTGTGCCCCATGCTGTCGATGCAGTAAGACGTTTCAAAGCCTCTAATCTGGAAAAGAGGTTTTGCACTCAAAGTCAGTCTCAAGGGAAAAATAAGTGCTAAGGAGTTCAGAAAATTCTCACTTATCTCTCAAACCAGAAACAGGTATCTGACAGAGAGATTAGACAAACCTGTGTATGAGATTTAAATACTGGTGTTAACTGTTGTGGGAGATGGAACTTCAACCTGCCTGTGCTAATTTGCAGGCTCTTCCACGAGTCAGTGTGCTGATAAAATCAGAGTTGCAAAGCTCAATTCTAAATTAATAACACCAAAACATAGGACTTTCAAGTATTTTAATTTATCCAATTTCCTATCAGAGCATGTTCCATCTCCCAGGTCTTCATAATTAAGCTTAGGAGCTCAGGTAAGTTGCTTTCATCTTGTGGATGAAGAGAAACAGGATGTAGACAAGTTATGCACGGCAGCAGCAATTACCCACAGCCAGGCACAGCCCCCTGACACAGCTGCTCAGATGGACCTTCTGCAGCAGCAATTACACAGAAAGAAAAAAAAAAGAAATAAAATTGATGATGGGCAGGCACAGGCACAGGGATAAAGAACTGCAGTCCTGTCATAAAGCATGTCTCAACTACTGATTATCTCACTCCCTTCTCAGAAGGGCCAACAAGAAGCTTTATGACACAAATAACATTTTTTCCAGACCTATTTTCTTTGCCAGAGCCTCTTTCCTCTTTGTAATGGTATAAAAAGTCTGGAGGACTAAGCTCAGACTCTTCCAGGGAGCGTTAGGGAAGATGAAGCCCGTACTTTCATACCCTAGAGTTTGGAAATGCAATCAGTGTGGTGTTACAAACGGGGGGAGGTGGGACAGGATTGCTCAGATGTAGGATAACAAGCAGCCTGTGAAGAAGAGCTGAAGAACAGCTTGAAGAGCTGAAGAGTTCAGCATCTCTGAACTTAGAATTCTCCTGGTGCTCCACCAGACCCAATTGCATTTATCCAGGATGATTTCCTGCAAGGTTACCAATATTATTTTATGCTCTTCAGATGCTTTCACTTTGGTGAACAGTAATATTTAGTGTACCTTCCAAACTCTTTATGTAGATTCCAGAGGAAGCCTAAGGCTTGTATAGTAGCTGATGCTTTGTGCTAACTTTTAGGTAAGAAATCAAGGAGGCATTGTTCATCTGGTCCCTCATACAAAAGATTATTTGTACTCCCTTTCACCGTGCACATGCTCTGTCTCTTTATCACTAAAGGTGTGGGTTAAATGCCAGAACCAGAAGGCATTCACCTGTGACATGTCAACTCTCCCTGCCGACCACTTGAAAGTGCAGAATTTGTAACCACATTCTTAATTTAGTCAACTCATAATTGTATACACTAATGCTGGCAATGATGGTTACAGAATTACATCAAATTACTACATGCAGGGAAGGGGCTTGCTGAGGCTGTAAATGTATGAGTACATCCCAGTCTAGCAAACACAGACAGAAATTAACTCCACCTGGATTTCATGATCTCTTCTCTAGGCCTTCACACAAAAGGTATTTTCACCTACTAATTTCCACAAATGCTCCTACATGAAGGATTCACATTTTTTTCTTTTGAGAAAACTTAAATTCCAGTTTTGGAAAAAAAGTGCTTTGGACAGAGCTAGACAAAAATTATCCTTCAAGGACCTGTGGAACTAATGAAAAAAATCACACCTGTAAAGGTAGATATAATTTTTTTCCTGGGTTACATCTCTATAGCTCTCTGATTACTATCCTATAGCTTAGTATAAAAGTAATCATGTTATGAATGAATATCCTGTTCACATGTCAAGTAACAATTGCTTCCTTTTGAATTTACAGTTTTTTAAAAAAAGCTCCTAAAATACATAGGCATTATGTGCTGTACCTACCTCTCCCCAGTCCACGTTTTTGGGTGGTAAGGGATAATATGAAGTTATATCATATGCTATTTCTTCCATAAACCACTTAAAACTTTTGCAGTTGTGATCTTCACGGAACTTTTTCAGCTCAGATATATCTCCATAGGGTAGCGCTTTTGTCTCGGGCCGGCTGGCATAGAAGTAATCTTTGTATTCATCCCACCACACTTCTACAACTCTGACATAGTTCTGTGAAGAATAAAGACACTGCTGTCACCTCAGGGCACACACAAACAGGCCAGAAGTAACTCCTTGTTAATAACAGAAATTTAAGGATTTATCCTCTTAAAAAGTGACAACACAGTATTATTATACAGCACTAATAATTTGTCACTATCAGTACAAGACACGTGAATATTATTTTCAAGTGATAGTTCAGGACTGAAGGCAGAAAATTAAACTGGGCTGTTTAATGAGAGTGCAAAGTCTTTTTCTAAGATTAGAAGTTGTTCATTTGAAAATAAAGACTTTTCAGTTACAGGTGCAATGAAGTGCTGCATTCATTTGCTGCTGTCAGAATTGCAATTCATACTTTCTATTCACCTTCTACAATCTATTAATGAGGAGAATAATATGCATTGGTCCACTAACAGGCAAAAAAATTCAGTCTTACATGGGTCAGCTACTTGGAGAAGGGGGAAAATTTGGTATAGGTCACTTGGCAACAAGCCTCTCCCTCACATATTTCTTCTCATTCTCTTTGATGGCCCCTATCTCCATATTATCTGTACACGTTCTACCTCACTTGGTCCAATTCTTCTAGTGTTAATGACCTGGTGTTAAAACAGTCTTAAAAGATCTGACTAAAGGCACAAATTATTTTACTTTAATCCACATCCAGCATAAATTGAACAAAGCTATACAAAAAGAACATTTACTGTGAGGATGGCAGGGTTAAAAGCTATTTCTACATCCTGCCTCGTACAGAGAAGCAACTTAATATTTAAGAACACTCAGCAGTGCTTTTTATATTCAGTAAGCAGGCCAGCAGACTCATGTAAGGTGTTAATATATGCAGTAAATATTTTTGATCAGCTTTTAAGAAGATTGAAACGATTTTTATCACTTCAGACAAGGCAAACTAGCATCTTGCCTGCGCTGAGCAACAGACTTATCATTTTCTATCTTGTTGCCCATTACTCTATCTCTACCCCCACGTATGTACCCCTGGGCTCCCCTGTACTAGTCCTAGTCCTCATTTCATCAAAATGTTAATAATCCACATTACTAATATGGGACTTTTTCTGGGGAGGAATGCTGGGAGGTGTTGGGGGTGTAAATTAGCCAGATTAGTTTTTTATCATTCAGCTAGGCTGGGACACTGCCTTTGGAATTAACTGTTAGAGAGGCTCAAGCCATATCTATAACCCTACAGGTACTCACTGTCTAGGGAGATTACTCTGGGATTGGAATTTACAAAGAGCTGGGTCTTTGGGAATGCGATTTACCAATGCCAGAACGGAGTGCAACAGAAAGCTTAAACTGGGCAATAGAAAAACTTAACAGGAGGGCTTTCTCTCTTCCTGCTGATATATGAAAATGGATATAAACAGTTTTTCTTGAGCCAGATTGTCTCTTCACATACAGAACTGGCTCATTTGTTTTCTGGAATTTCTGGAATGTCTAATTTTAATCTCAGGGCTTGAGTAATACTTCAAGCACCTGCAGTATACCTCAGCAGTTGCTAATTTATGATGTAAGGCAGAGCATGCCATCTTCCCAGGTGTCACTTACTGCCTCTTAACTAACAAATGCAGGCACAAAAGTCTGAGAGATGCTAGATTCCAGGATTCACTAACTTGGCCTAGGATCATACTCATCTTTATTAAGATAAAGGGGGATTTCAAGCCCATGATCTTCATCTTGAGGAGTGCTATGGTTACTAGAGTTGTTCATACATACTTGGGCACAGTGCAGCAAAGGCTGGAGGTGTTGACATTGAGTAATAGGAAGTGCATTTGTATCTCAAAGATAGTAGGGGAAGGCTTTAGAGCAAGAAGACAGGTTCTAGGATTCTCTACTCTTAATAACAGTGGGATTAACAGGAAGATTATTCTCCTGGGGGGATGATCATCTGAGCTTTAGATACTAAATAGTTTGGATGAAGTGCTCTCTAAATTGCTACTGATAATTTAAACAAATTTATCTAAAACTGTTCTTATCTGAAATCCAAAACCACCTTCAAGGCTGCTTCAAAACTGTACCTTTAAGGTAGGAGAAGACCCAACGTACACAGGGGGTGGATTTCCTTGCCAGCCCTGCAGACGATAGATGTGTCCAACACGAGAACAGGGAACAAACAGCAGTTTTCCACCACACTGCCAGATCTACAAGTTAAAACAAAGGTATTATTAATATATATGCACAGGAATTTAAGACAGCCAAATAGATTATAAATTATGGAAGAAATGTCAGCTAAATTTCTTACTATACTATCATATATTTATGTATTTTTTGCTTCAGATGTAAGCATAGAGAAAATAGTTCTTTGAAATGAAAGGTATACTGAGTACACTTTCAACTCACCCAGGAATTTACTCAACTAAAACAATTTTTTAAAAAGCTTTTTAGAAAGTTGGGCATCTCATTCCATCACTATTTTAGAACAGCAGTAATGAATGAGTGCACAAAATCAGGAACTGGGTAATTTTTATTATGACAGAATTAATGATATTTTGATTTTATTAAAGTAATTCACATGCCATCACTAAGATGGGTTCTGGTTACATGCTGATATAAGGATGTTTTAGGTAACCCATTACTCCAAGTAGAAACAGGTATTTATTTGACTACAGTAGCTGGAAATAAAAAAATGGGTAAAATATATTACTATTCTGAAATTCCCTCACTCCCACATATCTCTGGATAACCCCTTAATGGGGAAAAATAAGCATATTTAAATCAGAATTTAATTGCTCATAGTTTGAAGAAGTTTAATTGTAGCACTAAATCCTAATTCAAGCTAACTTTGTGAATGTTTCAAATTAGTCTTAATTCCAGATCAAAAATGTGATTTACCAGTATTAGGAAAGATGGGCAGAATATCTTACTTTCTTCATTGCATCATGATATTAATGTTCTTAAGTTTAATCAAAAAACCTCCTCAGGTATGCAAGGCCATTAATTTTATTTGCTATCTAGGAGACAGCACTTAAGGCTGATAAACGTTTAGTTCTTCCAAAGATTGGTTGTGATCTGCACAAAACCAGATTGGAGGTCTCTACATAACGAGCATTTCGATTACAGAACTACTGCAAGTAATTTCAATCATGATTTTAATCTAAGCAAGATGAAGAATTATATGGATAAAGACCCTGTGCGTGTAACATCCTCAATAAATACACTTTGCATATGGATTTACAGCTGAGCAAGTGCACTCAGAGCTTTCCTCTAACTCATGAAGAGCAAGAGTAACTAGGAGAGCTCTGAAGGTACTTCCTGTAAAATTCAGCTACAATTTCACAGATCACTGCTGAGGCTATAAGACATATACCTTCACTTTTGTCTGTTAATTGGGACTGATTCCTGCTGTCTGCACTTGTGTCATTACAGACTCTGAAGCTACAAGAAGCTAATGACGATCATCTCAGGTTTCCTGCAAACTGAAGAGCATGCATGTGCCTAGGAGTGAAAATAAAATCCTCCTCGGTGGTTATGAATTATGCAGTTAGTGTTTCAATTATGAAGACCTCTCTTGTAAAGAAGTTCTTGAAATTCTGAAAAGTATATGAAATAATTTTTCACTCACAAAAATGGCGGGGAGGAAGCAGATTACTTTTTGTTGCACCATTTTATACTTTACAAGTGCACATGCATAAACTGAGGACGATGAGGACTACTCATTCTCAATCACTGCTTTCATTAGAAACAACATTTTTCTATACCCACTATGAGAACATACAGTTTCCTCCCATCAAATTTGCCAGTCTGGTTTCATATTGGATATTTGGGCAGTTAAGGGTGCAATCCCGAAGTTTTTACAAAATCCATTTAGATTGATTATCTAAATAATTAATAATTTAGATTGATTATTTTAGATTTGATAATCTAGATTACACATAATTTGGGTTTCAGCACAAAGAGACCTCTCTGAATACTTCTGTCCCAAAGTCCACAAGGAAACACTGAAGAGACACATCTCTGTCACATCTCCTCACAAAAAAACCTGGGCTTCATGAGGAAGAGGTAGGTCTATCTAAACTCCAAACAGAAGTATTTACAGAAAAAAAACCCATCTATTTAATCGAATTAGTTTTCACATATTTGTGTTACCTTGTAAGAAATTTCAAAATTTTCACCACCCCAGATTTGAAGCCCTGGATCATAGAGACCCAGTTCAAAGAAGAAATCACGTTCAATGGCAAACAATCCACCAGCCATTGCAGGGGACCTGAAAGAGGAAGACAGTGTAAATCCTTCTGCCAAAATGATACAACAGCAGTCAAAGAAAGCTTTAGCAAAGAAAGCAATTGAGTTAACATATAGTAGAGATCAGGTAAATGGCAATACACTGAAAAATCATAAAGCTTTGTCATCAGCTTGCAGCAATTTTCTGAAGTGGCATCTATATAAATTTTAGTGAGGTCACAGTTTTTTATTATGTTGAGGGTTTTCTTCTACAGTTGATTTATTTAATTAATGAATTTGATGATAGAAAATCTTGGTCTGAATTTTCCACTCAGCCAGTCAAATAACTTAAATAAAAAATGAGATGAGAATCAGTGTGATGAGATATTTCTCTCTTAAATTTTTTTCTAGTTTTTGAGATAATCTGAAACTGCACACAGGTTTACATTCTGAGGAGCTGCCACATTGGAACACACTGTCTATTACACAAGTAACAGAGTTTTTCTAGCTTTCTAATCTTCTAGTTCTTTTCGTCCTATTAGGAGACACTTTACATTATACTCAGTAAAATTTTTAAGAGGGCCTAGATAAAGTAAGACAAAGTTCCCATTTTGGTTTAGTTTTTTTTTTTTATATTTTTTTTGGTTACCTCTTTTCATGACTTTGTAAATCCCTCCCCATATATTCAATCAGCAAGTTTTAATGTGTCAAAAAGATACCATGGTCTGGATTACAGTTTGTGCAGGTTTTGGCTGGGGTAGAGTTAATTTTTGTCACAGTGGCTGGCATGGGGCTGTGGTTTGGATTTGTGCTGAGCACAGGGTTGATAATATGGGGATGTTTTTGTTATTGCTGAGCAGGGCTTGCACAGAGCCAAGGCCTTTTCTGGTTTCTGTTCTGCCAGGCTGAAGGGGAGACTGGCGGGGGGTGAACACACAGCCAGAACAGGTGACCCAAACTGACCAAAGGGATATTCCAGACCATGTGACATCATGCTCAACATATGAAAACTGGAGGAAAAAGGAGGAATCTTTGGAGTGATGGTGTTCGTCTTCCCAAGTCACCATTACCCACGATGGGGCCCTGCTCCCCTGGAGATGGCTGAACACCTGGCCTGCCCATGGGAGGCAGTGAATTCAGTCCTTGTTTTGCTTTGCTTGTGCGTGTGCTGACTCTAAGAATAATTATCAGTTTAGTTGCTGTCCAAACTGGGATCTGTCATTGAGATCACATGCCAAGGTACTGCTACATGTCCCTTTCTACTTATTGTCTACTCTATTTTCCTCCAACGCTCCTTTTGTGTGCTGGGGGTCCAAAGGTTAAGAAGCCAGAAGACACAGCAGGGGGAAGCACTTTGCACAGCACAGCCCTGTGGCTTTCCAGCACGTTTGGTTTTCCCCAGCACCATGAAGACTTGGCAAGTGTAGAAGCCTCAGCAGTTTCAGTCTTGGGCTCCAAGATGCTGCCAAGTGTATTAAAGAACACAGTAAAACTCACATAAGCTCGGTAGTTAACTTCATAGGATACAAAGAGGTAAGCACAGTTACTGAAAGAAGAATTCAGTCCCGGGGCAATTCTCACGTTACAAAAACGTTGCCTCAGCGCTTTAAGCAGTTGAGGATCTTTTTGTTTTCTTTTTAAGCCAAGCAATCCTGGCTACGGTTTCAGCAAGACTTTTACTTGGTCTTACTTGCCTTGGTATTGCTGAAAGAAAATGCACACAGCCTGGACACAAACAGATGCAGGGCATGTCTCTTTTTAAAGGAAGCATTGTAACTCTGAAGGTATTATTAAAAATAAAGTCATCTTTTAAAACATTCTGAGAACATGTGTTCTGTGTTTCTGGGAACAGTTTAAACGATTTTAAGACCTGTTTGGATGGTAAACACAGAGCACTATAGTAATGTTTGAAATAGTTTATTCCCCTCTAAGTGAATATTAAAGTTCCAATGCGGACAGCTTTGTCAGAAAATGGTATTATTTAAACTGTATACAAAACAGATCAAAGCTTCATAACTTGCTTGCATGTGTTGCCATTTTAGCAAAGAACAATCATGGGTGGGGATAGGGAATTACCAACATCAGTTCTTACAATGTCTAAATCATATATACAAGCAATAGAAGACATTGGATTCCGAAGATGTGAAGATTGCTTTCAATTGTAGTAATATGATTAGTTAAGTGTGAAGGGGAAAGTAATAAAAAACCAGCAGAACCACAGTCTCCCAGTATTGAAAAGCCATCCAGAAACCGTAGTTTCTACGCTAGGGTTTCCAGGCAGTTTTTGTTTTCTGGGAAGAAAACATACCCCACTACAAAGCATAATAAAAAGGCAGAAATTCTGTGGAAATTATTGGAGTTTTCCCACAATAAAAGGTGCTGTTTTTATCTTTCTTCCTTTTTTTTTTTTTTTTAAATGTTATGTGTAGTATATTAAAGTTCTTAGAAAATATCTAGCCAAGATTCTTAAACAGTATGCTTCTTTTTCAGATGTGATCCATTGTGAAGCAAGTAGGAGAAATATGACAAAAGGAATTTTTTTTGATACACATGCATAATCCTCCAGCTGTATGCATGCATCAGGCCATGACAGCAGGCTACAGATTTTATGCATTACCGTCTATCAGAAATACTTCCAGCATGCTCGTTATTTCAAACCAAACGGTTAAACAAGCACTGTTGTTTCTAACGGTACTTTAAAAAAAATATCATGGCTAATTAAAGTTTTCCCTGGCAACACAGTTATACAATTTTTCACTTTGCCAAACGGAACCCAGAAATTCTGATGTGCACTCTATTAACCACACAAGAGCAGGAATGGAGGGGCAACACAAGGTAGCGAAGATATTTTGAGCAAATAGTTGTGGCAAACAGGTCTGACTAAACAAAGCAGCTAGTGTGGTTAGAAATGTGAGGGTGCTCAGGCTAGAAGTACATGCAAGTTTTAGTGGATTAATAGCGACGTCAGGAGAAAAAAAAGAAACGGGTAAGTGATTTAGTGATTACCGATACGGTTCAGTTTTTGTCTTTCTGCTTTCCTTCTCTCTCTTGGTCAAGGGAACCCTCTTCCATAGCATACTCCAATCCCACGCTCCTCTAGCAAACCCATCTTCGTCACCACCCCCTTGCGGCACAATCTTAAAAGTGTTGCCATCTATGACATCTATGAGCGGCACAGTGCATGTGGTTCTGCGGCGCAGGGCAGGTGCGGTTACGGGCACGGGCCCGCGTGGCACGCGTGCGCCGAGCGTGGTTGGTGGGGAGAGAGGGGTGGGGGGAGAAACGACAGGGTTTAGACAATTATTCACTATGATTCACAGTATGTAAACAGCTCGCTTTACCGATAAGGCTCAGTTTTATGTTTTCGTTTGGACTTTTCCTTGTGGCTTAACGGAATTCGTTTCCATAGCAAACTCCAGTCCCAGGCCCCTCTGGCAAAACCATCTTCATCCCCACCTTGTTGTGGCTCAATGGAATAATCATTCCCATCTATGTAATCTATTAGAGGTACAGTACATGTAGTTCTGAAACATTTATAGAAGGGAAAGAAAGAGCAAAATACAATTTCAGAAGAGTAATCTGTCTAATCTGAAATTTACACCATTAATTAAGTTTATAGAAGATTTGTACATATATTATGCAGTGTACATAAAAAGTCACCTGTAAACATACTATTAAAAAAATGAAGCCTCATTAGAAGAAAAAAGAGATGGTCTTTTCTTTACGCTGTTTTAAGATGTTCTGAAAACAGAAAAGTTAGGTCAGAGAACGATAATATATCAATTGGTTTATCAATACGTTTTCCTTTGTGTGGTCATCTAAAAAAGCACTGCTGGAGGCAACGAAGGAACCCTCAGGGGGCTGGGTTTCTCACAGTATTATTATTTCCTGTCATTTCTATTCATATCACATCTTAGCTGTCAACAAGTATGATAAACACTTAGCTTTTACTAGTGTTGGCACAGATTTCCATTATACTGTCCTATTCAAATGCCCTGAAAACCCCAAAAGTTTACTTATCCTTACTTATTCAAGTAAGGATAAAAAAAATCAAACACATTACTAGTGCTCTCCTAGAAGCAGTTTTCAGCAGAATTCTTCCTGTTTGATTTGCAATACACTCCTCATTGTGATCTATCACACACAATATTCACCAAGGAAAAGACATTATCTTGTTTTTCTCCCTACATTTTTCAAATGAGTTTCCCAGTGACCCAGGCTGGAGCACTTTCACCTTTTTAAATGAAACTTCAAGAGACAGAAAAGGCAGGGAAGAAGAGACATGCTAACACCATGCTGTTTTTTGAGGGAGAGGCAGCAGGAGGCTGCCAAGCACTGTCTGCTGGCACCGTGTGCCTCAGCATCTCTGGTCCTCCTGCAGCCTTCACCTCTGTGGGCAGTGCTGGAGGATGCCTCTAAAACCCCCTCTTCTCACCAGTTTTTCTTGTGTAAAACAGTAATACACAATGGGAGCACACAAGCCTTTCCATCTTCCCAAGGATACTTTCTGGCCCAAATAGTGTCTTGGTTGAGTTACAGCCTTTGAAACACACAGAACCCAATTCTTCAAGAGAATTCTGGTAGCACAGCAGGTTAACAAATAGTTTTTAGGATTAAGCAGCTATTTTATGTGATTAAAGAGTCTAAACATGCACATGGTTTCCTAAACACACATACCACTGACCACACAAGCTAGGAGTGCGGTAGCACACACCAACAACAGCATTTCAACAGCTGGAAGAAATGAAAGCCCTGGAGATCTCTCTGCCACCTCTCCAAGACATCCCCTCACAGTGCAGGCACTTCCAGCACAGCCTCAGAGCCTGTGCCTGTGGCAGACACAGGCTCAAGCCTGGCCTCGCTTTGCTACAGACAACGTCCCAGAGCACTTCAGAGGAAACAAATAAGACCAAACATGAGTAAGCTATAAAAGCTCTTGAGATCACAGGGGCTTTAAACTCCCATGAAATCAAAATGTTTATTGCTACTTTTTCTCTACCAAAAGCCACAGTTTTTTTAGTTATTTTGTTCAATCATGCTCCTTATTCAGCTAGAATAGAACATTTCAATATAAGTGCCTCAGCTGTAAAAGATAAGAGT
Organism: Cyanistes caeruleus; assembly: GCF_971803275.1. Classification (NCBI taxonomy): domain Eukaryota; kingdom Metazoa; phylum Chordata; class Aves; order Passeriformes; family Paridae; genus Cyanistes; species Cyanistes caeruleus. Next base: position 36,278,714 of record NC_141705.1, read on the forward strand.
TATATATAATCTACACTAGACAAAATCTTCAGTATGCCTATTAAAATAAACTACCTGAAGATCAATTTGCCTGACTATATTCCTTCCTCGTTATGTATCTTTTATGCTGGAAGAGAATATAATAATCATATGGAAAATATTGATATAGATATAAAACATATTAACTATACTTTGTAAAGTGAAGATTATTACTGTTACTTTTTCTTCCTAAAAGGCCAGACACAGGAAATAACAAGAGAACATTACCTGTCCTTAGATATAGGAGCTATAAGTGGTGCATACCAATTAATTCCCACCTCACAATGGGCATCAAGGTAAACCAAAACCTTTGAAAGAAAAAAAACAAACAAACTTATATTTCTGTATGCAACATCATGATTTAATTAAGCTTATTTATATTGAGATACATTCACATTATAAACAAGAAAATTAAGATAAAATGAGTAAAATTTATCTCTATTTATCAATATTAAATTTTAATTTATCTATTTATCTCTATTTATCAATAATTTCCTCATATCTGTTGAAACCACCACGGCCTTTCCCCCTAAAAGAGAAAAATAAGACAAACTTGTGAATGAACTGGCTCCTACCTGTCCAAGTTTAGCTTTCTGGGCTCCAATGCTTCTAGCTTGGATCAAGCCTTCTCTCCTTTCATTTCGAAATACCTTTACAAGACCATTCCACTGCTTTATATAGTCATCCAGCCTCTCTTGTAAGTGTGCTATCAGATGGCAAAGAAAAAATATTTGGTGAGGTTTAATAATAAAGACTTTTGTGCTCTTAAGGTAACCCCAAAAATACCTACAGACATTTACAAGAACCTTTAGTTCAACCACTCACAAACATTAAAACTGAGGAGATCAAGACCACTGACCTCATGGCACAGGTTTGTGTCTGGCACATCTGAAGAAATGGCAGCTGAAGTGGTTGGCCACACCACAGGGAGCTGGGTGGACTACTCAGTCGCTTCAACCTAGCACATAGTGGCTTTCAGGTTTTCATCTGTATTCCAAGCAGCCAGAGAAGTCTCTACACTTCAGCACACAGCCTTTCCTCATCAGATGATGTCACGTGTACAGCTGAAGACACTTTTCAGTTCAACATTTCCCTTCACTCACTTTCTGCCTCACAGAATTTTCGGTCGGTCTATTAGTAATCTGGAAACTTGCAGCAGAATCCTACCATGCTCAAATTATTGCCCTCCTTCATCTAGACCTGTTCCCTCTTGTGGAGGTATTACAATAATATTTTAATGAAATTAATGAGAATAATTGGAGGGCCAGAAGTGCATCGTGCTGAGGAGACAACAAACCTTTAGCCAAAGGGACTTCTGTCAGTAAAGGGCGAGTGACCACACCAGAACCACAGTGAGCTATGCTTAAATGGTTTCAGATTTGTAGTTGCAGATTTGTATTTGCCTTGGCCAAATTTCTCTGGAAACCACATTCCTACCACACAGTTTGAGAAAAGGATCCTAGTGTTGCTTAACATTTTTGCCCATAACAGATGATGCTGTTGAGAAAACTCACGAAGGCAGAAAGGCTGGTAATCAGGCACCTGCTGCTTGCAGCTATGCTGATCTAGCTATTGGTGTTTGTTAAAAATCTATTTTTGTACTCAAAGGCTCAAAAGAATTGCCTACAGCTTCAGTTTCTCTCAGTCAGGAACCAAAATAAGCCACCTAATCTACAGCTGAGGCATCCTTGCACTGATTTGCTTTGCACCACTGTGAGGGGCTGATAGATGCCATGCCTGTGCTGATCTAACAGGAGAGGGGACATGCAGAGGTGGAAGCAGGAGGATGTCCCTTTCAGCAGCACCATGCCATCAGGTTACTTCAGCAGAAACATTCTCTGCAACCTGAATGGAAATGATGAAGTCTGCAGGCTTCTGCAACTTATGTTTTGGTACGTTGTATATTCTTGTCAGCAGTATTTTAAAAAAATAAATAGCTTGAACAAAAGCTATGTAATTGAAAAGGAAATGGTGTTTCTTGGAAGTGAAGTTTCCAATATTGAAAATGCAGCAATTCTACCAAACAACAATCTTTTGAAATCACTGTCTTTTGATACTCTTATTATCCTTCCTCTCCACCTTTATAAAAGAAAAGGTTTTCTCAGCCAAGTTTTATGTATTCTCCTTTCCCACACACATTTAAAATTTCTTTTGTAAATCCTTGTGCATTAGGAAAATTTCAAGGATACACAAATGTCAAACTAGAGAAATAACAATTTTATCACATATGCTGTATAGAAGAACATGCCATGTAATAAATAAGAATGTATGGTTTGATAGCTGTGATATAAATTTTTACAGGACAAAATCAACTGAATTTTGAGGTCATACTGAAGTGGTACTAAGAGAATCTTTATACCACACCATTATTTATGCTGTAAATTCCAAGCATATGTTACTGAAGGACTGTCAGGAATGTTTTAAAGATTTAAAACCTGAAGTTATTTCCAGCTCTCCTGCCTATGAGGCCAAATGTTTTACTTATCAAATGTTCAGCTATGTAAGGCTCAGAGGGAGCTGTAAAAACCTGTCATATTGATTGTATAAAGCTTTTCCACAGTACAAGTCTCAGGACCTTGCAGTCCATTATCTGAAACCATGCCAGGGTTAGCAGCAAGTGCTATTTCCCACAGGAAAGATGAAATTTTCCTCCTTCCCATCCTACAAAGCCTGCATGACAGTAGTGTAAAAATCCTGATAGTTTTATAGTCAAAAATATTGTTTGGCCAGCATTAAATTTTGTTCACCTAGAATGTGTATTTATGACATCTGTCAACAGCCTTACAACAATCTGGTTTTTGTTCAAAAATGTATATTTTACCTTTCAAAATATTATAATCACCAATCTGGCTTTCCCCTGTTTGAGTTCCTCTCTCATGTCTACGTGCATGATTAAAGCATGAATCAGTGTCTTTTAAAAACACATACTTTCTCCAAAGGACCTTAGGCACTGCAGATTACAAAGGGGGAGGAGGAGGAGGAGGAAAGCAGTTTTTTCCCCCTCAACTCATGGGCAGCAGTCTGAGAACTAGAAAAATAGTATCAGAAGTGCTTCCTAGAGCAGCTGCCTCCTGCCTGAGGAGTAGTCCTGCCCTGTACTGTAATACTCTCAAGGTGGGGCTCTCAGCTCTAACACAAGCACTGATTACTGCTTCAGTTTCCCCATGGCAAGCACCATTACACAGGTTAATAAAAATACTGCTGCCTGCCTATGCTCATTACTTCCCCTTTGGTTATCTCATGGGATGCTGCATCAGTTGGAAATAAGGAACATGTAAGTAAACACAGAAGGTAGACAAAACCTTTAAATGCTACTAGGAACACTGGCATTTTTTACCTCACAGCCACCCTTTACAGATGCACAGGCTACAAAAGCAGTTCCAGCTGAGATGTCACCCTCTATGTTCAGAACACAAGCAAACTGGTGCCCAAATACATAACAAGCATTGGAGACCTATACAAACAACTGTAATTGTAGGAAGCTATAGAAAATACAGTTTTATGAATTCTCATTGCCCTCCAGAACAGCTGTTTCCTTTACACAGCCAGCATTCAGAGAAGAATAAACTGCTTCTATTGAGAATAGAAGAAAAACTGGGGGAAAAAAAACCCTCATGTGTAACAGCCTGGCCTCATTGACACTGTGGCAGGAATTGCTGCAACATTTCTTGGACTCTAACATGAATTAATACAGAGGTCTCCATAGAAAATGGAGATAGAATCATTCCATTAGCTTGGCAATCTTCTTGTTACTGTGCTCTTTGTACTCTGACAAGGGAAAAAACGCCAGAGTAGAATTCAGCACATATCTCTGCACAGTTCTCCACAGTCCAAAGCCTGCTGTTTGCAGGAGAGATTAAGGAAAGAGAGTTATTCAGCAAAAGTACTGCTCCAAACTGACTTTATCCTAATAATTTTAACGAAAAGGACATTTTCCAAGCATTTCAACTGCTCCCCCCATAAGACATGACATATATAAACTTCTATGCAGCTGTAACTCTCTTCTGATGAAAAAGGATTTCTCATAAGGAAAGGGGCTTTTTCTCATAAAAGGCAGGGGCTTTTAGGAGGCAGCCTTTACAAGTGTTTGCAACTGCTGTGCTCCATTTTAATTTCATATCCCCCGAGAGGGTGGCAGCTAAGAAATAAGGACAGTCACACTGAACATGAGCAAACATCTACCCAGTCCAGCACATGGCACTCAGCACTGGGCTCCAAGAGCATAAGGTGGTCTGCTGGGTGGAGAGCAAGACATGAAATGTGCAGTTTGGAAGTAGGTGGGGAAGAAGAAAATCCTGTATCTGTGCTGTCAGCATGACTTTTCTTCTGGCTGAAAAAGCAAAAAGCTACCAGCAGCTCTGCTGTAATTAAGAGTGCTTGTATTTTGCAGCTCTCCTAACAACTGGTGAACTCTTCAGGCAGCTTGGCACACTTTGTAGCTCATACTAGTCCATCCCTCTCTCCAGGGAGAAAGAAGTAGAGCAAGACTCTGCTCTCTTGGCCATTTTTCATCTAGAACATAATTTGGATTAATGAAATTAAGTTAATTATATTTACCAAGTAATAGCCTAAAGGTATTTGAAGAACTATTATAGTGAACTAGTGCGATTGCAGCAAGGTGTTTAGAGATATACTAGTCCATGCTTGTCTTACCAGTCACTCATACCTGAGAGAACTGCACCTCAAGCTTTCTTTATTGAATTTTTTAATTTATGAAAGTTATCTGGAAAATTGAACTGTGAGAAATTCAGAGTCAAGGCTCTGCTGGATCTTAGGTCCAGGCTGTGTCTGCTAACCATTCATTCATGAGAAGAAAGCTAAAAAGTTCTGTATTAAAAAAAAAAACCAACTTAAAAAATACTGCTTTCTTTTAAAATACGTCATATAATGGAAAAATAGTACAAGTTGTTATGCCAGAAGAACTCATTCCATGAACTACATATACGTGGCACAGAGTCAGCTACAAGTCATGTGAAACCCAAGTATTGAAACCTATCATTAATGAAAAATCTGGTAAGTATTCTAGACACAATCAGTGTCACAGTTACTTTATACAGCTAAGTCAGTCCTAGCTAAAAAGCAAAAACACAGCATATGTCTGCTGACTGAATTATTAAAATTATATCCCTTAGGAGAAAGGATATTTTTGGTTTATAGCATGTGTGTATATCTAAGCCAAATTCTCAACAGCTGTTAAAGGATACAGAAGACTATAATTTAGCATTCAGTATCTTTATTAGACTAAGCCAAGTTTATAACACAGGTAACTTTCCCTCTCCTGTTAAAGCAAACAGAAAATGACACCTACCTACAGGTATGATGCAAAAAATAACACACAATAACTATTTTTAATTGTGGCTTATACTCCAAAAAGGCTACCTTAACTATGTGATGAGTTAATTAAGAAAATTCGTAGTGAATACACCCATAGAAAACAACTACCATGAGACTGGAACTGGGAGAAGCCCAGATAACTTAATAAAAAGGAGAGTTTCAGAAGTCATCTGTTTTCTGTGCCACTACACAATTCAGCTATGAAAACAAAGATGAGGGTATCCTGTGCTGCTGACCAAACTTGCCTTTGCTCAAAGCCATCATTAACATTGTCTAGAAGAGACTGTCATGCCACACAGTCAAAATTATGTTTTTATTTATGTGTCTACTCCTTCTCACTGTCAACATCTATTCAAGAACCATGCTACAACAAAATCGGATAGAACGTGCAGCTTTGATGCACTATTTTGAAATTTGTTTAAAGTTTGAAAACACTCTATTTTCCTCTGTCTCAATCAACTTATATCTCTAGGAGACCACTTCTTAGTTCCTCTCTGTATTTGGCCTTCTATTGCATTAATGCTGATGATAACACCATGACAGGAAGAAATAAAAAAACAGTGTATGCTTACATTTATAAGACAAATATATGCAAGTACAAATACATGCATCCTGATTATAAACCAAGATCAGAATGTAAATTATAAAGGAAGAAGAAAATCTCTGGACATATGTTGGCATGCAGGACTCAAAGAAAGGCAGAAATTAAAATATATTTTAATTCTTAAAAGATTCCCCCCTTCAATAAGAAACAATAAGCAGCTTAATGTGATGTTTAATTAAAAAAGGATTTTGGAAATGAAAAAGATTTTGAAAATGAGTCAGAATAATTTGAGTCTAGGTAGATTTCTATTATAGTTAAAAAAATGAGACATCTATAATCCTATATGCAACAAAGGAAACCTGTTACTCCTGACAGGCTTTACCCCTTTGATACTCTTCAAACTACTTGTTTTCACAAGAGCTAAGAGAGATACTAGCTATCCCAGCTTGCTTCTACACACTACCCAAAAACTGTGGTAGAGAGCTCAAATGACTGTGAAGAAACAATCTTTTCTCTCATAGTCAACTGAAATCATGGCAGATAATAAATCAAAAGAAAACTATTTCAGGAAAACAAAAAAATTCTCTTTTTCTACAAAGGAGCGTGTTAATATTCCAAACGTACCTTTGTTGCTAAAATCATCAATCAGAACAATTTCTGCCAAGTATTTTCTTGGTGTTCTCTTGATGACACTGTGGACTGTCCTCATGAGTGTGGACCACCCTTCATTATGGAAGACGATGACAACGCTGGAGGTAAGCAGGTTATCATCATAATGCCAGTATTTGCATCTGTAAAAAGAGCTGATTTCATTAGTTTTCACAGTGTGACCTACAACTGCTTAACAGCTTCCTTGTGCAAATGAAGTCTTCACTGACAGCTATCCTTCAGGTTTAAGAGAGACAGGATATAAAAGGTAATACAGCTGAAGTGCATCAAGATACAGATACAAATAAAAATAAAAAGAAGACTACTGAGGACAAGTTTCAGACCTGGTTCAATTTCAATGAAAATCTTATAAGATATAACACATGGAGAAAAAAAATACAAGAAAAGAGAGAGATAAAAAAACCCAAACAAAAATAGTGTAGACACTAAAATCTTTTTTCCTGAGGCGTTAGAGATGATTTAGAAACAAGCAATGTGAGTACTTCCAATACCTTCCACACTTTCCAATAACTCTAAATCACATTTATCATCAATGGTTTTCATTTCCAATTGTAATGTCCATTTTCTCAACTGCACCAATTATTTCCTTAACTTGAAATTTCCCTACTGATCACTAGCCCCTTGTCCAACTATAGTAATATAGTTCCTATCACCGAACATAGAGACATAGCACTTTTGATTTCAATGGAAAAATCCTTCCTTTTTTCATCTTTCAGCAAATTAAGTCTCTACTAGAGAGATTCTGACTTTTCAAAGACAGCTATCATGTATTAAGAAATTATTAGCAACAAATAAAAACTTCTAAACTTACAGATGCACAAATTTCCCTAGTTATCTTTAGAGATAAAATTCTCTTAGAATAAAAAGCTTAAGTGCACAGAAACATTGCTGCTCCTGAAAAGAATTACCTTAATCATCAGAGATCAACAGAGTTTCTGAAACTACATTCAATTAAACATGGAAATAATTCACATAACAGACCCACAGGTATTTAAAGAGTTTCTCTAGTGAAGGATGCGTTTCACTTCTCAATGCATCAATAAGCATTTCTCACCTCACAAAAAATAAGACATTGCTAGAAATATACTGTTAATTTTATCCCTGTGGGAGAAGAAAATTACAGAATCAAAACAGATTATAACAAAATTTTATTTAATAAGGCATTTAGCTTTTAGGGTCTGCTGTAAGCAACCTCTGAAACAGCACAATCTCTACAAGTACAAATTACTGACTGAAATCCCCCAGCTCGATAGTTTTTACGCCTGAAGTAGCTGCAGCTAATCATAGTTACCAATAAAAAAAGTGCTAGACTGGCTGTTTAAAAGGTTCAGGCCACGGATGCCTTCCTTCCACAGTTCTCTCTCAAAGATTCCAGCTGATTACAGATTGCAGCACTTCCATTTCCAGCACAAGCATTTAAGCTGTCAACAACTTACTTAGCCATCTGCAGAGATAAAATGGATACTCTACCTAGGTGTGCTCAGTAGGCTGTGTAAAAGGAAGATTTAATATGTTTAATAACAGATTTATAACAGAACAGTGTTGCTTCACATACATTCTCAGTACTAATTTTGGTGATATGGTTATGTTAAAAGGTGGAAAACAGGGTGTTATACTTTCAAAAACCAGCATACCAGCTGAATGCCATTCAAGAGGACTGTGTACAAGGGAGCAGAATAGCACCTTTTGTCTCAAAGCAGAAGGCAGGAGCTGATGCAGCTTGCATGGTGCTCCTGCCCTGCACCTGCAGCAGTTTAGCTAGGAAACGTTTTTGCTTATTTCTGAATAAAAAGAGAGGGACAGCTTCAATGTTTCAGACTGCCTTCAAGGAAAAAAACCAAAAAAAAAAACCCTTGGAAAAGAACTCAAATCTTTTGGTTGCTTATTTCTCCCTCTTCCTGCAGTACAGGTTAGTCGTGTTTGTGAACAAAATGGTGAACAGCATAAGAATGAAGGACAGTAAGCAACTCTGCACAATTTAAAAAGGTAAAATCTATTACAAAAGCCTGAATTGACCAATACATCCATGAACAATTTATAAGCATTTTTTGATCTGTATTTAATACATTTTTTATACACAAACCCAGAGGTCTAGACAGGCTTTTTGCTACATAGCCAACTTAAATCTCCTCAAATCAGGTGTTGTTAAATGTGCCGTTTGCAAGCAGTGAAGCACTACATTTATATCTCTAGTAAGATCATGCTTCCAGCTTTTTCCAGACACTTTATTTCCCTTATTAGACAGCCCACAGACCGACTCATCAAGCCCATAAACTCTGACAGGCTGCAGTAACTCCTGTGCACAGCCTTCTTTCTCTACTTGAATTGAGAATTAGGGGTTTGAAGTACAGTAGTTGTTTCAGATATGTGAAATTAATAAATGTTTAATCTGTGGCAGTTTTTTTTCAATAAATGTGAATGTTGCTCAGGTATTTGAGTGACAAAAGCCAATAGCCTCGGCTCTCATTTCCTTCACATCTAACAGGGAAAGAAGCAGGGAAAGCATTCCTCAGTGGAGCCTTTCCTCAGTGGAGCAGCACTGACATCCAGTGGTTGGCAAACCACATACCAAGAAACAATAAATTCACTTTCCTTGTGTTTGAAGCTGAATTTTACAGTACAGATTTCCCTGAGAATTTTAGGCACCGAAAAAGGGAAAAAAATCTGCCTGAATTTCCATGAACGCTCTTGATTTTTAAAAGAGAGGGTGAAGTAGATATGAATGCTCAGGCAAAAGCAGCAAGCCATTGAAAACTGGCACAAGCAGATTCAAAGTACAGAAGGGTCTCTGACAAAGAGGATTTAAATATTTCAAGCTCTAGCTTCATCCCCTGGGTGCTTCATCCCCTGCCCACATTCTAGCACAGTGACCTTTCAGGTGTAGCCTGCAGGCCAGCTGTGGCAATATACTATGCACCAAAGTAGTAAACAAGATCACTTAAAAGAAGGTATTTTTAATTCTTATTGATAGAGCTGAGAGGATGGCACATTGCAGCAGATATGCAGGAATGACAAGGAGCACCCTTAAGCCAGGCTTGCCTCTAGACACTTCACATTACTCTTCCTGAGCCCTGTAAAGAGTTATTGCACAGGAAAAGAGGAGCAAGTGTGCACAGATTTACAAAGGGCTGGCAACACCTTCCCTGGGCAGTGCTGCAGGGAAGAGCTGCTCTGTTTGTGCTCCCTTTCCTTGGGGAACTCATGGGTGAAAGGAAACAACACCTTCAGATCAGTCCACAAATAAAAAGTTTCCATTCTGCAGTCAGCACTGGTACTACTGGGGAAAAACAGGACTGACTCATCACTGAAGCAAGACAAAATCCTTCAGAAGGCACAGTTGTGATCTAATTGAGAAACAGGGTGAGTAATGTTTTTTCTGTCTATTAGCCTGCATACTTAGGATGTGAATTAGTTCTACTCCCTCTCCACCCCTGGAGGCAACAGTGGAGAGGGAGCTTGTGCCACGCCAAAGTCCCTTTTCCCTCAGTCACAAAGCTGTGCAGCAGCCACACAGCGAGGAGTGTTTTTACAGGAGACCCTCTGCACAGGGAGGTGAGCATCTGGGCTGAGTGCTCCTTGACTTGGGGAAATTTCTGCTCTTACAGCTTTGTGCTCTATTCTTTGGTGTGCTCTTAGGATGCCCTGCAGCCCCACAGTCGTGATTGTGGGTGCATGGTCCAAGGCTGGGATGACCATACAGACTTCTCTGTTAGGTACCACTGAAGATGCAGATACAGACTCAAATTTCCTCAGGCTTGAAAAAAGCCAGAAGCGGAGTCTGCTTTTCCTGGAAGAGTAATCCAACCATGAACAAAAATGCAAATGAAAAAGGACAGCACTTTGACAGCAATTTAAGGGTGAGCTCCATCAGATAGATATTTAGAGAGCAATTTAAGATCTTGAGCCAACAGAAGTGTTTCTCCTGTCATGCTGAACCCCTGACTTTGCCAGAATATCAGCACTGAAGCTTCAGAAGAAGTAAGAGGTATCATGTCTCATGATTCTATATCCCAATACTATTTTCCTTGTGTCAGCTCTGTAACCTGCACCTGCACGTACCAAGGACACATCAGTACCCTCTAGATTTTAAAGCACTGTACTCACATGCTAAGACCAAAATGTACCAGCACAGATTCCTCCAAGAAGGCAGGCAGGTGCCATCACATTCCTGTAATCACTCCAATAGCCAAAGAGCTCCTGAGAAGCTAATCAGCTGTTGCAAGATGAGGGACCTGAATCAGTATAAAGCTGAAGGACTCAATTTATTATCTATCCTGAAATTGAAGCCAAAATTTAAAAATGCAATTTCTCTTCTCCATTAATATAGAACTGTTCACAATTTTAAACTGTATTTTAAATTTTATTTCACATGTTAAGTGGTATGAAATCCATAGATGCATTATCACCTATTATAATTGCTTTACAGTGCGTGCATTTTTCTCAACTCTTCGAAAGAGTCCACCACTTTTAGCAAATCCTAAAAATAAGTTAGGAGATCTGTTTTCATTTTCAGTTTCCTTTTTTAGTAAGTCCTGTTCTTATCTTAAAAGGAGACAGGCATCCAGCTGACAGCATGCTGTTTACATACTTTTAATAGGGAATTCAGGGCTCTTTGTTACTTTAAATCCCCAATTTATTATGACTACTGCAGTGAACTGAATCTAACCCCTAGGAAGATGGATGGGAATTTTTTTTTACAGAACACTTTCTGTTTGCTCATCTGTATGGTTGACATCACCAAGGGCATGGCTGCTTAACACCTGCAAAGCAGAGGGATCATTGCCTAAGTCTAGAGTAGACAGAATAGACAGAAACATATCACAGAACTGGGCATTTCTTTGTTAGGATACAACCAAGTAAACCTAATGCTAATGCTGGATTTGTTACCTATGAAGCCTTGAGGGGCATTTTTGTGCACCAGCAACATCAAAACGAGATTATAGCAGTGGACTTACAAAACAGGGGTTCTGGAAGAGAAGTAAACAGACAACCTGAGAAGGACAGATTCATCAACCGAGTGATTTTTTTCCCCTTCAGCAGACAGCAGCAAAACCTCTATTAAACACTACCAAACAGCTTAAACCTACGCTGAAACAGCATTTGCTATTTTTAAAATAGCTACATGCTTTGCCCATTTCCATTCCTGAAGTAACTTGCAAGGCTGTGTGACTACATTTTATTATTAGTGCCCTTGGAAGCAAAATCTGTATCTGCTGTACCTCTGAAAGCATCATTATCCAAATCCAGGGCAAGGTTTGCATAGAAACCCAACATTAGCGATTATAAATGAATGAAAGGAATAACCTTTGCAATTTTTCTAATCACAAGATTCTTGCTCATACTTATCCAACACTGAAAAATCCCCTATCACTTATCCAACACTGAAAAATCCCCTATCACTTATCCAACACTGAAAAAAATCAAAGCAATTAATACCACAGGGCAGGAAAGCTGGGGTACCTAGGTGGCTAAAATAAAATCTTTTCCTTAGGGAAAGGGAAACTCCCATACAGGGAGACAGAGCAAAATGCCTCTGCTTTCCTGTTTTTGTTTAAAGGGAAGAAGACCTCACAATTCGTGAGGCCTTCTGCAGTCTGGTGACACACTGTGGGTATCGTGGGGAGGCTGTGACGAATTTTAGATTTATCAAACTTTTACAGGCTTTACCAAAACTAATATAAACAACTAGAAACAAACTTGAGGCAGTGAGCTCGGTCCCACAGAAATACTGTATTTCCACCATGCCTTGCTCATCAGATATTGAACCTTGAAGTTCCTACCCATGCACATCTGCATGTACTACATGGACTGCAGTATAACTTGTATCATGCACATCTATTTGAATGCCATAGCACAGTACAGTCTGGTTAACAGGAAAAACACAGAGAAAAAGGAAAGCATTTTGTTTTTTAGCTTCACAGTCAGATTACAAAATTTGACTCATTTGACGAAACGATTCCCCCACACGCCCCAGAATTTCCATGCCGCAAGTTGGCACTTGGAGGGTTACACAAACAGCTGCAGGAAATCACTCACACTCTTCTCTGCCCTTCCACTGAAGTTAGAATTTAAATATACTCCAGGTGCTGTGCTAGATATATATTTTTGTTGAGTAAGAGGTCATGTTCAGAGCTTGGTCATCTCATTTCAGATGCACACACACAGAGGTACGTAAATCCAACTACAGATAAGACAGCTGGTGCCTCTGTCAACCTCTTTGTACTCTCTGGGTGAATAATTTCTCCCTCCAAACTTAACATTTGAAATGCTAGCAGCCAACACTAAAGAGACAAAGGATCCATTTTCTCCATAGTTTTCATTACTGAGGCCTGAAATGTTAACAGAAAATGCTAGGTTTTGCTTGAAGGTGAATGCCTGGAATTTAAATCTTTCCTGACCACATGAGATGCTCTCACAATACATGCCTAATTACAATTTAAACACCATTTTTTTCCCCTCCAGGAATCTTGCCAGCAGTACTGCAGTGGAAAGCTAGCCTTCCTGATTTAGTGTGACCACTATAATTCACCTGATTCTCAACTCCAGCTCTCACTGAGGTGCACAAAAATTTATGTGCACATTATAGAACCAGTTTTCTTTGTTAGAGAACAGTTCCAGTGTATTATGTGGCATTGGAATAAAAGATTTTCCCAAGGTACCAAGTGAAATGAAACCGAGTCCCTAATGTTTCATTTCCAATGATATAGATACCAAAAGTAATTACTAAAATCCTTTTTCTTGTAACAGTATCAAATATGTAATTTGCAAAGTGCTATAATTAAGGAACTAATCACATTCCTGAAGAAAGCAGGTTCCACTCCAGAGCCTTTGTATTCAACCTCCTTAGCTACAACAAGATTGACTGGACAAGTAACTACTTACTGTAAGAGGACATACTAAATTCATGTTATTTGCCCAGAGTAATAAGACTGTCCATTTCTAATGAGGAGCCAAGACTCATCTGACTTATTTCATACCCTGAGTAATTTGTTAAAGATTTTGGTGTTTTTTAACTCCAGTCTAGCACTAACAATTTTCTGTACAATTCAATATTTTTAAAAGCTTTTGGACCATAAAAAGGGTCCAAGCTGGCACAATCAAACTATGATAGGAAAAATATATTAGTATACTAACGGCTCTGCCTTACTATCACACAGCTCTGCATGTATGTATTCTTAGTAAAGTTAGAAGTCTGTTTTTGGCAAAAATTCCCTCCTTTTTATATACTATAAATAATTGAAAAATGAAACAAACATCCTTCGAAACTACATGTGCAATTTTAAAAAACAAGCCAATTCTCATTCCCTTTCGTTTTATAAAACGAGCTGCAAAAACAGCTGTCCAAAAATAGACTTCTGTATGCACACAACATTGTACTCAGGCAAGGAAGAGTCACCTTTTTGGATTTTTCAACAAAAGCTCATTGCCAGCTGTTCTGATTGAAGTCAAAGGCGACCTGTGGCAACAGATCCAATTATTCAAGTACAAATTTGTACGGCCCAGGGGTTATGCCCTGTAACAGCAGTAATGTCCTTACAAAGAAAAACTCAAACTGGATAATCCACAGAAGGAAAAAAACACTTAAAAATATTTATTCTGCCACAATCATACTGACAGATGTGTGTGGGTGATGCAGCTGGAATTCTGTCTCACTCTGATGAGTAGACAGCATCTATTTACTTTTTATTATACAGACAAAAAAAATCCAGCAAGAAATTAATTTGTCTCATGCCATAAATATTAATGATGTCTCCTCTCCCAGTCAAACTATTCCAGATAAAATTCCTTCAACACTTGTCAACAGAAGCTGTCAAAAAAATCTAGCTTAAATAAAGTCATAAGACTAAACCCTTCTGGGTCAGTACATATGATTTGTAAGCAAGTCTTCGGTGGGTTGGGTAACAACAGCAAATCAAGCCTGAGCAAAGCATGTTGAGCTCTAATCCTTTTTTTCAGCCAACAGAGTTAATTACCCTGGCATGAAATCTGATCAGTACTACGAACATCCTTGGCTTAAGGGCTCTACACTAGTGCAAGTTTGTTAACAGGAGAATCAGGGAGTTTCACAGTGCATCACTTAAAATATACTGCAAGAAAATGCTTCTTGACTTCAAAAGAGCAATAAGCATGTCTCAAACCTAGCAAAATACAGGAATGGAAATGGCAGGTGTGGACAGACATTTCACAGTGGACTTCAAAAAGGAAAACTTACATTGATTCCTAGAGCTTTTGAGCTTGAAGTATAAAAAGAGGCTACTGCAACTAATGCATCATAGATAAGTATTTTTTAGAAGTACTGAATACAGATTCCTTGGAACATCTTGCACTGCTTTGGTCTTGTCTAACCAGATGCAGCTCCTGTGAGTCATACACTTAACAGCCTCTTCTCAGAGCTCCACATCTGTGGTCATCAACAGTTCTGTCCATCAGGAAGCTTTCTCTCCCTTTTTGACTCCTCCATGCATTATTTACATGTCTCCTTATATCTGCCATAAGAAGTTAATGATTTTGGGCACTACAGCTTTGCCAAAAAGGGCCCAGGAATGGCATCTTTGAGGACAACCTCCCCAAAACACAGGAGCCGTCCATTCCCACATGCAGCAAGTCAAGCAGGCATGGCAGAAAACCCACCTGGCTGCACCAAGAACTCCAGAAGGTAGAGTAGGGAAGGTAGAGGCATGGACTGGCTACCTAGAAGGAGTACAGAAATATTGCCTGAGCCAATGAAGACAACATTAAAGGCAAAGCTTTGTAGAGTTGAAATCCGTAAGATGGAAAGTGCAACGAGAAGAGCTTGTAGGCTAAATAAAGATTAAAGAAAACTTGAGTTTGCTGATAAAAGAGATGAAATTTTGTGTCAAAGGACACATAAAAGACTGAGACACTCAACATCTGATTTCCTTGACTGTTTCCTTGCAAGGTTTGCTGTCACATCTCCCAAGTCCCTGAGTCCAGGGGCAGCCTGCAGAAGAGAAAGAATATCCACTGAAGAGGAGAGTCAGGGACCACTTCCCTGGACATATTACAGCAAATAAACACAGCACAAGTCCATGGGACTGGCTGGATGGCACCAGAGGGCACTGAGGAAGCTTGTCATGTCATTGTGAGATCATGCTCTACCATATCTACAAGGTCCTGGTGCTTGACAGTGGCTCCTGAGGACTGACTGAAACGAATTCTTGCCCACCTTCAAGAAGAAGGATCCAGGAAACTATGACCTTGGATTCACTAGCACCAAGTGAAATTTTTGGAACTGATCAACTTTAGTTAACTTTAGTCCATAAAGGACTGCCTTCTGCTAGAGCAACTCAGAGCCAGTTTACTAGAGTTTAAATGTGCCAGGGATTGTTTAGCCTAAGGACAAGGGGAAGCCATCAATAGAACCACACAGAAGTCCTGGATGTCCAAGGAAGACTCAGGCAGCACCCATGTATGGAAGAATTGTGATGTGAATGAAAGAATCCGAGCACCTCACAGGACAGAAGACACAGGCAGGAGATGCCTCCTTTTGAAAAGGGGAGCTGTGAAGATGGGAAAGACAGCATGATTAAAAACCAGATGCTGCTAGCAGTAAGACACAGATTCTTTAAATGCACAGGGTGGTGTCCAAACAAGGTAAACAGAAATGAGCATTAATTCAAGCTAAGTGCATGTAAATAAAAACATAGAGTTAAAAAAACCAAACCAACTAAACAAACCCAAAACCCCCAAACCCCAAGTTTGAGAAGTAGCTTACTGAAGTATGAAAGCTGCTATTGAAATATTTTTTTCAAACACCAGGATGTCTAGGATGTCTGCCAGAAAGTGTGTTGGGCTGATACATGATCAAAATGAAAAGAGACCACTTCAGAAGCAGGAAAGCTAAATTAAGTACTTCCGTTGAACTCTCAGCAGTGCCCAATGCCAGACACCCTGAGAAAAGAATAAAAAAGAGGGCAACTACACAGTGAAATTTCTTACTAAATAGTCCTATCTTCAGATAATTTGTATGATAGCTTCTACTGGAATTTTCTGCCATGAATAGCCTAATTGCCTTTTCTAAAAATAAACCCAGTATTTCCTAAACAATGCAACACGAATTGACAAACCATGATAATGAACTGCTGACTCTACTCTTGCTATCAAACAGAGGAACACACAACACCAATTTTTATCAAAGGGCTCTGGGGTTCTAAAGAATTGCAGACCACTTAGCCTGACTTCTGTGTTGAATAGAATCTAGTAATAAATAACAAAATTAGTAAGCTATAGACACAGCTTTTGTGGGAAAAAAAAAGCCATGCCACAGAAAAATATTATCATATTTTGAAGAAATCAAAAATTATGGGGACATGAGTGAGACTGTTAATACAGTAACTGAATTTCCAAAGCATTTGGTGAGGTTCTTTTCTTTCTTTGTAGACACAGTTCTTCATCAAAGTATGGCAGATCTCTTAGGCTAATAACTGCTATTAATTCCAAATTGTAAGCGAGTCTGCAACTTTAGCAGCATAAATGACTGTTCTGGGAGCTAAGCAGTCCACCTCCTCTTCCAGGTCATTCCTGAACAATAGGAAAGTTCTTGGTAGTTGCAATTAAAATGACTATAAACAGCTGCAGAATAATTCAAGAACACTATCAAGGAAATGAGCCAGCAGGAGAGCTCAGTGCAAGTACAAATGATTGTATATGGAGTGCTAGACCACTCAGTGCATACACTCAGTGACAGATCCTGAACTCTGCATTACCACTGGGAAAAAAACAATAAAAAAAAATAAAAAAAATTAAAAACATCTTGGAGTCGAATGTGGGTATCAGAATCCTTTCAGAATTTTAGCTCAGAGTTAATGAAAAGGGAAATAAACCAGCAGGAATAATAATGATGGAACATGAAACATTTATATAGCACCTTCATGGAGCTATCTCTGATATTCCCATATCACAAGGCAGCAGAGTCACAGAGGCACATAACAGTATCTGTGTCTGGAAGAAGAGGTTAAAACAAGCACCACATTCTGCAGTCACTGACTCAGGATGTCATTAATTTCAAGGCTATAAATGCATTCAAAAGACAAGTCTGTGCACAGAGAGAGGTCTCTGAAGCATGACAACCCTGTTGCAGTTTTTGGCTCCAGTGTCCCAGTGTACTGGTTGCCAGGAATGACGTTTATCCATTCTTGTGTGTTTTCTCACCAGCATATGTTTTTGGCCAGAGCTAAAGTTGTCAAGAGAAACAATCACTGGTCAGACCTAGTATAGATGCTTTATTTAAAATTAAATTTTACTTTAAAATACTCTGGGCAAGTGGTTCATTATATTGGTTAAACAACTCAATACTTGTTATTCCTAGCAGCAATTCTCCATGGTTATCTCTTGGGGTGTTTTTTGAGAGGATACACCTTGTTACCTGGCAGCATTCACCTTCACACCTTTTTTATTTCCTTAGCATGGTGTATTTATCTTGGATCCAAAATAATCCAGAAAAATTATCACTCTACTTTTATTTCAGCTCTACCTCTGGGCAGACTCTCGAATACAAAAAAATAGAATCCAGGGAGCAATTAAATGAATATCCTTCTTTCCAAAAGCTAACATTAATTTTACTGCAGATCTGATAGGAAGCAGGGATAATGTGTGAAATCCAATATAAATGACTGCTCTTAAGGGGCTGCCACCTATCAGGATGATAAAAATAGATCAAAAAAAGGTAAAAATCACCAGGTTTAAAGAAAAAAAATTTCTTCCAGCTACTGTACAGAGGTTTAGGCAGGGCCTGCTAAGCCTGCTCTACTTCTCTGCTGCTAGAAATAAGGTGGAAAACTGGTATTTCTCTGCCATTATCCAGTTTATGTTCCCCCAGGCCCTCTTGCAGAGTGCTGAAAGACTGCAGTGAGATGAGCCATCTTCTAAATTTTGTACATTGATTTTTACATATCCCCATACATTCTTGATTTTTTTAACCAAACTTATGACTTGTTGCATGTCAACACAAGTGCTGGGCATCAACACTGAAATTTATTGGTTAAAATCCATAAATCAAGATTATATAGTACTGGCAAAATGGAAATATTCTGATGTACCTGACAAAAAACTTCAACACACCATCATTCCTCTCTACAGGATACAGCAACAATTAAGGCTTTTTACAGCAGCTGAGACTGCCCAGAATCACCAGAAAAGTTCCTACTGAATCAATAAAGGCAGCTGGCAAATCATCCTGGCAACATGTTAGACTACAAAGTCAAATCCAAACATAGCAGAATTGAATCTCCTTCTATTGGCATTTCTTTCCTCTTCTCCCTCCAGCAGGGACAAGCCCTGAGGCTACATGGCTTTTAAGCTGAGAGAGACAGTTCTTGCAGCACTATTTCACTCTTGCTAGCACAGCCTGGGAAAGCATTTGGCATACTTCACTGAACAAACCTGACTGCACAGGGTAACGCTTCAAAATTCAGATGCTTAAAGAAAGAGAGGGCTGAAGGGAGGTCTACCTACCTCAGAACAAGTATTTCAGTCTTTACCAGAAAGATCTTCCTCAATTAGAAATGCCAAGATACTATTAACAAAATAACAAACAAAAAAAAACCCAAAAACCCCCACAAAATTACTGTATTGCTCTTTGGTAGGATTAAAGTGAATGTTGAGTGGCCTTACCTGACACTAATGTCTTTTTAAACAGATCAGTGGGAGGAAAATAAATGGTGCATCCAATAGATAGCCTACCTTTAGCTGGATTTCTCTCTGGTATTGGGGAGTGAGCAGGAAAGTGAGCATGTGGGAGCCTGAAAGCATATCAGCTGAAAATATCAGCCAATCTCACACTGCTTCCCCTCTCTTCTGTTCCCAGCAGACATGCAGAAGCTATAAACCTTTAACCTACTTAGGCAACTGCAAGCATCCCAAGTATTCAATGCATAAAGTAAGGGATATAATGTTGCCTGAAAGATACCTTTTGTTCACATTGTTTTTTCGTGCTGTTTTGTTTGCTGCCTCTGAAGGTTAAATCATTAAATACTAAAACCTAACTGATTTGAGCTGCTGGCTTTGACCTTAGGCTTACCTACAGCTGTGCTTGAAGGAAACAGTTTCTAAAATTCATCTTTTCACGGCTGTCCCTCCCCTTCCTCACAGTATTTAATAATTTCTGGGAATATCTATTTATTAATGTCATTCCGAAAAGAAGACAAATTCGGAGATTACACCTAAAATACTTCAGGAAGCTAGAGGTGTGGAACTATTTGGGAGATACCATATGCTCTCTGATGCCCTTCACCTTGATCAAACATGAAGGGGTGGGAGTACTTAAGTTCTGCTGCCAAAGATATGGCAACTCACCTGGGCAGAGGCAGCCCAGTCCCACCTGCATGTGACACGCTGCCACCTCTGCTTTGCTGTCTGTAAGGAGTAAAGAAATGCTGCAGCAGAAGCAGCAGTGTCTAGGGAATAACCTCCTAAAAAGAAAAAGCTCACCTACACAGGTTACCCAGAACATTTCTTCCCTTTCAGAAAAATCTCTTTAGTAAGAAGGACCAACTCCTGAGCACAGCACAGGAAGAAAAACAAAGTGAACCCCCAGGACAGCTGGCACTTCCTCGCCACCAGCAGCAGAAGGGCACGGTCCTCTGCTCTGACTGCCAGCAAGTGGAAACCTTTAGTAAGTCAGCTGAGGAACACGGCACTAAGGAAGAGAAATGCTGCACTCTGCGTGCTTCATTTGCTTCCAGTGAGTGCACACCACACAGCAAATTCAAGCAGCTGCACATGCATGGGTATGAGTCAGACCCACAGCCGGCCAGTTCTCTCCTACCTTGCAAAATAAAAAAAACACTCACCATACAAGCCCAGAGCAGAGCCCCAGTAAGCAGTCAATGAACCACCAACAGATTATTTACCACAGCTGCAAACATACAGCCCAGACTGGCACCCAGTCCAGGGATCAGCATAGCTTCATTGCTGGGGATGAGGGGGGAGAGAAAACTGCAAAGTACTTATCATCATATCTAACTTCATACACTGCCCACAAAACCCCAACCAAAATACAGACTAAAAAATACCCTACCGTTAAATCACTTTGCTCAGAAACCTGTCCCTAGCAGATATTTAACAAAGAAAATAGTATCAAATGCAGATTAACCTGAGAGCAAAATTGGCTTCAACATATATCAAAAGTCAGAATAGACTGTGTAAACTTGTTAGTAATTCTTGAGTAATTCCAGAATTTTCCCAGAACAAATTAGACACCCTTTCAGCACGCAAATAAATGTTTTTTCTAAGACTGCTTTCCTCTTTAGGGCAAATGCTGTAAGAAACTGTTGGAAGACTATTCCAACCATCACTATGGCAGACCCATACTTCTGTTACTGCAGGTAATTAGGCAGTGTTATTTAAAGAGAACAGTATTTGCTTCTGATCTCTATTTATGCTCCATTTTAAAGGCATCAGAGTAAATCAAAACTGAGTAAACTAACTAGCATAGGGATGTCTAATAAAGATAATTCTTCCTTCCTGAAGACAAATCTTAAGAAGTTATGGATTAAGAAAAGATATGACAATGAAGACTATGGCTATCCATGGAACATGCAAATACATGCAATTAGACACTGAAACAGATGACTTCAGAGATCAATCACAAGAGCTTAAGTATTCACAGAAGGAATCACTGCAACAGCATTAAGAAGGATATATGGAAATGTGGTATAGTATAGCACTCATGCCTTCAGTACAGGAAGCCTTAAGTGGCCTAATAAATAATATTTTAAGCATCAATTCAGATATATGGAAAGCAGATAGCTGAATTCCCATATAAACAGAACCAAAAGAACACAAAAGGTTTGCTTACTCTTCTTGACGCAAGTCATTAACGCTCCGATCTAGTGAGATCATATCACTTGCCACCATATTAAACCCAAACTCTTTAATGCTGGCTTGAACGGATTCTTTGTAATCTGGTCCTAAAACATATGGCTTCGCTTCCTCTCCAGGGCCACCAACAACTCCATGAGGCTCGGGCTCTTTGGGTTCAAAATTACCAAGGACTCCAGGTCGTAACACAGGATCTGGGTACACAAATGTCTGAGGTTTAAATGTGAGATACTGCCTCTGGATGATGTTTTGCTGCTTGTTATCAACACCATGATGATTTAGTTCATTTTTGGCCTTATTTTTCCTTCGAATGGATTCCAAGTCCACTTCCACACCTTCAACATGAGGCCAAGGTACCACAGGTTTGAACTTCTCATTTCCTAGTCCGTGGTCTCCTTTGTTTGGCAGGGGTCTGTTGGCTTCTTTGTCATCCTATATACACACACAGAGAAACAGCAGACCATATCAATTGATGATCCTTTATCTATTTACATCCAGTAGCTTAATGCACTAAGAGTTGGTACTAAATACGTGTCGAGCAAGCATGGAAAAGTCTCTGCTGGGGGGCTCAATGAACACTTTTTACTGAAGCTGCTGACTACTGGAGAACATGACCAGCTGTTGTCCACACTTACCTTGGTGAGTTGCTCCTTCAAATGACTGAATGCCCAAAGCATTCCCAAACACCAAACACTCATATAGGACATGCTTGCCCGAATGTAGGTTGAGCTGTAGCTCAAACTGATGTGCAAGGGGCACTGACAGAGCGTTCCATGAAGGAGATGACAGGGAGGCAAAGAGTGCCACAGCATGGAATCCTTGGTCCCACTGTCAGACAGGGGGTGTTTCTGAGGTTTCCATGGCTCAGAGCTCTGCAGGGTCTCAGTGGCTGCTAGAAACAGCCTCAGCTAGGAAAGAGTGCTGTAACTACGAGAAATGTGGCACACTCATCTGTGGCAGCTGTGAGCCACACATAATCCCTGCCCTCCACACACACCCCATCCCCCCAGCTCGCTCCCACCAAACACCTCCCTCTGCTGCAACAGCTTATTTACAGCTGGGAGGTGATGATGATGGCACTGGGGACAGCAGGCAGAAATGAGAGCAGCTGCATGGACACAGGCAGACCTGCCTGGGGGGGCAGTGCTGGGGCTGAAGAGAACTTCCACAGGCACTGGCACCTCCTGCATCCTTGTTTAAAACAATTTTACTGCACTCCTGCCTCTCTCCACATCAAGAGATTTGAAGTTCTCACTGGGAAAAAAGGCTGGCATTTTGAAAACTGCTCAGCATTTTCAGTGATCAGTGAGGCTGGTGGGGTTAGAACAAGGGTGGGTGATTTTGGAAGACACAAGCCAGAAAGGCTTTGAAGTGTCTGAGTGTGAAGTCTCCAGAAAACAACAGCACCACCCATGAAAGCACTCCAAAACACACAATCACAACTTTTTCCAGTACTACTGTCCAAGAGTATTGCAGGGATATATTGCTGAAGGTTCAGATTTCCTGCTAAAAATGTTTATTTGTAAGCAGGACAAATGTTAGATCATTCAGAAATCTGCAGGAAACAACACTCATTTTAGCAATGTCTCAAACACAATTCTGAGATCAAAAGGATGTCACCCATTCAAACCTGCTGAAGGCAGGTTCACAGTGAGATGGGGTTTCTCAGAGGCTTGTCCAGTCACATCTCTTTGTCCAGATTCTCAGGACAACCTGTTCCAGTTGTCTGACTCAGTGAAGGTTTTTTCCCTCATACCTCAGTAGAAGTTTCTCACACTGCATCTTGTCCTTTCACTCTGCACCCTTCAGAAGATTTTATTTCCATTTGCTCTGCAACTTCACTTTTTTAGGGTGAAAAGATGCACTTAGATTCCCCATCAGACTTTTTTCCAGCCAAACCCAGCCTCCCTAGCAGGTCTTTGCTAGGTCCTCTGCATCTGTGAACATCTCTCCTGTGTTGGGGCAGCGTGGGAGAAGGAACCACACAGAGTTCCAGACAGCTAAGCTCTTTTTAAGGTATCCACCCATTATGCACTCTGCTTTTACTGCAACAAGGGTACAATGCTGACTCATGTCCATGTTCAAATAAACCACATAATACTTCCTACTATATCACACTATTTTCTTCATGTCATTCCATGTAGAAAAAACTTCAGAAATGAAGAAGAATGCAGTATATAATACTTCTAGGTTAACATGATAACAATGGGAGTCAGACTGCCTCCAGTTCAAAATAAGGAGTTTATTCAAGAAACTTTCTGAGTTCCTGTTTGTTATAGTTTAAACAGGGAGGGCATACAGCATGCAGAAGTGTTACATTATTCTGTTCTTCCATCATCATTTTTTCAGAAGCTCAAAAGTCAGTGCTAGAAAAGGGAAGTTTAAGGGCATGTGAAAAGGCATATTTTGCAAGAAAGTTGAAGGCTGTCATGGATCTAAATAAAGCCCTGAGAGGACTTTTGAAGAGAGCATGATCTCACACGCTAGTAATCAAAAGGAAGGCTTTGCCACTAGACTGTCAGAACACTGCTGAGCTCCCAGCTCACATCCAATTCCTGCTCTGAGTGCGGAGGCAGCTATAAAAGCCAACAAGCCAGTCAGCATCATTGGGAAGGATGCTTAAAGAAAGCATAATTTTGACTACATAAAATCTGATGCATAAAAAACTGACACATGTATTCAGTAATATTTAGTTCTAGTCTCCACATCTCAAAAGGAGTCAGAGAAAGTGCAGAGTAGGATAACCAAAATCAAGGAGAAGGTAAAAGGTATTTTGAGATGAAAGACCAGAAAGGACATTCATCTTTCATCTCAAAAACCCTGCAGTCTGGAGATGTGATGGCTGAAGGGTATACAACTGAAGTTCAAAAAAATCATGAAAGTCTTGGATAAACCCAATGGAAACCCACTGTTTACTGTGATGGATGACAGGTCCATAGGGGGATTGTAAAAGGGCTGTGAGAAGCCTTCTGAAAATTTGAATTAAACAGCTGTAGATGCTGGAAGAGTCCAAAGGGAAGGCAGCATAGAAAGCAGCCAGGTTTACACACTGCCATTCTCAGTCACCAGCCTGGAGCATCAGTCTCAATCAGACAGGAATTTATCCCCTTGGTTTGTGTGGAATTAAATACCATTTCATTCCACTTCCATTACCTATAAAACAGTTATGAGCTTCCACTTTGCCAATTCTTTGATTGAAGCATCACACTTTTGAAGGAAATTTGTTTATTTTGCTGCCGTCAGAACTATGACTTATCCTTTATTACATTTAGCCTCATTATAACTGTTATGCACAATTTGCTTTATAATGCATTTATCAGTAGTTCCCTTCTACGCACTAAATATATTTCATATTTGCTGGCCTGGAAAAAAAATTCATAAAACAAGGAAATGATACACAGAGACACACTCATTGACCTCATTCCTCCATTCTATGCACAGAGGACAAATGAGATAGAAAGCATTTGTTGTGGGTTAACCCCTGCAAGCAGCTCAGCATGACACAGCTGCTCACTCCTTCCTCCCTACCCCTGGCCACATATCTAAAACACAGCAATCACATGGGATGCTATGAGGAAACTCTACTTAATCTCAGCATTTTATGGACATTTAAAAAAAAAAAAAATATAAGAGGAACTAGCAGTATTTAAGTGCATGGTTATTTCTCCACAGATAAACGAAACAAGGATTTTCCAAATACTCTCTGGAAAAAAAGAAAAATCAAATCACAGTCAAAGAACTACTTCAGTCACATAAACCACAGTGCCTTAGGAACTTCTAGGGCCTCTTCTCTCTTTTATGAATAATGACCCACACCCCCTTTTAAAAGAAAAAAAACTAATGACATATCAAAAATCTGGAAGAATTTTTAATCAGTGTTCCTCACCGATTTCAAGTTCGGCTGAAGTAAAAGTAGCCATACAACAACAGCTAAACTGGAAGGCATGTGTATATAAAAAAAGATAGACCACAACAACCTTTCTAAAGTGGCAAAACAAGATGGTCTGAAAATTATTTTAACAGCTTTGAAAGAGCTAGTAACAGCAAAGTGAAGGGAGGGCTCAAGAAGTGAGCACAACATGCATCTGAATACAGCACTTCTAGGCTGTCCAAAAATGAGGGGAGAGAAGCAAAACTGAATTTTCTCACATCTGAAGACAAATAACAAAACCAACAATATCTCATTCCATCTTTATAAAAAGGACACATAATACAGAAAAAAGCTTTTTCCACAGATCGTTACTTTTTCCCATAGGGTTGGACCTAGGATTTCCTACCAGCTTTCTAGATCCAGCTTGTTGCATGCTCCTTTACTTTTAATTTTTCTTTTACTCTTTAGGGAAATATGTATGAGTAACTGCAATGGGTGTTTCCAAAACAGTGATGTGATATAAATACAGTCACTACCTGACTTGCAAATAAAAAATGGGGGTTATACATTGTCATTTTATTTCACAAATTAGGTGCCTTATTGCAGAAGACAGGAATGCAGTTGAAGGTATAGAAAACATAACTATTTCCCTTTGAAAACATGCCTATAAATTACACAAAGTAAAAGGAAAGACTGTGAGAGGTCTTAATAAGGCTGCAAGATCAGTCATCTGGTAGGAGGGCTGTAGCTGTAGCTGGCAATAAAACTGCCAATGTGAAGGTTGCATAATCTGCTTTTCTTCAGTAACTAGTTCAAGACTGGCAACTCCCTAAAACTCTCTATGAAATAATGTCTGAAAAAAAATTGATGTTATAAAAGTGGGTTTGCTTCAGAATTTTCATTTGAGAACTTCAGAATAAATAAAATAAGCAATGATTCCCTCAACAGAGTTGTCTGACTCTCAAAGGGTTCCATCCCATAAGACTTGACACCTCCCACCCCAGCCATGGTAGCCTCCATCTGAGCAATTAGAAATTATACCTACTGCAGGACCAGCTGCAGACCAAAAGCACAGGCAAATGGAAAAACACCCAGCTTCTCAAGCAAGGATAGAGATCTACGGCACTTCTGCTATCACTTAAAAAAAAAAATATAAAAAATAAAGCCTTTTCAATCACCACAACTTTTTGCACAAAAAAGTCTGTTTTAAGCTCCACATGCAGCACTGCTCCTAAATCATATTTTGCTAAACCTTCCATCAAACCATTTTGTCACAAGACATCTCCGTTGACTCAAATTAAGGCTGAAGTTGGACCATGGGTTGTTTCTTTCATCAGAGATGAGCTATGACGTTCAAGCCATCTGGCTTGAAAGGGCCATTTGCTGTCACTGTGCCTGGGCAAAACAGCCTCTATCCTGCTATGACTCCTCTCAGTGTGTTTCAGAGGCACTCCAAAGGTGATGGAATACATACTTACATGCTCAGTAGTTCCTACAGTGACTTCTAAAACTTGTGGAAAATTAGAGCAGACCATTTATGAGAACTGCAGAAACACAGAGATAAATACAATTGGACACTAAGAGAAAATTTTTAAGTTTAAAAATGCATGTTTGTAAAACCAACAGTTTGCTAAATCCCTCCATTGCATGCTCTGTGCAACCCAAGTGAGAAACCATGCTGTTGATGGTGTTTTTCACCAGCAGTTTCAGGAAAGTATACATCTGTAAGTTATATTCTTATGTTCACAGTTGCCCTCAATTTGGGCATATACTGACAATACAAAAGCCCATTATGCAGTAAGTACTACCTTCTCCATAGTAGATTTCTGCCCCCTTAAATATCCTAGGGGAAAAAGAACAAACTTAAACAAGACCAATTCATATCTACCATCCTGGAATAAATTTTGATACACAGAACTACCACAACTAGAGTTTGTACCACAAACACATTGCTATGATGGCCTCTCCAAAGATCAAGTAATCTAATCCTACAAGACAACAACCATGACTGTTATTTTTTTTGAGTCTTCAGTATGAAACTTGGCCAGAAGCCACTTATGAATCACAAAGTCCAAATGATTAAAAAGAATTTTGATGATATAAACAAACAAGCATTACACTATATGCATATTTACATGTGCATGTGTATATATATGTGTGTGTGTATATATGTATAGATATATATATATGTATATATAAATGTTCTACTCACTAAAAAATATGTAACATCGAAGTGTAAATGAGGTGCAAGGTCCACAAGCAGCTTTGGAGAAATGAGTATTCAACAGTGCTTTTATACTGATGTGTTTTGTACTCCCACCTGTATCTGAGGAATGGCAAATAAAACGTTGTGGGCTGGTTTTTATTTCTTCTTCTTTAGAAACTTAATTAAAAAAAAAAAAACAACAAAATAGGGCAACTTCATCCTTCACCTGTTTTCTAGATTTCACAGCATCTATCAAGCTGATTGGCATGTGATACACTACTCATTGCCCTCCACCATTCTTTATCCAACTTGCTGTTTTTCTTTTAGATCCCAAGTAGCTCTTTGAGAGGAAAGAGTTTTGGCAGGAATAGATGCCCGTAATAAAACTGCTACTCATCAGCATTGAGTGAAATCCCTCCTCATGTCCTGTGTGATAAGGCAGAACTGGACAATCACTAGTACATGTTCTTCTACAGTACAAAAGTTTCCGAGGTTTCAGTAGATATCAGCAGACCACAGCCATTAATACTGGTTCAGCCCACTGAGAGAATAATAAAGTAGCAGCACTTTTGAGACCCCAAATTACCTGTGCTAGCCAAGGCGAAACAATTTAGTGGGGAGTAAGATCAACAATTTTATTCTGTTTGATAGCTGACATTTCTGAGATAGGAGAGCATTGCTTGTGGAAAAGCAGCACATCCAAATAGAAGAAGGGCACATAGTAAAGGAGAGGATCTGTTTGTGGAGATGTGAATTTGGTAACAGCTCAATGTTCTGCTATAATGAAGGAGTTTGACAGAATTTAGCATTCAAGTTCCGAGTGACTTGCATTAATCTACATGAGCCTCTATCACTGATTGCAATTAATGGATAAAAACAACCTCTTGTTATCCAGTAATGAGTCTAAAAATGAACAGTATTCACTAACATCTGAGGTCATCTCTGCTGGTGTTTGAACCCGTGAGTTCAAAAAAGACACTGAGGAAGATAACACTTAGTTCATCAACTTTATTTCATTTTTTGAATGGTTGCTCCAAGAGTTCCCTGGGCAAAAAAAGACCAATTAGCTCTCTGTGTCTTCTTGGTTACCATTTGCTTTGTCATGGCAGAAGCATTCATCTAGGACTGTGACTTCAGACTAATCCTGCATGCTGCCATGGTCTGCAGCCAACATTTCACAAGGTCATTCACAAGGCAAAGAAAATGGTATCAAGCTATGGAAGGCCTCAGATAATAAATCCTATGGAAGAAGGAAGAACACTTATTTTCAGTTTAAAGACCCTGATTCCCTGGTTATTTGCCTAACAGAAGGGAACATAATCAATCCCAAGTTTCACCTGTTTACTTGCAGAATACCTTGTGTTAAGATCTGTCCAAGTGTGGATGTCAGTACAATACTAATCTAAGCATCCCATTTAAATGAAATTGTTCTGTTGTGATATTATCTTTCACTTGCAAGGGGAGCTAACGATACTTCTGTCATTCTCTTTGGCCTTGCTGTGTAAGTATCATTCAAAACTCAGGCAAAGTAATGCAATCCTGCCACATTCAGCTTGCACTGCTTTGCCCCCTGTCCTTGCTCCTCACTCCCTCTTCCAACAACACTGCTCTCCCTGTACCCACTGCTGGATATGTCTCTCCTGGGAGTCTGGATTTTCTACAAATGCAACTGTCACACTCATAAGCTTCTGGTCCAGACTGACCAAGTTCCTTTACTTTGGGAAGTTCAGATACCTTCACTGAAAGCAGAGACTACCCAAAGACTGGCCAGACTGCTTTGTGCCAGATTCAGTTTCTTACAAGGGATGCCACTGGTCACTCAAAACTTACAAACTTCACTCTCTCACCTTCAGAGACATTTAAGAGTACAAAAAAATGACGTTGGAACGTGGTCTGTACCTTAACTATTTTACATGATGCCTCCTTAGGAGAGGTGTGGTACTCCTCAGATTCCTGTGTGACAAGCAGTTTCACAATTAGACTCTGCCTGACAAAGCAAGTAAAAATAAAGACACTGAGTGCTTCAGAACAAATTACTGCAAAAAATAGCAGTCTGAATGTCCTCATTTTCAGTAGCACTCATTGCTTGGGGAATACTGAACCAGCTCTTAAACCTACCAATCTCCTTCCTCATTGCTTGAGATCCAACCCTTACTCAGCTTTTACACATCCCATCCTGCCACTCCTGGTCCTGTCACACTACCCCTGGTGCCATCTGTAGTTGAACAGTCAGAGTGTGTTAAAGAAGCCTTGACAGAGATGTATTTCACTCAAAGCCCCCACTTATGCCCAAGAACTTGACAGAGTTAACCATAAGCAATCATAGACTTATAGAATGGTTTGAGTTGAAAGAGGACCTTGAAGACCACCTAGTGCCAACCCCCCTGCCATGGGCAGGGCACTTTCCACTAGACCAGATTGCCTGGAACTACATCCAACCTGGCCTTGAATACCTCCAGGGATGGGGTGTCCAACTTCCTTGGACAACCTGTTCCAGTGTCTCACCACCTTCACGGGAAAGATCTTTTCCCTAATATCTGATTTAAACCTACTCTCTTTGTTCCTCTCAATGTACCTCTCCTTGTGGCTATGGGGAGTACCATGTAATCTGGATAGAAATTAATGAGACCTAAAATAGAAAGTCTCAGATAAATACCTGAATAAATTGATATCAAAGACATCTGTCCTTGATTTTGCAACTTAAGGCTAGTTTTGAAGCAAGCAAAATAGTCTCTTATCATTAAGATTACAATCACTTCCAAGTAACAGAAATATTCTTAAAGTGAATTGTAAGTCAAACTGCTGCATTACCTAAGGGGATGCATTTAGTCTCTCCCATGCTCTAGAAACGCAAACATGTTGGCACCAGTAACCTGTGCAATAAAAAGAACACAAAACTGTATCTGCAACTTCTTGCTGCAGGATAACAGAAAAATTTTTAGCTGACCCTTGATAAGAAGTATGATCCAAAGCCACTTAAATCCTCTTACAGACAACACACTAAAGATGACAGAAAAACTTTAAACTCACAATAGCAATAGCAAGAATTTATTACAAGTCTATAACAACTAGACTGACCAATATTTCCAGTAGAAGGAAGCTGAAGTAATCATAGAAACAGAGAATGGCTTGGGCTGGAAGGAACTTTAAAGATCTCTCAGTTCCAACCCCCCTGCATCTTCTACTAGACCAGGTTGTTCAAAGTCCCATCCAATCTAGCCTTGATCAAGTAGGACAGAACATAAAGAAGTATAAAAGCAAGTACCTCCCTACACACTGCATCTTTCCAGGTGTGTTTTTGCTCCTTGCTAATTAAATGTTTTTCTTGGTTGCATCCAAGAGCAATTTGTCTGGTCCCCAAGGAAGCAGAGACCACAAGAGACCTGCCTGCACTAATCCTGGCTCTCTTCTCGACACAAACTGAGGAAAGACAAATACTGTACATCACACA
The DNA here is from genome assembly GCF_971803275.1 of Cyanistes caeruleus. Taxonomy (NCBI): domain Eukaryota; kingdom Metazoa; phylum Chordata; class Aves; order Passeriformes; family Paridae; genus Cyanistes; species Cyanistes caeruleus. The sequence continues at coordinate 36,309,648 of NC_141705.1, forward strand.
AGATAAGTCAGTTTAGGTCAAGCACTTAACACTGGTCTAATAAACCACCAGCCGACCCAGTGACTGTAGAACAGTCTGCCACCAACAGCTTTTCAAACATCCATAACCTTCCTTCTTTCTCTGCCCAACAGACAGATGCATTTCTACATACTGCAGCCTACATTGTCATTAGCATGGATTTAGCATGGTATTTCAACTATGAACTTCTATCACCCACATGAATTCATTCTTAAACAGAGACGGCAGTGACTCAGAGCCCCAAGCCAACAAACAAGCACCTGTTTGCTATATTTACCCCCAAGTACACCATATGGGTTACTATAGCATAGATGAGACTCGACACAGATTTAAAAAAAACAAACTAATTTGTATGCAAGTTGACTAATTTCATGCTAAATCCAGCCATTTGACATTTTATTGTATTTCAATTGTTCAGAATGCTGTTATAATAACAGCCAAGCTCCATGAAGAAGTCAAAGAGGAGGAGAGCAGCAAGCCCTGGGGTACAGTTCTCCTACTGCAGGACCAGGGAGAAAATCTGTCCCAGATAAGCAAAGCCCATCAGACTCTGACCTGTCTTTCCAAGATAAAGTCTAGTTTCTTGTCTAGTCTTGAGAGCAGAGACACTAAGGACCCAATCAATTTCAGTTCTCCTTCTGAAGCCACTCTCCACATCAAGTCTTAGGAGATGACAAGTTGCATCTGTGCACAAAAAAGCCAACACTTATTGCCTAGAAAATTAAACATTTTTTTCACGTAAAAAATGCAATGATAATAATTATTTTTCAACTTCTCAACCTGTAGGGTGGCTTGCTGCACAAGAGGATCAGCAAGATGACTTGCTCCTGAAGCTGGTGTGCCAGCTACTGTAGGTACCACAGGAGGAGTAAAGCAGCAGATGAACAATGCATTTCTAAAATAAAAGTGCATGAAAATGGCTTCTAGGGACACAGCCAACTCCAGAACAATGTTTAAGCAGAAGGCTATGGGGAAATCTCCAAATACTCAGAATTCTGGTGGCTTCTAATCAATATCAAATGCCACCTTCTGTTCTCCTTTCAATTTCACTCAAATTTCCAGTTTTCCATCGATGTTTTGATGAAGATGATGCCATTACTTATCCTATTTGAGAAGGGCAGAAGGTGAGGGCCAGAAATTTTTCCAACTCTTTCTTCCAGGCAAAAGATAAACATCACGAAATCTCTTCTGAAAAATAGACTGCAGAAATGGCGGCACAAAATGCACGATGTTTTTATCCTGTGATAGGAGTACCACATTTGCACAGGGCTATGTGGCTTGGAGGAATACAATCAGATTTTGAAAATAGTATTTAATCAGAAGCATACATGAGCTACAGCAAATTGCTTTGCAATACTTTGAATAACTAATACCTTTCTGGCCCATGATGCAAGAAAAAAAAAAGGAAAGCATACCACAATTAGACAACTGTCCCCAGCTTTTCTTTTTTACTGGGATTTTATGAACAATTAACTGGAAAAATTAGGAGTATTAAGAACAAAATGGACAATTGCATGAGACATCATCTCTATGCTGAGATGACTGCAAGATGTAAAAGAGCCTCTGGATTTCAGTTCTTCATGACTCGTGGAGTATTTCTTACCCTCTTCATTAAAAAATGCATTGAATTTTTTTACTGTCTTTGCACTGTAATGAGAGGCTAGCATAAGAGGGCATTTTCTTAGTAATGTAGATAGGCAACTTTAATGATTAATAAAAATTAAGAGGAAAAATAGCCTTGAAATACCTGAAAATAGCATTGCATTGATGTCTTAGCAATGTAGTATATGCTGATCCATGTAGCCTAACTACTTCTACAGTATTATTCTACTGCTGCAACATGTATACACTGTCAAGTGCTTGGCAAACAATTACTTTTTGCAATCAAATGGAAGAAAAGGGGAGAAAGCAGACATGAGAATGAAATATTGTAATATTGCCACAATCCAGAACACGAACACCTCTGTCACAAGGACTTTCCTCTGGTAATTTCTCACTTCACTCTGTGATCACTCTGTGATCTTCAGCTGCACCACCTTTGTCTCCTGTGCCCGGCAGCTGGTACCACACTTACACTCAGTGCTTTGTTACAACTGCTAAGAACCATATTCCACAGCCCTTAATAGTTCAGCAATAACAAACATCTCCTTCCCATCCCAAAAACCTCCTTCGTCCTTTTTTCCTGGAAAGCTGTGCCCTCCAAGGGGAAAAGGCTTAAAACACAACATCACTCAAGAGCTTCAATACAAGATTTGTTCTCAACATTTCAACATTAAATGAAGCTTGTGACCTTTCTAGTTGAATCATTGTTCCTTCCACGTTCTGTTTCACTCTAGGAATATCCTTCATTTCATGCATATGTTTCAATGAGATTTTAAAAATAGAACTCATGCTTATTCATATGGGCATCAGGAATTTTTAAGAACTGCTAAGATGTCCTCTGTCCAGCTTCATTTCCTTCCAAAAAGGAAAAAATTGTTCTCTATTTCCTGCGTAGCACTATTACACAGTGAACTAGGAAGGCTTTTAATTTTACCAAGACCGAGACCATTTTAGGAATGTTCCCTATAAATTGAAGAAAGAAATAGATAAAACTGTTTCTTTTGGACTGAGACAATCAAAATTTAAGTAATTCAGTTTTAAGCTGTAGAGATAAGCAGGTAAAAACAAGCTGTGCTGGTTTTAGCTGGGGTAGAATTAATTTTCTTCCAACTGGCTGGCATGGGGCTGTGTTTTGGATTTGTGCTGAGCACAGGGTTGATAACGTGGGGATGTTTTTGTTATTGCTGAGCAGGGCTTGCACAGAGCCAAGGCCTTTTCTGGTTTCTGTTCTGCCAGGCTGGGAGGAGACACAGCCAGGACAGGTGACCCAAAGTGACCCCCAGACCATGTGCCATCATGCTCAGTATGTAAAGTGGGGAAGAGGGAGAAAGGGAGGATGCATTTGGAGTGATATTGTTCATCTTCCCAAGTCACTGTTGCATCTGATGGGGCCCTGCTCTCCTGGAGACGGCTGAACACCTGCCTGCCCATGAGAAGCAGTGAATTCAGTCCTTTTTGCTTTGCTTGTGTGCTTGGCTTTTGCTTTCTGCATTAAACAGAAGAATAAGTCTTTACCTCAGCCTGTGAGTTTCTCACTTTTACTGATCCAATTCTCCCCCTGACCCCACTGGTGGGGGAGTGGGCGAGTGGCTGCATGGGGCTTGTCTGCTGGCTGGGCTTAAACCACAACACAAGCATTCCCTTTGAATTAAAACAATTACGATATATAATCCTTAACTTTACTATAGATAAAATCCAGCTTCTATTATTATTCAGAAAAAGCCTCAGAAAGAAACAAAAAACTATCATCAACCATCATATTCTCAGTGGCTGAGGGCAGCTTTTCTGGCACTCCAGGCATCAGCTATCAACACTGAACTGGTTCAGGCCTGCAGAGGAAGTTCATTCTTGTCTCTCAATCATCTGGGACAGATGGATATTTAAAAATTGTGCATTTCTTTTATATAACTCAGCAAGTAAATGACATTTACAATACAATAAATCCATCACCACGCTTGATCAAGGGATGCAGTTTTCTGTGCTGTATCTTGTCTGCCTCAATTTTTAAAGACAGATATGTCAGTCTCATTTCATATTTCTTGCTATTATGGAGAAAACTGCAAGATTAGATTTTCATTTACCTTGAAATATTCAAGTCACCATTCTCAAGCTTTACCACAGTCTATTCCTGTCTTTTTTTAAAATTGCTTTTTAGAATTTGATCAACCCTACCATTTTGAAAGCTTCAATGAAACAGCCAGCTAAAGCAAAAAAATGCATTGTATGCAAATTATACATACAATCTAAAACCCGCTTCTGCACGTTTCCTTTGAACTCCCCAATTATTTCAAAAATTCAGAGTATTTCTGTAATTACCTTGTGTACTGCTTGACTAGACAAGAGAAGGGAAATAACTTGTGATCTCTGTAATTTGATCTCATCTTTCCTTGGCCCTTCATTCCTGGTCTTTCCTGCATAGGAGAATGTGTGTGTTATTTGCCAATAAATTAGTTATAGTCTACTGAACCACTGAGGTAAGATAAGTTCTTATATGCACCAAATACTTAAAAAAAACCCCAAAAAGTCAACACAGTACATGCATTTGAAGCACAAAAAAGAAAAAAAAGCAACACTAAACTAATAAAAACCAATTTATCGAACAGAGAGATGAATCTTGGTAAGTAGACTACTCTTTCTGTGACACATACAGCTAGTGATATTGCTTGTTTTGCTGTGAGGTAAACATGATGAATATAAAAATCTATCATATAGCTTTGCTTTAGAAGCCACATAATGTGCTAGCACAGCTGGGGTATCTGCACCTTTTAGAAAGCCAGCAAGAATGCTATGATATAATCCACAAACTTCTTTAAATGGGCTCCACTAAAGCAGCCTGCTCTCCACTGTGCTTCCAGCATTGCACATTTCTCTGCACTTGCCATGCAGTATCATTTCTTTGGAGCATGGAAGCCACTGTGGGCTCCTTGAGACCACAGCACCAACCAGAAAGGCAGACATGTTGCACCTGAACTTCAAGTAATGGACTGCCCTGACATTTACTTTGTTAGTGCAGATGATCCATGGTGCTGCCACAACGTAGACTTGAAGCTGCATGAGACTAATGATCAAAACTTTACTCTCTAAGTCAGCACTGGAATCTTATATCCCACTGCCTTCTCTTAACATGGTCAACTTCTAGCCATGAACAACTTCTGAGGGACCTCCTAACATCTGGCAGATCCAGAAGAGACTTTCAACATGACCTTTGTGCTTCCAGCTCAGGTACACTATGGCTGGCATTTCTGACCACACATCTGGGGAAGATGCAAGTGAACAGCATTTTCCCATCTGCACTGACTCCTTGGCAATGGGACTGTAGCATTCCACTGTTCAAATTAATGGGTGTACAACACACACAAAGAAAGGCACATGAGGCTCCTTCTCGTGCAGAAAAAATGGCAGTCAGTTTTCTCAGCACGGTGCCTCTGCCTGCAGGATACTTTCACCGTCCAACCAGCATAGCAACAGGCACTTCTCTGAAGCAAGGCAATCTTTCCAACAAATGCTCACTTCTTGTTAACACTTTTGTTATGAAATCTGAAGTTCTGGCAATTCAGACTCTCCATGTAAATACTGAGAATGGAACATTGGCTAAAAATTGATCTCAAAATGACAGCGAGCCTTTCCTCAGGGTATAATCACCCCAGTAATGCTATTTCCATCTGGAGTGACTTCCACAAGCCCTAGGCATGTGCACTACTTGTGGTTTTCAAATGGGGCTGCTAATAACCACATTTATGAAAACTGTGCCCTTCACTTACTGCATCTAACATAGAAGAGACATTACGAAGTCTACTTATGATCTATCCAGTTCATTAAATGGGTATTTAAATTGGAACACAGTTCACTGAATCAAGAGCTTTACGTGCTAGCCTTGCACTTCAACTTCTAACAAAGACAAATTTGTTAAAGCCTGTCAGAAATCTCAATTCAAAAGCCCTCTGCAGTCCCTGGGAAAGAGAGTCTGTTGTCTCTAACACAGCAAAATCTGGTCTGCAGCTGGAAAACAAAGAGTCAGTAAGGCCGTTCATACTTTAGTCTGACTGGGAAGTGAGACAGTGCCTCCCTGGAAGAGGAACTGCAAAAGAAGAAAATTGTCATTATTTCAATCTCCAATATAAGAGAGAAGCTACATACATCAGGCAGCAAATATCACAGAAGGATGAACTGGCAAATGTACCAGGACAGGACAGTAAACAGTACAGAATTGCTTACTGTACATCACAACAGAATCAGTAAAAGAAACAAAAATCCTCAAGGATGATACTCTAATCAAAACACACACACACACACACACACACAAATCCACTGTGCTTTGCTACTGCTCAATAACCTGCAAAACTCTTACCTTGAAAAGAGTAAGGAAAAGCAATATAAAAGAGCCTCTGTAGGAGACCCTACATTCCCATGGTTGTCAACCACGCCAGTATTATTGCTGTCAATAATCAGTCACCTTTTGGGATGACGTGTGAGAAGTTCTTACACTCAAATGAGAACAGCACAACGTAAGAAGTATATGCTCTGTTTAAAAAACTGTCATATGCAAGTTATCCAAACCAACATTTTCTCAGTACATTACTTTATTATCCGATATAGACTTGGACAATTATTGTCAGTTAAGATAGAAAAAAACCAGATTGATTCACTATCGTACCAAACATTTCTAGTAAATTATATAAATAGAACAAAACAAACAATGCAAAAACTCCACCAAAAGTGGAACTTTTTGCTTTTCAATTCACTTCAATTTAAAAATAACAGCTTAAAAATAAGCTACTAGGCAGCTTTCCATTTTTAATAATTTCAACAGAACATGAGCAGCATAATTCTACGCATTAGCTGCTGCTTTAGACATAGTGTTTTACCTGGAAATAGCATATTTGCCTTTTGTTTAGTATAGTACTTCCAGTTCTATAATTCCTGACAGTATGGCAACTGCAGATTTGTAAAGGAGGTCAAATTTATATAAGATGTGGCAAAGGGAAGAAAAAATAAAAATCACTTGCCCATTCTTCCTACAGTGTGAAGAGGCTTTAAGCTAACTTTCCCATTCAATTTAAAAAGCAAAGTTTGGAAGGCTTCTGAATGTCAACACTGATGCATTACAGGGATGTTTATCTTCCCATCACTGCAGATATACAGCAAAAACTGAACAGAATATTTTCCATCTCTGCTGCAATGAGGACTGTGGAGCAGCAGAAATATGAATTACAAGATGCACCTCAGTTCTTGCAGAACTGGTTTATGAAAGCTGTATTTTTTAGCTGCTGCAGACGAGCTGCCTTTACATTTTCGTTTTTGCTAATTTGTTTTGGATTTAAACTTCTGTCTGAGAGGTGCTGGATATTTCAGGCTGATGTTATGGAGCGGGATGGCTACATTTTTGCAGTCATTTTACTTCTTCTACACCATACAGTTTTGTCCTGTCTGCGTGCCAACGTGAGCACCTTTACACCCACACGCTGAGCTGGATCAAGGACTCCCCACAGACAGCTGCACAGCAAGCCAAGTGAATCTGGCATCTGTAAGCAGGGTAAACATTGGTGCTGAGCTAGCTCAAAACAGGAGTGGGGCAGGGGGAAAGCTGCTGGAAGCGAGGGGTAGCTGAAAAACAGAGTATGAAAACACAGAGAAAGCTGCGGCCTCTCCAGCTGCCTTCAACCATTACCTGTGCACAGGAACACAGAGGGCTCAAGGGCTGCCCATCCTCAGAGCCCTCTCAGCACCTCTAAGGGACACCAGGGAGAAGAAGGACGTGCAGAATGGCAGCACAGCACCTGCCTGGCTTGAGAGGATTGGCTTCTTTTGTACTTTTAAAGCAACTCAACACAACTCAACTACAGCACTACTCTGAGTCCACAGCAGGGCCAGAGGGATGGAGCAGCTCTCCTATGAAGGCAAGCCGAGACACTTGGGGCTGCTCAGCCTGGAAAAGAGAAGGCCTTGGGATGGCCCTAGAGCAGCCTTCCAGTACCTAAAGGGGCCTACAGGGAGAGGGACTTCTTACAAGGACAAGGGAAGGGCTTCAAACTGAGGGAGAGTCAGTTTAAATTAGATATGGGGAATTAATTATTTGCTGCAGGGGTGGTGAGGAACCAGAACAGGTTTCCCAGAGAAGCTGTGGATGCCACCCCTGGTAGAGTTGAAGGCCAGGCTGGACGGGGCTTTCAGCAACCTGGTCCTGTGGAAGGTGTCCCTGCCCACAGCGGGGAGGGTGGTACCAGATGATTTTTAAACTCACTTCCAATCCAAACCATTCTATGGTTTTTGTGAACAAAACAAACACCAACAAACCTTCCTCACCAAGTGCTTCTCCTTAAACATTTCTTCTCTTTTGGAGGAGGCCCACTTGCTATGCTGAGAAAGCAGAGGCACAAAAGGCAGCACACTTATGTCCCTATTGCTTGTGAGGTCAGATACTCACTGAGTATTAAGAGCATCAGGAAAAGAAAAAAAAAAGGAAAAAAAAAAAAAAAGGCAGACTTGCCCAGTTGTGTGGTTTACTGAGCCACCACACCCAGATCCTGTATCAGAAATAATCCAAGTGGAAATAATCCAAGTAGGAGAAGCCCACAACAGTAAAACAGATTATTTGGGGTGGGGTGGGTGAGAGGTGCTGTTCATCTTCCCCATAAGCCTGTGACTGCTCTCCCAGGGATTCCTGTGGTATTAATGGTAATGCAGGAACACTGTTATGCTCTACACAACAAAGTATGTTCCTGTTAAATATCCTTAGTGATACAAATCCCCCTTTCTTCTTTCAAACCAAATCTAAAAACAAAGGATTATTTTCTTTCTTACTACAGAACTAAGGAGAGAGCTGCATCTGCGTGTTTTTATATTCCTGGAGGAGAGGAAAGACGTGTATAATCAGTGGTTGCCCTCCACTAGCAGAGGGCACTTCTCACTTTACAGGAAAACTGAGTCTAATAGTTTTTATTAAAATATATATATATATATACCTGGTGACTTTTCACAGTATGATGATTTGAACATAGATTTCTAGGTGCCCAAAGCTACCCTTTCCTTAGAAAGTGTACCCAAATGTCAGGCAGAACTCCCTTCCATGTACTTTCTCACTCTTGTATCCAATCTTTTATGTCTCTACAGCTGGATAAGAAAGGGTATTTATTAGGGAATGTGCCAGCCTAGTGCTGGCATGTCTTCAGTCTGCAGACAAAATAAGTTAAGAAATCAAAACTTTAAAAGCAAACATTAAGGCAAAGGAACATCACGGAGGTTAACATGCAATAGGATAAAATCAGCACCAGTTGTAAAACATTTGAGTGGCCAAAACTGTTCTTTTTCATGCAGTTTAAAGCTTCTTTGAGTGCTGTAGACCGTATAATATAAAATCAGTTAAGGAACATTAAGGCATGACAGAATTAATAAATGCATGCAGGGCAGAAAATGGACTTCTACAGGAAAGTTGTTGGGGTTTGGTGTTAGGTTATGAATAGATCTACTAAATATACACTGCTGAAAAGTTTCCACATGCAAAGCCAAAGTGACTTACAGAATATCAGAAACCTTAACCTCCACATCAGTAGTACTCGGCTTTAAAATAAATGCCCATGCATTACAGTAAATATATAAAAAATATCATGCTCTGCAGTAAAGAAATCTCACATTGGAGAGTAAAATGAAGAAAAAAACCCAAACAATTATTTCTGACATGAAAAAGCATCCTCATCAATGAGCATTTTAAGGCATCAGAGTCAGGATTATTTTGCTAAGCTAATAAAATACATTTTTAAAGCATCACCTAAAAATTATAATGAATTCTGCTTGCAACATTATGGCTTTGGTAACATTAAGTAGTACATTATGGTTGCTAGATAAAACCACATTATAGATAAAAGTTCTGTCTGTTTTTTAGAAATTAACAGCTGTGAAACCATTCCTGAAAAATTATGATTGCTGGGATTAGATTGCAAACAGTATTTTGACAAGTTATCAGTACAGAATAAATTCTTGCGAGTATTGTACAAGATAAAACCTGTTCAAAAACCTGTTCAATCTGCCTCTCCTTTGCAGCAATGCTAACTGGCCAAGTCTATCAGTAAAAACTTTGGTGCTTAATGTTTAAGGCTGTGAATTCTTCTTTAATCATAGACATGAGCTGTAGAGTTTAAAATGAAAACTTATTTTTCGCATAAAACCCTTAGCATGTTAAATCCTGTGACAAACCTGTTGGAAAATACATTGCCCACACTATTATAAAGTCAGGAGGAAAAGTCTGACCATTTGTCTCCCTTACTTCCAGATACCCATGCCACTTAATACCTTACTGCAATGCAAAAAAATTCTTAAGCTGCTGAACAGGGGGTCATGAGAATAAGCCTAATTAACTCCCCAAATTCCTGCACAGAATGAATGATGAAAACCAACATGAGCAGGAAGAAAAGAAATGGAGTAAATGAGGTATTCATCCTTCAGCTGAGGATGAGATTGGAATAAGAACGTGAAATAACCAAGATACAAGCAAGAGCAATGCATCTCAAACATGGACTTGTGCTGGCTGCAGTCAATCAATGACCAACCACACCTTTGTCACCTGATGCAAACATGCAGGATTATTTTTTAAAGTTTATTTTAAAGAAGAAAAAACCACATCATTGTTTCCAGTAAGTATAAATGTTAAGAACTGAGAACCAGTGTCTCACACACCTCACTAAGAGTGGAGCAGCCTCTCTGTTCTTGGCTTAAGAGCAAAATCATAACTGGGCACCCCTGATTACCTGCAGTCCCTGTGTGCATTTCATCACACACACACACACACACGTGAGTTGGCTTTGATTTAGAAGTTATGCACCCCTGGGAAATATTATCAAAACAAATGACTCCCAAAGAGGCACAAGGCATCTCTCAACCACAAGATCTAGGCATATGAGAATCAGAGAAAAGGGGACATAGGATAGATGAAGTGTGCTCAAGGACAACAGATTTCAAAGAATTCTAATTATTTTTAAAGTAGGCCAACCCCCAGGACATATCCATTTCATCCAGAAAAATTAATCCAGCCTGCTCCTGCCATCCTCTTTTCCCAAGGCCCCTCAGGCATACACAAAGATTAAAAGCTACATGAACTATCCTGGCAGTCTGCTCCCTTTTATCACAACAGCTTGACAACTCCCCTGTCATCACCAGTCTTGGTAGAAGATAATAATGGGAGCAAAACTTGTTAACTCTCTGAGAGGTGACTGATGTGCCTATTCATGCAAAAGGTAAACCTGCTCTCTAAGACAGAAACTCTGCATCTTGCAGAGATTTCTCCCCCACTGTTTCTCTACACAAAATAATGGTGACGACTTTGACACTTTGGACTCCTACTCACTGCTCTTTCAATGAGTATTCAAGGGTCTCATCATCCACTGCCAAAGCTGGGCCAGAGTAACCATTTGCCCCAAGTCTGGCATCAAAGTCTTGTCTCAGACTTGATTCCAGCATCATGGATAACTGGTCCCTTTGGGGAAGGTTTTCAGGTGACCCTGAAGGATGACATTTTGCCTGGACTCACTCAAAGAGCTTCACAGCCTCTCTGTCAGGTTAACACTTCTCAGCCTTTCCTAGCTCGAACTTCCCTGTAGTGTTTATATAAATAAAAAAAGAAGCAAGTATTTAAGTAAACACAGTGAGGGACAGACGACTCACCAAGATCACACGTATGCATCCAAGGAATTAATTCACAGTCTTACTTCACCAGGGCTGGAATATCTCTGCAGAAAGTACTCAAGACCACTTTACTAACTTGGTAAATCTCATGCTGTAGCAGTACCTTCCTTACTTCAACTGAAATATCAGAACTTGGAGCTGAAAATCTCCAAAAACCTATCCAAAAGGCAGCAGGAGATTCTTACCACTCACCAACAAGAGCTAAGGCACAGAAAACCCATGCAGCATCCTTCTGTATTTTTGGGCTCCTGGCTACGAACTCTGAGATTAGAAGTGTGTGGTACATTCACTATGGCCAGAATCTCATATTCCATCAAAAGAAGCAAACAACAAAAACCACCTACCACACTTTTCAATCTCTGCTGTTTCCTGAGATACTGTTTTCCTGATATTACTACTGAAGGTCTTGGCTCTGTACAGGTGGAACATACCTCATAGAGGGGAGGGAAATAAAGGTGGAAAACATGGAAGAGGTGAGAAAAAAACCCAGCGTATTTCATAGCTGCAGTTTAAAGCTTCTCATAGACTTTGAAATGCTGGAATAACACTGTGGAACATAGAATAGCAGAGCCAGAGCAGGGGAAGCAGTCCAATAAAAGCAATATATTACAAGCCTTGAAGAGCTGACTTCAAGGCCTCATTTAACTGACAGTGTAGCAAAACTTGTTTCAAGACTAAAGTGTGCAGAGGACAATTAACTTTCTCTGAATAACCCCTTAATACTGTCTTTCTTGATCCTCCTTCCTCAATAGGAAAAAAAGGGAACTTTTTAAAGAGGTAGCTTGGTTACTTGTTTAAGGTTTTGCTTCAAAATGTTATTACAGATGAGACATTTGCTACAGCAAATTTAAAATCGTAACTACTTTCTCTGCCATAGCTAGAATTCTTATTAAATAAATCAAAAGAAAGACAATGCCCCAACATCTCAAAACCATAAAGGCAGGAACTGAGAAATAAAACGAGATGTTATGCTTTGGCCCTTTCTTCATTTATTAATACTTAAAAAGAAAATGTTTTACTGCAGGTTAAAACCAAAGCACATTTTAATCCCCAAACTGTGACAAAAATGCTTGAATATGAAAAAGACTATATTTGATTTCATTAAAAAGATCTTTTTTTCTAAATTTTAATTTTTTTTCTAAACTGCAGTACTTAATACCTTTCTGCCTTATTAAAAAGATCAACTGAAGTCATAACAGTTCTTGCTGAGCCATTCTCATTGCCAACTTCTTAAAAGACAACAAAAATAAGTACAAAACTTTGTGGGCTGAGCACCATCTGCTCATGCTGCAATTTCATTAACAATTGTATTTTGAGACTGTCACCTGTAAAGCAAGTTTTCCCCATGTAAACAGCATGTAAACCAGTACACTGTTTTTGGTTTTTACCTTCCTTCAATTCTCTCCTGCTTCCCAGAGGTTCACACATCAGTGCTGACTGCTGCTATTTGCACCTGAATGTTGCACAGGGAAATGAAAGGAAAAGGCATTGCAGCCTAGGAAAGAAAGGGCAATTCTAAAAAATGTTACCATGTTCAAGGATTAGAATGAGGGATTCAAGAAGACACAGTAAGAGGAACTTAAAAGAAGTACAGGCCACCATAGAGCAGCAAGCAATTAGTTTATTATAATAGAGAGAAAAAATAAAAGAGCAATTTGTTCTCTTGCAAAGAGGCATGCTTATGCAGGGAGAAGCATGCTTAATTCCTGATTAATACAATTCTTTTTAAAGCATCATCTCTTAATTGCAAAAGTAGCCATTTTTGTTTCAGTAATAATGTCTGCATGCAGCTTGATAAGAAAAGTATTTTATTCCCACAAGGGAATCCATGGGTTTTCAGAAAATAGGAATTTTGTGCTATAAAATGCACCTGGAAGGGAAGCACCAATCTATCTCAAAAACAGCTCACACTATTTTGGGTTTTTTCAAATTTCAGACCTGCTAATTCAAATTATATTTCAATGACTAAGCAAACATTCAAAACTATTTGATCCCAAGCAAGGGGAACACAATAAGGATGCTTATTTGAAAAACAAAGGTAGAACACAAGTTCTACAAGACATCAGCTCTCTCCTCCATGTCTTTGTACAAATATTAACAACAAAAAAACTCTTTTCCCACAAAAGCACATATCTTCTCCACAAGCTCCTTCACAGAGGAGGAAGCTAGAATAAGCTGATAAATTGACTGGAAGTTGGTTAACAGTGCTCCAGTTTTCAAAAAGGACAAGAAGGAGGATCCCAGAAACTACCAGCCCATCAGTCTCATTTCAGTGACTGGTACAGTTGTGAGTAGATTATTCTGGGAGGTGTTGAAAAATGCCTGAAAGACAACACAGTCCTCAGTCACAGCCAGCATGGCTTCATGAAAGGAAAACCTGCTTGTCAAATCTGATTTCCTTTAATGACAAGGTAACCCAAGTAGTTGATCAGTGGAAGCCAGTCAATGTAATCTTTTAGGATTTCACTGAAGTTTTTGATATCCTCTCTCAGTATCCACATGCACAAAACATCCATCACACAGCTGGAGAAGCACCTGGGTGGGGCAAACCTGGACGTATGTACAGCCTCCAGCTGTGCCTCCCAGGGTCCCTGGGTTATACACAGGATTGTTTTTATACAATTTGTTATACACAGAATTGAAGTTCCCAGCCTCTTGCCTGGGGCACCTCTGCCACCCAGAGCTCCCTGCACTTTATGCATTCCATAGCACTGTCCAGGGGAGCACCAGGCACACCAAGGGCAAAGGGGGGGACTGTCCCACTCTGCTCTGCCCTAGGGTGGCCTCACCTTGAATATTGTGTCCAGTTTTGAACACTGAAACACAAGAAAGACATTAAACTATTAGAGAAGATCCAAAGGACAGCCATAAAAGTGGTGAAGGGTCTTGAGGGGAAGCTGTATGAGGAGCAGCTGAGGTCACTTGGTCTGCTCAGCCTGGAGGAGACTGAAGGGAGACCTCTGTGCAGTCACAAATTCGTGTGAGAGGCAGAGGAAGGGCAGGCACTGATCTCTGCTCTCTGGTGACCGACAGGACCCGAGGGAACGGCCTGATGCTGTGTTGGGGGAGGTTCAGGCTGGATATCAGGAAAAGGTTTTTCACCCAGAGGGTGGCTGGGAACTGGAGCAGGCTCCCCAGGGAATGGTCACAGCACCAAGCCTGACAGAGTTCAAGAAGAGTTTGGACAGCTCTTGGGCACATGGTGTGACTCCCAGCGATAGTGCTGTGCAGGACTGGGGGCTGGACTCGATCATCCTTGCTTGTCCTTTCCAACTCAGAATATTCTGTGATTCTATGTTGCTAATTTTAAACTAATCCTCCAGAGCAGACATTTGTTTTCCATACTTACAGAGTAAATCTAGTAATTGAATGTAACTGTTGCCAGACTTAAAGTCCTCTCAGATTATATGGCCTAGTTACTGTAAAAAGCATTCTCTCAGCCTCCCCCCCTCCCAAGGTAGAAGTCAAACCTATTAATGTAACAGCTTATCCTGCCCTATTTCCACTTGGCAGTCTCCTGTAATGCTGATTTAATATCTGACAAAAATAGGACAAAGACGCTGTCATTTTTGATTAGAGAACGTCAGCTCAATACAAGCAATTTTAACTCTGCTGAGCTTGGGTTAGGGAAGGTGAATGCTGTTTGGCCATGTGGAGAAAAATCTACATATCTACTTCTGGATAATGCTGTCCTCCTGATGACCCAATGAGTCTTTTGCAATAACGAAATTTACTAGCATCAGAATTTCTGCTACTTCAGCTTAGCCATCCATATTCACCAGCTTTAAAACTGAGAGTTAACTATTACCTAGAATTTTATTTAAAAGAGGAATTTATTACATGCTATTTTCAATGCCCCACTATTTGGCCCCTAAGCAGCACAAATTACCACTTCTGTTTTGTTTTTTTCCCCCAAAACCACAAATTACAGCCTACCCAGTCCATGGTGTTGATCCCAATCTCTGTGGTGTTACAGTTTATTCATTAAAAGTACTGCACCAGACTAATAGTTTTACCTGTGTGATCCCCAAAACAGACACGACTGCTATGTTTTTGCTGCATTATCTTACCTAAGTGTGCAGAGTCACCTTTCAGCCTATGCTGAGGACCCTGCCAAATGTTCCCTGGATACTCTAGATGCCTCTTCTCCTGCAAAATGGGATTCTTGCAAAGCAAATGCCAGTCTCAGCTTAAGATCTTTGATTTTTCAGCTGTTGTGTTCTTTTACATTATTCACAAATGGTAACACTTGGGGCTAAAATGGGACAAAAGGAATCCTGTCACATACATAAAAATGGTGCAAAACTGCTCTTTAAAGAAGAGTAGACATATACATAATTAGAAGTCTTGAGATAATGAGTTTTTTTTCCAAACTTAATACAAAGGTTTTTGAATGATAAGAGGGCTCAAGAAATTTTTAATACAATTTAAATATGTATACTAAATTGGACATATCATATAGGCTTTCTTTTTTTCCCCTATTTCTTCACAGTATTTGCTCTGTGGTCATTGATTCTGCAACATAACTGGAAGCGCTTGTCAAATGATTTTCCTTTTAATATGATAGTGATTGGGGTTTTTATATACTCTCCCAAGGGTTATAGATTTTTACAAGCTTTTACAAAGCAAATTTAGATAAAAGCACACATTAAAAAAATTAGCATTTAATATCTCAAAACATTTTGCCTGTTATTGTTGCTAGCAACACAAAAGATTAAGAAGTGATGGTTACTTTCTACAGCAGCAGTACTTTGGCTATAGCAAACTCATTACCTCGCTGCACACAGTCTTCAAACCAAACTTGTTGAGCAGAAAAGGTTTGCCAAGGTGTTAATTTCTGGTGAATGTCACACATGAAGCAGTGACTTATTACAGCTCTGACTGTAGAAGGCAGTGTGGCCATGTGTAGCCCTGCACCTGTACAGAGCTTTTCAAACCCAGCAGATGAGTGATTGTGTTCAGCTTCCAGATAACACCAGAGTAGCAGAACTGATGCAGTGTCCTTTGTGTTGGTGTCACTCAATTACAGAAAGGCAAACCGGTTAAATAAGTGACCAATGTATAGATAACTATACAAAGCAATTGGAGAGAGATTATTTTGTCATTTAATCACTTAAGTACCACCATGCATTACATTTTTTCCAAGTTCAGAAAACTCGAATCCATTCAGTACTGAACACCACTGTCCCTTTTACATCTGTTTTTTTATCTTATTTCAATTCCTGCCTTTCCTACAGTAATGATATCAACTACAAATTCCTGTGTCTCAGTTTCTGTTCTAAGCACACTTACTCCTTAAGGGAAAGCAAACAATTTCCTCTGGGATTTCCACACAAAGAATCTAATTTAAACCACAATAACACTTCAAGTTCAGTCTGCAACTTGTCATTAAAATCTCAGTGACAATCAGGCCAAGGTATACAGGATATTAGCAGTTCTTAAAGTGGGGGAGAAGCGGTGTCACCAGAAAGCTCAGGAAATGTCCATTCAGCTTTTATTTCTTCTTTATTTTCACCTAAAGCTTCTGCCTCCACATCATAAATTCCCCATCTTCTATTGGCCATGTGGGAATTGTAATGTTTAAACTTGGCAGTTGGTGAAGGCCCACAGCCCCAGCTGCAAGATCATCATCTGGTTTCCTGAACCAGAGGGATGTGCTAGAACTGCCACCTGACCAGGGCACTCAGCAAAGGCTCCTCTCCCTGTCCAAGGGCAACCACTCTTCCCCCACTCTAGCACGGCTGCCGTGACATCTGGCAGCAAAGACAGTGAGCTGTCCTGGCAGGGAGGCGGGAGACTGACCTCACAAGCTCCTGTTAAGCACATCTGGTACCCGACACATGCACAATTTCAGGCGTGGTAGGAGGAAGGGGTTCAAGTACACGTTGAAAAACCCCTGCAACACAGTCGAGGAAGTCTGAGAACTATTGATAAACAAGAAAGGCCTAAACAAAATCCCTGTAAAGTCATGTCACTTACAGAAAATTAAATGCCTTCAATATATGGCAAGTCCATTGGTGGCTCAGGTGTAGTGGCTCTGGAAAATGCTGAATTTACTGTAATGCTTCAAATCTGAAGCACCAGATTCCCAGATACAAGGCCAAGCAGCCTGTGCCAAATTTTCAGGAAGTTCTCCTCATTACACTTGTGAGCAGGATAGACTATGGAATTTATTTTGTGGGTCTAGCAATCTCATCACTACATTTCTTCATTTCTGCCTTGTGCAAGGTCAGGCACACACTTCCAGCAAATCTTTCACTATGTTACTAATCTCCCTCTGGACTCTAGGAACACACTGGACACTCTTCCTTACTGTCCTTCACATAGACAAATGAATAGGGTCATTTGTAATTGGTCACATTTGGAGAGTTAAAGTTGACGTACAGTACATTTACTCCTTTAAATAAGCTTTCAACTTTTCAGTAACTAATCTTTCTTTACTGTTTCAGCCCATTGGTTCTGCCTGCTGTACTACCTACTCCTTGACAACAGCAGCTTTAAGGCTGTACCTCTGAGGCTGATCACTAGCAACCCATCTCGCTGGAGAGCAACAAATACTGTAGCTGGGGTCCCTACAGCAATCTTGTTAGGATGAATGGCCTCAGTGGTGTGATTGGCACATGGTGTGACTCCTGAGGTGCCCTGTGCAGGACCAGGAGCTGGAATTGATGATCCTGATGGGTCCCTTCCAACTCCGCATATTCTGTGATTTTGTGATTCTCAATAATTTCCTGCTGTCTCTAGAACTGTGACCCCTTGATCCAGAAGACCAGAAGGTATCAGAAATCATCCAAAAGACACAACATGGTAATCAAATCAATGATTCTACATAATTTTTTTCTCACAGCCATAGAGATCCTACCTAAATATTTGGTAGTCTTGCAATCCTCACTCTCAAATAGCAGCTATCCTTACTTACATAAAAGCAGACATGCATTTAAGACTCTGAGAACAGACCTTAATATATTTTCATTGTTTCGATTTCATTTAGATCAGAAACTGAAAGTTCTTAAGTGTCAGTTAGTTTATTGTCTTTAGATATTTCTGATAGTGCAAATGAATACTTAAAATCTCACTCCAAACCCCGCAAGCACTTTTTCCTCAAATAGATTCTCAGAGGAAGTTCCAAGCGGGGTTACCCAGAGAACAGTTCTGTCCTCCCAACTTCTGCATGTGCATGAGTGAGAATCTTCTATTGGAAAGAAAGGCATTATCTCCAGCTGTCTGTATTACTGTTATTACCACTTTGTTCTCATTTCCTTCCACGTCTTAAACTACCACTTCTCCACTTTCATTTTTTGTTTTGAAAACTCTCTGTACATTAATCATTTTTACTTTCCAGAAGATCTCTGAAATATTTTAAATCAGTAAAAAGAAAAAAAAGGTAACATGATATTTGAAAGTATTTTTAAAGGTACATATTTATAACACTAAAAGATCTTCTGCATTACCTATTGTCTGATGCTGCAAGCAGGAAAACATTGAAGGTTATAAAAAAGAACAATACAGCAAATCTTTTCATCTTTGCATCTTTAATGCTTTGGTGTTATTAAAAAGTGCCCATGGTTACAATGCAGAGAGGAAAAGGCTACTGCCTGAAGTTAGCTAAAAAAGCTAAATTCTATTTTAAGCTCGTACTGTCTGACAAGGAATTTCGTATTTGTTGGTTAGAGCTTTTAGCACAAGAAAAGGGAGGAGGGTGTTGTATGGGAAGATTTATCTGTCATCTTTATCTTAACAAACTTTTGGGCAACTGACAACAGAGCAAACACACACATTGCTACAACTGAACAAAGAGCACAGCACTGCATTCCTGAGAAGCAGTTAAGATTAAACTCCCACTTTCCTTATGCTGAGGCTGTAGCAAGGCACACGCTGTTCCCAGGTGTTGCAGGGAGCACACTCCAAGATACAAGCTCAGCTCTGGGGTCAGCTCTGCCTCTCCTAACACAATGCAGGGGATGCAGGCCCTAACCTCTGGACATATTCCTGGCCTCTGACAGCTTCTCAGTAATATGCCAGAGCACTGCCAGCAGGAAACACAGTCATATGTTTACTGTTTAACTCATATCCTTTACCTGAGCAGCTTCTGAAGTGGAAAGCACTCCAACCCAAAACATGAATTTAGTAATAACAATAACGTTTCTCAGAAAATGATTGAAGCAGCATGTGTTACTCTCATATATATATATCACAATGGCAAGTAAACAGCTGATCTAGCTAATGAATCAGATATTCTGTTTAGATTTCATCTTTGACAGTGTTTACTCAATATAATTGTATTTGTTCTCAACAAAGACTGAATTATTTCCTGAGATGGCTGTCATGGATATTTCCTCCTCCGGTCAAGACCAGGTAATCAAGACAGAACACTGCTTTATCAGGGGCAGGACTGTAAAAACTCTTGCAATTCCTTTACTGGTACACAAACTCGCTAAAAAAGACTTCTGAATTAGACCTCACATGTGAAGGGAAGTGGATATAAGGGTTCAGCCCAAAGGACTCTGAGCAAAAGCCTTTAGGCTCATGAGAAAGGACCGCATGATGCATTACAGCACCTGAGTAAGCTGATACAGCACAAGCATACCAGGGCTACGGTACTTCAGTGGTCACCCCAGAACAAGCACCTGAAGAGGGTCACTGCCCTACACAACAACCACATTTTTGTTCCCCAATATTGTCCCTTTGAACGTCTGTTCACAGTCTTTTCCTGAGCAGGAAAAGTAATTTGACCGATTTTGATGCAAAATGTCTACTGCCTGACATTTTCTTTGGAGGTATACAAATAAATTCCTGAAGATTTTTCCACACAGAAAATCCCACGTTGTGTCTAGAAGAACAGATTACAGAAATTTCACCACTTAATAAACTGCTTATCTTCAAAAAAACCGCTATGGCCTATTATCTCAGCAGTAACTGCCAAAATACAGCAAACTGTAACAGCTTCAGAAGACAGAGCATCTGCTGAAGGAGTCCAAAGTCATTTCCAGTTTTCAAAAACAAGAGTTCTGTCAGCTCACTTGCCTTACACAATTTTCCAAAGCAGCCCACTAGAGAGGACCAAGATCATTAGTGAACACATAATAAAAGATCCTTCTTTAAGATAATCACTGGAAAATTTTATGACTTTACCAAGATTATTTTAATCTTGGCTAATCTTACTTCAAGCAGATCTCCTTAAGTCCAGTTATGTTCCTGAGCTCTAAAACATCTGGTGAAAACGGAAGAATTACTTTGACTCCTTCTAAGACCCTGGTGTCAAAGGGTCAGATTATTTTCACCTGACTAATACAAGGCCATGGCAAGGCTCATACTGCAGATTTGTCCGTCTGACCGCCTGAAGCATTTCTGGAAGTTAGCTGAACCTCGCATATCACCTGTGCTCCCACCCTTTCGGCATGGGAGACCTGCACCACCAGCTGGGTAAATCCAGCGCCTTTTGGCTTTCCGTGCTCTGCTCTTAAAATACCCGATCTGCTGCTTCTCCTCGGCCAAACCTTCCCTTCGGTCACTAAAGCGTCGGGAAGCCGATCCGCGGCAGCCAGGTGAGTTGGCGAGGGAACACCTGCACCCTTTGTTGAAGCTCTGGGGGACCTTAGCAGGACACTTACGCAGGGAGCACCGGCGCGGTAATTTGGGGACGGAAAGCCCCCAAAGGGAAGACGATCCCACGCGTTTGGGGTGCCCGGGGAGGTCCCGGGGAGGGCAGGCCCCCGGCGGGACGCTGCCCGCAGCACCGCGCCGGTGGCGGATAGCGGCGGCGCGCTCCCGGCGGGCGGGGGGGCTGCGGCGGCCCCGAGCCGGGCGGGGCGGCGCGGACCGGACCTCGGCCGGGCTCGGCCGCCCGGGCACCCTCGGAACGCGGCGCCCCCGGGCCCCGCCGCGGGCAGCCCCGGGACGCGCCGCCGCCCGGGCAGGGACGCCGGCTCCGGGGGCCGGATGGGGCCGGCCCCGCCGCTCCGCGTTCCCCTCTCGGGCCTGCAAGGCTCCGCAGGCCGCAGCCCGGGCAGCCGCCCCCCGCCCGCCCGCAGCCGCCTCCGGTCACATCCCGGGCGGCGGCCCCGCCACCCGCTCCGTCGCGCCCGCCCCGGCGCCCGGCGCGGCCGCGCACTCACCCGCGTCCGTCCCGGGAGATCCGGCTCTTCGGCGCGGGGCGACAGCGAGGACCAGAGCAGCAGCAGCCCCAAGAAGCTGCCCGCCAGCAGCACGGCGCGCAGCAGGAAGCCCAGCTTCAGCCGCATCCTCCCGCCCGCCCTCTGCCTCCCGCCGCCGCGCACGCAGCGCCCGGCCCCGCGCACCGGCCGCCTTCCGCCCCCCGCGGCACCGCACGGCACGGCCCCGCCGCTCCCCCGCCTCCCCCGGCCGCCGCTGCTCTCCGGCAGCCGCCCGCCTGCGGAGGCTGTCCTCTCCCCGCCGCCGCACGTACAAACTTTCTTTCTTTTTTTTTTTTTTTTTTTTCTTTTTCTTCCTTCCCCCCTCTTTTTTTTCTGCCTCCCCCGCGCCGCCCCGGTAGGCTGCGGGCTGCTCGCTTGCCTCCCCGCCGGGCGCCGCGGCCGGGGTGATGCGGAGCAGGAAGTGGGAGCCGCGGTTCCACGTGGCCGCCCCGCACCCGGGCGGGAGCGCCTCGCCCCGGGCCGCCGCTCGCTCCTGCCCCCGCCCCGGGCGTGCGCTCCGTGCACCTGCTCCCGCCCGGAGCGCCGCCAGCAGCCCTCCGGGAAAACGGGGAGCGCTAGGACAGCTCCACTGGGGCTTGGGATTTCCCTGTTGGGTGGGCAGCGCTGCTCGGGCACCGACTTGTAAGGTGCAAACCTTTGACTTCAGGGGTTGTCATGCGGGCGTAGGTTAACGCAGGCCCGTTAATTGTTGTGTGCAGCCTGGGCAGAGTAGAACTGGAAAGTCAACAGATTTTTCTTGGGGATAGCCGATTAAGTACAAGATTACAGAGATGCTATCAGCCCCAAAGCTTGTGTGCTACTTTGTTACTAATTTTCTGCACTAAAAGGCATCCTATTTCCTCCTTTGAAAGAATGGCACACGTGCACGCACACACACACACAGCAAACCTGATAATGTAAGCTCTCCAAAAACCAGAGCGATGCAAAAACAGTATTTCCAATGTAATACTACTTTTGTCTTTTCTGTGTATTCCGTACTGTACCCTTGCTCCGATGTTTTTCTGTTCTATTTCTTATGTGCGCTGGGAAGGTATCAGATCCACGGATTTTAACATTAACGTTCAATGATAAGGACTGAAGAAATGAAACAGGATATTACACCTTGAACAGGATAGCTTTGGAGGAAAAAAACGCCTACACCTGAGTGACCTTTGTAGTTGGACACACCTAGACACAGAAGTCTTTGTTTATTCATATGACTTGTGCTATAGCACTGTGTGATGTCTTTTTTTTTCTTTTTCTTCCCCATTCTGTAAGATCAAGGTATGAGATGTAAACAAATGCAGTGTTTAAGGCATGAGCAACAGCTCTAATCCTTACAAGTGTTTGCACAGCCCTGTGACTTCCACAGGAGCACAGAACTGCTTTCCCCAAAGCCCCCTCCCTGTCTGCAGTTGCAGCAACCACACCAATACCTCAACACAAAGATTTAGGTGACTGTCTTCAGGTAGATAACAACACCTGCACAGGGCTTGGAGGGACAGTTAGGGGTTTTTTTGATGGGAAACACACAGAGCTGAGGTGCCCAGCTCTGAACAGATCCCCTGCCTTGCTGAGCTCAGAAGGAAAAGGCAAGTTTGGGCTGTAAACTGTAAAGGTCAGTAGGCTGTCAGAGAAGAATAGAAGCATCTCCCCAGCTCTTCCTTCATTCCTTAGGGAGACTTTATTGCAGTAAACAGTGCTCTTTCCTCATGTTGTTTCATTCTTCATTTTTGGCATCCCATTTTAATGTCCTATGCTGTTGCTCTCAGCACACTCATGAAAAGTGAGAAAAAAATATTACTTATAGCACTGCATGGAGGGTACAGCCATGGGATGATACTGCTGCTGGTGATACTGCTCTGCTGCTGCTCCTCAGAGCTGAGAGCGGTGGGGACAGCCCTCTGCGTGCAAGTTGATATGATGAGAGCTCACATTTGTAAGGCTGCCTGCCAAAACTAAATTTGGGTTTGAGGATTTTTTTTTTTTTTTATATGGAGGTACAGGTTCTGCATGAAGCCATAGAAAAAGGTAAACCATGCATCTGTGATTTCATAGAAAGCTACATCTTTGGAAGATGATCAAGAGCTTTGTTGTTTTGGTTTGAGATACCCGAAGTCTCGCTGTCAGTGAACTTCCCATTAGCTATCCTAGGACAATGGTTTCTGTGCCAGGAATTTTAAAGCCCCCTGTGTTTTATCCCGAAAGAGAAGTAGCTGATGCCCACTGGGAGGCAGTACGGGCCAGTGGACAGAGTGTTCATGCCAGCCAGCCCCTCTCTCTGCCGGAACCACCAATGACAACAGATTGGAGAAGGTGTCATGTTTCTGTTTGACCATTATACCTGCCAGCCCTCATTCCTCAACAGCGAGCATCATCTACCTTTTTTCTTCTCACGCACAGGTCATGCCGTCTGACTTCAGAAGTATTAGGTTAATACTGACCTTTAAAGCTACTGAAGTAGCTTTATTTCAGTTGTATTCTCATTAAGGATGTGCTGAAGTTTCAAATTCTGCACTTACAGTTCCTCCTATCTAGTAAAGTGCCTAAGAAGACCTACAGAACATATTTTCTCTCTTGTTGAATTTGTATCAGCTAAGACAAAAAATTAAAATTAAATTTGGCATTGGATTGCCTCCAATTCTATTCAAAATTCTCTATTCAAAACCACTTTTCAAAGTCTTTTACAACCTGAAGAGAAAAAGAAGCAGGGTTAAACACAGGCTTTAGTTTCACTCAGTTACAAAATGTAAGTAAATATAAATTTATATATAAAAATATAAGTATATATAAAAGTAAAATAAATACATAATATATAAGTATATATAAACCATGATGCTTTTACTATGCAGGCAGTATTAAAACAAACCACAATTCTGTTATTAGAGAATTAATCAGTTTCTGTTAGATTGATGTTGAGTCATTCAAATATTTCAAACAGGCTGTCACAATGTTTGTATCTGTATGTGGACATCTACTGCTTGTCACACAGAAATCATATGTTCACTTCTCCATGTATGACTCCAGATAAATATGCAATGGCATTTAAGTCATTACAAAGCCTTGCTGCTCTTGAACCAGAGACCTATGGTGACCTGGAGGTGAGGTATCCGATTACCAATCCCCTAAGCCATGCATTTGCCGTGTAGATGGGGATTTGGGGGATGGTGTCTGGAGCAGGGTCACTAACCAATGTCAAAACCTCATGGAGTTGCTTGCATGGGACAAGTGTCTGGATGTGGATCTACCCCTTAACTCTTGTCCTGAGTATCTCACCACAAATACCACTTCGCTTGTTCAGAATGCAAAGTCTGAAAGGAAATTCCTACAGACTTTTGTACCTCTCAAGGTGAAAGTCACGTTTTACAAAGCTCCATAAGCTGCTGTAAAGGCTTCACTGTACATAAAACCTCACATTTTGCTCATTTGAGGGTTTTCTTCTGTCAACACATAGACAATCCTTGTAAAATCTGCAGTTCAGAGACCAAATTTTATTTCTACTTAGTGCAGAGAGCACAAAACACAACAGGGTTTTTTTTTTTTTGTCATGTAAATAGGTTTGAAATTAAATCTTTGAAATTAGCAATGGTGTGCTGGTTTTGGCTGGGGTAGAGTTTATCTTCATAGCTGGTATGGGGCTACATTTTGGTTTGGGGCTGGAAATACCAGGATGTTTTGGTTGTTGTTGCACAGGGCTTGCCCAGAATCAAGGCCTTTTGTGCTTCTTACCCTATCCCTCCAGACAGGAGGCTGAGGGTATGCAATGAACTGGGAGAGGACAGGGCTGCCTGCCACTGATCAAAGGGATATTCCAGACCATATGGCATCATGCTCAGGATAGAAAGCTGGGGAAAGAAGGAGGAAGGGAGAGGGACATTTGGAGTGATGTGTTTTGCCTTCCCTAGTCACCATCAGGTGTGATGGAGCCCCGCTTTCCTGGAGATGGCTGAACACCTGCCTACCCATAGGAAGGGGTGAACGAATTCCTTTTTTTGCTTTGCTTGTGTGCATGGCTATTCCTTTACTTATTTAAATGTCTTTATCTCAACCCAAAAGTATTCCCACTTTTACCCTTCCAGTTCTCGCCTACATCCTGCCGGGGGTGAATGTGTGAGAGGTGGTGTGGTGCTTAGTTGTCAGCTGGGGTTAAACCATGACAAATGGATTCGAGACCTCAGACAGTTACATTTCCCTTGGATGTTTCCAGATATAACTACCAGCACTTCATTAAGTGTAGTATTTCTCTACATGATACACTCGGGGCTTCATGTAACGGCAAACTTGGTCATGCTTTGATTAAAGGAAGTGTTGGAAAGTGCCAGCTGGCAGAAAGTTGCCTTCCTAAACGGAACACACTCAACACAAGCAGCACCAATCAAACTTTCCAGCTCCATATGATCTCTTTTCCCATCCTGACCTTCCATTTAGATGGTCATCTCTGAATAAAGCCTTTGCTGTTTTCTGCACTGTTGCTTTGGATCTGAGGTGAAGCCATTGACACTTAAGAAAAGCTCCTGCAGTGTCTTAGCCCTACAGCAGATTTACTAGTACTGCATATCAGAGTGCTGGGGTGTCCTGGTGGAACCCAAGACACACCTTCTCCAGTTTTCATCTGTGAAGGTGGGAACTCAACGTGTGGCTGAAGATGCCTGACCAGATCTCCCTCACTTTAAGTTAAACTCATACTCCCTTCTGACAGCATTCCCAGCATTTAAGGATTTGAAGAGAGATTTTGGATTAAGGAGGTGGTCACTGCTAGGAATAATCCAAAGGGCACAGTTTGGCATACATTATGATGAATATTAAGTTATGCCCTAAATATTTACAACGCATGAATATTTAACCTCAGAGCTGACAAAAAGGAACTAAAGTACAGGATTTTAAATTCTTCTTAATTTCTGAGATTGTTTTAAAAGTACTTTAATCAAATAAGTGCCTCTAGGGAGTACTTAATATATGCTTTTGCAACTTAGACTATGATTGCTAAATCTTCACTGTTTTGTGTTCATGATCTCCAGTCTTTAGTACCATTC
The DNA here is from genome assembly GCF_971803275.1 of Cyanistes caeruleus. Classification (NCBI taxonomy): domain Eukaryota; kingdom Metazoa; phylum Chordata; class Aves; order Passeriformes; family Paridae; genus Cyanistes; species Cyanistes caeruleus. The sequence goes on from NC_141705.1 coordinate 36,336,130, forward strand.
TTCCTGTAATTCTCAATTATCCTTCTTTTTTTTAAGCCAGCAGTTTAGCCATGCATGTCCTACCAAAAATTATCCCTCTTTATTTCAGCATTTGAATAGATGCTTTTGGCAGAGTGCTGTTCGCCTCCTTTGCTTTTCCTGTCACTTTTATGAAGAATGTGTTATGAAGTTCCTGTCATTACACTTAGCCCCCATACTCCTGTCATGCCTACTTAGTCTGTTTTATTCCTGCAGTCTCACCTCTAGCTCCTCTTCTCTTTTCCCACACAGCAACAGTAAGCAAGCTCATTATTTTGCACTGGTCTGGATTCTACCAGTGTCCGGAAGATTGAAATATAAAATGATTTTTTTTCCAGCTACCCTTTCTGATAATGAGTACCAGTCAATGTTTACGAATTATGTTGTATTATTAATACTGCTTTTGTCTAAAAAAAATTAACTTCTTTTGCACCTACAAGTCCTCAAAATATCCACACTGATGAATGTTGACAATCCTTGACAGATTTAGAACTCATTAAAATAGTGGATGGGATGGTCTGTTACGTGGGCGTTTCATTTAAGTATGAGAAGAATTGGAATGATTCTGAGCACGGTTTTGCCATTTAAAAAGTAAAATATATGTTTTTAATCACTTTTCAAAGAAACTCTCACCTGTATTTTGAGTCAGACAAAAGTATGAGTAGTCATATACGTAGACTAGTCTCAGGTCTGGAAAATTTCCTTTTCCAAGGTGCCATATTTCTGAGCATTTCAAACAGAAATTAACTTGCATCATTTCCTGAATCTAGGGCAGAGAAAATTGAAATAGGTTGCTGCAATTTCTGTTATGCTGAAAAAGTGAATGCTGTAAACACCCACAATTTCAGATGCTGAGTTATTTTCTAAAAGAGTTTTCAAGTATTGTAAATTAGTGGAGTTAATTTGATGAAATTGTCAGTCTGAACAAGAACCACAATGCCTTTGAGAGAGAAAAATTGAAAATTTTACAACTGTAAATTAATTAGATTTCTGTACTTCTTAGGAATTTTGTTATTTAGTGATAAACTGTTGACAGTTTAGCAAATAAACAGCAACTTGAGTATTATAAATTCAGTGTCATTTATCAGCTATAAATGTTCAGTAAGTCTGACACAATTCTTCTCAGGATGTATTCTGCCATGTTCAAAATTAAACAAAACCTAACTGCTGCAGATATGAAGCATTTGTAAAGCATTAGAAAAGTTAAATAAAGCCAACGTGTCAAATCTGCACAAGATAAAGCCTTAGGAAGTTTCACAGACAAATAAAAAAAGACACTTAAAATTGGTTACATGGAAAAGTGTGGATGTACAACACTGACTAGATGCTAAAACCAGGATATGTTTTTGTTCCTTAGCTTAGTCACCATTTCAGAAAAAGTGGCCTGACTCATTTTACATAAATGCATAAAAGGTCCATGAATAATTACTGGAAAAGACCAGCCCAATAGATAGATTTATACACTGAATAACATTGCAGCGTTCTGCCAGACTGATTTTCACACTGGGGTCCTGGGGAATGGGAATGCTGTCTGCAACAGAGAATGATAGCAAGACTACTGCTGTTAGCCATATAAAGTATGTGGCATATATCACAAACTGGTAACTGGAAGTTAAGGTTCTTAGCAGCAGTGAATCAGAAAAGCATTTCTAGGCAGCTCCAAGCTTTCTAAATTCTTTGCAGATTTCAAAAACCGTAAGTTCAATGTTATTGGTAGTTGGAAACAAACACCACAATGCTGAGCAGCCTCTTTTCTTAGGAAACTGCCATTTGGAGAGAAATTCTCCAACAGTAGATTATTTCTATTATGTATTGTCTGACACCAGGTTGTATCGATTAGTAATTCAATGAGATGATTCCTTTATAAAAGGCATGTTTTGTGGGAATTGCAGGCAATAGCAGCTGTTGTATCATAACACTGCACACATTCAAGTCTTCTACTAAATATAATCATAATGAAATAGATTTCATAGGGCCTTTAGTGCACCATGTAGATTCAGAATTCTCTGGTAGTTCCCCTTTTCTCACGTCCAAAGCTACAGACAGATATTCTGACTTGGTACAAATTAAATGATTTCTAGCTTTTATTGCTTTAGCTCCAGTATTAACATAGTTAATTATTTCAAATTGATTTTTAGTATGTTTTCCATCTTTTTCCCAAACTGAGAGCTCAACAACAACAACCCAAAAAACCCCCAAACAAACAAGAAAACAAACAAAAAAAACCCAAAAAAGAAACAAACCCCCTAAAAACCAAAAAAAATCCCACCCCCCCCAAAAAAACCCAACAAAACAAACCCCCCCCCCCAAAAAAATCCTGAAAAAACCCAGCTCACCAAAAAAAACCCAAACCCAACCAATTAAAGGGAAAAAATTATTAGACATGTTAAAAAGATATTGAAATGAAAGTGAAGTATTGTAATAAAGTCATCATCTTGGCAAGCCAAACTCCACTGCTTTACAGTCACCCATGACAAGTAAGTGTGATAATGGCAGGATCTCATCCATCTTCAAATACTGCAGGTTTCCAGATCTCTCAACCCTCTTTTTCTGATATATAACAGTGTGCTGGTTTTGGCTGGGGTAGAGTTAATTTTCGTCACAGTGGCTGGCATGGGGCTGTGTTTTGGATTTGTGTTGAGCACAGGGTTGATAATGTGGGGATGTTTTTGTTCTTGCTGAGCAGGGCTTGCACAGAGCCAAGGCCTTTTCTGGTTTCTGTTCTGCCAGGCTGGAGGGGAGACTGGGGGTGCATGGGAGGCTGGGAGGAGACACAGCCAGGACAGGTGACCCAAAGTGACCCCCAGACCATGTGCCATCATGCTCAGTATGTAAAGTGGGGAAGAGGGAGAAAGAGAGGATACATTTGGAGTGATGTTGTTCATCTTCCCAAGTCACTGTTGCATCTGATGGGGCCCTGCTCTCCTGGAGATGGCTGAACACCTGCCTGCCCATGAGAAGCAGTCTGTGCTTGGTGTGCTTGGCTTTTGCTTTCCCCCTCAAATTGTTATCTTTTTATTATTTTGTCCATGAGTTCTCTGGGTTTTACTGTTCTGATTCTCTCCCTGATGCCGCTGGTGGGGAAGTGAGTGAGCAGCTGTGTGGGGCTTGGCTGTTGGCTGGGGTGAATCCATGACAAACTGCAATGATTTAAAAACTAGTTGGCTGAGTAATTGAATTAAAAACTTTTCTAAATTCCCACATGTGTGCAATTAGCAAGAAGCAGATCTCTAGACTGTACTTCTGTTTTTACTCTGGCTTAACTAGATCTTTGTTCTGAGTAGTGTGATTAAATCAGGGATATCCTTTAGGTTTAGATAGAGTTTACAGAATGAGTGGGAAAAGGTTGATGTACAGTTTTGTCCCTAAAAAAAAGTCACTTGTTTCAATTTGAAAAGCATATTTACAGAGCAGAAGACTAATCCAATTAACATTGCTTCAAATTAAACTGAAGAATCAATGATTTACTCTTATTCCCTGATTCTTATTCACTTATTCACTTATTCTTATATTATTATTCCCTTATTCACTGATCCTTTGAGTAATGAAAGCTGCTCCTGTAAACCTTAGCCCAAAGTGAAGTTTATTTAATTCCTGATTTACTATCAACAACTCTGACTTTTGTATATATCCCAAAATGAACACATTGTCTATGTAATTAATTGTTTTTTCTTTTTCCCTGCAAATGGTGCTTTGGGACAAAGCAGCAATGATAGGAAAACTTCAAACTCAATTAAAGCATGGTGATTTACAGCAGGACTTTTGTAGATTGTTGTCTAACTGCTTGAAAAACCTGGAAGACTTCTTACTAACCTCCAGGATACAGTAAGTGAACATGTCTTCAAAACATTTTAGATTTAAATAAGCAGATTTATAATATGACTGAAAATGAGTGTAACAATTTGCCTCTCTTTCAGGTTTATATCCAGTCTCTCCAAACTTGCCCTGCCAAGTCTTTGGTGTCAGGGCTGATTAGAAGAAAGTAGGAGATAGAGGCACTCTTCCTCCCAACATTTAGGTCAGCTCTGATACTCCCTCATGTGTATCTAGGCCACGTCTAATTAATCCCAGAATATTCCATCACTGCTGGATTACCTCTGTCAACTTCTCCCTTAGAAACCTGGCAGCAAGGATTTTACCTTAGGTGAAGATTTTCCCTATTCTAAAGGCAACTGGGAGTGGTTTTTTTCATTGTTTAACTACATAATGTTTATGCAACAACTTACAGAGCCCTTAGGATCTGAAGTATTTAGTAGAGGTGAATAGCTTCACATGAAATTACTGGAACATTGCCAGATTTAAACACAGCCAAGATTTCACCCCCAGTTGTTTTCAGGATGAAATTTACCAGCCCTCTCATCTCCAAGTTTGATGCTGCTATTCAAAAGAATCACATAAGTTTTATTTCCCTAAGCCAAATGTGAATATGAAGTGCTTAATCTAACTAAAATCAGAAAAGACAAAAGATCTAGAAGGCACAATAAAGATTCCACCTAAAAGCCTACTGGAGATTAGCAAAAGTTAAGGAACTAAATTGTATATTTGCGCTTTAAACTGCAGCCTGCAGTCTGCCATTGTCATTATTAGAATTACATAAACAGTTTGCAAAGACATGTAACAGCTCCAGGAGGTGCTTAAATCAAGAAATCCAACACGGTGGAGCAGTGGATATTCAACTGTTGACTGCTGAAAAATAACCCAGAGCACTTACTGACACTGCATCCATGTCCTGTGTATCACAATAGTGAAGCACAGAATCACAGCACTAAAACCAGACCATTAATTAGCAATGCAAAATTTATATGCAATTATGCATGGTGTTGCCTGTCTGAATCTGCACCACATTTGTATACCGAGGGTGAAATATCGTGACTTTTGGAATCAGTGCTCTGTAAACATGCATTCATCTGTGCAAAAAGCCAATGAATTTTTTCTTATTCCTGATGATAAAGACATGACAAGACAATTTACTACTTGCAGAGCAAGAGATACCTGTTATTGGAGACCTATTAATATGCACTCTAAAACACAGGCAAAGAACGGCCCAGGCATTTTTGCAGTGGGTGAGGTATGTTTTTTAACTCCACCCTCCACTTCTCAAATTTTGTCCTTGCAATCTCCTTTAGTTAAACATCAAAAGGATTTTCACTGCATTTTGTACAGGATTGTTGTGAAAACCTTCCTTTAAATACTTCTACTGATACCTTCAGAATTATTTAATGCTAAAAATGTAAATAAGATGCAGTAATTTGTCACATACTCATTCTCTTTTCCTATGTAAGTTGATTACTAAAGCAGGAAATGCTATTCATAAATGCTCATGACTAACACACTAAAAATCCATATAGTAAAACTTTTTTTTTTTTTTAACGTCACGAGAGAAATAGTCAATTCAGTATCAGGCACAAGTTTTGCCTGAGTTAAGATCTCCCTGCCCTCCAGATGTGCAGTTGTGGGTCACTGACATACTTAGCACATGTATTTGAGAAGTCATGTTTTATTTCATATTAGAATAGGAAGGCAGATTTTCTGAGATGTAAGGTGACTGCACCTGCAGCAAAAGGAAAATAGGTGTATTGCAACCACTGCCAATGCAGAGAAAGTGCCAAATCCTGCTGTCTTGCATTTAATGTCTTAGCATGAACACACAGATAGATAAAAAAACAATGTCATTTTGATAAGTGAAAAATGCACACTGACTGGTGATATGCTATTAAAAACACTCCAGCTTAGTGTAAGCCCTCACAATTCATATTTCTCTTCCAACAAGACAAGTCCCTACTATGGTATTGGACTTCACCAGAGGAGAAGGGCTCATCTTTTTTGTCATGGCCCACATTTCTGGCTGTATCTAAGAGTCCTTTAAGCATATGTGGCTCTGCCTGAATTTTGGTCATGTAGCTCAATTCAGAGCAGAAGGATGAACTATGCTTCTCCTGGTATTTTTAACTGTGATAAGCTTCCTGATGCCATGCATTAAGTAAGATACCAAAATAAGCTTGATGGTGTGGGACAGTACCATTACTAAGAGATTATAGCATCTTTGTCTTTTTGCTTTGGAGATTTACCCCTTCTTGTGCTTCATCACTCAGTTCAAACTCTGTACAAATTGTGCTTTAGTGGTGATAGCAACATGAAGACCCAAAAATACTCTCTAATCTCTTGTAATTCCCCATCACGTGCAATGCCCACTAGGCTACTAAATTTTTGCCATCTCTTCTGTGACCAGTATCTCAAACTCATCAGCCTTAAGTAGCAGAGCAAAAGTTACAGTTATTAGAGTTAGCTATAGTCCTCATGAGAGCATCTTGATGAGAAAGGTGTGTTATTTGTCTGGATTCTACAGGCTGTAAAGTTGGAATGTTATTGCTCTGTATGAAGCAGAAAAACATGAAGTTGCTATTCAAAAAGTGTATCAGTCATCTTCATTTAAAAATGCCCTTCATTCAAGAATGTGGATTTTAGACTCAGCTAGGCATAATTTTCCTTGTAACACCTACAGAAGTTAATTAAACTTTACAATCCAGACAGAGATGGACTATTAGCTTAGACAAGAATGATAAATAACTTGCACTCTGAGAGAGTAAGTACATATAGTACATGTAAAATGCATGCTATTATTTTAAAAAGAGCTTTTAAGTTTTTATGAGTGCCTACATGACTTGCATTGTTGTTGAAAAATTAAAATAGTTCACTGTATGCCTTGAATGCTAGAAATTGGTTCACATCATAATAGCGTCCTCTCTGACCATTCAAAGTTTTCACCCTTTCCTTCCTTTCCCTTTACTGCCCTTTTGTTAGTCTGTCATTCTTTCTACTCCCTCAAAAAAAAAAATAAAAAATATTGTTTTATATATTATGAATTCCTCATTAGGCTCCTGATACCAGGGTTCCAGTTTCCTGGTCAATTATCTGGGTACAGTTAGATGATTCTGTCCATTCAATTATGCACAGTAATCACCAGTAGGAAGACACATGTTTCACCGTGCACCATGGTGCATGGAAAGCACCAGCAATAGCATCAGCATTTACACTTGTTACACAGACTAAGATAAAGCCAGACCTTTTCTAAAGCTGGTGTCACAGCCTTCTCCCTGCTACTTGCAGGTGTAGGAGGATCTTCTCACAGTGACCAAACTTGTCTCCAGAACTTTGGGTGATACCAGGCTGTCACTGATGAAACCTGAGACCTGGTATAAAACACAAACAACAGGCAGAGTCACTCAGCAAATGGATGTCATGGTTCAAGAGCTTCTGACAGTCAAAGTCCTTCACAAATACCTGCACCCTGCCTAAGTTTATGACTTTGATGTTCCCCAGCTCTGTGTAAGAGCACATGCCTTCATTACAGCAATCCTTGTATTGTGCACCAAAACCTGAGCTCTAGAGAAGTGGCAGAAATCAAGCTAACTTGATTTCTGTTCTAACCTTCACTGCTACATCTTCACATAGTAGTCTTAACATACCCTACTTTCCACCAAGTCTAAGCTCAGGGGTTCTGGGGATGAGCATCCTGATGAGCTGTGAACCAAGCTAAAAAAAAAGAGCTTCTCTTTTCTTTTGACATAATAAAGGCCTGGTGTCCATTGTTGGTTCCTTCAGATCTGAAGTGCTGTCTTGTCCAACTTCTAAAATAAAGTTAAAGAACATCATTATGTAAATTGATCTGTCCATAAATCCTTAGCAGAAGCATCTGCTTTTCTTCATTCTCTTATGATGTTGTGTTTCAAATTCAATACATTATTTTATGTATCCTGCTGACAATGTTTATTTTAAAGAGCATGAAACTCTCAGTGCTCATCTATTCTTCCTGAATGCTGACAGTGCTCTGAGCACTGCACTGGCTCTCTGAAGCAAGAGAAATTAAACAGTCATATTAGAAATGGTTCTGCTTAACATCAGGACAGAGATTACCTTGCCTTCTTGTTTTGAAATTTCATGTATGCAAAATGCAAAAAGATCCTAGGAGCTCTGTAGGCTTAGCAAGGAGTACAAAGTTTGGGTACTGTTATGCTGACCTGGTTCAGCTCTTTCATTCTCTTCCTCTGTTGTCTTTTTGCTTGGTACGCTGTCTGTTGTGTATCCTTTTCCTGTGTTTGCTCAATTGCCTTGCACTCGCCAGTCCATGCTGTTATTAGAGCACCTACAGGATGGGGCATGTATTTGCAGTCTCTTAATCCTGGAAGAAGTTGAGATCTCAGGCAAGCACACACATGCACACAACAACCTACTTATCCAGGATTTCAGTATGTTTTCTATAGATACAAAAATCCTGCAGGAATTTCAAAAGGTGTATCTGCACTAATTAAAATCCGTATAATTTGCATGCCAGAGCTTTACTCGTCACCTCAAATTGCCCTCATCCACCCCAGTTTTAGCATTCATATCATCCTGCTTTGTTGTGAAGACATTTGAAAATGAGTTTCAAGCTCACAATCCATCTCTAAAGCAGTAATGAATCCTGTGTCAATTTTTGTTTTCAATAAACCAGCTTGCATGGCAAGTCACAGCTTTTATTACTGTCAAGTTTCTTAATTCTGTAAGACTCCTGAGGCTGGAATACCTGCAGCTGTTCAGGATCATTGACTAGGTATTTAACCTCTGAGAGTATAAGAAACTTTTGTGCATCAAATTCTGCATAATGCTTTTTTTGGGTAGTATTTTAATAAGCTTTCATCACTGTTTTTGCCCAATTATTCTTAAGGTCCACAGGCTATATGCTGAGTATGTATAAATCATGCAGCTCAAAATACATCGAAGAAACTGTATTCATCAGTCCCAGGATTTGGCTTCTTACTTCCAGTTTTACCATGCTTTTCTTTAACTAATCTTGTGAATGCCTTAACCACATCCACTTCCTACTGTACTCCTCTCAATCCCTTTCAATTACCTCCTTCACTTATAACATCCCCTCCCCCAATTATTTCCTTATAAATCCTTTTAAATCCTAATTTTTCTTCTCCTTTTTTTTTTTTTTTAATTAGCTAATTGTTAGAAGCATTTGTAACTCTTTTAAATTGTACTTCTGAAAGCATTGTGGTATGTTGACTCTAAGGGCTAAAGTTTCTAAGCAGCTTTCAGAATAATGAGATTTGTGGGCATGACTCCCTTGCACTGCTATAAAGATTTACTCTTTAGCGTTTAAAGAGTTCCAAAAAATCAGTTTTTTTGTGCTGCTGGCTTGTAAACACCGTGCTTGGAGCATGGATCCTTTATGGCAGAGTTATCTTTTTCTTTTTCAAATTACTTATTGCGCTTGAGGAGCTTGTGAACATCGACCCTTAACTTTATAACCCAAGGGTGTGTCATCCTTAGCAGCAGCTGATATATGCTGTAGTTTTTTTCTAATTTGCCTCCACTCTGCACTTAGCATTTGTGTGCATAAAATATTTGCACTACAAATTTCTTTAACAGGCAAGTCATTTTCTTTCTTTGCCTGACCACATTTCCACTGATAAGTAGCAGAAACTTGTAGATACCTTATGGAAAGTCTCAGTCCAATCAAAAATGGTAGACTCAACGGGCCACACTTCTCAAGTTAGCAATGCCCAAAAAGTTAATCTAAAATGTTTGGGTTTTGCAGACAATTGTTCCTGACATTTCATAGTCCATTATGCTCTCTACTGTTATTTCCCATCAGGTTGCATGACAAGTAAGCCTTCCTCACATGGAACTATTGCCTGCAGTACGCCTGAGCTGCTGATTTGGGCCGGGTTTGCTGGGTCTAACCTCAGATACCTCTGTTTGCCTTCGCAGTGCTGCTGTAGCACAGGAATATCAGAGTGCCAAACAGGGTGAGGTGGCTTCACTGATTGCACCGGCTGGTGCTCGAGTATTTGCACTGCCTGAGGCCAGCCCGGCACTCCTCCACCACACCTGCTGCTGTGTGTGCCCTCCCTGCGTGCTGGGGGACATTTGTCAACCTGAAATCCAACTTCCTGATGCAATCCAGGATGCAGCCACGTATTACTGCTTTTTTTTCTTCCTTCACCTCCCCTGGGACAATGAAACCACATCTCATCCTGCTGTTTTCTTCTGAGCTAGTCAAAGCTTGGAAGCCTCTTGCACATCAAAAATGCATATTGTGCTACTGCTTCCTCAAGATATCACCAGGTTTTGAGTGCCACGGTTTTGCCCCATCGGCAGCTTTTTGGTTAGCTGATACCATTAATCATGAGCTATGGGAAACATAATTACAAAGAACTGGAGAATAAGAATGCTATACAAGTCTCCTGGAAGGGAGGGAAGGAGAAAAAAAAAAAAGCAGCTATCTAGTACACGTATAGGTTTTCACACATGGCCTCATTTGCCTTCCACTTTCCTCAGGAATTACGCGATAGTCATTTTACGATGACCCTGTTATCATAAAGTTATACATATGCCTAAGTAATTTGATAACTGTGGTACTAAGGCTTATGCTGTGTCTGTCATGCTGCCCAAAGCTGCATAAGTATATTGACTTTTCCATAATTAAAATAGCAATACCCATTCACTGGAATTAATTGTTTGCTGAAGAAAAACATAACCAGAACTGTTAGCTACGGATTTTCACAGACCCTGGAAAACGTTAAGGTTACAAGAATAACATGCATAGACATGAAAAGCTGAAAGACAGGTAGAAAGGTAAAGAATTGAAAGAGTTAAAAACTGTCAAGTATTTCCACACATTAAAGTGTTTAGAAGGCTTCATTTTTATCTATTCTTTACACCAGCTATGCTTTTATACTTATTTATTAAAGCCTTTACATCTTAGTAATACTACTGTCACACCAAGCATTTGTAGGTATATTAAAGTGTTTTCATTTTGAAGAAAAAAGCCTCCTGCATTCAGAATCACCTCCTTGCTTAGCATGCACTGGGAGTAGAGAAGGTTGCAGTACTGAGGATGTGTCTGCATCCTCAATACATATTCCCATTTATCACCTTTTAACTTCTCCCCTTTAAATACAGAGGCTTTGGGGAGGGGTGTGGTGGTGGCATATTTTTTTTTTTTTTTACTTCATTTTGCTGCCCAGTGATGTGACTTGGCATGGCTGCTTTAGGGGAGGCAAAGGAAAGGCGATTGGAGTCGAGCTTTTTTGTGCCTTGGCCAGCACAATGTCTCAGGTCAGTGAGCTGAGCTGCCTTTGCTGCTGTGCATTCACCTTCTACCCTGTATTAACCCCTGCAGCTTTAATACACCTTTTCCTAGAGAAAAAAATGTTTTTCTTCCCAACATATTTGTTCTCAGATATAGTATTGACAGGTTTAAGGAAGCATTGTAGAAATGCTTTAAGCATGGGAGAGTGAATTCCTGCAATCACATACAGCCTTAAGCATGAAAGGGTGCATCAAGAATTGTAACGCTTTAAAAAGCTTTCCACTCAGAAGGTGATCTTGCCTGGATCTGCTAAATTGATCCAACGGTTCCTACAACACCAGGATGTCACAAGGGGTGGGACCAAGTTGTGTCTGAGAACCCCAGATCTGGTACTGCAACAAGCACTCCCAACAGCAGCGTGCTGTGTTTTATATCTGCTCTGCCAAGTGCTGGACTGGGACAGTGCAGAAAAGAAGCCAAAGACAAGATATTTTCTCCTTTTTGTGCCGGCTCTTGCAACTCTGGGGCTTTTTCCATAAGGCCTCAGTCCTTACAGCCTTGTAAGTACATACTAGCTGTGACAAACCACTGAAGAAAACCACAATCTTCCCATCCTTGCTCCCCAAGCTCTGTCACCCTCCAATCCCCCCTAAAACCATGCAGGATGCTTAAATAGCCCTAAAGGAAATAAAAACACATTAAAAATATGTTTTATGAGATAAACTGGAAATTTTGTGTGCTCGCCCTTGGCAAACTATTTTGTCTTTTCAGCTTCAGACTTGTGCCTTTCCCTTTGAGGATAAAGGGTTTCCCAGGGTTTCTAAAGGACTCCAGTGACCTTTTCTGGACTCAGCTGGCTTTTTCAGCAGGCAGCACTTCTGTTGCCATGGCAGTGGGAGCCAGGGCCCCAGCTCTAGTCAAAAGGGTTGGTGGATTTCTTCTGAGGCATCACTGCCACAAGTAATAGACCAATTAGGTGAGGATATATAGATACTGCCTGGGTTATCTGACATGGCCTATATTTTGCTACAGATAGGTAGCTAAGGCATTTATGGAGCAAATTACTCCTTTGTGAATTTTGTCATGCAAAAGGTCTACTTTGAGACCGCTTCTATACTTAACTTCACTGTGGCCTGAGAACATGTGCTTCAAAACAGTGAGCGGTGGTGCAAACTATAAGGGGAGCATAGCAGCTCCATCTTTTTGGGGAGAAGCCAAATGCCAATAGGCATTCTCCTTGTAAACCATATTTCATTAAGAACTAGCAGACTTCTTGCCCCCTCCACATGAGCAGCTGCTGTTCACAGTCAGTCACAAACCATCCAGCACTGCAGAGCCACACAATTTTCACTGGGGTTTGGCTTTGCAGATGGAACATCTCCACGCAAGTAAGCTCGTATTTGACCCTTGCACCCATCTGTCACCATTACAATCAATAAAGCTTAGAGAGAGGCCTGCAATCCACTTTGTGACCAGATGCACTCTAATGACAGCAGTACAAAATTCCCTTGTGCTAGTTCACTCAGCTCACAAGATACAGAAGGACCAAGAGTCTGCCCCAGGGGTATGCACTGACTGGGCTCTTCCTAGCCCTTCTTTGCTCCCTGCTGATATCTCCCCTCACTTCTCCATAATATTTGGAAAAATAGGTGCTCTGTGCAGGTATTTTTTGATTCTTTTTTTCCTCTTCAGTCAACTGATGAGATCATATGTTTGGGTTTCCTGGTGTTGGGTTTGTTGGGTTTTTTTCAAGAAAACCAGAGAAAAGAGAGGGACCAAGATCCATTCTCAGTGAAAACTTTCTTCTTTGGTGAATGTTAGCAAATGGTGCAAGATTGCTAAACTAACAAAGAGGTTATGTTTTGTACATTGCTTAAAAGTAGAATATTTATGAGCTTATGTTGGTTCTCCCCAGAAAAGCAAATAAAGACTATCTATCTATTTTAAAAAAAAAAAAAAAAATCTAAAAAAAAAATCCACAGGAAGCTAAACACACCTTACATGTCACATGCTATGAAAACTCGGATCTAAATCACTACTGCTTTTCACAGAATATAAATTCAAAGATGCCAGACAAGGTCTAATCCTTTTACTTACAGAAAACTGCTTGGCACACAAATAAAAAAACCTTAGTTAAAAAAAAATTTAATCTTTAAATGCATACATAAACTGCTGTTAAATAGTCTGGAAATTGCTGCTCTTCTGGGCAGAGTAAATATTTTGTGATACACTGTTGTCTCTTCATCTGAAATGCAAACTGTTTTCTTTATTACTGATATAATAACACTTTTTTAAAAGATGAGCTTCAATATTTGCATATATCACCACTGTGCTCAGATACCAAGTAAAGAATATTTCAGTAGGCAAATAATAGAAAAATACTTAGTTCCCCTTCTTCAAACATGTGCTTTAGAAGGGGATTGTTTTGTTTGATGGAAGCTCTCAGGGGAACTGGAAACACAGACCTTATTCATGACTAGATTTTCCTTAATTTCATCACATATGCATTGACAAGACTGTTCTGAGAATCACCACAGCTCCAGCCTTTAGGTGTAAGCTAGCTGAATGTTATCTCAGTAATGGGTCAGGTGAAGATCTAATGCAAGAAAAAGATTTTTTTTTCTCATGAAACAGAAGTTCAGCAATACTCCCTATACCAAAAGTAGCTAGTACACAGGACATGAAGTTTATTGTTCTTGCTTTTCATTTACTGGAAATTAAGATGTGGCAGCTCCTAAACCAACATAGCCATTTCTTAACAGAAAAGCTGTGTCTCACCTCCATCCCCTCCCACAAGCTGCAATCTTAGAAAGAATTAAATAGACAGTTCTTGCTCTCATGTCTACAACCCCAAATGACTTAACAAACTCCCTTCTGATACTGACACTTGACTTGCCAATATCAAGAAGTTTAATCACTGACCTGATTTTTGGTTGGTGTGGTCTCATGTCAGTTGTGTGTCCCAGTCCTTGAAGAGTCGGGGTGATACCATCTTAAAGAGCCACAAATGCAGGTTTCTTGTCACGAACACAGAGAAGGCTCAGCTGGTCACTAAGGAGGAGGTACAAACAAGACCCCAAGTGAATCAGCTGAAAAAACCGCAACCCTGAGCATATACTTGTAAAGGGTTGTAAAGATTTACATAAATCTTTGACATGGTCTATTGCTAAGTGGGATTGATGAGGAGCTGTCAGTTCCTGACTCTGATTGCAGTCTCCTGTGCTGATGGTACCAGCATAGACCCTTCCTGGGTCACCTGAAGTATGTGGGGTGGCCTAAGGAGGCACTTCAGGGGGATGTCCAATGATGACTGGTTTTCTGCTCTCCACTGGAGTTCTGGGAAGCACTGAGGAGATGACAATAACCAAGTAATCCAGACAAAGTGCACATCATCTCCTCTAGTTGAGGCAGTAGCTATAGAGCCATCCTCTGTGGCAAAGAGCTGTGAGGAATTAGTTTGCAGGTGCTACTACCAGGGTTAGTCCCCCACAGCTGCCCTTTCTGAAGCCTTCCCACTTAGGACACACTATCCTTCTTATCAGATTACTTCCCCCTGCCAAAATAAAAGTTTGCCCTGGCATTTCCTTAAAGTAGAAGCTTATCAATTCTAAATTGGAAGGCATGAAATAAAACAGTGGTGAATGTCACTCAAGGATCACTTAGGCAGAAGGAAATAAACACTACTAACTCCTGTGTTTTTTCTTCTTAAAAGCAAAAAATAAAAAGGAGTTAATTAGAGCAATCATCCAAATGCAAACAGACACTCTCTTCTGCATCTACTCACCAAAGCTTCCTGCTGAAGAAGTCACTACAATTTCCCTTCAAAAATCAGAGGGCAGATACTGGTGCTGACCAGGAATGCAGACATATCTCCTTCCCACCTGGCTGTGGCAGCACATTGTCCAGACCTCAAAGCAATTCCCATTGTGCAGACAGGCAACACTCTTCCAACCAGTGCAGGGAATTACCAGTCAGAGAAGCAGGGATGTAAGCACCACCAGTGAGCAGATAATGTTCACAGATGTTCACAGCTATTGCCCAAGCTGGTGGTGCACAGGCATTTCATGGTGGGAATTCAAGGGCAGCTGCCCCATGCAACGCCTAAGGTGGAGCTGTGTTTGCAGGCTGAGATCTTATCACTGACCTCCTCTGTCAGAGATCTCTGCTATCTCTGCAAGAAAGTGCCCAAGGAGCAGGACCACAAAGTGCTCTCACTCTTCCCCATCCACAGACACTGCAGAGGAAGGAGGAAGGCCAGGAGGTAGGAGCCAGGCTTGGATTCTCTCCTTGACTAGCAGGAATACATGAAAGCATCTCAGCCTGGAAGTAAGAGTCAAAGCAGAAACTCACCCAATCTCCCTGTCCCTCTTCCCAAGCTGAGAAGCTGCATTTGGAGTTGATAATCTTGCTCCAGTAACTGTAGTGTAACTCTCATTTCTCACATGCTTGCAACCAGGAACGGGACATTCATTCCAATGCAAGATGCAGTTCTTTCTCTTCTCCCTGCAACAAGTCTTATTACTCTCCTAATACACATGTACCTGCAAGAGCTCTTTAAAGCTTTTTCCTTGGAGGTTTGCACCTGATGTTATCAAAGGTAATTAGATAATTGACACACAATTCACAGAAGGCTCTCTGGTTTCTTTATACATGGTATTTTCCTTGGGCTGTGAACTTTAAATGATGCAAATGGCATTGTTTAACAGCTTTTAACTTTAGGCTATATTAAAACTAATGCCTAATTGATCTTAATGTATCTAAACCACTTTATTGTTCTTTTGGTAATAATTCTGCTTTGTTCCTAGTTGCTCCCTTTCCAAGGGTTGTGCCTGTAATGTTAATGACTCCAGTCTGTTTAGGGACTTGATAGAAGTTTTTGTTATTTGTCATAGCCCCATGACTGACAGTTTGTTTTGCTGCTATAATCACCGTTTCAGGGGGAAGATACTTACCAAGATTTGTTTAATAGAACTGCCTGTAAGAAATTAGTCCCAAACAGTTTAAGAGGAAAGGTTAGGTAGAAAATCACAATTTTTTTCCCTGATTGGGCTGTCTTCAGTTTGTATTTGACTACAGTATCCTTTTAGCTCTCTAGTCAAGGAGGAGTCACATTTTCAATGCATGCTTATGGTTCTTTTAGTTTTGCTAGTTTTGATGCTCAGAGATCCTTGGAAGAAATGTTCACTCTAACTGCTCCCTCAGAAACAAATAAAAATTATATTGTGTCCACTTAAATCTTACCACAACTCTGCCATATGCAGTAAATGTCAGGGATGGATTTAATCAATGATTTCCAACTAGAAAGTTTTAGGATAGATGTACAGAACTGATGAATTGAAGTGTATGGGTATGCATAAAACTAAGTTATAGCACCTAAAGAGGCACAAATTTTTTAAAAAAGAAAAATAATTAATTTCAAGGTAAATAATAATCAACTATTTCTTAGTTTTTGAAGATGATTGATTGACTAATACTATTCATCTATATGACTCAAACTTCTTCAGTTAATCCTATTTATGAAGATATATTTTACGTCTTTATCAGTTGTAGGTAGAAGAAAGACTAGTGGTGCTGGGAATTTCTAGGGATTTTTTTGTTGTTGCTTTTTTTTTTTTTTGGTGTGGAAGTGGGACAAATAAATCTTGACTTACATGACTTTTTATTGGAATCAAGTCCTCACAAACTTTTTCAATGCTTCCTAACTTGTCACTTGAGGACTATTATGTGTATACAACTGTTCTGTCCTCACTCCTTTATTTCTCTTATTTAGGTGGCCATTCAAAACACGATTTATAGTATTGCCAGAGCTAACAGTGCTCTTTGTTAAGGGAGAGGACTTTGTTTTCTCTTTCTGTTGATATTACATGGTTGGCACGGCTGGAGCTGTGGGAATGGCAGCAGCAATATGGCCCTGGGTAGCCCCGCAGCTGGTTGGGCTTGTCCGGTTCTTCACCCACTCGACACAGCAGGTTATTTTAGCAGCAGGAGATGTACAACAAACTGAAAAAATTATGCTGTAGCTTCTGAGAGGTATTTATTAATTCAGATCATGGTAATTTTTTGAAACTGCTGTTTAGCAATCTTTTACTTTGCGTAATACATCCAAATATAAAATAGGACAGGTGCACAATTTTTATTCCATAGTTCAGCTTCTTAATTACAGTCCAGAAATTTACAGGCATGTGCTCTCTGTAAATCCTTTAAGCATGTCCTGAAAACATTATTGTAATGCATCATTAAGTTGGTCAGTTTCTACAGCTGTTGTTTAATACCATCTAAGCCAACTATCTCAGACTAGTCAGCACAGAAGTGTATATTTTAATTTTACTTATTATAATGTATATATTACTAATTGTAGTCTATTGTATAATACTTTAAATGCACACACCTGAAAATATTTTCCCCATTTTTTAGAGAGCTATATTTCCTAAATTACAATAACCAAATATTTTGACCTTGTTTCACAGAAAATTAGAAAACTCTGCCTTGCTTGTTGATTGATCTCTACTAGCTGCCTATCAGCCCAGCTCATTACTGGCTATCTTGCCTACTGGCATTGGACAGGGATTACACAAAGTTGTCTCCAGTTCTTCTTGGCCCTTTATATATAGTTTATAATAGTTGAATTGCCAGGAAATATTTTGTCCTGAACGTTGTTTAACAGCAAGTGAAGGCTGTAATTCCAGACTCTCAGAAAAGTGAGAGAAATGGATATTTTGCAGGATACCTGCAGGAAAGTGTGTTTATTCACAGAGATGCCTGGAAAACACTCTGACCGTCAGAAAGACTAGCTGATAAGTAGAAGCACCTCAGAGGCTCAGAAGGGACCATGTATTTCTATTTTGCTACCTAGCACTTGTTAACAATAGATGTGTGTGCGTGTAGGTGTGTGTGTGTGTGTGTTTGTGTGGGCTGGACTGCTGGAGGTGTTGAGAGATACCAATGAACCACATTACCTGGAGAGCTGGGCAGTATCGAGCTACTTCAATCAACGGAGTTTGAGGTGGAAAACTGCAGGTCAGGCCAAAGTTGGAAGGAATGTACACCTTGCCAGGATAACACCAGTGCAGAACAATCTCCAACCCCAAAGAACAGGTTTGTATAGCCATGCTGCTATGTTTTTTGTATGAAAAACTCCCAGCAGAGGCCTGATGCATCACTATCCTTCCAGGTATAGACTACCATGATATGCTTTGATGTAGAGCATTAGCTGCAACTTGGAGGCTTATGACAGGAACAAAGGAAAACAAACTTCAGAATCATAGCATCATAGAATCATAGAGTGGTTTGGGTTGGAAGGGACCTAAAAAATATTATCATTCCAACTCCCCTGCTGTGGTTAGGGACGTCTCTTCCCTTAGACCAGGTTGTTCAAAGCCCCATTCAACCTGGCCTTCAACACTTCAAGGGATGGGGCATCCATTACTTCTCTGGGCAACCAATGCTAGTATCCCACCATCCTCACAGTAAAGAATTTAGCCCTCTCTTTTCCAGGCTGGAAAATCCTAATTCTCTTAGCCTTTCCTCACAAGAGAGGTGTTCCATCCCTCTAGCTCTGCACTTGCTCCAACAGGTCCATGTCCTTCCTGTGCTGGGACCACAGAGCTGATGCAGCCCTGCAGGTGGGCTCTCAGCAGAGCAGAGGGGCAGAATCCCCTCCCTCCCCTGCTGCCCACACTGCTCCTGGTGCAGCCCAGGACATGTTTGGCTTTCTGCACTGTGAGTGCCCATGGCTGGGTCATGTCCATTTAGGGGGTCTTGTTTTTCTTTTGTATGAAACCCCCATTCCTTGGCTGACAATCCTTTGGAC
Source organism: Cyanistes caeruleus (assembly GCF_971803275.1). Lineage (NCBI taxonomy): Eukaryota > Metazoa > Chordata > Aves > Passeriformes > Paridae > Cyanistes > Cyanistes caeruleus. The sequence goes on from NC_141705.1 coordinate 36,355,038, forward strand.
AGTGCATTTGTACAGCCTTTACACTAGTACCCTGCTTTCCTAGGAACTTTTTTAGTGAAAGGACAGGGTATAACTTTTATCCATATGTTCCAGTCACAAATAAATTCTGGAGGTGCATAAAGACATACAGGAAATCAGTGAAATGATTCTCTTCTAGCAGGAAGGAAAAGGCGATGTTTTACTGCCATCTCTGCAATTGTTGCTTTGATAATGGGAATCATTATAGATATTGATTTTGCTGACATGCTGGGGAATAAACAAGAGCCCTGTACATCTGCAAGCAAAAGGCTGCTGCACATTAGACAATCTCTCTCTTTTTGTAAATAAAGCCCCTCTGACTCTCTGCAGCTTGACTAGAGGTAAACTTGTATCATGTACTCAACACAGATTACACATCCACTTCAGATTTGGAAAAATGCCTTCAGTTAAAGTTGTTATAACCCCTTGGTGGCTTATAAAAAAAAAAACCCACTTTAAAAAATATTTGTACTCAGTTTCTTGTATTCATATTAGCTCAGTAGGGATAATCAAATAACAACTTGAAGTCAGGAAGTTCAGCTGCTTCTAAACATTTGTACAAAGGATATCCACTGAATAAGGTGCTTCCTGTTCTTACATACTCCTGTCTCTGGGCAGCACTGAATTTTGAAAATGGATGAGAAAGTAGATCACCAATGCATTTTTTTCCCCTCAAAGTTATTTGTCTGTCTGTGCTCTGATCTATAACTCCTCCATGGACAAAATCTGTAGTGAGACTACAGAATAATAATGATAGAACTTCTCCCTTCTCCTCAGGTGCCTTTCTCCTCCCCATCCCTCTGCTAGAACAAGCCAGGTACCCCGAGGCAGAAGGGCCTAAGGCTCTGCCAAGTCAAGATCAAAGCAGCTTTAGTCAATCTTATCTTGAAGAAGGGATGTGCAACAGCAGAAATACCTTTGGCACAGAGCAGAAAGGTGGGAAGAAAGAAGACCAGGATTCTGGCAGATAGTGAAGGGAAGAAACACAAAATAGAAAAATAGCCATAAAATAACTGAAATGCATAAAAGAGGTGAATGCTGCAAGGAGCCAGGAAGGCAGAACCACAACTTTTTTTTTTTTTTTAAAAAAAAAAGGGGCTTTTTTTCTTTTTTTTTTAAGAGCTGTATGTGATGTCCGAAGAGAAACGCTTGTTATCTTGATCTGTAAAGGGAGTAGGCAGAGCTACTTCACATTGATCCAAGTTGACATTGCCTAGGAAAATTTAGCTAAACACCTTTCTTCTTTCAAAAAAGCTTGAGATACAGAGAAATCTTAAACTGAGGTTAAAAAGTGGACCATAATGTTCTGCTTCTACATACTATCTAAAAAGTATCCTCAGGAACACATACACCTTTGGTGGAAAATGCAGAACAAACTCAAGGGCCCATGTATTTCACAATCAATACATTTCAGATGAGGCCATTCTCCTTATTCTAAATTTAAGTCCTTGCAAAAGGGCTTGATTGCCTTCCAGTTCCTGAATATTTGTGATGGAAATAAACATGCAAGCCCTGCTATGAAGAGGTATCCAAAATTATCAGAGGCTGGCCCTTGTAGGTCATACTTCCTTCATATACGGAATTAAACCCAATTCCAATGTTTTCCATTTTACCACCTATTTCCTCCTTCCTCTCTCAATTAAACTGCCAACTCCTAATCTCACCATTTGGCCTTTCACCTCCTTGAAAGCTCACAATTCTTGATCTTCTTAATCTAGGATCATTACCATCAATCACTCCTTTAGGCTAGTCTTTTTTTTCACAGAGGGATGCCAGAGGCCTACAGATATTTTGGGCTGATTGTTTTAGTTCTGGTTCCAGTTGGGGTTTTTTACTAAACTGTGCCTAGTGGTAAGGTTTGCCAATTAGATGCTTCAGAGTGAATAGCAGAAATTTGCTTGGGCTGTGGTTCCCTCCAGGTTGAGTCATTTAGTGGGTAGATCAAGGATTAACTTAATTAAATCAACTAATACTTTGACAGTGTTAGGGATCCTGACAGTGTTAGGGATCCTGATAAGATTAATGAGGACTAAGGTTAATGAGGACCGAATTTTCCTTTCCTATGTCTTAATATCTTTAAGATAGTACCACTCACCAGACTTGCCTCACTGCAACTCCCCTTACATTCCATTATTCTGTACACTGTCCATGATATCTATCTCTCGTCTTACTCATCTGCTTCTATAAAATGCATCATTCTGAGTTTTTCTACATCTTTTACTGAGTACAGGCTTTTCTGCTGGCCCACTTTGCAAGGCTCCTTCTCATTCATCTATTCCCTGAAGCATCCACTGAAGTGGCTGCACAAAATATACAAACTCCTCTTTATGTATAATTAACCTACAGTGCTGTGGTAAACACACCTTTAGATAGCCACAAATTATAATTGTTTTAACCCATGTCCTCTTTGCTCCTCTGTTGCCTGCATTGTTTTCATAAGGCCCACTGAAGCACCTAATGCACTGCCAGGTTCAGTGGAAAAGAAAAAAATACTGAGATAACAGAAGCCTAAGAAACAAAGAGAATCTTAAGCCATACCAGATTGCAATGTTTGAATGCAATTTTTTCAGAAGCTCTTCCTAGATTTTTTTCTCCTCTGGCACTGTGCTGTCCAAATGCTAGTAACACCAGTTTCAGAAGTCCTGCCCCACTGATATTAATGATAGATGGAAAGAACAGAAAACCAAAGAGGAAATATATTTTCTGAATGCTGCCAAAGCTTTGGAAATGTGATGCATTTCTCTGAATTTCTCTAGCTAAACTTTCTCATTATTTGTTTTTACATATGTTTCTTACCTTTCAGACATTTTTTCATATGTTTGGATTTTCTTAAATCCAGTGCATTCAGAATTATAACAAGGAAATATGAGGAGAGAAATATTTCAGGAGACCTAAGAACAGATTTATGTACTACATGTGGTTAAAAAAACCCAAACAACCTGTCAGCAGCTAATCACACAAATTCACTACATTTTTTTTAATTAAAAATCTTAAATAGAAAGTACTACACACTAAAGCTTTAATAACTCTATTACTTATTCATCTAAAATTTTCCAGTCGAAAAATGCTATCTTAGGAAACATTTAGCAAAGTCTCTCGGTACTCTAGACATAATAAGTATTTTCCTTTGGGTTTTTATGTTACCTTCTCTTATATCTTTCCTAATTTTTTAAAGGCTTTCTAAAACTTTAAGACAGGGCAAGATCCTGAAAATGTTATATAAAAACACTCTTGGACTCTTGTGCTCTTTTTAAGAAAATATGGAACATATTTGGGAGTGGGTTAAACAAAGGAATAAATGAACATTATAATACTAGTACTAGCTATAAAAACACTACTTCTGGTCAGCTTGTGTTGTTTTTAAGGGCTTTGAAATTATTTCCCTAACAACCTTGATGGATTAAAAAAGAAAAATAAAACCATTATCATATTCCTTTCTTTTAACATACATGCTGTGTTCTCTTGAAATGCACTGGGTTATCAGCATCACAGATGCTCTTTAAATAGCAAATGGATGCACCCCTGGTGTCAGCCACACTGAATGCTTGCCAGTACTGCCTTCCTAAAATGATCCATCTCCAATCCATCCAGGTAGGCTAAAAGGGTCTCCCTCACTAAGTCCCTTGCAGAAGTTATCAGAAAAAATGCAAATTAATTGTGATTATGACTTTTTTTTTTAAACAAAGGTAACATCCACTCCTGCAGAAGTGCCACCTATCTAATCAATTTGGTCAAGCTATTTATACACATTTCTATGTGGTATAAGATTTCACTAAGGTCACTGGAGACAATGATGCCTGGTAAATTGCCAGTAATCAAAGGTTGTTAAGTGCTTGTCAGCTTCCATTCAAGCTCAGTCTATCTTTATCATTAGGCAGACTTAGTTCAGCAGCTAGAGACCATTTATTCATAAACAGATTGCACTCAGGAATAATGCATTATATTATTAAAATATCCATATTGTGCAGAAATATTTGTTCTAAAGCAATCTCATTTTTCTGAAATACGACTTTGGCCAATGAAAAGTGAAGCCTTGTCATTTCTCTGCAAGAAGGCTGCTCTCCCACACATGAAAGGCTTTGTTTCCCAGCTCCTCCTCTCTCCTTTGAGCTCTGTACCCCAAGGCCTCTTTAGTTTAGATTCTGGAATAGATGCAGGAAAAAAGCATGTTATTTTAGAGTTTTAGTTGAACTTGAAGTTTATTTCAGTTTTTCCAGTTGCTCTCTCAGGTTGTAGTAGTTTGCTGGCCACAGAAAAAATGGTCAAATGGTCATCTAACCTTAAATGGAAAACATTTAGAGTAGATGAACTCTGAAAGATACAAATATTTTCTTTTCAGACATCTTGATTAAAGCCATAAAATAATCAATTGAAAAAAACTGAAACAAGTCATTAGCTGGGGAAATCAGTATAGCTCCACTGAAATGATGAGCCCACATGACTTAATTCCACCCATCCACTACATTTAAAATATGTTCATACTACATGGTATTTAAAAAAAAAAATCTGTGAAGAAATTTCATAGTCTTTTGAAGAAACGTGTTAGAGTTAAATGCTCCTGGAGAAATATGAGAGGAAGATACATGTCCCTAACCTATCAAACTGTTCAGAAGTTTATTGGCTGGAAAAGATAAGGTTGCAGGAAGAATTAAAGAAATTCTGAATGGTAAATTAGTAATGAAATACTCTTACCAGTGGAAACCTTTGGAGAACACCCAAGACAGACTTGAAGTGAAAGGTAGTGATGATCATTTATTATTAATAAAACTTTTGTTGAAGGAGTCCTGTGCAAGGACTGTTCTCTTTGTCCACAACATCTGACTAGCAGTCACACAGATTGCTTTCTGACAAGAACTGCTAGAATTTACAGTTTCTGATCAGCTACAAGTAAGTGGAAGGCTTCCTTTGGCAGTGTAAGGCATTGTGCAATATGACTCAACAAGGGCTGTAAAAGGAATAGAATTTCTTTGCCCTAAGAGCAGCCTAGCTCCCATCAGACATCTCAAAATCAGACCATTGAGATGCAGTCAGACACTGAACAATATAACCCTACCAATCTGTTCTGGTTTAGCAATCCTCCTTTGCCTCTCTATTTTGGGCATACAGTGTTGCTTCCAAGACTGACAGTTTGGGGCCAGTTACAATCAGCAGCTTGAAGGCTGCATTTATACTTGAGGCAGCCATTTTCTTCTTTTCCCAAACCCTCTTTCCTCATGATCAGGCTGCAAATAAATGACGCTGTGAGCACCCCATCTGGGAAAATGGACAGTTTGCAGAGGCTAGGCTGGTTCTGTGTACTGACAGCTAAACAAAACTGAAGCATCCTCATACTGAAACCTTATTTCTTCTGTTCCTGAGCACACCATATCTTCAAATTAAATTTAAATAATACCTAAACAAACTCACTTATTTTAAAATCATAAGATGACAACTCTATGGACACCCTTTAAATTATTTGAAAGATCGCTTCAATAACTTGCAGCAATTGCTCAATATATTGGAAATTTCACAATTTCCCAAGTGCATGCATCTTGAATGCTATAGGACTTAATTTCCCTCCTAAAACTTTTGTATGACCTGCAACTACAAGATACTGCCATAAAACAGCACACTGGTACTGGTTCTGGTACTGGAACCATCCGCTGGTTGCAATCAATGCTCTTTGTGCATAAACAGAACTTAAGGAGAAATAAACAAAACACAGTCACTCCACTCCCTTAAAATAGGGTAGATTGCACATCAGTATTTTGGTTAGTCAGCCACCTCACCAGCATTCAAAATAAGCAACTTAATTACAAATGCTATTTTTGGAACCTGAAAGGAGTTACAGCACAGAGGATGTGATCTATCTGCATTTATGGTGCTTTCATCTCAAAATTTGTCTTTCAAGCGAAAGCCACATATTTACTTGATATAAATTTATACTCACTCTTACCTTGTACAATCTCAAAGTTATCAGTCACATTCCACACATCACTGTGAACTGAGAAGAACCACAGGCACCCTCCCCAAAATGTTTTAGAGGCTTCTCTCTCCAACAGCTTGATAGGTATGAGGGACCCATCATGATCATCAGTGTGACGGAAGTCTGTGTTAACCTGAATGGTGCCTGTGCCTAAAGTACCAAAATATTGTAATGTGTGACTTGCTTGCACTTCTTGTTTCATCCCTCATGACTTCTACAATACCATTCACTTGCTCACTCTTGAAAGTTAACATGATTTCTATCACAGATTTCAAAAACTCTGAAACCACCTAACTGATTTCCTGTCAATTTTTCTTTCCACTCCTCTGTGTCAAGAGCTCTGCAAGATCTTTTAAACTGCACTGCAGGGAGTCAACATGCTTCTAGGTGATGGCAGCATACCAGTATTAATTTGACTGTCCTGGTTTAGCATGCACTATGCAATTATTTCCCACTTTCCTCCTGATTTTTTCCCCCAGCCTATTTTCAATTTAATTTATACGTTGGTAAAGATTCTACCTTTAAAAAAGACAGATAGACCACAAGCCTTCCATTATGCTGCAGCTGCTGCTGTTATATTTGTCACTAAAAAAAGTCTCACCCTGTGTGACAATGGGATTTGAATCACAATTGCTAAATATATCATATATAGAAATTTGATTGCTTTGCTTTATTTTTCCTGAAGGGGGAAAATGTGAGGGCAAAACCGTACAGTTTATTTCATGCTTCACTACAGTGTAATTCTAGACCCTAAGATTTCTACCATTCCTATTTTGGTAATGAATGGAATGTAAAAGGGAGGTATTTAAAATTAATTGCAGCAGTTCTGAGGGTTAAACCTGCTTAACCCAACCTTTTATTAAGAGAATGTCAACAGAGCACATATCTTGTCTAGGGAGTGCTGGGACATCATTATTCTTCTACCAGCATGTTTAATTCTAAAACCTGGGATTTCTTCAGGTTCCTGTAGGCGTCATGCACACCATAAACCCATCCCAAATCATAGCATCTGTTCTGAGCTATTCACTACAGCAGGATTTGACCTGAGAAACTCTAGAGTTTTGTTTTACTTTATTAACTTGGAGTACTTTTAAACAGTTTTTAAACAAAGTTTTTCCCTTGACCAGCAAGGGAATTTTCAGCCTGAAGTTCTCAGCAGCATCCGGTGAGGCTCTTGGCCAAGTTCTCCAGATACTGTATATCCACAAGGACAGCCTGCTGGCTCTTGCTGTGGCATTTTCTTAATCCTCAGAACAGATTTCCTGGATCTAGGAAATATAATTCCTGACTCCTTTGACCCAGATGCTGGCAAAAATGTAGTCTGCAGTCTGTATGTAAATAGGTGTGTTCATTTTTTCTTTTGTTTTCCTTCTAGGAACTGGCCTTGCTGTTAAATTTCTCTAAAACAGTCATATTAATATGTTCAAAAATCCACTGTTGAGTTTCAGATAAAGGATCACATCTGTTCATGAAAATCTTCTTCTCAGCTGGGTTGCAATCTATGCAGCTGCTGCTTACCGGATGGAACAAAGTTTTGTCCTACAGGAATGAAAAAAAAAAAATAGAATTAAGTAGCAAATGCCAAATCATTGGAAGTGTTCTAATTTTACAGAACATGGATTAACACAGCCCTGTTTGAAACGATTTTGTGGTCTCTGTGCACTAACCCTGTGTAACAACAACAGCTATTATTAGAAAACTGTATTTCTTCCCTTGGGCTATTATCCTTTATGAAAGTGGGGATTCAAGAAAGAGGGAGACATCATCTGGTCTTTGACTAACAACCGCATAATATAATGAAAAAATAGAATGTCTTTTAATACCTTTGCATACCATGTATTTGCTTGGAGCCTATTTAAATGTCTGAACCTGAAAAACGGATTTGTTTGGGTTTTTTTAAGAGAAGTCTTGTTCTCGACAGTGTTGTGTTTCTTGGCAGGGCGAGCTGTAAAATCTTCAACTTGGTGAAGACATTAAAAAAGAAATATTAACTGAAGAGGTGGACAGATGGACACAGGATTGATGTTCTCATCCCATTCAGTGCCTGTGGACTCGCTAGGACCAGCCACTGAAATACACTCTCTCCTAATAAGACGGAAATCCTAACACTGATTTAGCTCCATATGGAGATTTTGAGAGGGTAAGCATAGATTAAGTTGCTTTAAAAAGCATATTTACAATGATTAGTTTTATTAATTTTACTTCATAAAACTGGAGTGAATATTAAGTAACCTGATGTGAATCTTTGTGAAAGCAGTCCGTTTAGCAGGTGGTGAGTTGGGTAGTTTCAATATACTTAGTTTATGTAGGCGAGTGTTTTGAGAAAGACAGATGTGAGAGTCATTAGATGGTTTGAAAGTTTCCAGGGACTATACTGCATCTGTTCAAATAAATTTCAGATTACTCTTGGTAAACCACATTCAGGCTTTTCCCCTCCATGCCGATGATGCCCTGACAGTATTTTAATACTAATCCAGGATGTGCCTGCTTGCCCAATTTGTAAGAAGGAAAAAAAATCTACTTGTCAAATTGCAATTGATTAAAAACTCACAGAAGTACTTTGGGTGCTGAGCAACAACCATAGAAACCTCTCTTTAAAAATACCACACATTAAAAAAAAAAAAAAGTATGAAAACAAACAGAAACAGAAGCTATTTAAAACCACTTAAAAAAATTAAGTTTTTTTTATCTTAATTTAGGAAAGATTAAATCCATTAATTTGTGGTTTGTGGAAACATGGTGAAGTACAATGCCTCTTTTTAAAATTAATATATGAAATAAAAAAAAAAAAGTCAGCTCTGGCTGAGGGGGTTGGTGTTACATCTCCCTTTCACACTGTCTTACCTTCAGCATCAGCCTTTTCCCAAAACCAGTGGATGAACACACACCCCACCCTCCCCACCAGACTGAAAGTCAGAGGGATGCCATCAAAGTTTACAGGACCAAACCAAAAGAGTAGAGGCCCTACTCTCATGTTCTACAAGGAGAGCAGGCAGGATACTTCAGCTTGCAAGAAGGGGGTAACTGTATTGTGTACAAAGGGCTACTGTGTCCCTGCTAGGATGAGGTGGGCCTGCAAGAACTGCCAGGCACCCTATGTGGTGTTGCAAGCACCCATCTGCACTTTGCCATCTCCTCCTGTACTAATAAGAGCTTGATGGAGTGGCACTGCATGAAATCAGGACACAGTGACTGTGCCATGGCCACCCTGCCTGAGGTGGGACCTTGAAGGAAGGGGGCATACCATTTTCCTTGCAGTATAGCTGGGCATGAAGGCCAGCCAAGCTATTAAGAAGCCAAAGTTGGAATACTAGAAGCTTTAATAAGATAGCTGGTACAAGAAGAAAGGAAACAGCTTCAGCACAAAAAGGTTGCTATGAAAAACACTCCAGCCTTCTCAGAAAGCTGAAAGTTTCTTGTAGAAATAGCACAGGCAGGCAATTTTTGAGGGAAGCCTTATTGGTGCTTTTATTTAGAGTGTCTGGTTATTAAGAAAGAAAAGTGTCTTTTAAAAATAGGGACAGAGTTACCACTCTGGAAAAACTTCTGGCTGACTTAGCTATATATAAAGGCCTATTAATTTATCATCTCAAGCTTATGCTGATTTAAGATCAATGCCTGGTGGTCTTATCTTCCACTGGATTTCAGTGGAAACAGGCCCAGGACTTCAAGGGGTAACAGTTGAATGCAGAATAGTTTTTTTTTCTTCTGCATGAAGGCAAGCCTGAAGATTATTTGCTGAAGGAGAAACATCCTCCATACGATAATTGGTCTCGACAGTTCAGGGGGGTTGGTAATGACACACAGAGCTTTTCATTTCTTATAGGTCACTGCTGTAACTACGGCCAATGTCAAGAGCAACTGGAAGTCATTATCAGCTGATGGCTGTGGTAGTTTATCTGAAATTAGTTGGGAGCTCCAGTGCAGTTTTAGCAGGACTGATGTCCACATGATAAAAGCCACTATGACATGTTTTTGTCTGAGGGAATAATCTATGCACCTCCCATGTGACGAGTAAACTGACTCTTACAGTTTGTCCCTGCAGCTGTCAGGACACTATGAGCAAACCCCTGACTTCTGGGCACAGTTTTTGATGCTGTCAGTCTAACATCTATCATAATCACTAGGCTAAGAGTAAAATTACCATATAATGAAATTGATTTTGCACAATTGTTTCTTTTTAGAGACCTACTATATCGGCCCTCTCGTGGATACTTCTGCTCTACAAATAGCAGTAGTGGGCCAGTGGTACATAAATTGAATCATACTTTATCAGAATCAGTGCACTACCTGTCAGCCCAGAATGATGCTAAATTGAAAACCAGAGGCATACTCCTTCACTATGAGGAACATAAATAGGCACTGCTCATCATTGGCTCTGGCATGCTTAGGAATATCAAACAGACTCAAAGAAATGGCTTTAGCTTGGGAAGCTAAAGCCATTCTCCCAAATATCTAATAATTACAGGTTCTTTACATGTATCTAATATCTTACATGGCTCCAATATGGTGCCAATATTTTTTGTCCTGGCATTACTCACATTCTTCTATTTACAACCCACAGCAAAGTTTGGAGTACTGCTTTGATTTATTCTGCTCCATTGCTTCTTACAGGGTTTTCTCAAAGGTATACTTGGCTGTAGAACAGTATTTCAGATTGGTCCTAAGAAAATTGATTACTTAATATTGCAGACTTACAAGACTTTCAAATAGCTGCCCAGATGTAGTTTAAGCAATATGGGAATAAGAGCAGTTTTTTGACACATGTTTATTAGTGGTAGTTTTGGCTTAATTCATCTGAAAAGAATGTGATTTGCACGCTCTGAGACTGCACTGCAATGAGAAGCAAAGTGCATGTAATGGGGATAGGCTGTAAATTTTTTCCAGAAGAGCACTCCTTACCCAAAGTAAAATATTAATGTATTCTACTTGCCACTAAAATATTTAAGCTGTTTTTATTCACCAGGATCCAAATCCAGGTTGTTAGGATTTCTATGATATCAGAGTATGGAATCTCAAAATAGAGCCTGGCTTCAAATTGCATTTGCAGCAGTTTGTAATCACTTCATAGTTGTAACTTTTTATCAGTGGCCCAAGGATGCAAATGGTCATGAGAAGAGACTCATCTTTAAATGAATGAAAACCTCTTCTAGTTTTATAGAAATAATATGGCAGCATGGTAAGAAATGCTTCATATTATGTATCTTATCACACATTGACAAGCGAGGTCATTTCTGCTAAAGCATGAGAAGAATTTTTGGCAGGATGAATACATGACCATTAGGAAGCTACAGTGTCTGTAAGTGGTGCAGAGAACAGAAGACAGTGGCTGACCTACTCTCTGTTTTTTAAAAGGGAATGCTTCCTTCTTAACCACATTATTATTCTTATTTATTTAGGGTGCAGATTCAGTAGCATACCATTCCCTAGGTAAAAGGCTCCCGTACAGATCCAGTACAGTTTTTTGTTTTGTATGGGGGAAATCAATAAAAGATCTATTGCCAAGATGCTTTCAAAACTGGAAAAGGATTATATCACATAGAAGGTTTTTAGAGCTATAGCTGTACTACCAGAAATCTCTAATATAAATCTGCCCTTTATCTGAGGAAACACTACTGGAAACATTGAAAAATACTTACCATGTAGCAACCTAAAACTAAACTTAAAGAAAACCATGTATATATAGCTCTATTGTTCTAGTGCAGTTTCTTAACTTGAAGGTTTATGCAAATTGACCAGTTTGCTGTCAGGTTGGGATTACAGTTAGGAATGTGTCAGTACTTCCATCAAAACAAAACTTTGTGGTGTTTCTTGCTGAGATGGAAATGCCTGTCTCACATTGAGAATTTTTATACGAGCCCTGTCAGCCTTCTGGAAATTAAAAATGAAGCTGTGCAGAGAATTCAATAAAACTTACACCATGTATTTTTTCCAAATGTCATTTTTTTTCTAGGTACCTGCTATATTCTGTCCTCATCAAAGGTGATGAGCTTTACAGATGGTAGCTCCAGACCTGCATTTTGTCTTATGAACCAGCTATATTAAGGAACAATGAAATGCTAAAGGTATGAGCACTTTTTGATTTGCAGCTTGGGTAGGCAAAAAGATAAATAGGAAGGGTTTTGAAGCAGAAGAGATTATTACAGCATTATAAAGTCAGATAGGCAGCAATACAACCACCACAATTTATATCCTCCAAATATCTTCCCCATACATTCTAACTTTCTTACAAGTAATACCTCAGCTTCAAAGGGATTACATTTCTGGAAGATCCTACGGCAGACGTTGATTTGCAATATAAATAAGGTAAAAAGGCACAAACTAATAAGTAGGCACTCAAACCTATTTTTAATGGTTCTGAATTAGTTTTCTACTATACATATTTTCAAACTATAAAACAGTATTGAGGTTTATCTGGCAAAGACCAATTCCTGGTACTTTAGCCTCAGCTTCAATAAGGTGAAGGGCAAGGCAAGTCAACGAAGACTGAAGCATGTATGAGAGAAATCCTCAGCGCTTCAGAGAAATCCTTATTCTGAATGGAACACAGAGCCTATTAGTGAAATCTTTAATCAAGGCAACTTGCTTATAAACTATTAAAAAACCCTAACAACAACGACAACAAATCAGTAGCATTACCAGGACTTTTTACCATAACTGAAGCTCTGACAGTCTCTTACTTGACTTCCTGTTTCCAGTGATTTATAAAAATGGGCTGAAATTCAGCAGATCAAAGTAGTGTCTAAGCTGCTTATCTTTAGTTTATAAACTCCTGCCTCCTTTGGGCTTACAGCAGTGCTTTTAATATTTTTTTTTTGTTTGTTTGTTTGTTTGGTTTTTTGTTTTAGTTTGGTTCCTTTTGTTTGTTTGTTTATTTTGGTTTTTTAAGGCAGATTTTTCTGCCACTTATAATCTTTAAAATGTAGTAAAATACATTTAACTCATGAACACAAGAGTGTCTTGCTGCTGTCACATTGGATGAAAATATTTCCAACAGTGCCTCTGTTAAAATGACACAAGCATCTTGAAGCGCCAGAATGGTAAAACACCTTTCAGGGAACAGATCCAATACAGACACCCTCTGAGCTGGATCAGATCCATTTTCATTTCAATTTGACCTAAATATCTGAATGCTCAAAGGGAACACATTCTAGAGAGATTACCACAAAATTAAATTGGAATAGGATGTGGTGGATTTTGAAACACAGTTTCTTTGATGTGAAAGCACAAGCCTGTGCTAAACTAGACTCAAGATGGTCTGAACCTCCAAGATGCCCCACAGTGACTCTGACCTTCCTATAGCTCCAGTGCTGGTTTCCCTTCATCCCGTGACAGTCATACAGTGTGACAGGGCTGCTGTGTGAGATGGCATCGAAGCAGAACTTCCTGGTGTGTAGTGGCTCCCCAGGGCGGATGTCTTCTCTCCAACCAAAGGTGAAGAGCTGGGAAAACAATCAGACAGTACAATGATAATTAATGATTAATGAAAATTGATTAATGAAAAACATTTAAAATAACACACAAAGCTTAATGCAGAATACCCTTTCTGCACATCCCAGATGCTGGTTGAACAAGGTCCTGCCTTGTGTACGATTCAGTGATGCCAACAGCCTTAACTGAAGTGCATCAGTAGCCATGTGGAATATACCCCAGGAAGGCACAATCCTGATGTCAGGGAAGGATAAAGTCTCTAGTGACACAGTACTGCAGAGACAAGAGGGGACATGCCATATTAAAGCCATTAGTTACCCCAGTTAAAGCAGCACCTGTATGCACTAGGATTTCAGCTACCTAGGAGTCAGAAAGCTGCCAGCAGTGATGTTCCTTTAGCTCTTATTTGGGTCTAAAAAAGCTGCCCAGAGAGATCTTCCCATCACAGTCTCTTTCCTATGTATAGTGAACAGTTTCCTTCTGTTTACAGGGGACACTGTTACCATTGCCTCTCTCAACTGTCTTTTTTCCCCAAACAACACATGCTAAATGATCTTTCTGCTGTGAAACCTGTGAGCTACAGGCAGCTTGTCAAAGACCTTTTTCTCACTGCCTGAGAGGAGTCATGGAGGGTCACAGTTAATAGAGGAATCCTTCTCAATTAGACACCAGCTGTCTGAAATGATGCTGTGACACTGCAGTCTTTCAATCATCAGATGAAGGTGACAGGTCTGACAGCATCAAATTTAAAGAAGTGGAGTGCATTTTCCTTTCCATGGACCAATCCTTGCAGAAAAGAGGTTGCAAGCTGTAAATTATTACCTAGAAGTTCTGTCAAGAGCTGAGAGGTTCTTTTCTTTCTTTTTTTTCTTTTCTTTTTTGAGTGAGTGCTATTCTTTTGCTTTCTGCATGACTTTTGATTTGCCACAGAAAAAAAAAAGAAAAAGAAATGTAACACTGAGAAAGTGAAGCTCTCTTTAAATGAGCAAACTTTGCTAGTAGAAACTGTTCAGCTGAAATGGTTCAAGTGGAACTGCAGGCAGGCTTGTCGTCCAGAGAAGTAGCTCCCCATACTGAGTTCACCTCCCCACACTGAATTGAGACTGTCTCCAACACATCATCTCAGCTTCCTTTTGACCCTTATCTAGCACCCTGCTCCTCTACTGTGTACATTCCCTGATAGAATCAGCTATAAATTGAAGCTTAATAAATATCATGTGGATCTGATCTTGAACAATTCTGCAGTGGTTCCCAGGTTTTAACCTTTTCATTGCTATAGTTACCTTCTTTCCATGGTCTTCCTAAAAGAAACACCTCTTAAAAATACTGTATCTTCAGTGCTGTACCATCCTCTGAATACTGCATCTGAAAGGTGTTAATGTCTCTCTTGGCTTAAAGGTCCTAAATATAAGCAAATATCTGAATATTTACCATTTTTTTCTGTGTCTTATTGTGAGCCCTTGTTCTCTCTGTTAGCTGCTGTTACTCCCTATTTATATCTGCATTATAGGTTTTCTAGGGAATGTTTTCTTAATCTGTCTCTGTGTCCTGGTTATGTCTTCTATCTCCCAGAGTGCATTTTACATTTATCTGCAGTAAAATGCAGTGGACATCTTTAACCTTATTTTCAAAGCAGTTTCTGCTTTTCAAAAGGTTAAGTCTTTTTTCCACTTTTATTCACATTTCTTTGAAGCATCATCATGGTCTCCCTACAATAACTTATCATTTCACAAGCAAAGACATGAGTAAGATTTGGTACAGAAAAAAAACTATACTGCTGTTTCTTCAGGAAAAAAGAAGCCTGAGACAATTTTCCTTTAATGAAAAGCCAACAAAAGCCATTTTCTCCATCTTATCCTTTACCTTTCCACAGACACGTAATAAACCTAGAGTGCGAAGTGATGAATAACAAATACCTAGGGGAATGGTGTGGAACAGTGCTTCTGTGATATTCTCACTCTCATTGCCACTATTGCAGAGAGAGATCCTATTTCAAGACCATCCTCATCTTTCCCAGTGGGTGGCTTGCCAAATTTCTCATTCTGTGCATGAGTGGTGAGCTGAGGGACCAATTCTTGCTGCTCTCTGGACCTTGGCCTGAGAACTACTACCCCACTGAATGAATGCATCGGTACACCTGAAAGAGCTCAAGCCAGCCTTTAAACCAGATCATACTGATCCAGACTTTGCTCTTTCCACTCCTCTGTGGTTTCTGAAGACTGCCAGGGCTGTGTCCTGTTTGCAAGTCAAGACATAGTAACAGTAGGGGGGTTTTATTCCCTTCCACTGAAAACCAGGATCTGTGTAACACTAGATCTCAATGTTTTGACTAGCTTAGATTCTTTTTCCTCCTTCTTTATCCTCCAGTTTTTAAAAAACTGTTTTATTTTTAAATCAACAAGTATGTCTTCTCCCTAGTGATATTATTATAGAATCAACTTTGTTAGGGTCAGGAAGTCAGTTTTAGGACTAAGAGAGAGAAGAGGGGAAAAAAACCCCAAAAACAGAAAAAAAAAGGTTATACTTCTCCATATAACCAATTAGTATTAAGATCTTGCAATTACAGACACAACATGAAGGTGTACAGTATATCCAATCTCATAATTCTAAACTTTCCTCTTTTAAACAGCAATTTTCCTCTAGTTAACACTGAATCTGGCAAACATAAAAATTATCTCTCTACTGCATAATGTCCAACAATGCTGCATGTTATCAGCTGGAGCCCAGAGTACATAATGCTCTGCTTTGCCACCACTTGTCACTTCGGATTTTATTGTTCCTTTGTTAGGAACAAACTATGTCAGATTTTACAAGAAATGGCTGAGCCTTTTTGTACCCTTTTTGTACTTCATTCATTCTGACTACTTCTTGATTTGAAACAAGGCTGCACAAAATTCTCAGACACATTATTAACAAACAGCAGGCTGAATATTCACCTGTAACACATAGGGTTGCTGTTCACTGTTTCCTGCTGGACCCAAGAAACACTCTGTCCTGGCTCTCTCTGGAGGAGAATGAATGTCCTGGACGTTCATTCTCCTCCTTCACCTTTTCTCATACCAGAGTCTGTAAAACATAGCCTCATCCTCTGCATTTGCAAGCAAGCAACCCCTCAGCCCTCGTGCTTTGCCTTTTCATGTAGCCGAGCCCTGTCATGCAGTAACTGGGAAATACAGCTTTCCAGCTTCATTTATAATTGGCACAGGGCCTTGAAGAATGATTGCCTGATAGAGCCATTGGCCTGGGACTGTCTATAGGACAAAGGCCCTTTTGATGCCATTAATGCTTTCCAGCCTGGCAACGTCGCTCAATTACTCGCTGTCTGGCTGGGGTCCGTCAGCTGGCGCTGTGCTTTGACTGTGCCATTACACTTGAGGGGACAACATGTACCCCCATCCAAAGATGAAATAATACATTTCACAGCTGGGCTCTGGCTTGAGCGATATCTCCAAGTAGAGAAGAAAGAGCTGGGCACTTGCTGAGCCATGTTAGAGATGGTGCCTGTTCACCCATTCCCTGGCAAGGCTGGGGAACTTGATAAGAGATAGATGCTATTTTCCTTTGCTGTTGGTTATCTGTCCAGCATAGCCTCAGTTTCTCCTGAAGCTAAAAGCTAGCTTTGTGAAGACAGAGATGGAAGGATGCAGTGCTATTACATATCCTTTGTCCCTTTTCTTCCCCTCTGGTTCTTAATTTTGGGAATGCTTCCAGAAATCACAGCAACACATCCTCACTTCTTACCCATCTCTTGTTTACCAGAAAGCCTGCAATCTCCCCACAAAGCTTTTGACTGCTGCTTGCCCAGCGGGGCTTGCACAGCCCTGAGGTGGAAGGTCGTCTTCTTCTCCTGGGGTCTGCTAAAAGGCTGTGCCCCTCGCACGGTGGCTGAGACTGTCAGCTTTTAATTCCTGCCCTGGTAACATGACATGAATCAAGTGGCACAAAGGATCATCTCTGCCTGGCACCGATGCCTGTCGGACTGGTCACATTAACCTTCTATAGCTCGCCACTGAACTCTCTAAATTTATACCAGATGTTACAAGTTCAGCTCAGCATCAATCCATGCTATACAAAATATGATAACAGAATACTCGATACCTTCATTAATACTGCCAGTTTCTACTAGTGTATGCAGAACTCATGGAGGCAACAAAATCCGTGAGATATAAAGAAGGAAGAAGAGTTCTGTGTGGCTGGCCCGGGGTTTGACGCCCCACAGACGAGCGTGACAGCAGCGCAGGGCTGGCTCTGAGGGGTTCTGGCCGTGAGCGAGGCTGGTCCCGAGGGGCTGTGGCCGTGAGGGGTTTTTGTCCCCCGAGGGGCTCTGGCCGTGAGGAGCTGTGGCCGTGAGCGAGGCTGGTCCCGAGAGGCTGTGGCCGTGAGCGGGGCTGGCCGTGAGCGGCTCTGGTCCCGAGGGGCTGTGGCCGTGAGGGGCTGTGGCCGTGAGCGGCTCTGGTCCCGAGGGGCTGTGGCCGTGAGGGGCTGTGGCCGTGAGCGGGGCCGGCCCTGAGGGCTCTCCCGGGGCTGGCGGCAGGCCCTGAGGGCGGCCGGCCGGTGCGGCGGCGGGCCCGTTCCGCTGGGCCGCGCTGCCCCCTGCCGCCCGGCGCGCCGCACCGCAGCCGCAGGGATGAGTGAGGGGCTCCCGGGAAGTTCGCCACGTTCTCCGGCAATGCGAGAGTATGCGCTGCTCCCCAGCAGCCCCGCGGAGACGATTCGTGTTGTCTCCCTGGGACACGCGTCGAGCACTGAAGTGCTTGAGGCTTCCCAGCTCTGGTTCTGGGATCTGAGGAGCTGGCTGGTTGAACTCCCTTCATGTTAGCTTCACCTACTGATTCCAATGAAGTCACTTTGTGTCCTTAACACAGAGTAAGACTTTTAGATCCAGACTGATCCCAAACGTTGTAGCACCCTGGAGTACGCTGAAATATGGATTCCTCCCTTCTCCCTTTGTACCATTTCCCCCTTGTTCCAGCTTTTACTCTTTCAAAGGATATTTCAAGCTGCCCATTTCTCTGCTAACATTTTTTTCTTCTCTCACCTTTTCATCAAACTTTTTTTCCCTCCTTTATTGTATCTGCCAGCCTCAGCATTCCCCCGTCACTTCTTGAGGAGGGTTTGGAACTCTGCAGATTTTAAAGCCAGAGAACGCTATGATGGGTCTAAGTCTGGACCATAGACCTTCCCTTAGTTAACTGCTTGAATTACTGTATGCCATAAACAGAATTATATTTATCTTGTCTTGGCACCCTATTCCCATGCAGTATCTTTGGTAGCTGTCTGAAGACATCTTCTTTCAGCAACTTCCTTTTTTGCAATGTTGGCACTTACCTAAATTGTGATAATCCTTCAGAGCTTCTCAGTTTCATGCACTTGCAGCTCTCCTGCATTTCTCGGTATCCTCAGAGTATCTTTTTTTGACATCAGCACTTCAAATACCCCTCAGGACTCCTCTCTCCTGAGTTTTTAAGTTTTTACTAAGTGCCATGTGTGACTGCCAGGTCAATTCTTCTCCTCAGCATTAGGAATCTTTTACTAATCTGGGACCTTTTCCTGTGAAAAACTTGCTCCCTAAATTTGCTAATAAATAGCTGAGTTGTACTTTTAATCTGGAGTCTCCTTGCTCACACTGGCAAGACCCATAGCCTGTAAGTCATGATCCTTTTCCTCTGGCACTCAAAATGAGTAAAAATTGAGGTTCTTTTCCTCCAAACGCCTGAGAACTAATAGTTTTCTACCTAACCAACCTAAATAAAAGCTTTTTTTGAGTCTTTATGATTTCTTGTCTTTTGAAATGCTTTTTTGCTTGCTTTTACCCATTTATCTCATTTATGCTTCATATTTGTTTAAAATATAACTGCTTATTGAGATAAAAGAATAAAAATAGACAATGTCTGGAGTTTTAAAAGGCCTGGTACTATAGTTAAAATATTTTCAGGTAACTCAACCAAAATCAAAATATTTTCATGACACAGGAGGAGAGAATGGGACCTCAAAAAGCTCTCTGGGCATTGTAATTCCTTTTGGAAATGAAGACAGCCCAGGTAGCTGTTGGAATTCCTGAGGTTATGTTAAGGAGTACTCTGTAAAAGCCATTAAGGTCAGTGATAATTAAAAAATTATTTTTACACTCTGTTTTACCTTAAGAAAAAGATAAGCCCTCAGAAAATGTTTAAAAACTGGGAAAGAGAAGCAACAATGTTACTCTGTTTTTTCTCTTTCCACCATTAAAATACCTGTTCATGTGACCATGTTCTTTCTGAGCCGTCCTTCACACAGATGTCCAGCCTCAGCTCAGTCCCTGTGGCTCCGTGTTTGCTGTCCACACAGAGGTTGGCTGCCACGTTTCGAATCTGCAAAACCAAGCAGCAATATTTCACATTAAACTGGGCTGCAGAATTGAGCTTTCAACGTAAGGGGGTTGGAGTTTAGCTCTGAAGGACTTGAGACTGATCATCAGTTATGTAAAACTGGCAAGAATTACTTTTAACAGGGTAGAGAGCCATGTCCTGGAATGAACTACTCCTTTTAGGAGCAGCTTCAGAAGAAGCAAAGCTTGAAATATTCTGCTTAACAATGAAAAGTAGGTCTTATGAAATATCTTCATGCAAAAAAACTAAGAGAAAAAGACTCTGAGAAGTTCAAAACTTGTCTGACTGCTTTTTCCATCCTGTGAGAGCAAGAGAGACCAACAGTATTAGAAGGAACAGATTTCTGTATGAGTCTCTCCCAGGCATGGGAGCAGTCCGTATGCATTCAAAATCCAGGCATGCCCTGTTCCAATCCATGCTCTTTCTTTGACACAATAACACCATTGTAAATAAGGTCACACATTACTCCCTGAAGTGCACAAAATTAAAAAGTACTTAACAAATCTGCACTGAAACTTAAGCTTTTAAAAAGTACTTAATAAATCTGTACTGAAACCTATGCTTACCCATGGAGGTTCCTCCTGCATGCCTGCTGCAAACATTGCAGTGTAACTTGTTCTTAAAAGGAAAATCTTGTTCTTGAGGCTGAAGCAACTGAGTAATAATTAATCTGTGACTATCAATTATACCAGTTATGCACTACTGCTGCCATGTAAATTTTCTTTGAAACTTTGGGTTGAAAAGTAGATTTTTGAACAGCCACCAAAATGAGCAAAATCCTAATGGATTCTAAAATCCATGCACATTTCTCCTTGAGTACCTTAGCTGGGCTAGTTAAAAATCCTTTAGACACCCCCATAATGAAAAGGATTTCTTCAAAAAACTTACTCTCTGAATGAGGTAAATAGAAACTGAGTAATCAAAGTGCATGGAAACATGCACAAATTATAAATGTATACTATATAGAAAGCATTTTTTGACATTCTGGATGCTACTTTGATCCTTTTAAAAAAAAAAGCTAGATGCTGAATGGAGAAACAATTGAGTAGCCATTTGTGCTTTTTCCTGAAAAATACTTTAGAAGTCACTGCTGTTGCCATAATATGCTGGACAAATGTACACATTGCCACTGCATACCTCACACACATCCTAAGGATGGAAAACTTCTCAGCATTGCACAAAACATTGCAAGGAAGGGAAATCCTTGTGCTTCTGGCATGCAAGACACATGCCAGAGCTACTCTGCTCTTTTTCTGATTCTGGAGGTGTGGAATCGACTCTATTAACCATATTCAAGAAAGATTTACACAGATGGGAAAGCAACAGGTAGTGAGAAAATGTAAAAACTGTCACTCTCAGGAAAGGTTTCAGGAGGTGCATTTGCTTAGCTTAGAAATTTGTAGACCGGGAAAAAGATGGGGGAGCATCAGTTTGAACAAATACCTCCAGAACCTTTGCTCCTTCACCAGAGCTCAGAGAAGCATTAAAAAAAAATTGGATCAGCCCAGTCCTAGGATATGTTTTTCTTTTTTCAATACAATAAAAGTTGCTAAAGATAAGATAAAACACTAGCTGTTCATACACACAACCAGATACAGAAATCCAGCACTGGGCAGCCCCACAGTAAAAAAGATGAAAGGTAATTAGTTCTCAACAACCTTCATTTTCAACCAGCAAAAGAGGCAGGAAAGAATAATGAAGAGAATAGAATTTAATGTCATATTTTTAAAGTTTCGTGTGAAATACCTTCTCCGAGTATAATTTTTTTGGAGAATGTTCAATCATTTCTCAATGTACTTATATTTCTATTGTATAGATAAAGATTTCTGGTTAATAGAAAATTAAATGATACATCAGTTCAATTCTTACAGCATGCAAGTTAATTAAAATGGAACTGCTAACAATTGCCATTAATAATTGGGGATATTTATGTGATTCAGAATTGTGAAATGACAGTGAATACACTCCACATCCAATTATGCTTATTGCATTAAAAGGCTTTCATAATTTTGTCTTGATGGCATTGCTCCATCCCAATCTGTCATTTGGACTGTGCAGAAAATGTGTTCAGTCCATTTCTGGAAAAGGCTTAAGCTGAAGCTACAGTTAGTTCTTTCACTGCTGGAATCTGTTTCACGTACTTTATTTCCTCCCCTCTTCCCTCTGCTCCTGAAAGGTTTGCTTGAGTTAGCTTTTCCTGTGTTTTTTGCAGCTTACATGCTAGCTCAACCTTTTTTCGTTTCATCCTTTCAGCTGCAGAGGGGTCATGGCTAGTTTTTTGTTTTCTTTTTGTAATAAGGCATTTCAGTTAAGTCTGTGCTTTTGTTCTCTAGCACTTCTGTGTGGCCTTGGCAGTTGCTAGAAACTGAACTGAGCCATCATGCCAGAGACACGGGGAACATTCTGCCAAGCATCAGCACCACACAGCCTGCAAATCCCCTAAGATGCTTCCATGGACAAAGGAAGGAAAGCAGAAGCACAGGGGTTTTTTGGTTTTTTTTTTCTCATTTATACAGGAATATGCTTTTGAACTGCTTTGTCTTCAGTCACACAGCACAATGGATTTAGGATTTTTGAGGTTATGAGTTACAAATAAAAAAACAAATAGCTAGTGTTCCTAACATGTTCCCAACATTCCTATTTGTGCAACTGCAAGACCAGGGATGAACAGGAGGCAGATTTTATCAGCCATACATGTAGGGACATACAAAACATTTTTGCTCAGCCTTAAATGACATCATTTGTACACACAGATAAGCATACAGGAAAATCACACTTCCAAGGACTTTGATGTATGCACTGACAAGGATGGTTAATGGTGATATTAAAGGCTGTTTCAGAATTAAACAAATTCTGACAGAAGCACAGGATGCTATCTGTAAGTCATTATTTATACTTAGTTCTTGAAATGCCATCCTAACTCACTCTGGGCACTGTAGTCCTTACAGGGAGCAGATGAGGTGTAGAAGCATAGAGAATACAGCATCCTAGAGCCCGGCAGTTATATTGACCAATATTCTTTGATAGTTCCAAAACTCTACAACTTTTCCTGGGCAAATGAGTTCCTGCAAGACTTGCTGTTGAGGTAGTAGCTGATGTCCTGGCTCCTGCAGCCTCGCCCCTCCTGCACTGGAGCCAGGCTGTCACTTCAACCTTCATGGAGCCAGGGAGGGGTGAGGTGGAGCGGGAGAGCCAAGCTCCCAGGGGTTCTGGGAGCTGCCCTGCATGCTCATCATGACATGAAACTGTCTCAGCCAAAAGCAGAAAGAGGGAAAGTGTAGCAATCTAAAGACAACTGAAGGTTCAACATGGTCATCTGTGAACAATGACTGTGGAGATGGTGTTAGGACAATCCCTAGGGATACAGCAACAACAGAAGCACCTTGTGCAATCAGTTTGTAGAATACTCTCCCTATATCTGATTTAATGTCTTAAATATGAAAATGGCCTTAACTCTTAGAAGACATTAGCAATATTCATTTATGTTACTTTTTTTTTTTTTGTTTGAGCAGCACTTAGAGACACTTTTAGTGCACTGCTCACATTCTCAGATAACCCTAGGGCCATCAATGTCTATGGATCGAATATGGAAAAATGAGCCACTTCTCCTGTCAACTGATACACAGTAATTTTAGAAGTATATATCCTTTGTGTGAGCCATAAAAAAGAAAAAGTCAAAGGTAAAGAAGTCAAGCACTGCCAAGAACCTCACTGAAGAAACACGGGGCTCTTATTCAGTGTGACACAGATCCTGATAAAAGAATTTGAACAGTCCAGCTGTGCAGCACTTGGTCTGTGCAGGGTGGGGTTATATCCCTTTTGTACAACAGATGTATGACACTTGCTGGGCTCAGATTGACTCATTAAGGATGAGGATGACACATTTTAAAAAAAGAAAAATAACCAAAAGAGAAGTTAGTGAGTTCTTAGGCTTTCATCTTTTTTCAAATGTGCCACTTGACTTTATGTGCGACATTTTCATGTCAGTGCTGTAAAACAGTTCTGTAAAATCCATACGTGTGGGGCTGAGAAAGGAGTATTCTCGGGTTCTACAGCATAGCACTGCTGCAGTGACTGAGACACTTTCTCATTAAATTATTGAAGTTCATGTAACAGCAAGTGAAACCAAGATTGAATTTTGACTTTTGACTGAGTAAAACAACTTTTTTTGCACCACCTTGACTGTAGAACTAGTGAAATCTAAAATAAATGACAATGTCTGATATTATGTGATTTATTTACTGTAAAATGTGTTTTCAAAGATATTGGAAACTGTGATACCTGCACAATATATTCATGCTGGATCACAGATTGTAGATTCATGAGTACTTCCTAAGAAAACACCTCGTGTCCAATTCACACCTATTGTTTTAGGTAGTAGGACTTAAAATACATATTAGAAATAAATTATTCTGTCTTAGAAAGAGCATGGGATGGGTATTACTGCTTTCATCTGGTACCAGACTTCCCACTATATTCAAAAGAATAAGGAAAAAACCCAATTGAAAACTTTCTTCTTTTCCATGGTGGAAAAGAGTACAGTTACCTCACTCAAACACAGAACTGACAGTCTCACTAACCTTAATCTGTCTGGATTTGCTGTTACAATGCTCTATGGCACATATTTCAGATGTTACAAGGCAGAACAGATTATCAAGGGTATGTACACCCTGCCAGCTACAAGGACAGAAGGCACATACACACATAAGAGATAAGGCCATGATGAGTGTAGTAAAAAACATTGCTTTGTGTTTTCCAAATGTCCTTCTTTTCTATCATAAACACATTTTTTCAAGAAATGTAAGAGTCAGATTTTAAATAAATGTGTTTTCAAAAAAAGAGGAGCTGAGCAGAGTCTGTTTATGAGATGTCTGCTTTCACACCACATGCTTTTCCTAGCTAGATATCAAAATACTAGAGCCAAACTTGTCTGCGTACTTCATTGTTTACTTTCTCAGACTAGCACAGGCAAGCAGATGTAAAGTATTTCCAAATGGAAGCAGAGAGGGTACTAAATGACAGTCACTGTTGGCACAGACTTTTGGTGTGTATAATCAGCAAGGTTTCTAGAGCTGCATGATTCTTACAAAGCAGTAACATTACAGTCTGCTTCCCTCTTTCAGCTTCTCACAGCCACTGACCTTCAAGGTTTTTCAAGATCCTCACAAGTGCCAACAAATTAATTAGAACTGCACAGGAATGTGACAGTCTCAGAAAAAAACAAGAGAAGTAGGGCTGAAAGTTCTCTTCCTGTTATTTTAGAGAAAGTGTGTTTTAGACAAAAAAGAAAATCTTTGGTCTTCACGTCCTTCCTAAGAACTTAGTGAATGCTTTTAAGGCACAGATTTCACACTGCTGATATGATTTTGCTTTATAGAAAAATTAAAAAATAGTTGGGTTTATGCAGAGATTATATTAATATTGCTGTGAAAAGAATGAATCACAAGCTCCTCCTCTTAGACCCTTTTGACTGAGTTAAGGATTGTCCAGCTGGCCAGAGAAATTACACATCTCCTGATCCCAGTCCTCCACGGACACCCATATATTAATGTGAAAGATGGTGAAGGAAGATCACAGTAGAAATCACAGCAATCTGATCCAGCCTGACTTCTACTGATAAATTCCTTACCTCTCAGTACACATTAATTTCATAAAGCTTGGGTATCAGGACCAAAAAGAAGAAACTTAAACAACAAAGGAATTAATTACTGCCAAGCAGTAGCAAACAGTAAGACATCTATATTGGAGTTTTTTTGAACGTCTGTAACTGATAGCCTATAAAGAAAAATTAAGGACTGTTAGTACCAGAGAAAGTTATTTTAAAAAGCTCACTATGAGGTAATTTGCCTTTCTATAAAGAAATTATGGAGAACAGTAGAGGTACCTATGTCTAGAAGCCTATGGGAATATACAGACCACTCTATGGATCGAATATACCACTGGGAATATACAGACTTGTGTCTGATCTTACCAAATGTCTTGGTCAAAGTTTCAACTTCATCCTCTGGTTTCAAATATATAAGTTAATTTTCTTATAGCCCCAAGAACATCTCCCAAAAAATCAGTGGAGGCTAGAACTCACAGTACAGATATGACTATGGTTTTTTAAAAAATAGCACAATACACTGGAAGAGTGAAGCCTTCTTTATATATCTTAATGAACTGAGAGGAAAAAGCCCTCTGTTTGTGACCTCTCCATGGCGTGAAGCTGCTGCAGCTCTTGGGGCAAAAGGCCACAGCAATTTTTCAGTGCAAGTAAGGAAGTAATTTCCTCTCCCAGCACTCTGTATGTTCTCATTTCTTCTGCACAAAAACTGTCAAAGCAAGGCTTGCTACAGCTCTGTTCTTCAGAAAGGTCTGACTGCAGAACATCTTTGATCACAGGTCGAAATTTGCAGCCGGCTGTTTGCTCAGTCCCTGCTCTGGAGTTGATGCTCAGATATTGGCTTCTCTTTCGTGGTCTCTCTCTTCCCTCATCCATCAATGAAGATATTGTATTTGTCTGCTACTGGTATTCAGTAATGACAGCACCTACAGCATGTAGTGAACAGCTGAGCAAAATCAGTCGTTTTCAAAGGAAAGTATCCAGGCCTTGCTTGTCACATTTCACACGTGAGCAAACCTAACTCCATGTCCACACAATTGTCCTTGTAAGGACAGAAGGAGATATGCCAGTAGATATACAAAAAACCCAAAGCAGTGGCTTCAGACCTCCTTTTTACTAAGGTGACTTTCTGAATCTAAAATCTTCTGTGACATGCAGTAATGAGTGCTACATACTTTTTTCCTCACTCTTGTCCTCATTTGGCATACATCATATGCCCTGTACACACAAAGTTTTAATGAGCTACAAAACCAACAGTTATAGTTCTAAGACATGACAGTTTCTCATTTTAATGGATAGTTCAGGGATTGTTTCAACCACTGTGAACTTCCTTAATAACACTACTTACCATCAGGTTTCCTCTGATTTAATAATTTTAATTTCCCACAATCTAAAATGTTAGATTCATTTAAATTTGATCTATTCCTTACCTCCCCCCAGGCAGCAGGTGGAGGCTCAACAGGAGGATAATACTTGGGGACATCCCAAGCCACCGCAGCCATGAACCACTTGAAATCTTTACACTTAAGGTGCTTGCGCAGCTCCTTCTGGGCAGAGATGTCACCAGTTGAGAGATGTCTGTACTCAGGCCGTCGCTGGTAAATGTACTCTGCAAACTCATCCATCCACGTCTCAGCCACTCGCTTCAGGTTCTGGGTGGCACACAAAGGGTAAACATTAATTTCTTCATGTTTTGAGTGAATGATATTCGTAACAGGGAAGATTTTAAACAAAACAAAACAAGAAATCAGCATTGCACACTGTTTTTCTGCTTAGCTGGTCGCATTTCTCAGTCTTAAAACCTGGAAAAGTTCCAGTAACCGTACGCTATCTTCATTACAGTGTTGAGTAAACACTACAGAGTATTAAGTACCCTGCTTTCCTGCTGGCTCTGTGAGAGACAGTCTTCTGTCTGTTGAACATCTTATTTTCCTTCTTTCCATTCTTTATGCATATTCCTCATATGGGTTTTTGATTAATGATGGATATTAAAGAGAAATTTCCTTTCAGCTGCTTACATTGGTCCCTGTTTTTTCCCTGTTAGTTCAGATCTGCTAATGTGGAAGAATGGTCCAAATTCTTCTTTCTGATGTATTTCACTTTGCATTTGAAAGGATCTGAATTTCAGTCTGTCATTATACTGCTTAGTCACCAAGAAATTCCTACCTAAATTTTGGGGTCAGGTCTTACAAGTGAATGTTTGGGGGCAAGCAAAGAGGAGTTGATCTGAAGAAAAAGACTTCCTGGGATAGGAGCCACAACAACCTGTGGCTTTCTGCACTCACTTGTCCTGTGAACATATCTAAGACTATTCACATTCCATGAAACCCAGTTCTGGCTGTGTTTCACAAAGTCTATTTTTGTTGGCATTTTATAGGAAACAGAATTACCTGTTTTGCTGCATAAGAATTTATTCAAATTATAATTAATTAAATTAGCTGCCTCAAATTATAAAATAAAACAAATAGCATTGCAAAGAAAAATTCTGGGTAGACTTACGAGATATATTTTATTGTTGTTTACCATGGAGAAGGGGGCATTTTTTTGCTGTATTTTTTGTTCTTAAAATTCCTCCTGCAACTCCATGCACAAAAAATTTATATGCAGATCTTGTAGTGGAGTTTGGGCTTGGTCTAGTCTGTATTGCTATGGCTGCCCAATAACCTTTTATCCCACCAACAAAGCAACATCTCTCTGGATAACATTGAGACACTAGGGTATTCTTGTTGCTTTGTTTGTAAAAACAAGACAATCAAGTTTTATAATATTCTTTTTGTAGAACACTAACTGCAAAATGCTGAGATTCACTCTGTAATAAGCTGGAGGACAACATACATCTGCTTATCATCAACATAAGGTAATGTTTCTTCTCAGAACATTCTCTGCATCTAAGTAAGCTGGATTCATACTCTGCCTTCAAGATTCATTGGAAAATTCTTCTCCTGAATTTTATTAATCCACATAAACTGAATGTCTCTGATCTAATAAGGCTTATCTGAATACAAAGACAGCAAGACACAGAACAAAGAAAGTAGTTTTAGCTGACACTGCAAGATAACTTTCTATGTGCTTTCTCTCTGTGAAGCAAATATGTTAAACCTGCAGGGATAAAGCAAGTAACATTAAAGCAGTGTAGGAATTCACAACACTCATATCCTTATTCAAAAAATGGCTTGTGCCCCACATAAGTTTGGCTTGTGTTGTAATTTCATGAAGACCTAAATAACTTTATCAGAAACTAGAATTCAAGAACAGAAACTGGGTAGGACAAAGAAAACCACAAAAAAAATCAAGAACATCATCTAAATTATAATCTCACCTATCTGGCAGAAAACCTGTAACGCAGAAATTTTCTGACAAGTGAAAATGATATGTGATGAGATTTTGTACATGAGGCAAAAAAAGAATAAATTATTAGAAGCATTAAGAAAAAAGCCAAAATAATGAAAGTATATGTGATTTGTAGCATATCTTTCACTGCAATGCTGCATAACTAATTTGCTACAATGCAAATGCAATTTAGGACTGTTCTATAATATGGTTTTTTGCAATCACTTCATCTACCAGACTATTTTCATATCTAAAAACCATACTATAAAAAGAGCCATACAGTAAAAATACAGTAAAAATAATAAAAAAAATTCTCTTAGGAAAGAAAAATTCAAGTTAAGTCTTGCACCACATCACCAGTATTAAGAGTAGTCTCTGATAGACTTTTTTCTTTAGTTACTTGGCTGCACTAAAAGGACTGCATTCTGCTTTAGATGATTGTTACTGATAAAACATGAGTCCAACAAAAATCTCGATATTACACCTGGTCACTAACTCAAAATTCTTATTCAACAGTCAAGAACTTTTTGTTTTCCAATAACACCTTTATAACTATTTGGGTTTCATGTGTGTTTGTGTGTAAACCCATCTAACACTGTATTAAAAAAAAAGTCAGTTCTTCCCACTATTCCCCAAGTATCAGGCAGGACACTTTGGACAAATCTATTAAAAACTTTGCTTCCCTGCTCTTCCAAGACCACTTTTTCCATCATATGCTAAAGATCACCTGTAATGAACTTGTATATTATCCTTACTATGTTTATTCATTGATATTAGAAGCCAAACCCTTATGAGGCAGCTCTTTGAATTTCAATAAGTTTGTTTTAAAAATGCAAACTCCTGATTTGCTAGCTCTAAATCTCCAGGCTACTTATGATCATGACCAAAAGGAACACTGTGTTCTGGAGTGGTGAGAAGCTGTTTCTGAGGCAAGCACTCAGCATCTAAACAATTTAGTTTTAAAGAGGTTTGTTGATCTCAGTTAGCCTGGGTTAGCATTTCTTATCCTTATTACCACTATGCAAGCTCAGAAATCACCATACTTCCTTTTACCAGAAATGTGTCCAGACTAGTAGAACTCCCCATACTTGAATTGAATGCAGTCAGGAAGAGCTGCTGTACTGAAAGCTGGTTTGGTGCAACATTGCACAGGAAAGGGAAACATCATTTACATTCTTATTTAGAATGCGCTAACCCAGCATGTTCCTGGAGCAAAAACATGGGCTGTCCAAGGTGACATGGGTGAACTAGTAAGCTGAAAATCCTCATTCTGTGGCTGTCTAACAGCATGATGAATTGCAGAGAACCTCTTAGGATCGTAACTCTTCTCTGCAAATTATGGCAGGGAGCTGGAGCACAACCAAAATGAGAGCCCTCATATCTGAGCACTTTAGGCCTACCAATCAAATGACTTACTGCAAGGTAAGGATGTGATTTTGAGTCCAAGTCTTCCAGAGCTGCCATTCCCATAATCTGGGTGGATGTTTGACATAATGGATATAGGAAAGACAATTGTCACTTCCTCCTTGCTTGACCCTTAGGTGAGGCTAGATACAATCTGAGCATGTCATATAAGCCCCATGAGTGGGAATGGTCTTGAATAGCTACCCGATCTTGACAGAGTCTAGCTGTAAACCAGGCTTTAAGCAATTTGACTTTGATATGATTTTACTCTGTGTACACTGCCACAGAACTTGCATGTCAAAGAACTTTAAGAGCCTACTAGATTAGGTTGTGTTTTGTGAACGTCTTACAGCATCATTTAAACACTCATTTAATTTTCATCATAATGAGACAGTTAAATTTCAGTGGAACTAATCTTCAAATAATTTAGAGTCAACAGGAATTAGATTTGAATCTTCTTGATTTCTATCTCCTGTTACTATTTATGTAATCTTCTACAGAAAACTCCTTTAAATGCCTGTTTCTCAAATGGCATCAAATATCACTATAGGAAGAACCAGTTTTGGTATATCTTTGTGGTAGATCGCTCTTGCTTGGATTCAATCTGAAAATCTCATGTAAATGCATGTGGAAAGGAAAAAATGAAAAATAGAATTATAGAATCATTTAGATTCAAACTGACCTCAAAGATCATTGAGTTCAGCTGTTAACCCAGCACTGCCAAGTCCACCACTAAACCATGTCCCTAAGTGCCACATCTACATGTCTTTTAAATACCTCCAGGGACGGTGCCTCAACCACTTCCCCGGGCAGCCTGTTCCAATGCTTGACAACATGTTTCTACAGCTGAAAATGGCGGAGCTTAGCTTGGTTGACAAATTCATTGCAAGGCTACAGATGTCCAGATTGGTTATTCTTCATAGAAAAAAAAAAGGAAAAAAAAATTAAATAAAAACAATTAAATGAAGATCAAGTAATTATTAATTATTTACATGAATTGACACACAAAATAAAGAAGTCATAAGGATTCAAAGTGGACATCTGAGGAGTTTCTCAGGACCTATCCAAGAAGAGCAATGACAATTTGTTCTCTCTTTTGTCATTTTCAGTGAAAAGTTTCTGTATGAGTCAGTCCCAGTGGTATTTTCAGTAGATGCATATTTCTATATGTTAGGTTGTAGCAGCAGTCACAAAAAACCCTGTGAGATGAATACAACAGTGACAGCAACCACACTGAATCATCAGCTGTCATCAGTTGCTCATTTATGCATTCTTGATGTAATTTTAATCACTGTTACAATTTTACTCTCTGGTAAATTCTTTACCACTAGGCTTACATTTAGACAAGTTTTTTTTAAGTTTATATGAAGTCACTGATTTTACTTTGTAGTTTTACCCAATAATAGTCTACAAGACATTAAGTTACAATGTCACTGACACATGGATGTCATGGTTTAACCTCAGCTGACAAGTAAGCACCACACAGCCACATACTCAGTCCTCCTTAAGGGGGTGGGAGAGAGAATCCACAGAATGGAAGTGAGAGAACTCAAGAGTTGAGATAAATAGAATTTAACAGGGAAAGTAAAAACTGTGCACACAAACAAAGCAATTCAACACTTCCCATGGGCAGGCAGGTGTTCAGCCATCTCCAGGAAAGGAGGGCTCCATCACGCCTAATGGTGACTTGAGAGGACAAACACCATCACTCTAAATGCCATCTCTTCCTCCTTCTTCCTCAGATTTATATACTGAGCCTGATATATGGTCTGGAATATCCCTGTGGTCAGTTGGGATCAGCTGTTCTGGCTGTGTCTCTTGCCAGCTCCTCCCCCTGATTGCTGGGGGATGGTGTGAGGAGCAGAAAAGGCCTTGACCTAGTGCAAGCCCTGCTCAGCAATAAGGAAAACATCTCTACACTGATAAGAGTTTCCAGCACTAATCCAAAACACAGCCCCATACTAACTATTCTCAAGAAAATTATCTCGATCCCGGCCAAAGCCAGCACAGCAGACTTCAGTAAAAGAGTTTAAATCAACTTGACTGGAGAGAGACAAATGAGGACTTCTGCACTTGAAAAAAGAAAATTTTTCACGGGCCATTTTGTTCAGTGAGTAAAGCAGATACATCTCTGTGATTGAGTGACTGTCCTTTTTTTAAGTGTGTAAGATCACCTGTCATTTTCAAGAGACGTGATATTACTCAGTGAGAAGAACGCAGACACTGGCCATGAGAATGGAACAGCAGGGTGAGACAGAGACATGTCAAAGCATGGGTCTATAAATATTAGCTTCAAGCAAAGTTTAACTGGATTAGTCCCTTATATGAGAGGGGCAGTTCCTCATTTTGTCACCGTGGCTGGTGTGCTG
The DNA here is from genome assembly GCF_971803275.1 of Cyanistes caeruleus. Classification (NCBI taxonomy): domain Eukaryota; kingdom Metazoa; phylum Chordata; class Aves; order Passeriformes; family Paridae; genus Cyanistes; species Cyanistes caeruleus. Next base: position 36,387,528 of record NC_141705.1, read on the forward strand.
GCTTGAGATGACAGCACTCCTAAGAGAGCTCCTGAGCTATACTGCAAGTCAGCACACCTCCATTCTCTAGATGCATCTTTTCAAATTAACATTTTGGATGCAGCAGTTGGACCAATACAACAATTTAATTCCTGTTCTTAGTTTCTCCAGATGTTCTAAAGATTTTTATCAAGTGTCACTAAAGGAGCACAATGGTTCTATTTGTTTCATTTCACCTGCATAACCTGTTTTTTCTTCTTTTGTGTCTATCTCACTGAATGAAACTGGCCCTGATCTCAATCAATAGACTTTACTTTTGCCAATATTAAACTACTGTTGGAACATTTGAAACCTGTAATGAGATCCTATTGTCCTGCATTTAATTGGAACATTTTCCAGGAAGCTAGATGTTACCAGTTGGTATTTGTCACATAAGCCAGGACATCAAAATCACTTTCAATTACACCAATCAAATATGAATCTCCACAGCATGTCTGAGGCCCAACTGTATTTTGGTTGTGAAATGCAAGAGGGAATATTACTGTTTACTTGCCAAGAATAACACAACAATCTTGGCAACAACTGACATATTTATCTCTTCTCACTAGTAAAATTCTAGTGGGATTATTTTTACCTCACCTCTATCATTTTACTAATTTAAATTTTTTTATTTTTATTTTGTGAAGCACGGTATTGTTGCTACTTCAAAATGAGTGTCCTGTTTACTTCTAAAAGCAGCTGCATTTAATTTGGCTGGAAATAATATAATACACAGTTTGTTTTGTACAAAATGTATTTAAAAAGTGCATTGGGATCTACTCAGTCAAGACAACTCTATGGTCCTCTGGAATATGGGTAGCATAATGTTACAATGAATCAGCACAGAGAAAAGAACAAAGTATGACTGGAGAAGCTCATCCAATAAGTATGGATTAATATGCCAGAAGCAGCAGGGTACAAAACTCCAGAGCGCTCACGAGGAGAAAAACAATACCCTCAATTTTGTGCAAAGGCCCTTCCATCAGTGTCAGAACACATTTACAATTTCTGTGTATTTCTACAGCAGAAAAACAATAAAACATTTCCTGGACAATAACCACAGTCTAGTGATGTTCAGGTTTCAATACTTTACCCTGCCCACATCAGTTAATCCTCAATGGAGGGTTTCATACCTTTCCCCTTCTTCCCTAACTCCCTTTTAATTTACACAGTGCTACTGTTTGTCAATATTTCCCCTTCTTGGGTATCTTATTTTGGTTCTTTACACATAACTAGGTCTAAAACTTAACTAGGTTTCATATCAGAAATATTTATGTAAAAAACCCCAAGAACGAGCAAAACCCAACCAAACAAAGAGATGTCTGCAGGCATAAAAGAAATGCATCTGCATGGAAGACAGCATTCTAACTAGGTGACAAAGCTGGTGTGGTATATAAATAAATCTACGAGTTAGCACAGCTGGCAGAGAGGCAAGAGCCTATTTATTTTCAGCCAGTTGTCTGCAAATACCTAGAATTGAAATTCTACAGACGTCATCTGAAAACAAAAAGGATTTCATTCTCTCTATAAAAGTCTGCATCTCCACCAGGTACACAAAAATAATAATTTAAGATCCATGCATTGGATCTTGCTCACATGAGGCCAACCTACAAAATTTGGGGGCAGAGATGTTTCTAGTCATAGTGAGGATGCTGCCTGCCCCAGCTCTGTGGCTGTGAGGAAGCCGTGGAACACAGAATGACACTACAGGAACATCTCCACAGATTTGCTGGCTGCTGCCATGCTTGCATACAGACTATAGCCTATCCCTGCAGCTGAGCCGGGAAGAATTCCAGGGTTTGACTCCTAACAGATTTATTTAGCCTTGTAACTTCAGTTCCAGTGCTAGCCTGTGGAGTAAATCCTGACAAGTGGCTACCACCACTTTGATGTAGTTATTGTCCAAGAATATCTAGTTCTCCATCTTCTTTGTGATTTTTTTGGACAGCTAAGCTGTCTATCAATTGCAGTCATTAATGTAAAGCAAAACTTCTATTCAGATTGGAGCAAACATAAAAAAAAAACAAACAAAAAACCAAAAATTAATTTGCCTTTTTTTTAAGATTAGAAGATCAAGGAATCACAAAATGGGTAATACTGGCAGGGACCGCGGTGGGTCATCTGGTCCAGTCTCCCTGCTCATCCCAGAGCACATGGCACAGGGTTGTCTCCAGATGGGTCTTGAACATGTCCAGTGGGGGAGACTCCACAACCTCCCTGGACAATCTGTTCTGTTGCTCATTCAAACAGTAAAGAAGTTCTTCCTCAAATTCTTTACAAGAAGGTGGGACTTCCTGTGCATCAGCTTCTGCCCATTGCCTCTTGTCCTATTGCTTGGCACCACTGAGCAGAGCCTGGCTCCATCCTCTTGGTACCCTCCCTTCAGATACTGACAGACATTGATGAGGTCCCCTCTCAGTTGTCCCTTCTCAAGGCTGAATAGACTCAGCTCCCTCAGCCTTTCCTTGCAAGAGAGATGCTCCAGTTCATTCATCATCTCTATTGCTATCTCCAGAAGCTCCATGTCTCTCTAGTTCTAAGGAGCCCAGAACTGGACACACTGCACTCTATGTGAGGACTCGCCAGGACTGAGTAGAGGGGCAGGATCACCTCCCTTGACTTGCTGGAATGCTCTTCCTAATGCACCCCAGGTCACCATTGGCCTCTTGACCACAAGTCACATTCTGACTTACGGACAGCTTGGTGTCAACCAGAACCCCCAGGTCCTTCTCCACAGAGCTGCTTTCCAGCAGATCAGCCCCAGCCTGTCTGGTGCCTGTGGTTATTCCCTCCATAGGTACAGGACACTTTGCAGTTGCCTTTGCTGAACTTCAGCTGGTTCCTCTCTGCCCACCTCTCCAACCTGCCAAGGTCCCTCTGAAGGGCTGCAGAGCCCTCTGGGCTATCGACCACTCCTCCCAGCTTTGTGTCATCAGTGAACCTGCTGAGGAGACACTCAAGTGCCTCTTCATTCTAGTAATTTTGAATGAATGAATAGCTTAAATAATACTGGGCCCAGTGACAGGTATCCAACTAGACCCTGTGCTACTGATTACAGCCCTCTGGGATCTGCCATGCTTTCTCCAAGAGTCAGCCCTCTATCCAACTCACTGTCCATCCATCTAACCAATTCTCCTTGAGTTTGCCTATGAGGATATTGTGTGAGACCGTGCCAAAAGCCTTATCAAAGTCAAGCATAATAATTTAAATATTTTCTTTGGTAAGTACTATGTTTGAGATCTTAGTTTAATTAATTTTAATGATGAATTTATAAATCTCTTAATGAAAATATTACAGTGGAACATAACTGTATTGTGTAATAATCATAGTTCTCATATATTATAGCAGTGCTGTTCTAAGAAGGTGATTCTTGCTTGATTCCTAAATAATGTGCCTATTCTAAGCTGATGTTGCACCTGCTTACTGTGGCTGGTTGCTGAAACATGACTGACTTTTGGCTACGGTTTTTATGCTACATAGGTGATGACAAAAGTGTCAGCAGTGCTCCCTGAACAGAATGCCACATCTATCCATTCACATCCTGGTCATGAGAAAATGTAGCCATCACCTAACTGATTGTCCTGATTCTTTAATCTGCCTGGAAAAAGAATAAATATAAAACATATAAATATATGTTTATACAAATTTTATATAAATTTTAAATTTTAGGTAAATATAAAACATTCATGGACTACTTTAAGAAACTCCAAAATATTCTTTGCAGATGGAAAAAAATAAACCCAAACAGTCATTATATTAAAGGAAACTGAAAAAATTGCATATGTGGCAAGAGCACCAAATGATATAGTTTAAACAATTTTCTTTGAGGATCCCTTTTAAAGCCAGAGAAAAAGGCTGAGACAATGGTTCAGGTGGGAATCTGAGCCCACCTTTACCAGCTAAAATTCTGAACCCAAATTTGTGCAAGTTCCAATTCAGAGAGTAATGTAATGAGAGAAATGTCATTGTGCTTGTGCCTGATGTGCCAGAGGATCACCGTACTGTGGGATCCCATGTCCTGGCAGGCAGGGAGGAATTCAACTTAAACTTAGGATTCACCACCCTGCTGGGTTAGCATCCAATTAGAATTTCAGTGGGATTGCCCTTCCCTTCAAAAAGGCCTGATGGGATAATGTTCGATAGTTAATCCTAAAATGCTGTGTAAAATACCTGCAAAATGAAGAAATTCTGTAGATATATTTTGAAACTTAGTTCATCTGCATATCCTATGGAACAGTGAGATTTTATTGATATATTTCTTACAGCTTTTTTTTTTTTACATAAAACCACAAATAGAAAATTAAAGAAAGAAAATAATAAATTGAGATACACCTAGAAGAAAATGCTAAGAATATTCTGAAGTCTAATTTCATAGGTAACTGGCTAAAAGTAAATGGCTTAGCTAGAATTGTTAAAAGGGAAGCAACAATCAGAAATACAAAAAGCAACTAAAATAATCCAGTAAAACAATTCAGCAGTTTTTAAGATCTGAGGGTTTTCTTTCTAAACACGCCTTACCTAAAACAAACAGGCAAAATTAGTTATTATTTACTGCAGTTTTGTGCAGAGATTGACAGGTTTGGAATGACTGAATTATGTGTTGGAAATATGAATTATGTGTTGCTTCCAGGTTATAAAGTGGAATCAGTGTTGACGTCTGCATGCCTATTAATATTTCTTTATGTGCAATTGCCTGTAAATTTTACACTGACTGCTTTCAGCAAGCAGCAATATCTTAAGACATCTTCAGACAAAATATATTCAGTCTTTTTATCTACAGTTGATTGTCAGAACTTGTTTATAAATCTATCATGCATGTTTATGGCTTCCTTTAATTTTGCTCTGCATCACCAAGCAATATTACTGACTGTCTTATTTGTGTATGCTTTTCAATTAATGTGGGATGTGGCAGCAACCAATATGCATAAACTTTCCAGATCTTGAGTGATAGATAAGACAGAAAATTGATGTCATAATCCATTCTATTGTGTGTGGTACAATAATGATTATTTAGTGATGGGGAGGTGCAACAAAGTTTTTAATAGGTTTCTGATTTATTAAGGCATACGTGATTTTCAGAGCCGGTTGCAGCTCTCTAAACAGATATTGAGGTTGGTCAAGTGCTGCATTGCTGGCCAAAACTGTGTGTTAAAACTCACTGCTAAAAGATAAAGAGAGGTGAAATCCCAGGAGAAAGTAAAATGCTCACTTTAAAGATTATGTTTTAAGGATAAACATAAGCTGAAACAGCTTGTAAGGAAACCCATGGCATGATTTGGGCTATGTCTGAATTTGTCTGGAAGCTCTGTTCTCTTCCCAATTCCAGTCGCCATTTCCCTTGTGCTGGTGCTGGGGAATAGAACGGGAAAATTTGTCAACCTTTTATGCAGTATCTGCACAAGGGAAAATTCCCCCTTGATTAACGAAGGCCTCTTGTAATCATTTATAGAATTGGAGCTGGGCTTTCTAGAGCTCTTTCCTTTGTGAACTGCATCTCTGGCACGCTCCTTTAAACAGCAGAAAGTGGAAAAGGATTAGTAAAAATCTTCGTAGAAACTACTTAGTAATGAAAAGTACTTCTTTTGGCAGTAGGGATAATATTTCCAGATATTCTTGAGAGTGTAATTCATTATATATTTGAACTGGAAGGAAGTTTTAGATAAAAAACTCATAAAGTATAGATTATAATCTTTGGATAATATAACATTTGGAGGATAAAGCAAAGACAGTTGAAATATCCAGGCCACTCCTGTGAACAGTTGCCTAATATTATCTTGGCTAACAGTTCCATTTGGGGCTGTCACACTGAAGATTAATCTGTCCTGGATTGTCTTTTTCTGGCAAGGATGAGTAAAAGAGAATATTTTCAGATTTAAAATTACACAGAATATGATGGGTCATGGACAAAATTCTCTTCCTTGGCTAGTTATTGAAATAGCCCAAACCACCAAAACATATAGATGCTATTGTGGTCTCGTTAGCCTTGATGCAATGCAAAGAATACTGTACTGGAAAGAAGCTGTGAATCTGAGAATTCATAACTGTGTGTCACAAATTTACCTAAGCATCATGTTTTGGACTGTCACAACACAGAAAAAACGGTCCACTTTTTGAATGGAATGATAAAATCCATCTTTTCCCACAAGTTACAGGGATCAGTCTGTGCGTGGGCAGAGATATCAGTTTTATAACTGGAAATGCTTTTCAGTAATATTTCATGAGTGATTAATTGACATCGAGCTAAAATAAATAGTACAGGGAGGCTGCAGGCCTCCTGGTGTCTACCTGATGGTTGTAGGCATTCACACTGCCACCATAAAAGTCAGTTAAATGCTGAACTGTGCAAGATGCCAGTAGTACAAACAGAAACTACTGTATTTCGCTCCTACAGGTAGTGCACGAGACAGCATATTCTCTAATGAGATACTATGTGCTGTAACAGAAGGAAACAGAGACTGAGATTTGAATTTCTTATTTCCAGTTGTGTATGATTTTTTTGCAGGGAATATCATAAATGAAGCAGTTTCATTCAGGCAGTCCAAAAATCTGGATGGGGCAACTCTGAGAGGACACAGAGCTATGCTTGGGGAAGATATTAATCTGACAATTTAGTCAATATAGGTTTTTCTCCCACCACTAATCCCATTACTGAATTATGTGTCACAGTGTCTACACTGATGCCCTTTTAAGGCAAATTCTTCTTTCTGTCTAGCCAGCTGTCAGGCAGCACAGGCAGCCTTTTTTTTCTGCTGCAGTCAGTACAGCAAGCCTGGTCCTGTGGTGCTGAAACCAAGGGTATCTCTCCCTTAAAGCAATAAATTAATTCTTTTATTCATACCACATTTTCATTATTAAGAAAAAACTATGATTCATAAAATATTACCCTTTGGCAATAGGCAGACTTTAATATTAATGCCATTTTATTAAAAAGAAATAATCCTCTAAACCAGAAAAGATTAAACTCAAGCATGAATAAATACTAGTATCTTCCTGGAAGCTACATCTGTGCCCTTCATCTCCGTTCTTTTGACATCCTGTGAACATCTCCAGAAAGTTACAGAACATTCTCTCTTGAGTGAAAAGCCCCTCATGGATATGAATGTTCAGTAGTCTTTGAGAAATGTCTAGAGGTCTTGCAATTTCTCACTCTCACAGCTCCAAGCTGGCTGTATTTCACAACCAGATTTTACACAATAATCAGACAGTTGCTCAAATAATTGTTACTTAGTCCTTTTGCCTCAGAAAACATCCCTTCCGTGAGATTCTGCCTGTTCTGCTGACTGATAAGAAAATGTGCATTCAAATTGGTCCTGCATATAAAAACTATGACTGACAACACTGTGCAATTTGAGAACCACAAGCCTTAGGTTATTCCTAGGTTCTTTTGAATCAGAATGAAACGTGCTTCTGTGCCGAGACGTCCAGCCCTGTAATTTTAAGCTTCCATTTTATTCTTGGCAATCTTATCTCTGAAAGGCAGAATAACTGCAGTAATTGCACATCTCATTTCAGAAAAATAAAGAAACATTCATTTTCCATTTTAATAGTTTACTGGAAACTGGTTCACAAGGAATGAAGAGACTGATAATGAATGAAAATGAAAAACATTAAGACCCAATTACTCACCCGTGCCAGGCTGGTTCCAGAAGGGACTTTATACGGGACATATTTTCTGTAGATATGCCCAACTCGAGAGCATGGAACATCATACATGCCACCTCCACACATCCACACCTGGAAAGCAGACAGAAAGCAAATGAAAGAATGATTACTGTAAACAAATGAGGCAAAGAAAGCAGTTTAACTAATGGATATGTGAAAATAACGTATCATTCTGTGCTGACCCCTCCTACAGTCATGGTGGCCCTCTTGGCATGCTGCTAACTGGGATATAGTAATGTGGCAGACTCTCCCATCCAAAATCTCACTGTGCAAAAGCAGAGTATGTTCAAAAGAGAATGATAAAATACATAGAAATAGAAATAGAAATAGAATAGTTTGGGTTGGAAGGGAGTTTAAGTTCAGCTGCTTTCATTGTGCTTGGCTGTTTGTGTTAAAGTGGGTATATCTGCCTGGTCCTGGAATTCAGCCCCTGACTGACTGTGCTATTCATACTGTGAATGGAGAAAATAGGGGTTAGAGTGAAGGATTGAATTACAAAGTGATTTAGGTAGCTGCTTCTTATGGATCATTTTTGTGTCAGCGCTTACAGTCCCTTAGCAGTTAGCCATGGCATCCAACTGAGACCAGATAATGAAATGTTTGAGGATCTAACCTCATTACAGAGCAAACTTAAATACACTAATGTAAATGTCTAAGGAAAGCTTGAAACCAGTGAAAGTGAGGCTTTCACTGATGTGCAATCAGGTGGAGTTGAGAGCTACTCAGGAAGCTGCTGCTCACTAGCTCCCATCACAGAATTGACTAAGGTGTAGGAGCTCTGGGTAGGTGCCTCTGGACATGTCATCTGCTCTCCTAGTAAGCACAGTCCTTCCCAGGGAGGAAATTTACTGCATTGGGAATAGTGACCCAAATGAAAGATCTGTCTCCATGCCAAAAGAGCTTATTACCACCCAGAGCAATCTTGCAGGTAGTCATGCCATGAGGACATGAGGATCATTTTCTTTTAAAATAAACACTTCATAAAATCTGCTTCTTAATTAAGCCTTTAAATCCTCACCTGTTTCATCTGACAGCAGGAAATTCACTGGAAAATGTGCATAAACATAGTAAAATACCATAAAAACAAGAGAGTTAAAATAATGTTATTCACTTTTCTAAAAATATTTCCTTTGTATGTTACACCATTTGTACTTCTTTCAAGTGGGAATGTCCTGTCTGTGGCTGTCTTCAAACAACCCAGCACACCAATGAAAGCACAGACCTATGTTTACTATTTGTTCTTGCTTTTTAAATGGAGGTGTCATTTCAAAGCCTAGACAAATTATTAGCATGATTAATCAAAGCTTCTTAGCCTTTGAAGAATGGACAGCGTAGCAGTGTGACTCAAAGGTCAGTCCCAGGACAAATTTAAAAGACAAGAAAGAAGAAATTATATATATATATATAAAATATATATAGTCCAGCATTACTTTAACTGAGGCAATGAGAGCTGCAGTAGATGTATATTGCATTTCCTCTAAAGCAGTAGGGTAACAGTTTTAAAAAAAAGAAACCCCAGTCAGATATGCTGAGGCAATAACAAGCAGGAGGACATAACACTGTGTTAGGCTTATATTTGATAGATATAAAACCTGTAAATGCTTTGCTGCACCTGAGGTATGCAGTGCAGGGTAATTGAAATGAATCTTGGGCTGCCTTGAAGGACACTTAGCAGCTGTTCCTGTTTATCTTTTGGCTTCAGAATGGTATTAAAAGCATTTTTTATATTTTCCTGAGAAGATCAATTCTGGCAACTTTGTCTTTAAAATGTGCATTTTTATGTCACATGCACTAAATACAAGAAATTGGAGAATGACTTCTGCATTAAGTATTACAGACCTCCAGAATGCCATGAAAGAAATTTAGGTGGTGTGGGACATTTGGCAAAATTATATCAGAAGCAATGAAACTCTCAGGATCGTTAATGTCTCCTTCTTAAAAAAGCAATGAATCTGGTCTGCAGCTGAGGTATAAAAAACAAAGATGAAACCAAATAACACAATTCCAGCTTGGAAAGATCAAAAGAGTAGTTTATGTGTCAACTAGAGACTATCTCACAATTTATCTTTATATGGCTCCTTCCAACAGAAGGTTGCAAAACACTTTATAGGGATGGTTGAAAGCAAAAAGCAGGCATTAACACAAGCTGTAAAAGAAATTAAGCTGTTGTTATGTGGCTTTGTTCCTGACTGGAGTTTAGATGCCACAGATGTATTTTTTGGCTCTGCTCTACAGCTCCTGTGGGTTTTTGGGTGAATCACTCTCTTTTCACATTACTTCTTTGTCTTTAAAATTGAATTTTGCCTTCTCTTATGGTTCCCCCACCTTATCTCTCTGGTTTATGAGTAATCCAGCCTGGAAACTACCTGGAAAATGTAAATACTGTGCATGCAAGACTGAGATTCCAATCCATATGCTACACTGCAGTCATAATTACTGTAGTAAGAGACTAATGATTTTTGAGCAGTGGAGGATGTGTCACTGGGAAAAATGAACATAAATATATAGCAAATTATGCAAAGGATTTAGAGGGTACTGAATGGACTTTGGATTAGGTTTCAAAACAAATTGAGAAATATACTGCTGCTGAGTGTCTGTAACAAGAGAGAAAACAGTGAGAGACATTGAAATGAAAGGGAAATACAAACAGTAAACTGGTGGAAGAGGAATATAAAGCATTTCATGCAAAGACGACAACTTGGTGCTCTTCATACTGTGCAAGAGGGATGGACTACAAATAGGAGAACTGCATTACAACAGTGGGGCTGAAAAAGCTGTAGAAAATAAGAATATAAAAATTTTATGAGATTTTTTCAGTCACTCTTCTTGAAACATAAGCCAAAAGAACAGATTTGGCAGTTGTAGAAAAGGAGAAAGAACGGTATTTTCCTGTGAACTTTTACATGCAGTGAGAATGTTCTTCTAAATGAAAAAAAAATTGAAAAATAGGATTACTGACTGCAAATTTTCAGTCAATGGGTTTGCAAATTGCAAAATCATTTACTGGAAGTGCAGTGGGATTTCCTGTCAGGAAATATTAAAACTGTACTATGTAAACTGGGAATTGAAGACTGTGGGTATTTCAACAATACTCACCAGCACCTCTAAAATTCTGAGAAAACTGGCAATATTCCACATTTTTAGTTCTTCATATAGATTACAACTGCACTGACAAGTGGTAATGCTCCTCTACTGCCTATCTCCTGCCAAGATTGACAGCTGTGGAGGGAATTAATGATGATTATGATGATAATGATGATAAAGAAAGGGATTAAGAGACTTGGAGGTGTGTTTTGGAAAACAGGGATAAAGAGAATATGGAAGATGTATTGGTATGGATAAGGATAACACAAGTATAGATACAGATGACTACCTTCAGGAGGCTAAGGAATCACCATTAGCATTTTTGTTAAGGTATGATTTCCAATGCCTAAGGAATGTCTAGTGTAACAGATTGCATTGGGTTTGCATGGCCAGGTTTTGGTAGCAGGGGGGCTACAGAGGTGGCTTCTGTGAGAAGCTGCCAGAAGCTTCCCTCAAGTTCAACAGGGTCAATGGCAGCTCCAGGATGGACATGCCCCTGTCCAAGGCCATCAGTGATGGTGGTAGCGCCTCTGGGATAACAGATTTAAGGAGAGGGAAAAGCTACTGTGCAACTTGAGCCAGACAGAGGAGTAACAGTATGTGAGAGCACCAGCTCTGCAGACATCAAGGTCAGGGAAGGAGGAGGAGGTTCCCCAGGTGCTGGAGCAGAGATTCCCTTCCAGCCTATGGTAAAAAACATGGTGAGGTAGTTGTGCCTTTGCAGCCCATGAAAGGTTCATGGTAGAGCAGAGATCAGAGATCCACTTCCTGCCCTTGGAGGACCTCATGCTGGAGCAGGTGAAGAGTGTGAGGAGTCCTCTCCCTGGGGAAGAAGGAGCAGCAGAGACAACATATGATGAACTGACCATAGCCCTCATTTCCCTGAGAGTGAGGAGGAGGAAAAAATAGAGAGTAAAGTTGACCTTAAGAAGAAAGGAGGTGTGGGGGGAAGGTGTTTTAAAACTTGGGTTTGTTTCTCATTGCCCTACTCTGATTTGATTGATAATAAAATATTTTTTGCCAGTTTTCCCATGATGGTAACTGGTGAGTGATGTCTTCCCTCTCCATATCCTGAGCCACGAACCTTTTGTTTCCTTTTTGTTTTTTTTCCTATACTCACATAAGGAGGGGGTGTTAGAACAGCTTTGCTGGGTATCTGGCATGCAGCCAAGGTGAACCACAAGGGTCTTCAGGAAACACAGGACATTAGTATCTTTTGCCAGTCTGTGCTGTGGTGATTACTACATAAACTGTACCTGTCTAACCAATTTAAATTTAGGATTTCCCAAATAGTTGCTTTCCTTGTTATTGTGAAGACACTATTAATCAGGTGAGTTCCAGTGCTTTGCCAGCTTTCAGAAGTCTAGCACACACCAAAGAGAACTGTCAGCAAGAAGTCAAGCACCTTTTTTATTTAAAAAAATTGATCTTGATGCTGCCAAAAAATAAAATCCCGAACACTTCCTTACATAAAAATTAATCTAAGCAACTACTTAATGGAGAGGTCATATTTTGAGACAGTCTGTGGATGCATCACCATCACCAGAGTACTCCAAATAATTATTTGCCAAGCAAATCAATGTAAGATGTGGCATCAACACAGGGCAGCTGTCTGACAGCACTTCCACAGGCCATAGATGTGGGTGCTCTAAGAAAGAGTAAATTGTCATCTCTAGATTCACTCAAGTGAAGCCAAGGAAGATGAGGTGGTCTAGTCATCTGGCTTTTTCACTGACTTTGGGTCAGCTTGCAAGTCCACCATCTAAGTTGGTGGACTTTACTAAGTTTTGTCAACAGATCTGGTAAATTGGACTGTCTGGCTAACTTGTCCTTATTTAAGTAAGTTTTAAGTTGATTGAATCTATAGCTACAGTAGAATCTGCTGAAGCCGAAACCTTTCCCAAGCTGATAGTGGTGATTCCGACATAATAAACCCCACTCTTTCTGTTTATCTCTTCCACCTCTCTAATTATTCTTCTATTTTTTGTTATTCCAAACCAAACAGCAATCTTCCTCTTAAAACTTATCTTACATGTTCTAAATTCTTCCAACAGGAATTTACTCTTATTTGACAGTAATTTTTAAATATTATATTTTTCTTCTTTTAACACTAGTAAGAAAGGACAAGGACCCTAAGGTCATTATATACTGAGATAGATCCAGAGATATGACTGAAATGAGACCCAGTGTGACACAGCTGCCTCCAAAGAAAACACAACAACAACAAAAAACAACAAACTCTCACTTGAACAAAACAAAACACACTGGGACAATGTGGTGTTTCAATTTCCAGTTGTGTTATCATGGTTTCTATACAAAGTCTAGAGAAAACAACAAGCATATTCTTTGCAAAGATGAATAACGGGAATATTTGAAATAGGATAATAAAATAATGGGTCACCTGTCAGAGACCATTGTGACAGCTACAAGCAGCTACTTATATTTGCCTCTGAAAAAATCTAAATGGACAGAAGATAAATCAATATATTCTAAACATATGGTCTAGCTATTGGGTTTCCCCTGCCTTCCTGTTTTATTTTGCTGAGGTATAGAAATGATTTGAAGAAACACGAGAGTAAGCCAGTTAATGCAAAACATTTTGCAGTTCTTGGAACTCCTGTAAAGACAGCTTGTAACACTGTACATTTCATTCAACAGAATGGACTCAGCACTGTTTTAATTGCAGCTGAAACTCAGATTCAGCAAGATATCTGATATTAGTCATGGCTGACATGCTAAATTTATTTAAAGAGCTTTACACTGACAGAGTTTGGAAGTAGACTGGAAAGATCCTGGAGCTAAATTTGAATTGCAATTTCAGTTCCAAGCTTTATCCAAATATATTTGACTCAAATCATCTGTGTCATGAAACTTGTATCAAGTCCTTGAAAAACTCTGCACGTAGAGACCATGAGGTAAAATTTTTATGTCCTTGGGTATACTGGAAAATAAACTCAGTTTTCAAAATTAGACATGTTAGTCCTCAGCAAAATAATACAAATGCCTGTTTTACATGCAGAAAGAAACAAGACTTTCAGCTCTACATGTAAATGCCAGCTGATTTCGATACACATGTCCACATACAGGATATGAGGGTATAATATAACATGGCTGGTTGTACATAACCTGAACACTTGGAAACTCCCTGTATGTCATTACAATAATTTACATGAGATTTTAAAAGATCTCGTCTGGACCAGTGAGCCTGCAGACAACAGCTCATGGCAGCTGAGCTGCTCCAGTGATCCACTGCTACTGAAAGGAGTCTTTCTTCCTATGACTTTCTCTATTTCCACCCATTTTCTTGAGCTGACTCCAGGGGACCCTGTTCCCAGAGATGATTAAACTTGTTGATCTGGACAGAAAAATTATTCCATTTTCTTTTTTGCTGGATTAATTGTCTGTTGGCTTGTTGAACTGAGTTCAACACTTGGTCACAAACACAGCATCTGAGCGAAGGTAAGTGGAGAAGACTTGATAAAAGGAAAAAAAGTAGAATTTCATTCTTTGACACTGGTAGGCTACCACATTTTCAGAGGGAGCTGCACTCTGTGATTTTTGTATGGCTTCTGGAGCAATTGCTTATGGCACTGTGGAAATTCCTAATGAAAAGAAGTATTGTATTAAATTAATTTTAGTTAAAAGACAGAAGCCTGGGTGAATGAAAGTATCGTGATAACACCAGCAAGGAAGTATTCTGTAAAGTGGCTTGATGACTTACCTTAAAGGAGATTTCATACTGTTCTCCTCCCCATATTTCTAATCCTGGATCATAGCCTCCCAGCTCCCAAAACCATTTCCGGTTAACGGCAAATAGACCTCCAGCCATTACAGGAGACCTGAAGGATGAATAAAGCAACACAAACAATAATGAAGATGTTTGGACTGTGTGTGTGTGCCCCTCTGGGTGTTTTTGTATGAATGTTGTTTGAATTGTGAACCTATGAAAGGCACAGATGAACAGTAGTGTAACCAAAAAATATTTACCTGTATTCATCCAAAAAGGAGCTCTAAATGAGAAACAGGCAATGTGATTGATCTAGAGAATGGTGGACAGTCATGCACAAACTCCTTATTAAAAAAGAAATTCCCAATAAAACCGAGCCAAAAAACCAATACCATTCCCCCCCCCCCCAAAAAAAAAGTTCTGTTTGTTGCTAAGTAACAGAGAAGAAAGGGACTCTGGAAACCTGCCAAAGTATTTAATGAGTTTCAGTACTCCATGTGAAGTAATGTGCATTTGAAAGTGAGCAAAAGTTTTCAATTCATTTAAGTCTCATAGGTGCTGGCTAGAGTAAGGCAGAAAGGTGAAAGAGGATAGCTGAAGAGAAGCTGTTGGGAGTTAAACATCTGCCTTCCTAAGCATTTAAAACTCCTTAAGTGTGCCTCACAGTGGTAATGTGACTTATAGGCAAATAATTTGCTATGCTTCCCATGTTCCCATTTATTCCATTAATAAATATGTGGAATTTTATTCAATTAACTTAGTCTTTTTCACAGACAATATAGAAAACAGATGAGATATTTAAAGTTATTGTTAGAGAATATGACAAAAACATATTGCAACTTTATAAGCAGGAATTTTGTATTGGAAAACAGGCATTTTCTCTTTTCTTTTTCTTTCAGTACCAAGAAGACCATGTTCCTAATGCAGTAAATACGTTGACAGCTCTCAGGATTCAAATGTTGCCCTTCAACTGGTTCCTTAAGTTGTGGTGGAAGGGGAATACCAAGGCACCTATGCTGAACAAGAGGAAAACAACATGTTTTAGAAAGTCCAACCCAACTATGCAATTCCACCAATGCAGATCAACACCAGCCTGATGAGTTTTAGAGCAAGAGTCCAGAAGGAACACATTCACGCTGATGTCTAGCCAGAAAGAGAAGAAAAGACAGAGCCATGGGAGACCTGGATGGCTTCCAGGCAATATTTCCTTAGCAGAGAGCCAACATGAAACTGGGTCCTATGCCCCGTGTCCTGTAACAGTGAAGCCCCAGGGGAAAATTATTCCATCCTGGGGCATTTTTGTTTTGAATTACTGCTGGTGGTTTGTTTGGGGCTATGGAGCAGATGGTATCATCCTGGAAGTCCTGACTGGAAAATAAAAACTTCCCCCTTTGGCACTAGTTTAGGATTTGTCAGTGAACTTGGGACTGGTAAATATTTCAGGAATCCATGCATAAGTTAGAAGTTTATTGAAGAGCACATCATGTTAATGGAATATTCTGCCATATTTTCTCTGCCTTAACACTTTTTTATACTGCTGTCTTTTATCCAAGGCAATAGAGATGATAAAATAGCAAGCAAACAGCTGAGTGGTCTCTGCCACCATCAGGCAGCCAGTGAATCCCCACACATCAATGTTAGAAAATCATCTCCTCATTTGCATTCATGGTAATAAAAGACATTATGGATAATTTTCCTTTCACTTTTATACAGTAGCTTAAAAAAATAACATTAAGCTACCCATTTTCATGACTCTTAAAGACTAATTTCATTTTCCTTTAGAGATTACATTTTTAAAAGCACATAGAAGCTTTGAGAAACAAAGCTCCATGAAAAAAAACCCCAAACTGGCAAGGCTGTGCACTGTAACATACACTGAATGCTAATACTTTTTTACTTTTATTGACATTTCATATTTCAATATTGACTGTATTTCCACATATGAAAAAATTTAGTGGAGATTTTATTAGAAACCTTCCCCTGAGGATTCTGACTACTACAATACATTTTCAATTCTTACCAAAGTAAATCTAATTACAACATGTCCTTTTTGACTTCAGGTTTTAAATAATCAAAACATAATGCCCTTTTATAAAGAAGAACTTACATAGAGAATGCTTACAACTAAATTGCTACTGATAGAAGAATTGTAGTCCCAGAAATCACTGGGAAAATGCAGGATTTCTCTAATTCTCATAGATACTATATCTTTCCTAAGCATTCCTCTCAGCACAGTGAGTGCCTATAAAAAAGGCAATTGCTGCAGGCAAATCAGACGGAAGATAAAAAAATCACAGATTTAAAATTCCAAAATAATTGGCCATACTTACAAATTATATTAGAATTGATAGATTTTTCCAGTGATAAGTATTGAGTAATGAAACCCCTTGTTCTTTAGATGTGGAAGTTCAGAACATTTATTGCAATTAACAAAACTACCTAATGACTGGAACAGTAGAAAACTCATGATTTTTGCATTTGCTTAAAACAAAGAGAATAAATTGAATGCAATGTTGCCCCATTAATTCCTATTCCACAAGATGTTCTGACATTTGTTGTTTTCTAGGAAGAGCAATGAAGGGGAAAAGCAGGATGGCCTTTTGGTTTTCATTAGAGTGGAATTAGTAATAAGCTGTGTGAAACAGAGTGCTTGGCACAGCATGAATTCCACTCCATGCCACAAGCAGCTACTGCTGAACAGGCCTTAAACTGTCTCCAAAATATGAAGACAAAAGTCCAGTCTTGCAGTCATGGCCGATATGAGAAGTCCTTATGTATCAATAGGATCACTTACACAGATAAAAGAACTGCACTGAGGCCAAAGGAGAAGAATTAGTCTCTTGTTTAGTGGCTTCTGTATAGAAAAGTCAAGTACAAAGCTATGTTTGTAGAAGTAATTTTTTCATGAAACGTCCTACTCAGATGCTTAAACAATCAGACTTGAGCTATTCTAGCATAATATTATGTGAGTAATTACAGTGGAAAGCTGTAAAGTGCTTATGGTCAAAACATTAAAAGGACAAAGACTCCTAAAACATCAGAAAAGCTGGAAGGGTAAGGTTGCTAAACTTAAAAATATTTGTAAAAATCCTTCCACATGAGAACTACCGCACAGACTCACTGAATATACATGCAAGAACAATAGTGTAAGTAAAAGCTAGCTAATCAAAAAATGACCAACCTGGACAAAGACTGCTGTGCACCGACAGAGAAAGAATCTGATTTAGTTAGAGTGTAAACTCCGCCCCCACCCCTACAAAATTTGCTTTGCAAAAAGGATCAACCGAGAAAAAGGCAGCAAGTGCTTCATATGAAAAGACAGCTTACAAAAAGAAACTGCACTGAAAGAAGTGTAGCACTAGCTCAAACTGTAGCCAGCAAAAATTTTTATAACTGCTTGCAATTAACATGCAGAGGAAGGAGATAACCTCACCTGTGAATTTTCAAGGTAAGAGAAAAATGACATGAACTTCAAAGGAGTTGAGTGGAAGCTGCTTGCATTAGAAACAAATGTGGTATGTTGCAAACAATCGAGCTGCATAGCAGGGTTTAAGAATCATTACACTGCAAAAGTGATACATGCAGTGGAACTAAAGGATTTGTGAAAAGGGAAGAGAAGCTTTGACAGCCTGTGGAAGGAAAAGGAGGGAAATGAAAGTGGGAAAGCACTTGTGCTGGATGATGTGTACAGCAGGTACACTGATAGGAACCACCTGCCCAAAACAGCTGAAATTTGGCCATTATAATCAAATCCAGGGAATGGCACACATTGCACTCTGCACCTCTCTGTGTAACCCAGACTGATTAAAGGCTCTGTGCTGAACTACTGAACAGAGACGGATGAATGCTGGAGAGAGGAGTCCATCTCATGCAGGATACATCAGACAAACTGACCTTCAGTGCCGAACCCACTGGCACATTATACAAAAACAAGGGAAACAGCCCACAGCAGAAATCAGGAGTGGTCCTGCTGACCTTGTGGTATCAGGGATGTAATGGAAAAGAATGAAAGGGGTCAGAAATGACTGGTGATCTACTGAATGTAGCTTTCAGCTAGGCTTCAGCATTTTTTATAATAAATTTCAATGTCTTGTTAAGCAAAAAATGTCCCTTTCACCCTAGTGATACCACATGAAGGCACCTCAGGAGGGGGGATAAATTCAGGTACCTTGTTTCACTGGTGACTGCTCCAGCTCCTCTCTGCGGGGATTCCTGATACTGTACCAAAGCTTCTTAAAGCAAATGGCAGAAGCTGACACTAATCCTGCATAAAAGTTCTAAAAAACCTGAAAATCAAAATTTATGTATGTGTAATATTAGTGACAGACTTGTCTACTTGGAGGAAGTGAAAGCAGAAGTAAACCAAACTGAAATTAAGATGAGTTGATCAGATGGCTAGAAACTGATGAAAGTTAAGAAAATAAATGACAAAAGAATTTAGTGGTTGCTCCATCTAAAGACAGTTTCTATACTGCACATAGAAAAAGATGTCAAAGTAGTTGAAATGAATATTAATAAATCTTCCTGAATATCCCAAGAAGTAAAAAAAGTGGACTATTTTATGTACTTAATTAATTCTCTAATCAAATATAATTAAAATTTATTAAAAGGCATTGTTTTATCCATCCTAACAACAGAACCCATTTCAATGTTTACAAAATCATCAACATTCAGGAAGTAAAACCTGTCTCTGTGACATTAGCTTAAGGCAGTTACTCTTTCTTTTTTAACTCAAGTGTCCCTTTTTCTGAACAATTTTTACCCTACATAAATGTATGTAAACTACCAGTTCAAATTATCATTGTGCTGAAACATGTTTCAAGCAGCCAAGTTGTATTAAACTTAACTCCCAAGTTTCTCTATTATCACATTTAATTTTTAAATTCCACTTCATTTTTTGGAAATATTAAGATAAAATTCCATTCTCCAAATGGTGAGCCAGAAAGCTGTGGAGAATCAGCTACAAAGAAACCTCTAAAAGTGCTTGACTTCCAGCTTATAGAAGTTTCCACTGTAATTTCATCACACATTCTTATTTTTCTGACCACATTGCTAAACTTCATTAAAAAATTTGTATTGTAAAAAAGCAATGAGTCTTTATGTGGGTGATGAGGCTCTTTTAGCCTTTTCTCTCATATTTAGGAAATTAATGAAAAAGAGGTGAGCTGGGTAGAGATGGAAGACTCTGAAGAAGAGGCTTCCCCTTCCCATAATTACTTCTCATAACCCAAGGGAAATCTGTCTGAGTTATTGTTAGAGGAGATCTACAGCACTCAAACTAAGCAGGTGGGTCAGCACAAATGAGCATTCTGAAGCAAAAAAATAAATGAAAGCTTCTAAAAATGTCCTGCAGGCAACAGTGTTTAGAATGATAAAATCAAGTAGCAAATTAACAGCTGGAAGTTACAGTAAAGAGACAAATCTAATACAAGCAGTCCCACAAGACTGAGGCCTGAGTGCTGCAAAAGCAAGAAAGCAGAGTTGAGAGCAGCACCTCAGCCGAGGCACATTCATGTCATGAGGAGGGATTGATCTTGGACATGTGGAGTTCAGCAGCAGCAAAAAGTCCTTTAATCTATTAGTAGGAAGTAAGAACTGCTAGAGAAAACAAAAATCAACATCTAAACACAATTTGAAACAGCTGTCAGTTTAGCACCTTTTCATATTGATGGGTATTATCTGCATTCGTAGTTGTCCCTTGAAAATATAGTATTTGAAAATTAAATGTAGAAATAAAGATAGATTGGAGGCAAAATTGTATCAACTGTCCCTAAAATAGGAACTTCAGATTTCCTGGATTTTGCTGAGCTTTGATTTGATTCTTTGTTTCTATGAAAAACACCAGTTCATTAAATTCCATCACTACCTCCGAGAAAGTTCTCTGAGAATGTATGGGGGCAGTATCTGAACAGAATTGCTATCTAATGTTTTCTTCCCCTTTTTAGACAGAGAGAAATAAACCAGAGAATTATCTTCCAGAGCTTACTTTTGCTTTATTGATTTAATTAAGCCCAGTATAGCATCATAAGCAAAGTCTAAACTCAAGGGGAAAAAATTTCTATTTCATTAAAGATAATAAATTATTCCTTTTGAAACATAACCCCTGGATTGAAAATAGGCTCTTATTTTCAAAATAATCCTTTAATTCAGACTTTGTCCTCCCAAGGCAGAATCCTAGATCACAAATCCAATCAGTCAGAAGCCTGCTGTCAAAAGTTAAGATGATCTTGACTAAGTTATTTGAGTGACTATAGCTCTATGTTTTCTAGAACTCTAAAACATTATGTACTTATTGCAGATTAAAGAAAATTAAAAAGACATCACAGTCCACCCAAAATAACTTTGTACATAATGTGTACACCCAGCAGCTTGGGTGGTTTTAGGAATGACCAGTGAGAAAAGAAGCCCTTCTGATAAATACTATACACACTACTGTATAGCACTACGTGCATATTTGCAGCAGTTGGGAACTTCGAAAAAAGACCAACAAGGCAGCTGAATTGCAATCACTGCCATAAACTCCACACAAAAGAGAAGCCTTTGCTTGTTCTGCATCTCCTGCAGTATTTCAGGCTCTGGCTTTGTGTGTGCAACACCAAATTGATTCAGGTGGGCAAATAAGTGTTAATATTAAAGCACTGCAAGGAAATGGCACCTACTGTTTCAGTGGTTTTTCTGTTCTATTCCTGCCACTGTTCACACATCAGATCAGACTGAATAGTTAGTGAAGGTCATTTCCAGAACACTTCCAAGTTACAAAGATTTTGAATAAGTGGAAGTATGGTTAAAATAATCTTCTCCTGATTTTTTAGCAAAGTCTCTAAAAATACTGCTGCCTATCATCCTGATGGAATTGGCTTTTCTTCAGGGTTCCACAGACCACCCCTGGTGACTCTGACTCAAGCAGACAGAACTCTCACACTAGGCTAACCAGATGAGACACACAGTTAATGGTATGGCTGTGATCTGCCACGGAGCTGAGGATCTGGATGGATGTTATTCCTTTGATCAGTTCTTCCATAGTTCTGTCAGCAAATGCCCCCACTCTACCCTTATGCACAAACACTACTTCAAATGCAAGAAGAAAGTGGGAACAAAAGGTACTTTTAATATTTCATTTATGTCTGTCCTTGGGGATTAATGCAGAAGCCTGAAAAGATTCCATGCTGACAGGGAGGGAGGCTGGAGCTTGTGTAGCAGTGCCATCACTAAAGAAAGCGGCTCATCCATTTGCCAGTGGTCAAAGATTTCATGAGCATTAAGTTTTAAGAAGACAAAAAAAATTATGCCTGAAGAGGTTAATATGCAGCCAAAGGTATTCTGGGATCCTGGAAATGCTCTCTTAAATGTGTCACTGCCATTTATTAAAGCTCTATAATTTACTGTGTTACCTCATTATGGAGGGTAATGGGGAGCCAGGCATTAGATTTCTCCCAGTCTGCACCAGAGGCACAAGAATATTTTCTTGTAAAAACTGTGAAGCAGTGAAAGCAGTTTTTCAAGTACAGAACTGACAGAAAAAACACTGGAAAGTACTTCACAATGGAGCATGAAGGAGCTGAAAACCGATGAAGTCGAGCACTTGATTGTCCCATGAGAGCATCTACTTTTAATTTGATGTTGTAAGGATGGACAGACTGTGGAAAACCAGAGAAATGAACCTTACTGGTATATTATCAATTGCAGTGAAATTAAGCTAAGTATGTGAACTCTGCACCTGACTTTGAAGGCAAACACAGATAATCAGTTTGCCATGGAGCTCTGCTAATTTGCACAGGCCATAGTGGAAACTGCTGAGCAAACCACTCTGATCTCAGAGCTGGGAACAAGAATCCCTACACAGTGCAAGTGAGACAGCCAGCCTCTGTCATCCAAGGAGCTGCACACTAAAACTCTCTTCTAGCTGGAAGGTAGAGGATACATTTCTAAGAACAGCTAGCAAAAGGGGACCTTTGGGAGTAATTAAAAAGCAGGAAAATGGGGGATGATATGAGCTCAAGCTGGACTGGGTACATTGCTGGCTTTTAGGTGACTCACCAACAGAGACTGCAGCTGCCTTGCAAGCTTTTTCTCTCCTGGGTCCAGAAGCTCACACAGCCCAGATACTCTGGTGCCAGCACTGTCCCACTGCCTGCCATGTAACAGCACATGGAGGGGTCACCCTAACCTATAGAGATCTATAAGGAAAATACTGCAAGAAAAGGTTGAGAACTGAAAAAAATAACATCTAAGCAATGAAACCACATTAACTCAATCCCCAAGACTCCTGTCTCCAGAAAACTTACTTCCAGAAAAAAAATATTCCTTTGCATTTACCTAAATTAATAATATATAAAAAAAAAGAAGGTGTTTTGGTTATTTTAAGAAATATCTCAAGATTTGGAGAAATTGATTTCGGCAATCAATAATGCCCAAGTCATTAAAAAAAAAAAAAAAAGTGCTAGAGATAGTCCTATCACTTCAGAATTACATTAGAAAGCATAAAAAAAGGTGTATCAAATCCTGAACTGGCAGGAAGGTAAGCTGAATAGTAATAAGAGCTCTTGCAAGTGGTGAGAAGATCACAGAATCTTCTGGGTTGGAAGGGATCCACAAGTAAATGGCTTGTACAGAGATCAAACCCACACCTTTGGCATTATTAGCAATGTACTCTAACCAACTGAGCTAATCTAACCTAGACAGGCTTACAAAAAACCTAGACAGGTTACAAAAAACCCACCCCTAAAGCCACCAAAAACCAATACAATAAACACAACAGAAAAAGCAAATCCTTAATCACATACAATCAGAAAAATCTTTGTCAGAAATGGCAGCCACTGACCTCACTGAAACTAATTTAATTTGATCTCCATCATTGGCCACATTCACCACCTCAAACAAATGGGGTCCATATCACCTAGAAAATTACTGACAGAGAGTCTCATTAAGTAGGTGGTATTCATAGGAGGAATTGGTAATACTGTTATCATTTTACAGACTACACAAAGAGTGCTCTGTGCTTCTGATTCAATGGGCTTTTTAGCTCTGAGAAATAATTCAAACACAGATTTAAAGATGACTCAGGGTCCACTTCAAGGCCTTGAGTCCTCACTTTCCCCCAGCTTCTCTGCCTCAAAGGTGGAGGCTGTCCTTGGGGCCATGAATTGAATGTCAGGGGGAGGTTGAGGTGCTGCTTGGTGTCAGCACACAGATGGGTTTCAGGCCTCAGATCACCTGTTTCCCCCAAGGAGGTGAACTACTCCAGCTGTCCAAAAACTTCTCGCCATGGGACATTACTTTAGCCCCACACATCACCTCTGTTTATGCTGCAGTAATTTACTCTTAATCTTTGAGATTATCATCTGTTATTTGGCTGCCAGGGTCAGCACAGATTATGCTGACTGAATAAAATCTGTACACCTCCAAGGGTGTCTATGTGTGTCTATACTGTTACTATAACTTACTTTCTTTTTAATCTCTTGATCTGAATCTCCTGAATGCTTCCACTCTGTCCTACAGCTTGTTTCCCAACTCCCTGTTTGGGAAACTTTGCCATGTTCCCTGCAAAACTCAGAGGATGCTTCTCTCTGCAGCTGGTGAGAACTGGGAGCGTGGATCTCACCTGCAGGTTTCACTCCTGACACTTACTTTCGTAATTAAAAAAAATCCCTCACTACCAACTAAACAGAATGGAGAACTATGATGCCATAAAGACCAAGATAATACATCTGAACATTTTGCTAGAGAAAACATTTTCAAACCACTCATTTCCAGCTAGCAGAAGAGAGCCCATAGAAGGCACAGAGAACAGTAATTAGGTGAGTCTGACATTTGTTGTCCTAGTTTGTGAAAATATTTTCCTAAAAACCTCAGTTGTACAACACAGAACCGACAACAGTAAATTGTTGGCTGTCATTACCCGCAATAAGACAGAATAGTTATGTCTGTAAAGCAGCTACTGTAGCACCCAGCCATGTTCTGGTGGCAAGAGAAAAAAAAAAAGCCTAATGAAAGATTTAAAGGAAGAATGTTATGCATGAACCTTCTTAGACAAGCTATTAAATACAAATTGCAAAACACAAATAAGTACATTATGAAACACAGAACTGCAGGTCAAAGATTGAAATCATTAGCATAGACAGAGTTGCATTTAAAGCTTTCATTCTGAAGCTATACACAGGATGCTATTCTTCTAAATGCTACATTTATAAATGAAGATAAAATGAAACAGAACACTATGAATATTTTCTTCTCATACCTATACTTTAAAAGCAGAACCGTGCTTCTACCCTAATTAAACAGGATGTTATTCCATTAACAATTAATATTAGGAGCAAGTGGGAAAAGAATCAAGCCAAAGGGAAAACATCTGCTTTCAAGTATTGCTAAAAGAACTCCATTCATAACTTAGTTTTTTGATTAGTGATGAGGCTTAATCTCCCCACAGAGGCAGAAAAGTGATATGGTCACAACTAAATGGTGTTTTGGGCTTAGGTGAAGTGGATTCCTGACAACATCTTTCAATCACTTGCAGGTGCAACTATTCCTGGAGGCCGAAACCTGCTCTACCTGGAAGGTACAATTTATTGACAAAGAATAATAGCAAGAAAGAAAGACTAAGTACATTTTCTCAGAAGAAGAATGAGCTTCACAGAGGTCAGCATTTTGTCTTCATTGCTTCTCTTTCCAGAGCAGGGAGAACAGCTTCAAGCAAATCTGACACAGCATGCTCTGCATTAGCAGTTTTCTTCCTCCATACATCACCCTGTCTGTACCAATACCCTTTAGATACCTTCCCATTAATCTAGGAGTGGTTTGTACACCTGTGTTTTCCAAGGAGAAAACTCAGCTAAACTACTCCAAATCCCCATGCAGAAGCAACAGTCCTCCTCCTGCATCACAGGGGAGGAATTCACCTTGAGACTTGATTTCGCTTCCTGGGGGATTTCATAAGTCGGAGGGAAATGGATGCAAGAGATGCACCACCTGTTTGGGGTTTTTAAAGACACACCCTGACTGCTGTAGGACACAGACTCTAATTACAGACAGGTGCCATCTGAAGTGATGACTAGGAAGAAAATTAGGAGACAATGAAAAAAGTCTTCCTATTTTTGTTTCAGTAAATTGAACGACTCTGAAATCACACAGCAGATGCAAGTGCAAGATCCATGTATGCATTTCTGGTAGTTCTTCAAGATCATCACATTATTTACTGTGCACTAATAATAAAGATGGGTGCCAGGCAAAACTCCAAGTGAATAATGTCATTCTCCACAAACTCTCATTGCCATGAGCAATAGTGTCCACATGATGAACACTGTGCAACTGAGCCAATATTCCTTCACCTCTCTGTGGAATAATGAAGTTCACTCCACTGTCAAGATCCATTCAGAGCATGTGTGTATGTATTTCATTATCAAGACAAAAGCCAACAGCCAAGTATGCAGCAAGAAATATGTATCACATTCTTGACAAGTAATGTATGTAATAAAAAGCTCCTGTTTCAGAGAAAGGAATATAATCAAGAACATTTTTTTCCTCGCATGAAAGATTTTGAGTTCAGTTTTCCAGCTACAGTTCCATTGATGAAACACAGCTAATTTGTACTCTAGGCGGAGATTAATGTAACATCTTTTAAATATATTTTCTAGTAAGAAGTCAGCATACGATCTATTGCAGTAAGTAGTAAAACACAGAAATAATCCATTTTCAGGAAGTGCGTGGCTTGTCTGCTGATGTAAATAATCCTTTGAAATACCAATTCTTGCAAAAAAGATGTTTGTTTAGAAACTGATACATGAGGAGGGCTTTCCTCAGTCACTAAACCACTCTAGCTGGGCCTCTATACTGACCTATAATACTGAATAAAATGTTTTTAGGGCTATTATATAGGAAGCTACATTTAAAACAATTCTTTGAAATATTATTTCATACATGGCCCAAACATTAAATCTGAATATATTGTTTGCATTTTTCTTTGAATTGCTTTACAGTATTTTAAATCTTAAAATAAAACATTTTCAAGTTAAACACTCCCTGTTATTGTACGCCTTGCAAACCGACTTTATCACAAAAGATTTCATTATTATGTTATGTTTCCCTCCTAGGAAACAAACACATAAATGAAATACATCAGTGAATTAACAACACTCCTCCCTCTATCTCAGTTACTAAATTAAGTCCCTTGACTGAGCTGGAGAATTCAACAAATCACTAAGCACTTATCTTTGTCTGTGGAAAAACAATTTTCATAGCAAAAAAAAAATAATGGTACACAAGTAAACCACCACTGCCATTGAAATTCTGTACAGTCCTCTGTAAAATATTAAGGGCTGATGAACTTCAGCAAAAGTTTTCTCCTTGATCACGTCACAAACTGCCTTTACCTGATGCAAATTTCAGTAAATAAAGGGGGAATAATGCTACAATTGTGAAAAACCTGCCCTAGTCACCATTGCAACAACTCAATACTATCCTCTTTTTAATGACTTTTGCATATCAGAAGGGTATAATATCCCCCCCCTCTCAGACCTCTCTGTTCTGAAGTTCATCTGGAGTCTAGAAATGACTAGTCCATGGTTCCCAGACATGGTGGTCAAATCTGGACATGGCAACATGTCCATGACAGATAGGCAGACTGGGATATCCACCTGCAAGTTTTATGAATGTTAACACATCACAGGATGAAAATGTAACTTTATTTAACAATTTAACACTTTCATTCTTTCTGTCACAGTACTGACTAACTAGCTATTTGCATTTATGCTTTAAACTTCTCCTCAGCTGTGGCACTCTTTGCTGTTTAGTGCTGAATTTCATGTTATTTCCTTCAAATTATTTCTTCAATTTCCCAGGACCAAACAAAAACTGCATTTTGACTATATTCTCAGAGACTCCCCTGCCAATGCCAGCTTTCTTGGGTTTTGAATATTGTTCATATAATTAATGAAGACACTCAACTGTGTAGTTCTGTAGAGCCATTTCCCTCAGGGACCTGCATCAATATTTGAGACAATCTCACAGTTTAAAATCAAACCATTCAGAGCTACTCTTTGACAGCAACTTCTCAGCTTGTCATGTGGTCAGCTGATGAAAAATACAGATGATAAAGGTGTATCCACACTCTACCAAATTTAGGAGAAAGCAATACTGGCAACACCAAAAACCTTGGAAGGAAGATCACAATCACTGCCTCCCAACTCTTTAAAGTAGCTAAGTTCCTAATACGGCTTCAGGTATCCCTGTTCCCAAAGGAAAAGAACTCCCTGCTCACTCCTCTAACCCTCCCTGCTGTAGCCTGCAGGTGTGTGGTCTTATCCCCATGCAACAACAGCTTTATCTTCCTCAGACTGCTGAATTCACTCAAGCACTAGAAAACTAGATAATTTTCCTGAGTGCAGTAGGTTTCCTTGGGTTTACATGGCTCTTGGAGGTGGGTATTGTAAAGCATGAGAGGCAGCACCAAGCCAGCAGTGTGTCAGTTTTGATTCATGATCAAAAAGAGGGTTATTCAATACTTTATGATTACAAAAATCACAGAATCATCAAGGTAGGAAGAGCCCTTCAAGATGATCTAGTTTAACCATCAACCCAATGCCACCGTCACCACCCCTGAATTAGGTGGTTTAAACACAGATCAAGTATTCCATGCTATCTACCATCCTCCTTTTCTTTTCCCTTCTTCCCTCACCCAGAGTGAGTCAATAAACCTGTCTCTTGCCTGTCCCAAAACTTAGCAAGCATACATAACCTTGCACACCACACAAATCCTCCTCCTCCTGCTCACACTAGATCAGATTTACAAATCACTGGGGTAATCCCTGCATCTGCTGTACCTGTTAGAGTGCTCCTGAAAGCATTCTAAATTTTAAGCTGCTTCTAAGACCCAGAAAAATATATGCCCACCTTTTCCAGTCACGCTGTATCCAATAGTATCATTGGCACCTGCAGTGATGCCCCAGATCTGCAGGTTTCTGGGTGCTTGAAATCAGAGCCACACAATCACTCCAGTTCTGGAAGGATCTGGGGAAGCCACAGACAGCACAACCTTTATCCCAAACAACTTTTCCCTGGCTCACCTCCTCTGCTTACTGTTACTATCAGAGAGTGTAAACCCCAGTTTGAGGACAGGAAAGCATGTCTGCAAGGTGCACTCAGACTGATGACACTCAGTATTTCATTTGGAGAACACCAGCTGGAGTGTCCCTGGAGCCAACTCTGACATCACTCCTGCAGGTAACTAATATGGATGGATGGCTAATTTGGCTTTAAGCCTGTCCTCCAGGATGTTTTAATTTGGCATCAATCTTACTTCTGACAATGATAAAACATAAGAACTCTAACAAAACATTTGACTTCATGCCAGTGTTTCTGATTGTTCTCATTTATTTGCAATAACTGACATTTACATTCAGACATCTCAAATTCATAACCCTTTCCTTGTTGAAACCAGCTTATTTCTTAGGGTTATGAAATATTTGCATGCACTTATCTTTGAGTATCTTTGCCACTCAAAATTATTTCATTAATAATATTTTGAAATTTATCTTCATGGATCAGAAGTTCCATATTTGAACTGTTCTTGTTGTGACTCGTTAACCAAGTATGATACTGCTCTTTATCCTTGCTTTAGTGTAAATATCCTGTTGGCCATTTGCTTTCCTATAAGGCTTGTACACAGAAAGCTGAAATGTATTTTCCATGTGTTTTTAAGACAATAGAACTCCATATCCATCAGCTGAAGACCAAGTGAAAGAGATTCTAGTTTCCATTAAATATTGAAAATTATTTATAAATTTATAAATTTATTTTTGTATTATTTACTTAAATTTATACACATGACAACTATAGATCCAAAAATATTTTACAAAATGCTTGATTTTATTTTTTTAATTTTTTTCTGCCAAAGAGCTAATTGACTAGTTAATTTAAATTACATAAGTTATAATGAAAGCTAACAGCTGGAGAAAATGGGGGGAAAAGGCCTAAGATATGGTAGCAAAATTTGGACTCAACAGTGTCCTCTAAATATTCCTGTTTGAAGGCTCTACAGTAAGTCACTTATCTTTCTGGAAGTATCTAGTATTTCTAGAAGTATCTTTCTACTTCAGTAGGATGCTTTCATAACACTCAAACTTGTGATGCAAATAAAAGCTTTTAAGAAAGACCCTCTTGAAAAGCTCCTCATGAAAGGTCAAAGAAACAAGAAGAAATTTCTTTTAATTAAGTGCACATGGAATTAAAAAAATAATTTTCTTGCTTCATTTCTTAAAATTTTGTTTCAATCCCAAGAAGTGTACACATTGTTTTTTCAGAGACCTTCAAGGGTTTGTTTTAGCCATCAGCTAAACACAAACATCCGTCTCCCAAAGGAAAACCAAAACCAAAGTGGTTGGCACTGACCAAGGACCAGCAGGAAAGCCTATTTCTTCCACCTACCTCAGTCATGGCAAAGACAGAGGTTATGTATTCTGCACACCTCATAGTAACTTTTGCCAAAGAGTAGAGAGTTCCAATCATTGTCAAGAATGACAATGCTTTTCAAATTAAACCAGCCTATTCTTATTGAAAGGAAACCAACTGGGAATTCTCTGAGTGACCAGGACAAAAACATTAAAGCACCTAGACACTTAAACAAAAACTTATCTAGCTCCCAAACCTGAAACATCACCCCCTTTTTAGAAAAAAAACATAGCTCTACCAGTAAGAACAGTAGATCAAACACTAGCCAAATATTCTTATTATTATCTTTGTAAAAACTAAATTAATTTCAATTTCCAAAAAAGGTAAGGCATGGAAAAAGAACAACCAAAGTATTTAACACGTGGAGAAAGGGACAGTCCTTCTGTTTCTCTTAAAAATGAGATAGATGTAGGCTAAGTTATATATCAGCATTATTTTATGTCTGTCTGTTTTTAAATGTCTTGAAAGGTTTAACTTTTGGCCTGTTTCATATCATAGGAGTTTTGGTATTAATTTGACTAAGACTAGGGTATCTTTTCCAGAGTTTTCCAGCCCTGGCTTGCAGGTTCCTGTGAACTATAGTTGGTATTTTAAGCTGCTATTCAAGTACTCACAAAACAATGAATATATAATTGGGACATTTCTTTTTTCCTGTTTTTACTCATTGCTTAGCTAATTATGCTCCAGAGACACTCTCTGGCTAAGCAGCAGCAATGCTGAATAATTCAGAAATGAGGAATATCAATGTGCAGAAAGGAAAGCTGTCATGAAAATCCCCAAGGATCTGCTTCAGCTAACAAATCTCACAGCACGTCAGTGACCAGCCCTGCCTCTGGCACTGTCATGAGCCTCTACTGCTCCAGCTATTGTTTTTATCTACAGATTTTCTGTGTCCCAACAAGAGACTCTCCAAAACACTGCATTCTTCAGACTGAATTACCTAACTTTGAAAAATGGATTTAGGACACCTAAGTTTACTTTTCTAATTACTGTCATATGTCTGGAAGGATGTGTATAGTGTTAACATTACTCTTACAGGGACAAAACCCAGAGAGAGATGAAAAGGTTCAGAAAGGCAAACTTGTCCAATGTAAATATTAACAGACATTGACTTATGGCTAACACCAAGATTATTTACACAAACAGAAAATATACGAGACACAAGAAATTTCAAGGTGCATTTTGAATATCAAAATGCTAGTCATCCCTGTCAGACTCTCTTGCTAAATTTGCTTGCTAAAATCTTGCTCACCAGTAGCATATGCTCATCTGTGGGTTTCAGAAATTTCAGAATAATCAACTGGAATAATTCTTCCCTTAAAATGTAGGGTTTTTTCATGCTATTGCACATGAAAATCACATTATGAAAATTAAACTCACAAAAGAAAATTAGTGCATTTACATCAGCTTTTTAATAAAAGCATATCTCTTAAGGTATGATGACAACAGGGAGTTCAAAATAGGTTTTAACTAAAATTCACATGGGCTGCCTCTCCCCCAGACAAACTGTAGTTTATATGTAGAGGTGTTAAGTGTTAGATATATTGTGACAGACCAAATAACTCAAAACACTTTTCCCAACCTACAGGATTTATTCAAAATACTTTTGACTTCGGCCTCCAGCTTTACAATAACGATTCCTAGGGCTTTGTTACTACTATCATTGATGTTACAAATAAGAAAGGAAACTACAAAGCTATGTTAATTTTAGGCTTCATTAGAAATGGAAGTAAAAAAAAAAAAGACAATGCTTATTGAATGAAAATGGATTCAAGTATTAGAAAAGCAACATAAAAGTTCTCAGGGAATCTTTCAAGTACATCTCACCTTTCTGCTCTTCCATACACCTTGATTCCATTACTTCGTCAGAGCCACGACTGGATCAATAGAAGATTTGCAAGAACAGCTGCCCCAGGTAGCTGAGATATGCAAGGCCAGATTGTTCAGGGATGGAAGAAACCAGCAACAGATAGGCTTTGGAAAGGGCAAACACAACTTTAAGATCTGCTAATACAAGATCTTTCCAGCAGACATCGCTCAAGTGCTGAGGACTGTGTGCAGTATGATGTTGCATGCAAATCTGGCCTGCACTTTTCAAAATGGAGATGTGAACATAAACTTAGAGCTCTGCTGGAACCACCAGATGAATATGGGGCTCGTATTTTCTGAGAAGAGGCTGCAAAAGGCCAAGGAAGTGAAGATTGTTACAGGATGTGAGCTTTCTTTAGCAACAGACCAGGAATTATCTGACAGATCAAATATTTTTAAACATCCTGGTTAGGATGTTTAGGTATGTTCAATTAATTTCCAGAAAGACCAGCATTTTCAGAGAACTGAGGCATCATCTCTGCAGCTGTCAAGTTGCAGGAAGCCCTCCAGTCCTGCTGGTGTTCCTGCTTTATGGTTTGAACTCCACAACTTTCTGCTTTTACCCCTTCTCTTGGGGTATTTTTTGATTTTCTATTATGTTTGGAATGTCAAAACATACAGAAACGTACAAATTCATTTAAGTTTCATAATTATTTCTTCTATTTTTGTCAAAGAAAAGCATTCAAAATTCAGCTAACTTGAAAACTACAGAGATTGTCTCACTAGGTAATTAAGGTTTCTGCTGGTGCCTATTGTTTACAAAGTGCCTTTCAATTTTCATTCAGTTATCTTCCACATTTTTGGAAAATTTCTGTTCCAGCTGGGTAATAGCTACTTTTTCATTCAGAGCATGCTTCTATTTTGTGTTATTATTGTAACTATCTGAAGAAATTGTTTAGAGAAAAAAAACAAAACAAATTCAAAAGAAACCTACATCATCTAGCACCTGAATTCTAGCACTGCTTAACACAAACTTCTACAGAAAAAAGATATTTATTTCTAAGTGGTTCATATGGCTTTTTTGTAGATGCACCTGATGTGGTATCTAGATCTAAACTGATCTAAATAAAATTAACGGGGTGTGTGTGGGAGTTACTGTTACTAAGCCCAAGCAGCAAATTTCTAGTTTCACCGTTCACTGTACTGTATTTATTCTTTATACAATAACTAGGCAGATTGTATACTTAAGGTTCCTCATAATAGTTAAGATTTTACCAATTTGTTTTTAGTAGGAAGCTTTCTGAAGACAAACTTGCCAATGAAATGGAAGTTAAGTAGAAATGTCAGTCAAAAGATTCTAAGGTGGTGGTAGAGAGGACATGACATCAGCTTTCACAGGTGAATGCCCCATCATAAGGAATGAGAAAGCAAAATCTTTGGAGAAAACTAAGGTATGAAAGAACACCCTGTGCTCTAATTTTGTATCTATTTAATGTTCTCACTTTCCCCCACTGGAAATGTGGATGAAGTTGTAGAGTCTCAAAGACAAGAGAAGAACGGACAGAACCCATCTGAGATGCGAGACAGTATCCTGACTTGTGAGGAAAAGGGGTGGGGTCAGCTGGGATTTGAAAATATTTTGTAACCAGGGCCAAAGGCTACAGGAAAAATAAATTCCAGGACTGCATTTGTCCTTTTCACAGCTGTTACCACAGTGGAGATTCGTTATTATCTATCATCATCAGTTCTACAAACAGCTTTTCTCTTCCTCTACTGCTACCAATGGATGACACTATTCTGAGAGAAATTCTCATTGTCAGTCCACCTTGACTTTGAACTTTTTGTTACTGAATTTCAGACTTTTTTTTGCTAACTTCCAAACTGACACTGGGATTTTTTTTTTCTCCTTTTTTTTTCCTTCTGGATGCAGAAATAATACTGATAATCACCTGATGGGTCATCTGAATGCTCTGCTACAAGAGATCTTTATGTTTGTCTTTTTAAAAATTACTTCTCTGACGCTATCATTCTTGTTATGCTATTAACCTTTATTGAGTTACACAGGAATAACTTTTTCTAGGTGTACTGTGTATTTGGCTATTGGATGTTCTCATGCATTCCCACTGAAAGATAGATAGATAGTTTAGATAGATTAGATAGATAGATAGATAGATAGATAGATAGACAGATAGATAGATAGATATCATTTCCTGATTTAAAAATTCTTCTATATTTTCATTATCAAGAGCAAAGCTAATACTCATAGGTCAACGAGTTTAAAATCAGTGGCTTCATTATATAGACGGCCAAACAACTTTTAATAAACCTCACCTGAAAACTGTGACTATAAATGAATAAGAAAAGCTTTTACAGGCAGAAACACTACTTAGATTTCATTTAAACCAACACTTTAAAGGGACTTTGTCCTATCAGCCAGTAGGTGGAGATGTAAGTCCAGTAAAAGCAGAAAACAACTATTTGGCAGTCCTTGATACAATTGAAGGTTTGTATAATACAGCTTAACCAAGGTTAGATTTCTTAATAAGTATTAGATGAGACAGATGAAATCTGTCTGCAGTTAAAGTCCATCTATCAGCCTTCCTTGTCTTACAGCCTAGGGCCAGCTGTGCCTGTGGAGATTAGGAAACTTTCATATCCAACAAACTATTAATGAAAGTAATAAGGCAAAAAGCTAAATAGGTGATGAAAAAACATAATTTTTAATACACAAATATGTAAATTCAAGTAATTTTAGAAACTTTATCAGTATCTTGCAATACCACATTAAAAAAACATGGCAGTATAAAAAAAATATAGTCTCAGGCATTCCAATACCCACATTTTGATAAGTTTTGAACCCTTTCATGCCTACAGACATTATAAGCATGTTATTACCTTCCAGTAAATATATGAATGTTTTTAAAGTATTACCACTTCCATTAAGATAGTCACAATACTCTGTCTTGGCATTAAAAATTTATTAATCTATTAAATTACCATTATAGGAACTCATACTGGAAATTAGCTGCAATAGCAATAATGCCTTTTGATTTACAAAAAAACACATCTCTTAACATCACTCTTCTATAGAATAATAATATCCCTATATGTAGCAGAAATGGAAATACAAGCAAATGCAGTAAGTGTAAAAATTAAGGCATCATAGTTTACATTCAGTGTTTATAATAATTTCTTTGTTTTGGTTATGCTGTTTGGTTTAAGGTCAAATGAAAACACCCCTGAAATAACAGGGCCCATATGATTAAGCCATATCGACTAATAACATGTATATGACTGACAAAGGACTATTCGTCTCCCCTGAATGCCCTTTGAACAAGTCAGGAACAAAGACTGTGCTTTGAACAGTTTTGCTGTTTAAACTGTCATTCTGTCAAAAAAATCACTACATGACGGGCTAGGCATTAAAACCTACTGCAAAGCAGAAAGCTGAGGACTTGAAACATTTCCTGTGGACTGAGAGCTTAGGGCTTGTTCTCCTTCAGGGTGCTCTGGGAGCCTTTTCAAAACCCCTGCCCCATGCTCCCCTGAGGGTGGTCTGAAAACACTCCTCCAAACTACTTTCTTCCCTGCTGTTTACTTTTTCCCTGGGTATTTTGAGAGGTCCTTTGCATGTCTGCAGTGCTTTGAAAAGGAAAATTATTGCTACTGTTCTCCCACTGTGCTCTTCCTGACTTACCACCATCTCTCCACTCCCAATTCACTGCATGTCCACACATCATTTGCACTCATGGGAAAACAGAGTGGTTATTTGCCCTAGAACAAAAAAGCTAGGGAAGTGCTGCAGCATCAGCTAAACTTTCTGCTGGAGAACAAGGAGAGTGGAGGGCATGGGATCTCCTCTCTCCTTGCAGGCATCTCATTCTCTGTAGGGGGCAAATGGACTTCTGTAATTTCACGCCTACAGTGCCTCTCCAGCCCTGAAAAATAACACTGATGCACCGTCTTAAAAACAGAAAACATCACAGGGGTTGATTTTCCAAACAATTCACTTGAAGAGATATTTCTGTGCTGTTTTCCCACAAACAAAAGAGGTACATTTTGAAATGTGTAAAGCTCATACAAGAATCTTGTTCCCTGACAAAGGATACTGTCTTGGCAGTTTATCAAAGAACTAATGTCAACTCTTTTGAGTCTCATTTGTTCCTGGTCTATCAAGAGACATGCATAGCATTTTATAAGTAAACTAACACAGCAAATTTCAGAGTGTTTATCATAATTTTCACTTCACAGGTTGCAGGAGGCATTTACCTTTGCCTCTTGACAAAAAAACTTGTCTTGCAGCTAGAATAATGATATTTTGGTTACTTACATGAAAATGAAACAGATGCTGGTTTGTCTGGGGATAATTCAAATAAGGTAGTCATCAGGTCAATACCCATATTGAACTCTCCTAAGACTGTAAATAAAACACGTATTCACTTTCCTCACTCAAGTCTGAGATAAATGGATTCACAGATAAACTGCCAGGGTTAAAACCTGCAGAAATATTGAAGGCACATAATTGCTGTCACAGAGATGCAAAACCTGCTGATATCCTGTAATCAAAATCAAAGTAGAAATTGTCTTGAGATCATCTGCAGACATTGTCCTGTACCTGATTCAGTTCAGTGTTGCACTAAAATCTGCACAGTGCAATTCAGCAGCTCCATGAGGTGGAGGGCTTTGTGCATAACTGGATCCTATAGGAATTGTGTGTGCCCATGAAGTCCTAGATCTTGATCTTAAGGCTGGAAATGGACCTGAAGAGCAAGCTGCTATTGTGCTGTAAATCAGATGCCATCTACAGGATGTGGAGGAATTATTTGGTGCCATTTTATAAAGGTTTGTTTAGCAGGAAGCTGAGAATTTTTTAAGGGCCACAGTGCAGTACACACTGCATTTCTGGCTGAGAAAATAGATTTTTGGAAAGCCAGGGACTTCACATGTCTCGATTTCTGGCATCTGGACCAAACAGACATTATTATAATCAGGATTTAGAACAGAATTTGCCATTTGCACAAACCTCAAGTAAAGCTCAAGTGACATTGCAATAGGTTGTAAAAAACTGGAGGGTTAAGCAGAATTTAAAAATCTTAACAAATTGGAGAAGTGAAGTAAAGGAAAAAAAAAAATAATTCCAAATGTGCAGATACAAAATATCACACAGATCTGTGGATAATGAAGACAGACCACGTTTGGACATGGCAATTGAAACAGATATGAATTTAAATGCCTTGTCTTTACACATGTAAAATCTGAATTACAAGAGGAGGATGATAAATACTTGCCTAGATACCAGTTCTGCAGAAAATGATGTGGAGTTTACACCACAGCAAAAGCCTGGCATGAATCAACACTGTCCAGAAAACGTAAACAGGAACAGTCTCTGAGAGAGGCAAAGTCACCCATCTATTCTACCAGACTTTGGCTGGTGCTGGTATACTCTCAGGATGGAAAGAGTGTGCAAAGGAGCAAAGACAATCATCTGAGATAAATAAAACATTATTTATTATGGGAGGCTCAAGGAAATGTTATCATTTACTTGAAAATGAACAAAGAACTTATCTGACATGAGTCCTCAAGTACTTAAAAGCTCTGCTCCCACTGTACAGTCTATGTGATTTAAAATTTGAAGGGGTTAAAGGCATGGCAGGAAAGTTTCTGATTTGCAAGAATAGTACTGAAACACTGGGTATATACAAATTTCTTTCCCATCTCCTCCTTTTTCATGCTTCCAGCACACATTGCATTGGCAGTCTAATTTTTTCAGAGCGGAAGCCAGATAAATCTCATTACCTCAGAGCTACACCAAGATAGTTGGATGGACAGAATTATTCCATGCAGAGTCAAAAAAATCAGAAGGTATATATTGTCAAGTGAAGATGCTTCTATGTCATGCTTAGTCAATTACTGCCTCTGAAAAAAGAACCATGGGCATTGGAGGAAGGCCCAGTGATACTGTGGAGCTCCTGCAGACCTCACAGAGCAAGGGGTGAATGACACACACATCCCACCCTGGACAGATGCTAAAGAGTATCAATAAACCTGGGCCAATGAGCATGTGTGGATCTTGCATCAATGTACAGATTTGAAAGTGGTTTGGCACAGAGCAGTCCCATAAAATTAATTGGTTCAGCCTTTGTGCTTTCTTCTGTTGGAAGCAACTGCAGCACTAGATTGAGGTTTTAGACAGCAGTAGATAATTTTTTAAATAAACCACAACAACCAAGCGGATGCAGAGGTTTCTCCCAAATTTATGCTGATAGACACTATAAAAGGTAAGAGAAGGGTGTTGGTTTTCTCTTTCTTAGAACCAATAGGTGTCACCAAATTCTACATGAAAGTTTCAGAGAAAATGGTTTAAAAAAATATGAATAAGAATAGAAAGAATTGCTTTAAAAAGGTGATTTATTTTTCTTTATGGAAAGCTGTTCAGACTTGATTTCATAATTTTGAAAGTGAAGCCATCTGTGTCAACAGTATGGTGATAGTTTTAAATAGCTCACCTGTATGCACTGAGCAATATAGCTCTGTCTCCTTCTTGGCCACCATCCTAGTCTTTTTTTATGTAAAGACGTATTGAAATCATGCCCAGAAGCTACTTCATTTTCTAATTACTGGTAGTATTCATGACCCATTCTATGAATCTGCCCCAGCATATGGGCATATAGACTGTCAAGCTCCAAAGGTGATACTTGTGTGAAATAGCAGGCTAACAACTCTACAAGCATTACACTCAAGATGTTTATATTTTTATGCTAAATATGATGCTCCAAGTATTAAAGAAAATTAGAAATATGAGTTTAGGCATTAGGAATAAAATTAGTACTCTTTTGTCTTGGGTGGCATGAATCACAATGACCATTTCAGTGAAAGGTAGTGTATCAAATCTGAATCAACCCAATTCAACTAGCATGTAGAACTTGATGAGTGATTTATTTCCTTGACTGAAAAATAAAATTAAACCAGCAGCAGTTTTTTATCTTTGAATTTTTTTTTTTTTTCATTCTGACAGACTACACTCTCTGTAGAGCTTTCTCCTCTGTACTGGTCCTCAGAGAAAATGTACAGGTTGTACAGAACCTCTACACTGAAATCCTACCAAAGGCAGGAGGAAATGATTCGATATGAGCATATGCACACTCACAAACTCTGTGTTAGTGTTGGTACCTTTCATTGAAAATAATTCTGATATTTCAAGGGGCCATGGGTGGATGACAGTTTGTAAAAGCTATTTTTATATCCACTATTGTTATCTCTGTATAGCAGTCTTTTACAGACCATAGCTTGTCAAAACAATAAATCAAGACCGTAACTTACACAAACTTGTGCTGGTTGGAGACTGCATCACTGTAGAGTAATGCCTTTGCATAAAACATTCCTATTGCACAGTTCAAAACAGTAGATTATACTCAGGCTTTAAAAAAATAGATGATTGTTTCTGGTTGTGAGAGGTTTTATGAATATGTTTATAGGCAGAAATCAGCCATAAAAGACATAGGCTATAAAGCACTGGAAGCTGTAGAACAGAAATCATTGTCCAAAGCACTTTCTGAACTTCAGAAAACGATAATAAAATTGTAAAAGTACTTGTCAGATTTGAAATGCAGTCTTAGCAAAGACTTTCTTTGCACCAACATGTTGTAAAAAGTATGTATTTAAATACTGAATGTAAGGAGCTGCAGAAAAAGAGTATTTCTGAGAGTATATCAAATTCAAATAAAAGAGCATCCGGATGACAGTTTGCAAAATAATAATGTGATTTCAGGTCTGCTATTCAACAGAAAATGCCAAGTAACCTTCCAATCTTACACACAACTAGCTACATTAGGGTCATAAATTACATTCAAGGTTGAGAGCCTGTGATGCAAGGGAAAAGAAATATGTACTGATCACCCAATTTTATCCCTTGAGCATGTCCAAAATTTTACCCAAAAGTACATCCATTAAACATAAGTGGCTCCTATCACTGTGAGAGCCTTGTGATGGTGGAGTGATTCTGTTTCTATATTATAAATAGGACACTGAGTATAGGAACTAAAATGTCAGGTGTCACAAAGTTGTTTCTACTTGCTTGAATAGCTCAGTATTTGCAAAACCATTGTCCTAGCCCTTTGCTAGAGTTATATGGCTCTTCAGCTCTGTATACCTTCAGGGAGGTCTGGAGATCACAGCTCTACATTAGGAGGCAAAGAACTCTTGGAGAGTAGGGAATGGCCACACACTAAAACACTTCTAACTTCCTCAGATAGGTGCTAGGAGTGCATCCTGTAAATAGCATAACACTTCTCTCATTGGTTAAATTTTCCATCTTGAGCTGCAATTCAATAGCAAATTGTTAGGTTTCACCTTCACCTTTCTGTCCTTCCTCCATCATAAAGTTACACCACTATAAAACTGCTCAAATGAGCTCTGCAGCCCATTCCAAACAGTTTTTTGAGTTGAACTGATGTTTTCTTGTCTGGTTAAAAGTATGTTGCAGCTGGCATGAAACTGATGCCAGTTTTCAGATCAGGCATGTGATAATATGAACTGATGTAATGTAAGTGCTGACAGAAAATAAAGAACAGTCACCCCCAGCAGGCCTGAGCATATCAACCCCCCACTTTGAACTTCCACAGAGCTTTTAGCTCAGACAGGCTATTAAATCATATAAACTGACGTGCTGTATATCACAGTCCATTATAGTAACAAGGTTATCCTATTAGTTTAAGTGGCGATCGCTTGGGTTAGGCAAACTCTGCTGGAGACCAGAGCGTCTGCACCACGGAAAGGAACAGCCAGGAGCGTGCTCCCATGTCCCAAACCTGTGTGTCCTGTAAGGGCATGCTCTCAAACCTCTGCTGTGACAGAGGAACAAACCAGCAGGTGAGCCAAGATGACCCTTGCCACAAAGCAGGTAAACATCTCTGGTCACAAAGCAGGTAAACATCTCTGGTCACAAAGCAGGTAAACATCTCTGGTCCTCCCTGCTTATAGACTAGAAGAAAATGTCCCAAGTGATCTCCAATTCTGCTGAATGATCACTGATCCTGGGATCAAAACATCAAGCATCATAATAACAAGATCATGACTCCACAATTGTCTGACAATTTCCCACCATGCATCAGAGCACCAATTTGAGTTGTTTACACAACCCCACATGCAGCAGAGGAAAATAGCATCAAGCACCCTTCCGAGTCTATTTAGGTAGTTGTACACAAATTGCAGGACAAAAATCAGTACCATCACTGCGGTGACCTGCAACTGTGACAGATCACTTGAATGCAATATGGAACTTCTGTTGTTTCTGTGGCACATGAAAAAGGGAAATCAAGGAGTTCACGGACTTAGAGTCTGGTGGAGAAGGCAACCTTATTAGGGGAGAAGTCCAGTTTCCATGCCTATAAGGATTCGATACATCCTGAAAAACAGTCACACAGATCTTTCAAAAAAAGCACTAATCTTAAAAGCTACAAGAGATCCGTTTATGGAATAGTTGTTAAACTTCCCTATATGCTACAATGAGCATAGAAAAATATCCAATAATTCACATGGGAGCTTTGACTGAAAGAACATTTTATATGGCTGAAGTTTGGTTCAGTGAAACTTACAGAAATTTGGCATACTCAGTGATAAATTATATGTGAACCAAAATGATAAAATTTGTGGATGAATGCTGCCTGATCCAAGTGCAGTAACAGATTTGTCATATGACTCCCCAGTTGGTGCTAGTACATCATCTGTACCTGAAATTGTCTCCAGAAGCTTTTGAGAATGTTTTACAGTCTTAAAGTCAAAAACACCAAGCCAAATCTTGGTGTAAAGCTACTTGTTGTGAACAGCTGCAGAGTGCCTGAGAATGGGTGAGAAGTGTATGTGAGAAGAATCTGAAAGCTGCAGTGAAGCTCCAAGTTCTGTCACAGCAAAGGATGGAGTTTCTGCCCCAAGTGGCACTGCAGGTATGGGAACAATAAATCATGACTACTCTCACACCACAAATGGATGAGAATGTCTCTTCTTCACAAGAGGGATTTTGAGCTGGAAGACCGTGTTGAGATAGATGGCATCCAATGGCAGAGTACCTGGTCAAAACTGAGCACAGTGGAATACAAACAAAAAACCACAAATCTCAGGAAGATATTAATTCCAGAGCACTAGCTGAGCTGGCTGAGCTTAGTAAGCTCTGTGAGCCTGTCATACCAAGAGCCTACCTGCCAACACTTCAGCTGGTTGTGTCAGCTGCAAACACGCTGCTGGTGTCTGCTGCAGCAGTACTTTGATCACGTGCAGATGGAAAGCAAATGTACCATGCAGATAATACAACCACTGCTCTTAGGTCTTCTGGAGTTTGATCTGGTTTTACGTACATTATTTCTAAGGCTGATGTGACCTTTTCTGCTTCACACATATACTTTGTTGGCATTTTAAGTGAGGGGGAAAACTCATCAGCACGCTTTTTGGATCATGTATACATTATCTGCTGGTGTTTTACTAAAAATGCTGGCAATTTTCCAGTTCATTAGGGATCATCTCAGATCTGACTCTGCTGGCAAGAAATAAAACTATTACGATACCAACAGTAAAATATTTAACCTAAATAAAAAAAATAAAAATCCCTACTGCTTACAAAATACTAGCATAATAATTATGGTGCTGGCTGAAGCAATTTCTAGTTTTAGTACATATGTACCTAAAGGAAAACTGTTCCATATCTTTTATTCCACAGAAGTTGTCTTGGTCAATTAAGTTACTGATGAGTAAAATGGTTTGCAATGTTTACTGTATTTGTTGTAAGCAAGGTATTAAAAACCTGAGATCTCAGCAGAGAATGCCCTAGGAGAGAAGCAGAACTGACTTTGAATTAGGAAATAATTTTTCCCCCAAGCAAAAAATCATAGTGATTATTTAAAACATATCTATTCCCATTTGCCATTCTAGGCAGAGGGTACTTTTAAGCAAGCATATTGTCCTAGCTCAGTGAGCCTTCAGTCCTGCTGGCACTGTGGGGACAGACATGATGGTTCCTTGTGCAGTGCTGCTTTTCCAGCAGCCTTGCTCTGATGTGCATCCTGTTATGGGGAAAACAAAGGAAGACTCTCATTGATTTGTGTAAGAACTGGGAAGCTTTTCCACCTGACAACCACTCAGATTACAAGAGATTTGTAGGCTGCATTGTACTGTATGTTGTTCCTTGAGAAGCCATTTATCTGTCTGTGTCTTACGCTGGCAGGGCAAGGTGGGTAACAATTGCTGCCATGCTGAGTGGAACAGCAGCTCATGCAAAACCACCACATCTATTCTATACTGCACAAAACCTCATCTTGCTAGAAAGTTTCCTATGAGAGGCTCCTCTTCATCCTCTCTTGTCTTTGCAGCAAGATTCTGTAAGATGCATACTACAAACAAATGTGAAACAACTGATAAGCAACCCTGGCAATAGAGAAGTTTTTCTTATACACACTGTGACTGCTGAACCAAATTATACAATGGTTACTTTCAGTAAGTGCCAAGAAACCACAACTGCTCAGAGAACCTAGAAGATTCAGAGCAATTTAAGATCTAGCAGCTCTGGAGTGTTATGTGATTGCACTAGCTACATCTATGTTGTGGTGCAGTGTAGCAGGGCACCTTGCCCCTCAGAAGAGCTTATCTGTGTCTTGTTAGCTGGTTTAATAACTCAGGGCATCTTACCCTTCACAGGAGCTTGCTAATTGGTGAAATAACTCAATCAAGACAGCTTGTTTTGCAGTGAATTTTTTTGATGCCATGAAAGTAATGCTTCCAGCTGTCAATAGATATCTTGCTGTGGAAATGAGATCTGGAAAGATAAGCTGGAATTTCTGACTGACAGTTCACTTTACAAACTATAAAAGCTACACCAAACTTTCACAAAGCAGAAGTCTTCTGCATGTTCCCTGGAAATGTGTGGGGCTTTTTCCCCAAATCTGGGACACCTACTTCATGGTTACTCTCCCAGGGGCTGAGTGAAAGAACTGTACACTATCATTATTTTGGTGGTAAATTACATTGCCTCTTAATCTATACTAGCTCTTTGCTAGCTTTAATATAGGTACCTCTACATTGTGCACTGTTCTATGTAATCTACAATTTCTCTCTGTTTTATACTCTGTAATAAGTAACTCTGTTTAAGGCCTTTTTTCTGTTATTGCCTATCTATCCAATAAACAACTCGTTTTATAATAACCTGATCTGCCATCCTTAGAACTTGCAGGCTGGAGTGATTTTAGGTGCAGGCCATACTAAATTCAAACTGCTGCCAAAAATGTAAGGCAGGGCTTGCCTGAATCTCCCACCTGATCAGTAACAAGTTGTCACATTGGCACCTAATGT
This sequence comes from Cyanistes caeruleus, assembly GCF_971803275.1. Taxonomy (NCBI): domain Eukaryota; kingdom Metazoa; phylum Chordata; class Aves; order Passeriformes; family Paridae; genus Cyanistes; species Cyanistes caeruleus. Next base: position 36,431,602 of record NC_141705.1, read on the forward strand.
AAAGAACTTCACTGGCACTTATGCTAATGCAAGATGAAGACTGAAGGGCCTGGATGGAGATAAGTAAAAAGGAACAAGTAGAATAATGAAAATGAGCCCATGAATGTCACAGTCACCTGCTTCTCCCTGCTGGTCATTCCCTGGTTATTAGTCAGAGACACAGTTCTGTTGTTGTTGTTTCCAGGTTTTGTTTTGGGGAGAGGAGTATGCTGAGGTTTCAAACAGCCATAACCTACAGTGTGGAGGCTGAGCCTGGGCTAATGAGTGTCAGCCCTGCTGGGATGTGCCTGTGTGAGAGATCTGGACACTTTCCCACATTAGAACCATTTCTGTCTGTCCTTTCTCTTCTGGTAAATATTAATCCAAACTGATCCTTACTTAAAAATAATTATAAGAAAATATAAGGAAAAAGGACGTACCTTTGTGAAAAGAAGACAATTTCTATGAATGAGCTGATCTCTACAATACTGGGATCAGAGGCTGTCTTATCTAAAATTATTTAGAAATCATCTTGGCAGTGTTCAGGTTTGACAGCTCTGTGTTTAAATTACAGCACTGCATATACAGCAGCGATATAAACAGTTATAAACAAAGCATCTGCTGGGTGTAACGTGGACTCAGCTGCTGATGCATGTATTGCATCAGCCTCCAGCAAATAAAACATTAAATAAATTTTCTGTGAAATAAACAGAATACCTGTCATTGCAATCACTTCTTGTCTGATGCCAATACTTAACTACAAGTATGTGCCTGTCTCTTATGTACAGTCACTGAGCCAGGTTTTGTTTCCAGGCACAGCTTGTGAATTCTGCAAATTGTTGCCTTGATATTTTTTCTAGTTTTCAGGTTTTATAAGCCTGTATAAAACCTGTTTTCTTCTATTACCTTTCATTAGCAGTAAGTGGCCTACATGGAAATGTCTGGGCTTGGATTGTGCTACAGTTACATTTCTTTGCTTACCCTTCTTCATGTTCCCACTCTCCCCTTTATTGCTACTTACTCAAAGGGGTCGCTGGGATCAGCTCTCTGGAGCTCTGGAGGAATCGGTATTCTTTTGTAGTACATTTCCCAGTCAAAAGCTCCTCGCATGGCATCCCCCGCCTGTGCCTCGTAGCCAAAGTGATTGTGGTCAATGACATCGATCATAGGACACACGATGGTTTTGTGGTTAAGTGCAATCTGGTCTGAAAAATGAAAGCAGAAAATAGGAAACGGCATGTCTAGTCAAGCCATCTATCATATTACTGCAAAGTGAATCCCACAGGTTTCTGATGTTTGAAGATTGTTCACTTTGTGCCCTACGGCCCCCCAATAATTCGATTTTTCAAATCTGTATCAAACCTTTATTTAAAGTAGAATTAATGCAGTTGGGCAATGATTAGAAGTATTTATGGTTCTTTAAATAGAAGCACATCCCTGTGAGACCCACAGGAGTCCAGTTATTTGTATCTCTCTCATATTGCTACTCTGAGCTGTCCCCAGTCTGTCAGCTATGGAACAAGCCAGCAAGTAAATGGTAAAAATACTCCTTTATCTGTGGGGATTGTGTATGGGAAGCCACTGAGAGAGAGATTTATTCCTAAATGTGAATCTCAGCCCTTGCAACCATTCAGTCACTGTTCCTGTGGCTGTAGCGTGCATCAGCTTTGAAATCAAATGCTCCAAATTAAAGGCAAACTCCAACACAAAGAGCAAAACAGAGCTTGTGTCCTTCTTTTTGTACCAATCTTTAAGTTATAAAGAAAGCTCCACAGTATTATTCTTACCTGCTTTCTAAAGAAAGGGGTTTAGTTTTGCTTTAAAAAAAAAAATTAGAACTGTGAGGCTAAATCAAATTCCCATCTCTAGCATAAGCTCAGCTGGGCCTGAGTCTGCTTTGGTGAATCTTATTGCTTAATCTTATAGAGCTCCTCTGAAAAGAAAGAAAAGAAAAAAAGATAGGCCAACATCAAGAACTAGGCAGAAGAATAATGGTTTGAAATGAGGAACTGCAGAGAAAACCTATAGCTGTGTCGACAGGAAAGGACAATAAAAAACTACCGATGAACCCTCAAAAAAAACCCCCTAAAATCTTAAAATTCCAAGTATAATAAAATTTTTTCTTTGAATGGCATCTTAGATTCTTTACATGATTTAGTACATTTTAAGGCCTATGTGGAAAAGTTGTTTTATGGATTTTTTTATTTTGTTGTTTAGATTTCACTGATGCTTGATAGTACCCTAAAAATAATCCGAGAGCTGAGTGTGGATTGAACACTTAGATAGGAAGGCAGGTAATACTGATGTAATGATTAATTACACAGATTCTGCTTCCATGCCTCTGAGGGACAGAAGGAAAAAAAAAGATTATTTTCACAAAACATCTGGGTCTTTATATTTATTCTCAGAAGTTGAAGTTTAGAAACACTGTCCAAATCAGGGATCAATGCTGCTAGTGAGAAATTACTGTGACGGGAAGTTCAGCACGCTTTTACATCCTTGTCCTTTAACGGTGAAATAAATTTAAAACACAGGCTCTCACAAAATTCTAGGAAACTCATCTCAGAGATAATGGCTGCATTACTGTTGCTATTGCCAAATATAATTGCATTCACTGGCACACTGTATAGTGCTATCTGTGATCATTATATAAAGTCACTTTTACATAATCTCTTTCCTGTGATGGCCCTCCTAATAGTTATATGGCTTCTAACAATCTGTCTCTGATTTCCCCCTTCTAAATTGATTGGAGTAGAGAAACTAAATGGGATTGATTTGTCTGGAGCAGGTCAAAGGTAGACTCATAGTGCTTTAGCATCCTTCTCTTCATCTTTAAAAGCTGCTGTCTTTAAATACAATGAAGGATTTGAAGTTTCCATGTCACATGCAGAGATAGTCAGGGGGAAATTTATTTGAGCAATGCTCAAGCTCAATCTGTCTTCATTTCTGCAAGTCTCAAGAATTCTGCAAGTATGATAATGCTTACCTGCCCATTTTAGTATGTTTCTCAGAACTTGCTGCTCAGCTTCCAAAACATTTTAGAGATAAGGAAGCACAGGAAAATCTTGACTTTTGATGAAACAGGGCTGTTTGTAATTGTGCAAAAGACAAAGCAACCAAACTTGCAGTCTCAATGTTTCCTTCAGTATGCTTAAAATAATGAATTTTACATACATACTACTTAGGTTTAAATGTAGTTCCAGTATGAATTTAGGAAAAAGAAAGAAAAGGCTGTAGGGCTAACTTATATTTGGTGAGCGTGGTGGTATCACAAACTTAGAGATGCAAACATGCTGCTGCCTTTATCAGCCACTGCTCTTTCCTCCACCTGCTCCTAATGCCAGACACTGAATGTCACAGCTGAAAAGCTTTACAGTTTCTTTTTCACTGCCTTTACTCCTCATCCTCTTACAGATTCTTACTGGTCTGAAAAGATCCATTATTTCACTACATATATGTTTCAGTTAAAGGGAAGAACAAATAGATAAGCATCACTGTACATGCAGAAATCTTGCAGATTTGAGGGAAAGCCTGGGAACAAGAGGGGACATTGCTCAGAGCTTTCTCCCAAGAAATTTTAACCAATACATGCATACATACATACATATTTATATTCAGCATTTTTAGGATCAAACAGAGTAAGCATATATGGCAATAAACAGAAGTTTTCAATATTGGATGAGTCACTATCTCAGAATATAGGTTTTACCTACAGGTTACCTTTTTTATTTCAAACAGGGCTAGATAAAGTAACAATGCCAATTTGACAATAGTCTCATTTTTGCAATTTTTCAATGCAAATATTTTTATTATCATACTTAAGTATGTGATTACAGATAATGACAACAGTTGAGTGACTCAGCAACTGAGTTGCTGTAAGTAGTTGGACCCTCACCTTCTCCTCTGTCAAGCCATATATCATACACATGTTGTGAAGATGGAAAACAAGCAGATGTTTTGAAAACTTGCTAAGAATAATCCGAATGTGATATATTTTTAATTCTTAGACAGGAAAGGAATCTGTTTTAGTAAACCTAGTTCTGGTAGCCTATGTCACTATTGATCTACTGTCCATCTTTCCTCTTACTGCTCCTGTAGGAACATCAGCAGAAGGAAATACATGCCTGAACCTTTCTGGTTTGCCATTCAAATTTCTTACCTGCAATAATTGTGTAACTGTGATTTCACACTGCACTAAACTCTCAACTGCTGGACTCCAAGCCACACCTTTCCTTCTGCTGAGGAGTGACAACAAACAGCTGTGTTTGCCAAACCTTTTACATCACTACACCTGCTTACTCAGTGACCATCAGTCAAAACTCTCTAGTATCTCAGAGTGTCTAACTTAAGCTTAAGAGCCCCTTTAAAGAAAGAAATAATCTAAATAAAGTTTAAAGAAAATAAAGTATTTTACACCCATTTTTAAGAAAACAAAACAAAGGACTGTAACTGAAAACAACTGTGGCTCAGCTCCACAAAGCCATTTAGATACCCTAAAAATACTGAAATAACTCAGTCTTCCTTTGGTCTAAAAGCTGATAGTTAATTCTGAAAAGATAAATTTGATAAAAAAGATAAAATTACTTAAATAGCTCTGAGAACCATCTTTAAGTGATTGCTCTTGGTTCCTCACCCCCTTCTCTAACTTTCAAGGTCTCATTTGGAACAAAACCTGGCTTGCAACAGTGGAAACAGCTGCTCCTCTCAGTAAAGACTGCCAGTCCAGAGCAGGGCTGAACCATGTATTTGCTGAGGATTTTTCACTACTCATGCCAGGTACAATCAGAGCTAAAACACAGCAGCTTCAAAGCAACAAACACTCAACATGTCCTCTGTTGTGGTTTCCCTGAATGACTTTCAGTCACATGCTGTGCTGAGTGAATCACAAAATACAACTTCAGATAAACACTTGAAAACATACATTAACTTTACTATTAATATTACTACTATTGTGCATCATCCGATTTCAGTAGAGTAAGTATTTGCTATCTAAAATTTATAGGAAAATTCTCTTATTCCTTTAGAAAAACAGGGCACAGAGAAAATATAGGTGTGTGTTCATTTTCTATTTGTCCTTTTTGTAATGCTCTACTTTTTCTTTCAAAATAAAACAGATTTGATTCTGGGCTTCAGTATTCCTCAAGACTCATTTCTAGGTCCTCTGGGTGGTTGGTTATCTACAGGTATTCTACTCTATGTGGAAAAATCTCATTCCTCTTGAGAACTGAGGGGTACTGATGCAGTTGCTCTCATCTTTCCAGTTTCTGGTTTGAGGCTGTGGGTTCAATACCCAACTGCAACCTGGCTGCAATTATGAATCCTTTCTCGTCATTTTTCGGTTTTTACAGGGTGAAATCTAGCTAGATGTATGGAACAGATTACCTCATGTGAGATCACACAGGCTAAGGGATCAGACCCAGCCAGAATGGGTTTATGAAAGTCTGGTCTTGCCTGACTAACCATCTTCTATAAGCAGGTAACCTAGTGGATGTAGAGAAAGGCTGTGGATATTGTCTACCTGGACTTCAGTAAAGCTTTTGATACTGTCTCTCACAGCATTAGATGCACTCTTCACTGGATAAAAAAAGTGGCTGGATGGCCAGCCCAGAGAGTCATGGTGAATGAAGTTAAATCCAGCTGGTGGAAGATTGGAAGTGTTTTTCCCCAGGGAATCAGTACTAGGGCCAGTACTTTATAACATCTTTATCAATGATCTAGACGAGGGGATCAAGTGCACCCTCAGTTGCAGATGACACTAAATTGGATGGGAGTGTCAATCTGCTGGAGGGCAGAAAGGCTCTACAGAGAGATCTGGACAGACTGGATCAAGAACTGAGGCCTTTGGGTCCTAGCAACCCCATGCAGCTCCACAGGCTGCACACCTGGGAAGCAGCCCAGAGGAAAAGGGCCTGGGGTGTGGTTGATAGCAGCTGAACATGAGCCAGTGTGTGCCCAGGTGGCCAAGAAGGCAATGGCATCCTGGCCTGTATCAGCAGTAGTGTGGCCAGCAGGAGCAGGGCAGGGACTGTCTCTCTGCACTTGGCACTTGCGAGGCTGCACATCAAGTACTGTGTCCAGTTTTGGGACCCTCAATACAGGAGGGACAATGAGGGGCTGGAACAAGTTCAGACAAGGGCAATGGAGCTGGTGAAGACTCTGGAGCACAAGTCCTGTGAGGAGCAGCTGAGGGAGATGGAGTTGTTCAGCCTGGAGAAAAGGAGGCTCATGGAATACCTTATTGCTCTCTACAACTGATTGAAGAGAGGTTGTGGTGAGGGGGCTGGTCTCTTTTAGTGACAGGACAAACAGAACTGGCCTCAACTTGGATTTCTCTCTGCTCCTTTATGATATTTGTGCTTCACATGAAGACATGGATGTTATTTTTAAAAATGCAGATGTTGTGAATGAGGGTGAGGGGGTAACAAGAGGAATAACTGTATGCATGATTTGATATGGAAGCTAGGAAGGATAAAAATTTGGAATTTTGTACATTTTCTTATTACTGATCTGAAGAGAAACTAGTTAATAGTTTTTTTCTTGGTCTCTACTGATAGCTCATTAGAAGAACGGCACATGTTGCTGCAAATGCTTTATCAGCTTACTGTGTGGCCCCAGAGTCCTAACAACACAATTCAAGGAACAATAACCATTAATTAGTGAGACCATAACCTTCTGTGTACTTACAGAAGACTTTTTTAATGAATACAAATTTCTTTATTAGGCAACTCAGAAATTTTCTTTGTTTATAGTAGCAAAAAGCACTCACTTTGTAAAGTATATGTACTTTGCATGTAGTCAGGTGTGTAGAAAAGAGAACATTGTTTCCTGAAGTGAAATCGTAGACTACAACAATTGATTCTTTCCATTCCTTTAACTAATGGAGCTTTGCTGGCTGCAGCTGGAATCCAGCAAAGCAGTCAATAGCAAATCATTCCTTCTGAGCTTCCCGTTGTGAATGCTATTGCTATTGGATTTAACACTGAGGCCTTGGATATATTTACAGCAAAAACTGTTTTAATGCAATGTGGAAAACTAGGAAGGAGTACAATACCTTCTTAATAAACATTTTCATGTGTATAGTAAGGACATAGCATTATACTAAAAATAAAATAAATTATAAGCTAAAGCAATACTGCAAGATTTTACAAATGCTTTAGTCTCAGGAAACAAAATGCAGCTGCTCACATTTCTTGGAGTTCTCTCTCATCCTGACACTTCAGAAAGATCAGAACTGCAGCAGAACTCCAAACACTTTGATACAGTGCATGTCCTGTTTACTGTGGGACATTGCTTCACTTGCTAGTTGTATGTTCTGATTTTAATGTCTGATGAATGCTCGTGCACTTACTGAGCAAGGGTGGTAGCCAATTCACGTTGACTTCACAGTGGGAATCCAGAAATGTCAAGACTTCTCCTCTAGCCAGCGAGGCTCCAAGCAGTCTGGTCCGAATGAGCCCTTCTCGCTTCTTGGTACGCACGATCCTCACCTTGGCAAAACGGACCATGTATTCCTCCAGCTTCTCTTTTAAATGTTCTAGAAAGAAGGGCAAAGAAAGCGTCAGTGGTGCCAGGCCTGGAGGAGCCAACAGAAGGACAGGTTGGTGTACAGCCTGCAAGTTACTTATCTATTTCCATCCCTAGTCACCTCAAGTCCTCCAAACTCTGCCACAAATCCTCCTGAGATGGTTGAGAAAGTGCAAATACTCTCTCTATTTTATCACACAGAGGAAGACACTGACACTGCTGCAGTTGCTACTGGCAACCTGCCATCCACAGTATAATGGCCAAAACAGCTACAGGATATTCATCCATTCTCTACCTCCTGCAGCCCAAAGCCATATAAACATTCTGGCATGCCATTTTATAAACAGTGTCCTTTCCAAGTCAGTTTCCTATATCAGCTTATTATGAAGAACTATGCATGGAAATAAATTTAAAAAATAAAACTAGCACAATGAGGTTATTTTTGTAATGGGAAGGAAAACAGACATGAAGAAAGATCTTAATAGTTAGATACCAGCATGAAGCACACAGACAGCTAACTTCCTAATAAAATTAGGCTGCAAATGTAAAGTAGTTGATAGGTTCTCTGATCTGTGAAATCTGGTTCTGTTTGTATCGCAAAACATCATCTTTGGGAGCATTTTTTCTTCTGACAAAAAGAAAACAACAAAAAAACACCCTACAGTTTTGCCTCTTCCTAAGTACATCTAAAACACAAGTCCTGATCTTTTGCCTTTGCTATAACACCTCAGCTTAACACTAGTTACTTTGGGAAAATATAATTTCATTCATCAGGGGAAAAGGGAGAGAAAGGTTCAGTCTCTTATAATTAAAACCATTGATAAGCTGCATTAGTGATGCGAAGGATTGCAAGCTAAGTCTCATGGAAATGGCTTTGCCAGGTTATGTTTGTTTCTGATATCAGCTACTAATCCTTTGGACTTTTATGGACAACACAGGCCTTGTTCCTGGTTCTTACATCACTACAAATTGCAAGAAGCTTGCTGTGGACTAGACAAAAGGATTTCCATTCATCAGTACCCTGGAGTATATAATGCTGACACACAAATTTAAGGCAATGAGCAAACAAGTCACAGCAGACAATACAGGCACATCGTGTGTAAAAATAAAATTAAGCTCCAGTGAAAAAGAGCTCCCTCCACATGTTTCTTTTCATCTTGTTTTTTTCCTAGCTGACAAACACATACAACTTTCCAAAGCTACCTGCAGATAAGGAAAAAGTAGAACACTGATGTGTGTTTAGTGAAAGAGTACTACATGGGATGATCCTCCATATTGAGGAATCCTGATGCAGAGTGACACAGAAGAGGGACTGGGAACATCACACTGCAAGGAACATCACACTGCAGTGATTACAGAATAGGTTGGGGCTTCTAGGAGGAGAAACTCAACACTCTGGAGACATCCTGAGTCAACAGAGAGGTTTGTGCTCATACTGCCTGGGAGAAGTATTAGGTCAAGTGAGGAAAGCAAAGTCTGAGACAAAAACAAAATTAATGAATGATATTCAGATAAATACAGAAAGTTTTTGTCTTCTGCTCTGTGGTTGACTGTAGAATACACATTTAATTTCCTAAATAAGAAGGAAAGAAGTACCCATTCTTCCATCCCATTTCGCTATTTACATGCTCACTAAAATCCCAACAGTAACAACTTCAAGAGGTGTTCTGTTTCTTGAATGGTGGTTTTTGTATGACCAATCATATTCACAGGACAAGGCCTGTGTGCTACTCTGCCTCATTTTAGCTACCAGCTACAATTCAGTTTTGTGACTGAACTGAGGTTTATTCAAGCCCTGGATCATTTTGTGCCCACAGGCAAGACTGTTTAAAGTGTATATTTATTGAACTGTTTTCTGTTTTTATGAGCTCCATTGAGACTATTCCCACAGCACAGGAAAATAGAAGAAGGGAAATAGACCTTAAAAACAAAGATACAAAGACCTTGCAGGTAATATAAGAAAGTCTGTTAGGGCTGTCAGTCTGGATTTTTTTTCTATATTGTAAATCGTATCATCTAATAGCCATGAAAAATGAAAAACCTCCAAAGTGACAGGTTGTTACATATTTCCAAAGTAAATCAAATCTAATCAGTTAGGTGCCATAGGTTCTGTTAGTCCTCAGACACCAGAAATTTCCTGTGGTTCTCAAAGGTCACCTAACCCTTCTCCTTTTCCATCCACAAATCTTCAGTTGTTTGTGCTGAATAGTGCATAGGGACCCAGCACCAAAAGCAAGACCACACTGCTGCACATTGTTTTAGACAAGCACTACTAAAAAGAATGGGGTTGCTCAGCCAGAACACACCTTTCCAACTCTAGAAGCAATCACTAAAGGCCTTGGCTATAGTACAAATCCCCCATTATCACCTGCATACCCTCGGAGATGGGTTCACTGATGAGACTCCAGTGACCAGGAGCTACTACACAGCTCTGAGTTTCATTATGTGTCAGACACAATTGCTTTACTCTTCCATGTTTCTAGGCAGTTTTCCTCTTTGTAGGTGAAGGCAGCTACCAGAAAGCATCTAAACCCTCTGATGGAGAGAAGTAGGAGCCTTACTTGGACAATCCAAATTGTTTGTGGTGTTGGTAGGCTCCCTGATGCCTGGAGGCACACATGAATTGGGCCTTCGGTAGCTGGGTGTCACAATGGCTAGGGTAAGACCCTTAGAGCAGGCAGTTTGAATACAGCCACCACTGATGTCTAAATGAACTGGTACAAATGCACTCTTTTCATGATTCTGATTGTTATCACTTGTCTTGAGCCAATTTAATTCACTGAAATTCGGTTTCATACAAAAGAATTAATTTCATTCCTTCCACATCTTTCAGTGAGCAAATTCTGAAAGCTGAGTGCCTATCTTCTCAGGAAAACACTTCAGGGAGAGATGATGTAAACTATCAAATTATGATACATTCTTTTCTGTTATTATATCAATTGCTAAATAACAATAGAGTTGAATAATATGATTTGATTGTCATTAGTTGTATTGGAGCTTGAAATCTATTAAATCAATGGTAGTTCATACTGTTCTTTCATTGCTTCAGATTCCTTGCAAACTCAGGAAAAAGGTCTCTTAAACTTTAAATCTTTTCTTTTCTTTTCTTTGTCAAGGATAATATCGGAAATTCTGTGGAACAAACAAAAGCTATGTACAATCTTCCTTCCTCTCACTCAGATAGCTCTTCACACATTTTAGACAGCATGTCACCTGATTTGTGAAGAACTGCATTAAAACATCCAGCATATCTTTTGATACCAGAAGTACATATCCCAAAATTATTTTCATCTACTCAATTAATCCCATGACCAAATGATTTTATTATTTTCTCCTTGCTGCTTAAGGAACAAAAAATAAATAAAAATAAATAAAGTTTACACATCTTGTTTACACAGAATTCTAAGTGCATCCTCATTTTGATGTATCTGGAAGCAGTAAGGAAGAAAACAAAAGCAATAACTCGTGAATTTTACAGAGCTTAGTTCAAAAAGCGACATTAAAAGATCGGGTCTACATACAAAACAAAGTATATGGATTACTAGAGATATGCAAGGTATCTAAATTTTATAAACTAGTTACATGTTAGAAATATCCTAACAGTAAGTCATGACATAGTCAAATAGAGGCCTGCAACAATACCTATTCTATCATTAGTTTTGAGATATGGCAAGGATGATGGTTTGGGAATTTATTTGGGAAAAAATTGTCTATAACTACAAATAACTAGAAACACATTGCAAAGTATTTAAGTTCAATGACCAACTCCAATATAGTTGTGAGAATGAAGATATCTTATGGTGAAGGAAACAAATCCCCTTTTGGATCCATAAGTAGCGATTTTTAAAACTTAAATCATTACAAAAGTGCTCTCATACTCTAATTTGTCCTGCAATGGCTTGTGGCACTGTTTCTAATTTTACCAATCTTGAAAAGCAAAAATAAACATTGAGTACCAGCCAGAGACAGTAGAACAGTGGTAGTTTTAAAGAAAACTGCAGTATTTTCTACTATTTATATAAATAGTAAAAACGTATCTTTCATTTTTAACCACATTTTTGGTTGACAACCAGTGCTTGTGATTACTAACAAATTTAGGTTTTTAAAATCTTGTCTTTTGCCAAATCTATTGGAATGAACTTCCCCTTTTCACAGAGCTCCATAAATTTCCCTCACAGAGGAGAACACCAAATATTTTATTTCCTAAAGTACAACTGCATTTTCTCACAGACCCAATCTATTTTGTTGCTAATGCTACCTCCAGAAGCATCATCTCACACTCAAATCCTGTATGTTACACATATACATTTACAACTAAACAAACTCAAGTGCACAAGTAAACATGCATTAATCAATGTTGCAAATTGCAACAAAACTGCAATTCTAGAGAAATTATTTGTAAGAAATTATAATGCAGTGTGTAAAATAGAAAGCAACCTTAAATAAAAAGGCATTTAAATGTCCAGAGGACAACACATTCTGTCCATTCATTACCAAAGGAAACAGTTCAAACAGATTTTCCATGACAATAGAACAGGGAGGTAGGGTACTTTATACTCTGTAGTATTATATAAATTATATTTTTTGAGTTGAGCATGAGAGAGAAGTCAGTACTGAAATTCCACAATAAGCTATAAATGGTACTTTTGCATATAAAGAAACTAAAGCCCCTTTCATTAGAGATGGGGAGCAAATATCTAATTTGTAATTTAAAAGTAAATACATCATACTTTTCTTTACAGTGCTGATCAAATGAATCCCTGAATCATAAGTTTGACACATGCCAGGCTAGGGCAAGAGCTGGCACAAGAGGTGACAAATAAAGAATAATGCATGGGCAGGCTGTTTAGAGGCTGTCAATGCTCTGACAAGTGATGATAAAGGGAAGTATTATGTCTCTTCTAGTGACAGCCTGTAAACAAATTCTCCATTGTAATTGTTCTGTATGGACCTCCTCTGTCTTCATTTAAAGTCTGGAGAAGTTTTTCTAAAATAATAGCAGAGACACAATTGCTTGGTCATAATAATTAGAGATCTACACAAGCAGAGTACCCGTTTACTAAATTTGGTGCCCAGAAATAAATTGGAAACCAGGGTTCTGTCTCTTTGACAGAAAAAAAATCATGAAGTAGTAAAAAGCAGGACTGAAATTCTTCTCTCATGTTGGGATGCATACAGATAATGCATTTCATTTTCACATTAGGACCCATGTTACTGTGTGACAAAAAATGTTCCTCCAGGGTTATTGAGAATGCGTTAAGGGAGACTTAGAAGATTGCGTGAAAGCCAGAGCTGGTCTTCAGGATGTGCTTGACTTCAGTATGGATCATGAAAAAGGAAGGAAAATACAGAGAAAATAAAGCATTTTGTTAAGCCCCACTTCTGTTCAGCCAGTCAAGTTCACCCCAAATCTTTGCCTGTAACAGAGCCCTTCTCCACATCTGTAGCACCTCAAATTTCTGCTCAAAAGTACTGACAATTTCTCTTAAGGATCACTGACCAGCAAATTAACAAACAATTAAGAACAGCAACAGTGTCTGCTAAATGCCTGGATAAACAATTTGAACTAAATCTTGTTATTGAACTAAATATTGTTAACCTGAATTAACGGAGAGGTATATAATTCCATGCTCTGCCATTCCCAACATGAACCATATGAAAATGGTGAAAAAAAACCCCTTACTGTAATAGAAAAAGTATATTGGCCTCTCCTGTTAGCACAGGCATATGGGAGGAAGCAACGTGGCCAAAACTGTAGTAATCTGTGGCCTTCGGTCAGTAAAACAATACACAAATTACTATTTCTCTTGGTGAAAATTAAGGCAGTAAAATGGTTATTTTGCCTTGCAACAGCCACAAGGCCAGCTTCTTTAAGGCCAGCTCATGAAAATTTTTCTCTTTTTTTATTCTCTGGCCAGCAACAAAGAGCTTTGTGCCAATATGCACAGACAAACCTGCAAGTACTCTTATGCACCCTCCAAGTCTCTCATAGTGAGAAGAACCTCCATCACCTTATTATGTCCCTTTCTGCAAGATGGGATTATCTTCCCAGGTAAAATTAGCAAGGATATCCCCCTTTCATTTCCTGAAGCCTTGAGCATACCTTTTCCCCAGAACAGCTTAATCTTTTGATGACTGAATTAAGCTTAATAGAAAATACATAAAGGAAAATTGAGTGGCTGATGGTTATTCAGTTATTCCTTGTTTTCTGCTGCTATTGGAAAAAATAGCCCCCTCCAGTGCACTGACATTTTTTTTTACTTTCACTGCCTGTATGTCTGCTACCATAAAAGCAAATCAGTCTGAATAGAGAATACAAGGTGAGGCTATGAATTTGGATACATCATATTCCTTTCTTCTAGTTTCCCTTTAAGTTTCTTATTTGCAGAACATTGATTGGAAGTGCTGGTTAAACACAGAATGGTTGTACAGTCTGTACCAGGTCAGCTGCCACTTTTCATAGCCAAGTCAAAGTCTACAAGAAGGACAAGTCCCCTGGTTATAACTCTGGGTAAGCTAATCCACTGCTGCACTACCCTTCTTGTGAATAAATCTTTTGTAAAGTCCAAACTGAATCTTCCAAGCTGCATCCTGGGGTTGTTGCCTCTTATTATACCATCTGCAAGTATCAGGAAGAATTTAGTTTTGTCATCTCTGCAATTCCCTTTCAAATTACTGTGGGCAGATGTTAGATCACCACTGAGATGCTGCTTTGCCAGACTAAACAAGCTCAGGTTTGTCATCCTCTTTTCAAAGGTCACATACTTTTGGCCCATGACAGTCCTGCCAGTCTTCAGCTAAGCTGACTCCAGCTGTAGTCCTTGAATTGCAGAGCTCAAAACTGGATGCAGAATTACAGCTCTGTGCAGAAACAACATGGTAAAAAGCACAGTTTAATTTTACCTGCTTACTCTCATCCTAGCATATCCCAATCCATTTTGTCTTCCTGGTGATACAAGGCCAACACTCCCTCCTATTCACTTGGTATCCACTATGACCTTTGCAGGTCCTTATATCACACCAGCTAGCCAGTTTGCATCTTTACTGGTACATGGAGTTATTCACCTAGGTGCAGAATCTATCACTCCTTGTTGAACTTAATTGTTGATATTTTTTTTTGCCTGATCCTTGAGCTTCCTGTATTATTTGATGTATCAATTTTTTCATTTTTGTATCATACACATATTTGCTGGGGGCAGACTGTCTCATTATGCAAGTTATCAGTGATTAACATTGACCTCAGCATTTACCTAAGCTATTCTGACAATCCTGACTAAGGAAATCTGGAGGAAGGATAGGGAAGTTTTCTGCCAAACAGATTTTAGCATCTGATCCATAGCCATTCCAGACAACAAGAAGTCCCAGAAACAGACAGGTAGTGTGGAAACTATTTGGTATAGTAAGTTCTGATACAGACTGATAATTAAGAGAAAAATTCAAATCTACTTAACAGCAACTGGCTAAGAGCCATCTTATTTTAGCACTAGGTAGCCCAGTCTTTCAAAACAGTTTTGCACACCAAAGACTAAGGTCACTTGAGATCACCATGTAGTTATTGCTGATCTGGAAGTAGCACTCCTTACAGAGACACTTGTGCTAAACACTTGGAAACTTGTTTTGGCTGTGATGTTTGGGTTAACTGGCTCTAGTCAAGCTAAAATTCAATCCCTTTTTTTTGATATTAATAATGAGTCAAGCTAAAATGCAGTTTCTTTTTTTGATGTAATAATGACTCAAAGTCGTTGCATGATCTACCACAAGGCTGTGGAGAGTACCCTGAATGTTCAACACTTCTGTTCATTTCTTGCACTTCTATGACTATGAACTCCCAGATAGCACCCTCATTTTGATGTTTGATTTCAACTACAGCCTGTTAAAGTTGAAAGAATCTCCAAACTCCATAGTACATCCACATTCTTTTGCCACAACCTGAGAAGGTCAGCATTACTAAGAGCAAGAGGCTGAACAGAGCAGATGAATACAGCTTGATTTCATTCAGGAGAGACTTGAGGTAAACTCTGAACAAATCTGTTTTGTTGTGCATGGACTTTCATACAGTCATGAAAGGAGTGACGGGGACTGCAGAATCTGTGAGGCAAGCTGGATTTGCTGAGACTTCTCCAACTATAGCTCCATTCAATGGAGACATGCAGAGATCCTGGTAACTCTTTGTTCCACTTCCCTGAGCCCAGATAATTGTGACTTACCAGTCATTCTGTCACCAGCAGAGAAGTGCCTTTGTCAACAAGCTGAGTGCTCAGGTAATTGAACACCTAGATATTAGACGCGATGACTGCTTACAGAGATGTCACTGAGGCATCATTAAACTCTTCAGGTAGTTTCTCATTCTAAATTTTTGAGCAGGAAGAGGAGTGAAACACTTCATTTTTAGGTTGCAGTAATGCAGCACAGTAAGTCAAGTATGCCACCTCATAGGCAGCTAGGGCTGGCTTGGTGGTTTGTTGATAGTACTGACACAGCTCCAAGTTTCTCCTCCTTATAAGGAAACAATGAAAGATTTTTAAATGGATTTATTCCAATTGCCAGTTGTATGAGGTAGTTCTCAAAACTTTCAATGGCATTGTAGTATGGTAGCATGTCTTTCCTACAGCTGATAGCAGGCTCCTTCATTTGCAGAACATTTTGCTCCCTGGAATTGCTTTACCACAAGAGCAGCATGGCTGACGGAATAAACTTCAACCAAACTGGGAAGAATTTCTTCCCAGTGTCATCTTGGTAGCCCTGAGCTTCATGTGACCAAACAAGTGTGCTCAGGGACACACTGCTGATCCAGGGGATGAGAAGGAAGGCAGAGGAGGTTGCAAAAGCTTTTTAAATAGATTTTTATTTTTTTTTTTTTACAACAGAGACTTTACTGTGTATGCACTTGTTTTGGCACTTTCTTACACCCCTAATTCAACGGATGTTACTGTGGCTACAGCTCGAACAAGAATTTGGACAACTGGATTACCTGGCAGGGCAACTATTTCAGTATACAGTAAGATAATACAGAAATGTACAGCTGCCTTTATAGGTCTTTCTCTGAACACAATTATCACAGACCTGTCAAAAGCATGACCTTGCTGCACAAAAGTTTGATTATTTTTAACAGGTCTGTTTACTACAGAGGCATTTATACAGTAACTTGTCCCCAAGGGAAGTATATTGTGAGGTTTCTTCCAGGTTGCAAGGCCAATTAGAAGGTTACTTGGAAGTGAATCCATGAAAGAGAAACTTTCCTTGAGATCAATACATTACTCACAAATGCTATCCTCTTTCTTTCACAGACACAATTTTGCATCCTGACAATATTGATTCTTAAAAATTGTAAATGATGACCTGTCAAGTAGCACTTCCTCTTCTAATGTATTTTTAACACTGCAAACAGCCTTGCAGATTTTGAGACCTGTTTTTAGGCGGACATTTTCTCTGTTTTGCCTGACACTATCTTTGACAGATTTTCAGTTCTTCCTCCAAAATATATCACTGACTTTTGCAATAGGTGTTTTCTCCAGAGAACATTTTTCTCTCATTCATTCATTTTTAACCTCTCAAATGCCAAGGACAGATTGTATTGGAGAACTGGTAGAACACCACTGTGAGCATGGCAGTGACCTTATATTTGCAGAGGACCGTGACACTGGTCCTTGGGAGGACTGGAAACAGGAGTCACAGAACACATGCAATTACTTTTTAAGTGGCATCACGTACTGGTACAGCTCCCTACACTGAACACTTATTTCCCAGTGTAATTTTACTGATATTCTAACACATTGCAAACCTTAGGCTTGACTAACCTAAAGGTATTGGAATATAGCCATCTACTCACAGAATCTTTGAATAACCCCCTGACTGACTGAAAGTGCTATATTTCTGTGGTTCTTTTTCCATTCTATGTGCTTACCATCACAGGTGGGTCAGGTCCTAAATAGAGCGTGAATTTAGTCCTTTCTCTCAAGAATTCATTGAGGTTATTTTCCTAGTGCACAGGATTTTTGATATAAATAAGAGAAGCCCTTGAAATATACTTTGAAACTCAGATTTCAAAACACAAATAGATCATGGGCAGTACCTTTTTTATTGTCTTTGAAATTTGATATTCTATCAAGAAGTTGATCTTGTCTTCCAACTTTTGTATTGATATTTTTCTTTTAAAAATGCCCTATCTGACAGAGGAACTGGAGTTCTGAGGTATCAGATCTTTCCTGTGGAGTGATGAATTTAGCTATGCTCTGCATAGTGCAACAGGATAAAACACTTAACTGCTCAATGAGGTTTCTCTGACCTACTGAAAGAGGCCTCAAATTCCTAGCAGTGCAAATGCTAGAAACATGAAGCCATAGACTTCTAATTATCCTTCATATCTCCTGAATTTTATTTTCTATAACAAAGCACCTGGCAATGGTGGACTTTTTTTACAGGTGGAATGCAGGTCTCGATAAGCTTCAAGAACACTTATTGATGAAGCAAGTATCCAGTTACTTCTCTCAATTGTTGCATTTCATCATCCAAACATTTTCGTTTCTTAGCTGTTATTTCAAGAGTTCTTCCTTTTTCAATTTTATCCAGAGTGGAAATACAACCCTTCTTCTGGTACTTCGAAATGAAAAACTTTCTGTTTTTTACTAAGCTAGAACTTTAGCTCTTAAAACTGTTTCAATCATTTAACTGCAGAAGTTAGCCCTGTTAGTCGTGTAACCTTTGCACTCACTGCTATGTCAAGGAGCACAATGAAAGAAGATGCACTTATTATTACTGAAGGGGTTTTCAGAAAGCTGCAGCCCATGGAAATTCTCTGACAATGACTGGCAAAGAAAAGCAATCAATTTAAGTCATGTTTTTCAGATTAGGTCAGGTACCTTGTTTACACCATTTCATTATTTACAAGAAAAAGTTTGCTTCCAAAATTAGGTCTATTGAAATTTTAAAGTGAAGGAGTTTTTTGAGTCACATACTTTTGAAGCATGAGAATTAATTATCAAAAAGGAAACCATTCTCTGTTCACAGACTATCTGCTATGATGATGTTCCTCTACATAATGAGGCAAACACTGATGCATAATTAGGCATCTTCTAACATCACTGTGAGCTATTAATCAAACAAGAACACCATGTTTTATCATGAATATAGGATCAGCTTTTCCCTTTTTATTTAAAACAAGAAAAAGAATCAATAAATGAGCTGCTACATAAATCAAGCTTTGGAAAGGGAGACACATTGAGTTCTTTCTTTTCTTTGTTATGTTTTCTTCCTTTGTTTTAAACATTGAATCAACCTGTCTTTTCCTATCTCTCTCTGTTGTGACAACTGTTCTGCAGTATCACTAATGCTCTTCACATTCTCTTTAGTCTGGCAGGTTGCCTCATTAAGGGTAAGAAAGAGAAAGACATATTGAATATTAAATGAGCATCTAAGACCTAAAGTTTAACTAATTAAATAAATATTATATTAAATATTAACTATCAGATCCAAGCTCCAGGCAGCTTTCATACAATGACAAAGGGTTTAGGCTCAGACTATGCCCGTATGTTTCTACATATCTTATTTTCAGTACCCCTCCACCACTTTCCCTCACCCAAACAGCTGTCTGTCTTGTAGCATCAAAAGACAGAGGACACAACCTAGTGTTTTTTTACTTTACATGGCATCAAAGTTTAGGGTAATACAGTCACTTGTGGGTACAAGGAATCAGGATGGCATGGACTGTTCTTAAATCTCTCTGGAAAACTGAGCCTTAGGCATGTTCCAGCTTCCTACAGATAGCCACATGAATCCAGATTCAAACACAAGGTTTGTTACATCTAGCTATATATTTTACTTGTATAAACACAGTACTGTCCTAGTGATCTTTTCAAATCTTTCATAAGTAAAGGATTAATGGACTAGCCAGTATCAAGTGAGAAATAAATACTTGGCATGAACATATCTTGCTCACAGAAAGTGTAAAGCTATTTCAAAACTGGAATGGTTATAGCTGCTTTACAGCATTTTACTGATCCTTAAAGATGGACAAAATGCTGTCATTCTGAACATAATTTTCACACCTTTACTACTGTTAAAACTGCAGATTATGGATTTAATACAGGACATAGCCTTTTATTTCATAATTCCTCGATATATAAAAATTACCATACCATTTAAATCTACAATAGCAATACCTGAATTTAAGAAATATCTGACTGGAAAAACAAAAGATTGTATCATTTTCATTTTAAAGCACTTTTTACTGATTATTCAGTAGACTGTCAATATCTTGACTGATCTAAGAAGTTCCACTGCTCCTGACCAGAGCTATAGGAATCTTACCCTCATCACTTTTTCAATGAACTGGAAGTGTGGTTCACAAGCTGTGTATCACTTACACTTCTCAGTTTTGTGCTGGTGTGAGGTTTCCCACCTTTAGCAGACCAAGTTGGTTTTTTTTTTTAAAAAAAAAGGTGCAACAAAAGGAGTGGGAAAGTTATGGCCATTCCCTGCAAAGATTTTTTTAATCTATGTGTCCCTTTGCACAGCTGAAAACCAGCCATGTGAAGATTTACTGCGGTAAGCATGCTAAGTGCAATGCAAAAATAAATCAGGGCAGAAAATATTCTCCCTGGAAAAACTTTTCACTGTGTGAGTCACATTTCAAGAGATGTACTGTGCTACCCACAGACAACCTCCTCCAGCTACTCCAAATTACACAAGTAGCAGTATCTTTCCAAATATCAACTTACTCATCTTTGTGGTGGCTCCAGCAAGGACTTTCCTGGGAAAAACACAAGTATTTTTGCATTTAGCTGTAGTTTGATCTATAGAGTTGGTAGGTTTTTCCCATGGAAATGTTGCAATCACATCTCTCTCTTATTTTTTTCCAGGTTTTGTTTAATTTTTTGTAACTTATTACCTAAGGTTTGTTTCTTTTCTGTTTCTTGTGAGGGCATAGCTTAGGCCCAAGTAGAACAATTAGGAAACAAATGGAATAGGTAGAGGCAAAAGCACAGACAAGCAAACAGAGAAACCACCACCACTGATCCATGTACCAGTTCTGTAACTATTTTCATATAGTGAATTTTTTAGAAATTGATGAAAAATTGAAAAAAATGAAACTTGAATAAATTTTCTGATTACCTAAGACATTCCTAGACCTTTTTATCATCATCTGAAGCGGCAGATGCTTATCAGACTCTGGAATGTAAGCTGTGACAACACTTATACACCAAGAAATGTGTTTAGCTTAATTTTAAAACTTCCTGAGAGCTGTAGCCCTGAATTTTTTCTAGAGCAATGTTTCCATGTTCATATTTTCTTGAAAGCAGCTGAAACGAAGTTAGAGCAACAGAAAAATAACAGGGGAGTTAATACAGCTTACAGTGGGCAAAGCTGAATACAGGAACATTATAAAAACCCAAAACAGTGGATAGCACATAAATAAAAAGTAAAATAAAAATAGCCACCAATATTCTGACATGGATATGACTTCTATTCATACCAGACTATTATTCTGCTGTAGGGTTGGGCTTTTAGTTCTGCTTTAAAGAGCACACTGTATTTTAGCAATACATCCTGTAATTTGGTTCACTTTGTGGCTTGGTGCCAAAGGGGAAATACTTAAAACTCAGACAAAAGAACCCAATTTCTAGAAGAACAGCTGGAGACGTTGAGAAGAAAGATACAACATGCTACCTGGTTTCTTTCACTGACACATGTTCAGGTTGCCACAAGGAAATTCTCTCTAGGGTAAGAGACTCCCTTAACTGGAAATTTTCCTTGGTATGAAGGTGATGTGCTTCATTTATGAAGATTTCCAGGCAGCTTTTTTAAAGCAAGAGTTTTACACAAGTGAAAATTTCAGTTACAAGGGAATTAAGGATTGAAAGAATCATTTATGTTGTAGTTCTGTGGACCACTGAGTGTGGCATGGGCAAGTGCTAGCAATAGATCACAGTTTTTATAAAAAAAATTAAACACATCAGGACATGGGACTTGTGCTGTCTTGAACTTATTCTATCTTCATTTGCTGTATCTCTAAAAATACATAAGGAATATAGATCATACCTGCAACTTGCTTAAAGAGCTGATGATTATTGTCCTAGCTGTAATACCACTGTTACTTGTGGGAAACTGGCTGCTGCTCATCCTGTGTTTCTAAACTTTAGCTATACTATCAGGTTTTTGTCTGTTGCATTTTGTTTAGCTGGGTGTAGTTGCATGGTTCTCTCCCTAAAAGGAAACCATTGCATCTACAGGGAAGAATTAAAGCACCTAACTAATCAGGTCTGGGAGGAAGAAAGCTTCGTACTCCTGATGAAAAAAACTCAACTCAGTTAAGCAACTGTTACACCTAAGGAGGGTGAGAATATCACCAGAGAAAAGGGTAGATAATAAGATGCTGGCTTAAAACTACTTTAGTAGTATCATTAACAACCACAAGGAATAATTAGATAATTTACATAAGTATAAATACAATTTAAATTGCACTAAGTTAACTGACTGTGATATCTTGATTAGGCAATTAAACTCTTAGATCAACAGTACATTTTAATTCTTGGATACAAATGTGTGCTCTTTTGTTTACCAAAATTGTATATAAACTGTATATATAACAGCACACTTACACTATGCTTTTGGAAGTATCTCACAGAGTGTGAGAAAATCAAAAGCACTTCAGTTTCCTTTGAACATGTCCTAGAAACTTTTCATAATATCTTGTTTCAATAGCCCTACTGTGTATTTAGTTTAACAACTACTCCAGCAAAACACTGCAGAATATCTTGAAAGCGACTAAGTCAGCAAGGCCAGTATTTCATCTATTCGTCAATGTCAATATTGTTTTTACTTTTAAGGCCCTTCACAGCCTCCAAACACCAGAGCTATCTGTTTCATCAGACAAGAGTTTACCATGGGACTTAGGGCTTGTTAATGTAATGATTCAGTATCTGCCATAAGACTGAGGAAGCTTCACACACACAAGCAATTGCTTTATACATTTATCAAGCTTATGAAAATGCACTTCATTTTAAGTCAAGATCTTCTGAAAAGGACTTTCATATAACACAAATAATTTGTGAACTATGCAGGGAAAACTTCAGCATATACAAAAGAACAGGAGGTAGATATAAAAATATAAAGCCATCTCCATATTTGATGGCTCAGATGAGCTCCACTACAGCTCAGCTAGCCAGGTACAAACTCTGACAGCTGCTGTTCACCAGAGCTGCTAGGGTACTGTGGGACCCCAGCTGAGTCTCTGTCTCATTTCACTTTTCCTGCATCTCATTTCTGGGGAGTGTGAAGGGCTCAAGATCACTACCAAGAGGAGCTTTAAGAACTGCTGGCTAAGCAGGGAAATTTCTGATTCCAACGAGTCAGTGTAGCCTAAGGATGGCACAGGGCAGCACAAAGTCTTTAAGACATTGTCCCCAAGCAGCAGTACAGACATTCTACCCGTGTGTGTATACACATGAGGGCGGGAGGTGACAGCAGGTGGGAAATTCACTCTCTGTGAAGCTCCTGTCTCACTCTGGTGACTGGTTAGACAACAGAAGTGAGCAAATTACCATCTCAGCTGGCTAAAGAGAACAAATACTTCAACACAAACTGAGGGCTATTTATTTGGTAGGAACCAATTTAATACCATTACCAAGTTTTTCTAAATATTTCTGTTCACTTTGAACTTTTCACCAAATTAATATTTAGACTACTTAATTTTTTTTTTTTTTTTTTTTTTTTCAGTGAAGGCAAATTTGCTTGTTTTCCCCAAATTCACCTATGTTTTGAACAATAACTGGAACTCTGAATCTATTGTATGCTTCTGACTAATTTAGTTTTGTTTTTTTCTCTAGGTTTCACATTTCTTCATAGTCTCTCCTCCAGAGCAAAAATGGATTGATTGCAAAAAAAATGGAGAGGGATTTTAGTCAGTTAAATATGTATTCATACACTGTCATACACTCTACATTATTGCCATTATAACTATGTTTACATGAAATTAAAGAATAAGATTAGACTGTGGGCACTGTTTTAGGGAAAAAGGCAACATTTTTATTTTTCATTATTATAAGCTAAAATTAATTTCCTTTTCATATTTCTGAATGAAAAGGTGATTGCCTTAGTAAAACTGGAGAATGGTTATTATCAGTAACTTTGTGAAACACTTAGCTATTCAGCATTGGAATGACATTATATATTTCATGTAATGCAAGACTTACTAAAGTGCCTAAACTAAAAAGACTCTCCAGGACTTTTTTTCCTTTTAATATTTTATAATACTGCCACATGCACTTTTAAACACCCAATTAATTTTTATGAACGTTCTGATTTTTTTCTGAAAACAAACCCAAGGTATGTAGTTTTAAAACCTGTTGCCTTGCACTAAAGTTCTCCTGGAAAACTTCAGCTAATATAGCAAAGTACAAATAGTCATCTGATTCACAGTATCATCTCAGGTTTTTCTGTCATCAGTCATGAAAATTCTGTATCAAGGAATGACTTACTTGTTTTCTTTCTGTTACACATTCCAGTTAGAAACAACACAGCATATGACCAACCATAAATACACGTGCCTAGGCTTTGGATTTATTTTCTTTTTAATTTTATTTTTTTTCTCTATCGCTGATCTATATTTCCTCATTTTTCATGTCATTTAAATGACTTGCCCTCTATCTGGTTGCTGCATTTTCCCCTGTAATTGCCAAAGGAACACCTGCTCTTGAATCCGACCTTTCTGCAAGACAATGTACAGTTGGAAAACTGTGACTGCTGTTACCACAGATCAATACTTACAGGAAACATGGAATGGTATGCCCTGTGGCAGCAATTAAATTACTGCCTTTTGCAACTGAAAATTTCTCCCCAAGTATAATCTAGATCCTATAAATGTTCCTGCTGAGGGAAAGCTGAAAAGACTGCTTTCTAAAAGACCTCACTGAAAGATTCATGTTCTTTTTACTTTGCACAATTTATCCATGCAAGGATAAGTTATGAAGATACGCTTTAGCAACAATTCCTCACATTAAAACCTTCAGTCAGCTATGAATTGCACACATTAGGCAGGAAGATTTTTCTACATAATGTAAAATTTTCACAGTTCAGCCGCGTGTTGCAGAGTACTAGGAAAAGAGCTTCCATTTATTTAATCGCTAAAGATCCCATTGCCTCTTTATCTAAAATGAGAGGAATTTATTGTAGTCAGGTGCTTGTAGAAAAGTTTCTTTGCTTACATTTATAAGTCCATACTAAAAAAATATGGCTAAGCTAAATGCAGAAAATCCTTAAACAAGCAATAACCATGCCAGATAAACTAATTGTTAAGTAATTGCCAGAATTCTAAAGCTCTTCAAGCATTGAGCGGTCCTTGGTAACAATGAGAGGTAAGTATTTAAATACTTTTGAAACTCTCATAAGTAAAAAAAACCAAAAAAACACAAGAGGTAAAAATATTCTGACCTCACTTCTTGCTATTTTTCTTCAGCTAGTTAATTTCTAAAAGGGACCTGAAAGATGGAATTGGATATAATTAGTGAGCAGTATTTATCACTGTACAAGGGCTTAAAACCAGCGTATGAGTACTGACTAGCCAAAGCACTGTTACTCAGATAAGGAGGAAAGTGGTGAGCAAACCCAGAAGTTTGAGTATTGCTATTAATTAGATTGCATTATGTCATCAATATGCATTGATTATTCCAAATAATCTATGCCTAAGAATTATTCTCCTTTATGAACAAAACATTTTGGTCACTGGTAGTAATTAAAAATCTCATGCTCCTTCACATGCAAACTGTTTTTCAGGTTTTTTTAGCTACTTTGTAGGTAACAAGTAGAAATAAAGTTTGCACACCCACAGCTTCAGGCAGATGAAGACCATGATGATATATTAGAAATATTCAGCATGTTCAGAAAAGGCTTTTTAATTTTTTAAGTAAGTTTGCAAATGTTACTGGATAATACAATCCAGTAATACTAATAATATGGAAGCAGATCATCTCTGGCAAAAAATACAAAAAGACAAGTGATCCATGATCTTCACAGATCTCAAAAGGAGAATGTTCATCTGCACATCCCAAGCAAAAATCTTAGAAGATGCTCTTCATAAGAAGTGATAATTATCACTTCATGACTCATGACATTCAGAATTTATCATCAGCTTCCAAGCTAGCTGCATGCGTTATTGAGATTATTATCACTGACTGACACTGTGGAAACCTTTCTCTGGAACTGTTTACAGATTGTTAAAATACCAGCCAGTAAAGCAGATTTTGTTGGCACTTATTCAAAGGCAAAAACAGGGGGAAAGAGGTAGAAAATTAACAGAAATAGTTCCTTTTTCTCCAGCTGACTGTAACCAAGCTGTGGTCACCAAAAACTATCCAGCAAGTTTTGAGACAAATTTCAACAAAAAGGTACATAGCTGCATTTCATATGCCACAGAAAGGATGTTTTTGTAGCCTCTGATATTTAAAGTGCTGGACTAAACATTTTATCTCTGCTTTAATGCACCTTACTGTTAAACTAAAATTACTTTTGTTTAGTTAGTACATGTAAATTACATGTACACATTGAAGAAACTCTTTGGTCAGGAGTAAGTGTACTGTAAGCAAAGTTATTGCAACATCTGCACAAATTAACAATCTGATCCAACAGCTTTAACTCTGACAAAGTTCCTATTGATGTACCTAATGTAGTACAAGGCAATTTAAGTAGAAAAATGACTTTTTGTCATTAGGCACTATTAGACTTGAAAAACCAGTAAGTTCTTCTGGCCAATTTAGCCTTAGTAGAGTAATTACCATATTATATCAGCATTTGTAGCTCACTGATACTCAGGTTGCTGAAAGTCAGATTGTGTGGAGGATGATTCCAGCTCTGGTCTATGCTACTCTCTTCCCTATTTTGAACCAGCCTTCTGCAGCCCCTGCCTGGATAGGTGGAAACCAGAGCCCAGAGAGCAGCAGCTACATGTGTGGGCAGTGAAATCAGGATAAAATTAGCCATGCACTCATATCTTTATGAGTCTAGGGGTGCCTGGAACTCTGAAATTTACTTGACCCTGGCTGGCTGCAAATGCTGAATATAAGATCATACCAAGTCTAGCAGATGAAACTAGTTATAACTAATTTTTTAATAAAAATTCCAGTGGTTATTATTTCTGAACATTGGTCCATGAAGAATTCTAAATGTCAATATGAATTTGAATTTTGCATTTTCCATGCTGGAAAAAAGAAGCAAACAAAAAAAGTAATACTCCAAGTTTGAAATGGACTAAGCTTAATGAACATCGAATCTGTTTCCCAATATGACAGTTTAGACTGGTTTTCCAAATTATTGATCTGTATTGATGAAAACTTGTGAGTCTAATGACTTGAGGCACAACCTTCACTATCATATTATGCCTTATGCATTAGGAAGTCTTTTTGGAAAAAAGAATCAGAATAAGAAAAAAAAAGTGAAATAAAAATAAACCTTGGCACTGATACAGTGCATATAACAAAGGGATTTAAAATAGAGGCTTTATCATTAAAAATTCAATCACGATGCAGCTATTTAAGCACTGAAATGATAGGTACTTATTAATTGTGGGCTCAAATTATGACTTATCTAAAATCTGATTGTGCAAAACCTTTGCTATGTAAGGCTCTTTTGGGTGTGATTTGTAGCTTACTTCAGCCCAAGTCTGCTAAGTTTTCTACAGAGGCTCACTTTTTTTCTCCCCCCACCCTCCCTACACATTTAGTTTTATAATTAAATATTTCCCCGTCCACATTTGCAAAATTAGACTAGTTTGTGGACTGAACAAATGGAGTTCAGAACTTCAGTTATGATATGGGTCTGAAAGGAAAAGGCTTAGACCCTAGAGGACAGAGATCTATGATGTTTGAGCTAGATATAGGAAAAGAAAATGCTGATAATAATGTTAATGCAAGATTATTAAATAGCCACTCCTAGGTTTTAAAGATATAATAACAGTGTATTTTTTATTTCTTAGGTAACACTGTCTTGAAGTGTCCTGTAGAAGATAACTCATGGTTCTTGTATTTAAACAAGGTAATCCTTTCCTTACACTTAGAAAAACCAGAAAAATAATGAATGGAAATTCAGTGTTTGCTAAATCACAATAGCTCAAACATTTATAGATGTGAAAGGCTTTACATGAATATTTCTGTGAATAACTTAAGCAGCACACAAAAATTTCAAGGATTGAATATAGACATATTAGATTAAAACATCTTTTGCTACCAATGTTAGCAAGGGAAGTTCCATCCTTGAGTAAGATAAAATAAACAGAAATATGCAGAAGAAAGCCAGCTTTTGAACAGATTGCAGGTGATCCAAGTTTATGGGCAATCTGCTATAGACATTGGGTTAGCAATATTTTACAGACAAAATAAATACTGTGCAAATTTGTTTCAAGGATGCTCATAAACCACACAATGAACACAAAGAACAAAGTTACTATTTGATACAGTCAGCTCCCAAGAAGGACCTAACCTCTTTTAGTTACACAAGTTACACTCCTTATTCCATGACTTTGAGGCAGCACATCTAAGCTTTCTCTGAACTTGTCATTGTAACAGCTTTCCAGTTATTCCACCTCCCAACAAACTGGAAATGAAAGAAATTCAGCATCTCAGTATATAAACCATGTCTGATATAAATGTTTACACACATTACAAGCTACTGAAATCACTACTTAAATCCTACCCTCGCAGCGTATTTTAAAGAAACAAGACAAAATACAAGGAAATGGCATAATTACAAAAAAAAAAAAAAAAAAAAAAAGAAAGAAAGACAAGTTTGCCTCAAAGCTTAAAGCAATTGGATATTATCAAATGTACTTAAAATTCAAATTGATTTGAAAACCAAATAAGAAGGTGGCTTTTGGGATTCACTTCGAATGCTTAAGATTTACCCATGTGTGAAACTTTGAGGTTTTTCCTCCAGCAATGGATGTCTCATAGAAAACATGAAGTTTCAACAATTTAGTACAAGAATCATAATGTTTTTTAATTAAGGATTTTTTTCTAAAACCACAAAATTATGAAAATTCAGTCATAACTGAATTCTTGGTAAGGCAGGAAGCCCTGGAATAATGCTGATAATGCCTATTCAACAAAAATAAATGTCTTTTCTTTGCTTCAGTAGTACTAGTTGCTCTACAATAATTATTTTTGACTGACCTTTAGGAAAGAGTAAACATTCAGAGCTTTTACTGCAGGCACTAACAATTTGGACTTCCCAGAAATGCTGAAGGAACTCAGCATCTTTGAAATGCTTTGCTTTTTACAGAAAGACAGTTAACATTCAAGATCAATACTACCTACACTTTGCTGTCATAACTAATGCAGGATGTCTTGAAAGACAATAAACTAAAGTTTCCTTTGTTTCCCATTCAATTTTTGTACTATGAATAATTATTTTATGATTTTTAGAAATAAAATGGAAATAAATAATATTATTTAAAATAGCATCACAAATAACTACAATTCAAAAGTGAACTGTTCATAAACCCCTGAAGATTTATATTCAGATTTCTACCATAATTCAGAACATGCTTTATTAGTCAATAGCATTTAGAAAGAGTGAATGCTGCACTCAAAATACTGACTGTTCATTAGAAGTACGTATCATTAGAATATCTCAGGGTTAGATTATCATGTTTTCTGGCAGTCATAATTCTGGGATTCAGAGTAGTAATTTCACCCTCACCAGACACTGTAATAAGTGGAATAGGTTATCATCAACCTGTTGATCTGCTGTAGGGCAGATCAGATCTCCAGAGAGATCTGTACAGACTGGATCAATGGGCTGAGGACAACGGTATGAGGTTCAGTAAGGCCAAGTGCTGCCTCCTGCCCTTGGGTCACAACAACTCCAGGCAGTGCTACAGGCTACAGGGAGAAGGGTGGCTTGAGAGCTGCTCAGCAGTGAGGGTCTTGGGACTGCTGGTCAACATGGATATAAGCCAGCATGTGCCCAGGTGGCCAATGGCACCCTGGTCTGTACCAAGAATCACGTGGTCAACACGACTGGGGCAGTGATTGTCCCAGTATACTTGCTCTGGTGAGGCTGCACGCCAAACCCTGTGCTCAGTTTTGGGCCCTCTGTTTGAAAAGGACATTGAGGTGCTGGAGCATGTCCAGAGAAGGGCAATGGAGCTGGGGTTGTTTAACCTTGGGGAGGCTCAGGGTAGGCCCTGCTGCTCTCTACCGAAAGGAGGTTGTAAGGAGGTGAGGTTCTCTTCTGCCATGTCTCAAGAGAAAGGACAAGATGAAATGGCTTTAAGTTGCACAATGGGAGGTTCAGATTAGATATTTAAAAAAAAAAAAATGTTTACTGAAACAGTGGTTTGGCATTGGAATAAGCTGCTGGGGAGATGGCAGAGTCACTCTCTCGAGGTACTCAAGAGATGTCTGGCATTTGGGGATATGGTTTAGGGGCAATTATAGGGGTGCTGGGTTGGTGGTTGGCCTCAATGATCTTGAAGACCTCTTCCAACTTTGATGATTCTGTAATTCTAAAGCTACTGAAACAACTTGAAAATATGTTGCACTAAGCTACTTTTGGGATGAGTAGCAACAGCAAATGATTTAGACATAATTCCAGCCCAGGAAGTGCACACGCTGGAAATGACCTCCAGCCCAGTCATTTATAATGGAAAAACTCACAAATAACATCTGCTATGAGCTTTTCAAAATGCTATTTAAGTGAGGGAAATTGTCTGAAACTCTCAAATCCCAGGTAAAGTCATTTTACTGAGATCAACAGCAAGCCTCCTAAAGCTCAAGACAAGATTTCTACTTCCTCACTCAAATTTCAGATCTTTTACACAAACATACCCTGCAATGATTCTTATGGGTCAAGGGGGTATATAACTCTACCCTTGGCCATTCCACTAAGTACAGAAGTTAGCATTACAGTTCAGAAATTGATCTTGTCTTGTAAGGCCAAGGCTGTAAAAAAATGCACACATAAGCTCATATACATAATAGGCTAGTAGTATTCTAAAAAAAATATTATTCTTATTATGTAATTAATTGTTTTACTCTGTTGAAATTAGTACTGCCTGCTCTTACTGCCTAGTCTCTTACTGAAGCGCTGTCCTGGGCTCTTCTCAAAAAATCTTCTGCTGAGGTCTGAAAGTACATTTTTGAGCTTTTCACTAATTTGTAAAAAAACTCTCCCATCATACAAACAAAGAAGATGAAAAACCCATTTGTACAAAGCCCCAAACTCCTGTGTCTACTCTGTATGCAGCATGAGGCATCCAAGGACAAATAAAGGAGGCCTTACAGTACACGGGTGTTCTCATGATATAGAAAGTTACACGTATGCACTTGCTCTATCATGATTTCATGCTCTACAGACCTCTCTTGCCAGAACTCACACCAATTAGATGATATCCTGCCTAACCTAAGAAAATACCAGCAGAAGTTGTTAAAACTGTACTGTGGAATCCCTACAGGGAAGAAAAAACCATATATATAAAATTTAAGTCATTTTGCTCTGAAACAAAATCCTATTTACCACTTTAGTATCTTAATGAAGAAATACAAAAATATCATTTCAGCCAAGTGGCTTTTCCATTTCTTATTTACTGCAGATTCAAAACCTAAACACAGTGTCTTGTCAAAACTGAGCAGCAACATTAATCATGAGCTATAAATATGAATACCTGACTAAAAATACAATTTTTTTTCCCACACAACCTATTTGCAGTACTTTTGTTACTAAGCAACAAAATGAATAAAATTCTTCTATTATCCAAAACACTTGCATTATTGCCAGGGTCGCCTTAACACAACTTTATTATCTCAATTGCTTCACTTGCTGAGAATGTGGAGCAGCAGATTAGGGATAATTAGACAAGGAATGAATGAAACTCTGGTGCAGTCACATCCTGAGACACAAATGAAGTATTGATTTTCATGATTCTACTAACAGCCATTTAATATGCATAGCTGCTAAACATTTGAATTGATATGACTTCATTCCCAATATGTTGTTAAATGTATTCCGGGTTCTGGCTGAGCAAACGAAGTTCAGCCTTTATGACACTGCATAGCATTCATGGTTATTAAACACAGTTAAGCAATGCAGAAAAAGTGTGAAGGTTAAAGGAAAGCTCACCAGGGCAGCTTTAAGTATGTCCAGGTTTCTCAGGTAGGATGAATGGGAAAAATGAGATAACATGCCTTTACAACATGAACACTCATGCATGGCATGTAGCGCTTCTCAGCATATTTTCTAGCATAAATCATGTATATGTTTTATTATTGGGGAAGAAAATAGCGTGCAAGCTAGGGAAATTCCATGATGTCCCTATCAGAGCATTGTCTAACACAATTACGTGCCAAAAACTGTGTATAAAGTCGTGTTCTGAGAGAGGTTAAAATTGACTTCTAAAAATGTTTCAGAAACGTTTTTGCCTTTGGTTATATCATTACAGTACAGGTAACAGAAAAATAGTAAAGTTAACCTAGATTTATATTCATGCAACTCCGTGTTGAATTTTCTTCTTAAACTCCAGAGGAATTGCTTCTCAAGATTAAAAACTGGTTTTCTCAAACAGCTTAAGAATTTTTTACAGCACATTACTCAAGGGAGAGGTACAGAGGAGAAAGGGAAAACTGCTATGTATAATTGAGATTACAGAGATTTCTATAAAAAAATCACATGAACTCAAATATTCCCGAGTTAGTAAGGCTAATGCCTGTAATTTTATGACTCCTAAATAAAACAGATCAAATTTTCATACACTGTACTCTAGCATAAATCTAGATCAACCACAGTGCCCGAAGTACTGCCTTGTAATAACGTCTTTGAATCTAAGCCAGAAGATACAGCACTATAAATGAGATCATATCCCATTCTGCTGAGTGGTCAAGACCTCACTGCTCATCCAAAAAACTCAAGGGCAAAACCAAGAAAAATAATGTACTGGGAATCAACAGGAGAGAGCCTGGTTCATTCTCATTCTAGCAGACAGACTTCAAGACCAGCCACTGGAAGTTAACCTGAAAGGCCTAAAAATACAGTGGCTTTTTAAACTGAGATCCACTCAGGTTCATGTGTCTACATGAGAGACTTGGTGTGCATTTGCTTAGGCCACTCTGCAAACAGAACTTACACTATCCAGCTCCAAAACAGACACCATTTCTGCACAACAGAATTGTGCTTTTGTGGACTTAATGCTATGACCACAATTGCTGTACAGCTTTTGGTTCACATTGGATGTATCTGGCCTGCTGAAATCCAAGTGTCTCAAGCATATACCTCAAACCACTGCAGAGTTCAGAAACACTAGAACTCCTCTGTCATTTAAGAATTATAATGAGTTTATGTATTTCTAGGTGAGCATGTTACTTAAGTGCCAAAAGTGGAGATGTCAGCCCACTGCATTACTGGCACACTGTGCTCATTCTCAGGCAATAAGCCTTTCAGCACAAGAGGATGCTCAGTGCACGTCATGATGGGATTTTGGTCTGTGACAGAGGAATGAACTCAAGGGAAGTAGAGGCCCTAGGGAAACTTTCTGATACCCCATCACTACAGACATGTTTCAGACTTACTGTATGTTCTGCAACAGATTAATCAATGGTGCCAAGCAGAGAACACGTGCTCTTTCTGTCACCAACATCCTCAGAAGTAGCAATGAGAAACAATTGTTCAGGTTTGAGAGCACAAGGGCTAGTGCCAGCTGGGGCTATAGGCTTATTTTGATTCTAACAAAAACAAAGTCAGGAAAAGAAACAGAAAAAAGATTCAAAGCAAGGATTTGATAGGTCAGGGAATGAAGGACTTGCAGGGCAGAAAGCTGAGGACAAGTGCCTTTGGTACAGAGTGACAGGGTGTATGCCACAGATCTGTTTGTGTGTTTATCTAAAGGTTAGAAGAGAGAGGTTCTTTGTATGTTAGTTTGGATTGGACTTTTTAGAATGAGGGCAGTATCAGGTATGATTGAGCTCACAGAAACCAGCTCATTGTGAGTCCTGAAGTGGAGAGCCGAAGCCAGTGTTATTCTGGCTGGTATATTTCCAGTGGTGGGCACGCAGGTGACAAAAGCTGTGGCAGATGAAGCAGAGTCAACTGTGGGTTCCTCTGGTGACTCTCTGATACCATCAGTGGTGTAAAAAGAAGGGGCTGGTGTGGTAGGAGAAGCAGTCTGACAGCAGTTTTATATCCAGCAATATTTTTTGCTAGCTAAGGAAATAGCAAGCAGATTTTACTAATTTTCTGTGAAATTATTTGGGTTTTTTTAATAAGGCAAACTTCACCAACACATCTCATCATAATTTGAACTGAAATAACTAATGGGAGTTAAGACAGGGATCTTCTAAACTTTCCTGTGTCTGACACTGCAAAAATGCTAGGCAAAGACTTAGCATAATTTTGAGTTACACTAGGGAAACAATTGTTATTTTGCCAGGAAGAAAGGAAACATCGAACCCTCCTTGTGATGTCTCCTGAGGGAGTTACCCAACACAGAAGTGAAGGTAAGGTTGCAGTTTCCTGTCAAGAGTTCAGCTGCTGATAATTAGGAGATATTTGGGTTATGAACCTAAGAGAAAAAAACAGGATTTCAAAAAGGAAACAAAACCTCAAAAAGTCCAGCTGCCCTCTGGGTGGTGGAAAAGATCTGGTGTTCAGTGCACCTGACTTCAAGAGTAGTGACATAATCTTCATCAGTACAAGCTTCAGACTAATACCTTGTACAGCATGAAGTCTCCTTCCAATAAATAAAATATAAACTGTTGGAAACCATAGACAACAACATTTTGGCTCTAAACAAATGTCATATCTAACACCTCAGTCCAACAAACACACTTAAGTTATCTTTCAAAGCTGTAAACCACACTTGGCCATAAGTTACATTTATAGAGTGTTCAAGAAATTCACCAGACTCATGCCAAGAGGCCTTTCAAAGGGAGAAATATTGGCTTATATCCATTTTGATACTGCAAGAGTAGTGTTTTTGAAAAAAAAAAAAAAGCAAGTCTTTTAATTCATTGCTTTTATGATAGTGATTTGAATTTTAGAATGGTTTAACTGCACAGAAATAATTCTTTAAAAGTACTTATTGAAGAAAAAATGAATTTTGATAGCATGGTCCATAGTAATGTAAACTGGATGGTAGAATTACAAAGATATATCCATTGCTGTCAGACTAAAAAATAATGAATATATGGATACTTCTCAAATATTTCTGTGAGCAACTTACACATAGTAATCCGCTGTCACTTTTAGACAACCGATGTACAAAAAGATCTTCTGTCTTGATGTATAAAAATAAATACTAAGAAGAGACCCACAAAAACTCCTCTGTCAAGTATGTGTGTCTTGGTCTAGGACTGCAGTCCATGGAACCCACCTAAATATTTGCAGCACCTAAGTAGCCAGTAACACATTTTTCAAGGCTCCCAGCACTGTGCATATCTGTGTGCATGTGTGTGAGCTGGCACATGCTATATCCAACTATATGGCAAAGATCCGCTTTGCCTGATAAATGGTCTCTATTTCACACCCTGCTGCCAATATTGCATAATAAAATACCCCTTGGACAAAATATGCAACCAGACTGTGGAATAAAAACTTCCACTTCCACAGGGAAATTACATTACATACTGTAATTCACAAGATTTCCTTTCCTCTGGCAAGTATAATGGCATCATTTTCACTCCCACATTTACCATACTTTAAAAGAATAGTCTTGGCCTTTCCTACCATTTGCAAGAAAGTATGTAACTCCAGAAGACAGATCTGAGCAGTTCTTGCCAAAGGCATGCAAACAAGCACTTGTAGCCTGCCCAGGATAATGAAGGCATATTACATAAATCCCGCCAATAGAAGTTTCCAACCAGAAGCAAAGGGCTGTATGCTGGTTCTTTGGAATGCCACTTAACAGCAGCAGTCCCTAAATGTGCAGACATGCACATGTATAAACACTGCAGTCATTAAATGCCTCAACAGGGAGAGAGAAAGCACTCTCCAGTATCCTAAAAAGGATGCTGACAGAGTCTTTGTGTCTCCATCTATCTTAAAGGCCTTTACCCTCAGGGGGGGATAATTCAGCCATATAGCATGTTTAAAAATTGTCATACTTGCCCCTAGAGAGATCATTTCCTACAGTATGGAATAACTTACATTTCCATTCTGGTTTAGCCTCCCCTCCCCCCAGTATATTATTTATTAATGCATTCTGCAGATATGAGCCAAAGAATCTCTACCAACTTATTTGCTGGGCTGGCTTTGTTTCGAGAAGCAATTCTGCTGAATTGCAATACAATAAATGCTGTTCAGTCATTCAGAGCTGCCTTGGCTTTTCACAGCTAGCAAGAGTGAACAGACAAAAGCATCAGCTATGTGACCACACACAAGAAAGCAGTCTAACAGTTCCATTCTAGATTACAATGACATTTTTTTCTGAATTATTTTATACGGTACTGATTAGACTACACTGTGACAAGAAATAGACATACAGTAACTTGTTATTCTAGCAGCTATTTGCACTCATTGATCAATTAGGTCCATGTTCCACAGCAGTAATTAAAAATTTGTCATGGTGTTTTTAACACTTTCAGTAGTAAACAAACAAATAATTAGCTTGGATAATGTTTCCAGTAGCCCTTTCCCCTGTTTTACCGCTTGCTATTTAGCTGAAAAAATGACTTTTCTGTAACAGTAAAGTCTGTGCTTTTAACAAAATTTTGAGATGCAAAAGGAACACTGTGGAAGCTATCAAGTGGCAGCAGCTCAGAATCTCAGTATAAAGACAATAGGAAAAAGCCTGAGTCAGCTCAGGCTTAACATAATATTTTATTTTGCTAGCCATTTCACTTTGGTCGTCCTTTTCATCTGTAATAGACCACTCCAAAAACAAGTACTTTGTGGTGCTACTGATGTAAGACCAGCAATAGAGAGCAAAACAAAATAAGAAAATGATAGTTCCATAGTACTGTCAAACACATTTTCTGGACATCACTCCCTTAAAATATTCTTCCTGATTCTTCCACAACATATGGATACTAAGTCTATTAAAGGAACTGGCTGTACAAATTCCTACAAAAAGTAATAGTACAGACATTGTACTATGAAATACATGCAAATAAATTATTGAGAATGTCACCTGCTTTAGCTCATAACTTTTACATAAAATCTTTAAAAGGAATTTATTGAAATTCATTACTGGATTGATATGATTTATACATAGATGATAAATACCTGAAAGCTGAAAACTTTGAGGTCTATGTTTTCAATTTTGTACTCTCCCAATGAAATCAAAAGCTCAGACCCTTGCGGTCTGAATGACTACAATAAAAAAATAATCTATGATACAGTTTCTCATAAGTCCAAGAATATATCCCTCTTTTCAGAGTAAAACACACTGCAAGTAAAACTAAGCAATAAGTAGATATTCAAGCTCAGCTAGAGAGATTTGCACAATCTAACGCATCTAATGCAAAAATGTCACTTTGGTGGAATATAATGGACAATGATGAGTTAGGAGACGGTACAATACAATGCATGAATGCTAATTATTTAATCTCAGAACTGAGACAGCAACAGTGGCCAATGGCAAGAAACAGCTTAAATTGTGTCTTGGCCATTGCAAAATCAGAGAATCACAGAGTGGGGAAGGTTGGAAGAGATTACAGGGGTCGTCTGATCCAGCCTCCCTTCTCCAGCAGGGTCATCCCAGAGCACATGGCACAGGGTTGTGTCCAGATGGTTCTTGAACATCTCCAGTGAGGGAGACTCCACAACCTCCCTGGACAATCTGTTCTGGTGCTCAGTCACCCACACAGTAAAGAAGTTCTCCCTCAAGTTCAGGTGTAATTTCCTGTGCATCATCCTCTGCCCATTGCCTCTTGTCCTATTGCTTGGCACCACTGAGCAGAGCCTGGCTCCATCCTCTTAGAACTCTCCCTTTCTGATACTGACAGACATTGATGAGGTCCCCTCTCAGTTGTCCCTTCTCAAGGCTGAACAGGCCCAGCTCCCTCAGTCTGTCTTCATAACAGAGATGTCCCAGTTCCTCAATCATCTTTGTTGCTCTCCACAGGACCGTCTGCAGGAGCTCCCATTGAGGAGCCCAGAACTGGACACAACACTCCTGATATGTTCTCACCAGGGCCGAGTAGAGGTGCAGGATCACCTCCCTTGACCTGCTGGAGTGCTCTTCCTAATGCACCTCAGGTCACCATTGGCCTCTTGGCCACAAGGACGCTGCTGGCTCACAGATAGCTTGGAGTCCACCAGGATCCCCAGGTCCTTCTCCACAGAGCTGCTTCCCAGCACACCAGCCCCAGCCTGACCCGGTGCCCTGGGGTTACTCCTTCCCAGGTGGAGGACCCCACATTTGCTTTTGCTGAACTGCAGACCGCTGCCTGTGTCTCTGTGGTTTTGTTTTGTTTTAATATTTGTTTTGGTTTTTTAAATTTCGGCTTGTTTCAAAGTATACATTTCATCTACAACAAACCTGATACCTCATCCTTAAAATAATCCTGGTCTATGTAATAAGGTATTGCAGGTTCCTGCTCCATGCAGGAGTAACCAGACATTGAGTAAACAGACACAGCTTTTTAGCTGAGTGACTGACTACTGAGCTCATTTCAAAGATATGCTCTTCATGAACAAAAATCTGTTGGTAAAGTCAAGAGTAAAACAGATATAGTAACTGAAGACAGAAAGCATGAAAAAGCTCCCAAACCCATAATCAGTTGAAGTTGTCATTTTTATGTAAGCAATTCCTACAACAGAATTAAACCAAGAAAATATAGTTAAGTCACTAACTGTAGCAGTGGGTGGTAGGTGGGCATGGGGACAGAAGTGGCATGTCAGGTGACTCATAATGCAAATTCAGGTTAGCAGTCCTATTGAAAAACACCAGAATTAGTAACATATATAGCATACAATAAGTATGTCACAATTAGTAACATACATAGCATACAATCAGCACTGAAGAAGACTGCTGGCTTCACTTCTGCCACCACCTGAGTGTCTTGGATTTGCTTCTAAGTGTTCTCTGTTTTAAAAGCAGAATTTCTTTCAAATAGTGTCCCTGTAGTAGCAACTGGTTGGTAAAATTCAGTTCAAAATCACAGTTTTGACTCAAAATTATTCCTCTCCCTCAAAAAACCTCAAACTCCTTAAAAATATTTCAAATTAAAGTGAACCTTTAAACTGCATTTGAAATGCCATCACATCTTGAAAAAGCCACCAAGACTCTGGAATTAACTTTTCCCATATGTATCATGCAGACAGATTAACTGCAGCAAACATTGATTGGCTGCACTTTTAATTTTGCTCATTTTGCTCGTAAACATCACATGTTTAATCTCAATTTTTGATACAGCTCACTTTCCTCTATGTGTATTACAGCACAAATCAAAGTGAAAATATTCCTTAAATTATAGCAAAAACTCAGTTCAAAGTTTTCTGGCAATTTTACAAAAGTCTCATCCATAAAGGTCTCCTAAAGACTTTTCTCCTTGCTAAAGGTGTGATGCATGCAGTGCTGTGTGAACTGCAGGATTTTTTTCAACCAGTTCTCTCCCAAAGTATTTTTTTTTTGGTGTATTATCTTTAACTTGCAAATTGTAGTTGTTTGAGGACAAAATCAGACTGCTGTCAATTCTGCCCCAGCTATTTCTATCATCTATAAAGATTCTTCAACTATTTGAAACAATTTCTTGCTAAAGAGTAAAGATTTTTTTCTGTTGTTGCAGTGAGCTGAAGGTTCATGCTTCTTCATGTGCAACTTTGCAAAAGAAACTAGACTTAATGACAGTGCAGTATTAACTGGGGTGTGACAATTAATTGACAGTGTTTATTAAATGGGGAAACCATTTCTATTTTCATAGAAAATAAAGGAAACATTTGTTGATTTGTGCTTAAATGATACTATGAATTTGCCATTACTGATTCCATAGCACACTTGCTTTTAGCTCTTTCTGATAATTTTGGTCTCAAAGAGAGGTTCAAACACAGGCAAGGAATCTTCAGTGTGATTGAATGCTCAAAGTCCTTCAGTACTCCAGTACGTTGGATTTATCATTCAGAATTTCAACACTGTTGGATGAAATGAAGAAAGCTCTTGTAAAACCTCATAGATCAGAAGAGAAGTGAGCTATACTTCTGGCTGGGAAGGCATTATAGTAATGCAGAAAATTTTTCTTTGGTGATATTTTAAAATACTATATTTTCCTTAAAATTTAATGTTTCACATCTTATTTTTCCAGATGAATTATTTCTGAAAAAGGGTTGATAAATCTACAGATGCTAAAGTTGAAAATCATCTTCCTAAGAGATATTGGCCTGGAACAGAAGAGTGTGCGTGCACTTAGAAAAGATATTCAGCACCCAATATGTGTAAGTCCATTTATGGTTCAATAGTTCATAAAAGAAATGATGCAAGAGCTATTCAAATGGAAGGCTTTACCACTCATAGATATATTATGGTAGTGTGAGAGGAAAGTGAAGCACTGTGAAGAGTGAACCTCAAGCACAAAAGCGTCACTGGTCACCAATAGAGTTGATCTAGAAGTCCTTCCAGAATTTGGCAAAGTTTCAGATGTGTGGAGATTCTTTGAAGGTCATGAGCTGCCTTGGACATCTGCACAGAAGGGAGTGACAAGTCTCTAGGTACATAAAAAGCTGTTTGTAAAGGAAAATATCATCTCAAATCCATGGTAGATGTAATAGAACAAAATGGGCCTAACTCCTTGCAGCAATGTAGATTAACATTAGACTGTAGCAAAACATTTCTCACACAGAGCACTGGAATAGATGGCTAGAGAAGTGAAGACATTCTCTCCATAAAACCAGATTAGACAGAAGTACATCATGAATCATGTCTGTAAAGGTATCTGACAACTTCTCTTGAATGAGTGATTTGCTTTGTGCTTGGTCAGCCTAAAAAAATGTGTAAGGTTTACAGATTTAAGATTTAAAGCTGCTTATCTTCCCAGAAGGCAGCATAAGAAATTTCACAACTACTGTAATTTGATCAGACTGAAAGCAAAAAGCAAGCCTTTTTAAGTCGCCTGCAATAAAAGTGCTCCCGTTTCTTCCAGTTTACAGTGGAAAAGCACTCTAGGGCAGCAAGTGGTGGTCTGGAGCTGCCCTCTTCATGAGCTCAGTGGGATAGAACAAACCCCTTCATCTGTAATCTCCTGATTCTTACCAGTTTTAGGAGACCTTTCTTTGGGCAAGTTTTTGCATTAGAAAACTAATTTGCAGACCAGAACAGTCATTTTCTGTAATCCTCATGAGCCACTATATTAAAATCAAATCCTTCCTGCCATGCACAAGACCTCAGTGGCTCCTCTGCAGCTGAGAAAGCTGTGCAGGCTTCCTCTAGCACACCTGCTTCCACATCCTTCCACTGAATTTAAATGGAATCTCTCCACAACTAACTGAATGCAGGTGAAAAGTCTGTGGTGCAGGGGAAACAGCTGCAGGATATTCCATATACTGACAGTGCCATTTCATATTTATATCTATATATAAATATAAAAAGGCATTTTAACTATCTTATAATGCCAAATATTCATGTTATTTTCTTATTTTTAGATATATGCTTAAGACAGCAATCAGA
Source organism: Cyanistes caeruleus (assembly GCF_971803275.1). Classification (NCBI taxonomy): domain Eukaryota; kingdom Metazoa; phylum Chordata; class Aves; order Passeriformes; family Paridae; genus Cyanistes; species Cyanistes caeruleus. The sequence continues at coordinate 36,472,679 of NC_141705.1, forward strand.
TAAAGCAATCAGTGAGAATACTCCCAACTCTATTTATGGGTATAAAAATATACAGTTGCTGTCTTTACAGAGAAAAACAAGATTTTCTTTATTTGTGAGCTTGTGAATATGTGACAGAATTTGTTGTCCTCAGATGCTTCCTCACAGCCTCAGGAAATGAACAAAATCTGACACTCTTTGGTATCTGATAGCTGCTAGCCAAAGAAAAAAAGCTTCCCCACTCTTTCCATCAGTTTGTCCAGTCTGCAGGAGGAATCACAGATGTAATTATGAGTTCAACAAGTCTATCTATCAGAAGAATGATTCAACTGCTCTGTTCCTGTCTCAGATTGACCAGGTATCACAGCACATAATCAGCTTCAGTGGTAATGGAGTCTTGGGCTAAAGGAACAAATACTTTAAGAGTTCTTTAGCTTTTTATCATGTTTAAACTTGTATCAGGGTTATTAAACTTTGGTTCTCCATGGTTATCATTTGCTTGTTTTCAATATGAGAAATTCACAAGGTTTTCCTTTGAACAGAACTGACTCCAGGATAACACTGGAACATCCTGAAAAAATGCTTTGCAGGGGAAATTAGACTTTCACTTGACTGATTAATAAAGCAGTGCCTTTATCCTATCTAAACTCCTCTGTGTAGCTTTAAAGTCTTCAGATGACTTCATGGTCTGTACACGGTTTCTGATTCTAGAGACCAGAAAGAAGTGTCACTACCTCCTCATTTCTCCCCAGTTTTCAATATACTACTTCTATCGCCTAAAATCATACCTCTGAAAGGAACTGCAATAAAAGATTAAAAAAAATGCAATTGTTCTATCAGGGAGGAATGACAAACTCAGGCTATGTATGAACATTTAACAAATATTGAATTTCAGAGCCAGATACTTGTCATTCATTCCTATCACACCTTTCAAATTCACACAGAACAGTTTGTTTAAGTTAAAGGAGGTTAAGTGAACTCAACTTGAAACACACAGCTTTTACTAATGTGCATCTCAGCCTACTTTTTTTAGCCACTGAAAATTATACATAGTATAAATTCATTTTTTTTTCACTGCCAATCATTCACTTTCTAAAATAGAAAGAAGTATCATATGTGGATTTGACACAATCTGTCCTGAATTTGCTCTATCTTCTTCCATTAAGATCTGGTAAAGATCATACTGTTTATTCAAAAGCATATCAGATAAGTTTTATATGACAGAGACCTAGAAATGTGAAAAAATTATATAGCTACAGGATTAGAATTCAAAACTATCTGGTCAAACTGGAGGGATGATCTGAAGAAAAAGGGATTTCACTCAACAAACACTGAGGGCAAACAAGCAGTTGTACGAAGACTGGACAGGAAACATTTTCCTTCATCTAGTAGATCCTTAAAGCGATTCTGTGATTCCTAGTAGATCAGAAGCTAAATAAAAGTAAAAAAAAAAATTAAATTACTATGAAAAGACAATATTTATAGTGGTAAAAAAAAATCTAAGCAAGTAAGACTTGTATAAATGTTAGCCTTCAAAACAGGGAGATGAAATCCACAAGCTGCCTTCAGCATTGACACAATCTGAGGTAAAATGCTGTGCTCACTCTTGGGCACCACTCATTGTGACCACTATCTGCAACTGGAGTGGCTCCAGAAAACATAAATGAGAACAATTAGGGACCTAGAAAAAATGAGCAAAGATTATATTGAAACTAAAATTGGAAGAGAATACTCTCTCTTTTTACCCACGGCATGTAAGGGAAGAAGGAATGTGTTTAAAGTGCAACAGAGTAAATTCAGTCTAGAACTACTGAATGGGAAATGGGAAATACCAAAATGGGAAGCAAGTAGAGAATAAACAAGCATAATAATTCTGGAAGCACCACACTGGCAAGTTAGCCTAACATCTCTCAGCAGGGACAAGCACACAAGCATCCTGTCTTGAAATGGGAGACAGACAAGGCAGTTTCATGAGGAACCTTCCAATCCTGCTATCCATGATTTGCTATGGGTTTGTATGCTAAAATCTGAGAGAACAGACACACCTGAGTATTTGACTACAACACACCATCACACCAGACATATTACAGTAAGGAACTGAGGTATTTGTATTTGTATCTGCTACGAAAAGTTCAGCTGACTTCCATTTGCAATAACAGCTGCAATCTTATTAAATACTAGTAATCTTTCTAGCCCAGAAAGTTGATTTATAATATATGTGTATTTGTATATCTGTCTACTGCACCTCACAATAGTGAGAAAATGCTTGTTTCTGCTTTGGTAGTTTGGCAGACTCTGTCACTTTCAATAAATCATGTGATCTCTGCTGCTAAATTCCTGTTCTTGAAAGCCAAATTGTTTATATTCAATTCTATTTGATTAGGATGCTGGGTGAATGCATTGATTAATAACTATTAAATATTCCAACATCATGGTGAAGGGACTGCAGAAAAGTTCACATTCAGAGGAATAAAACACCGGTTTTAGAAGTAGAAGAGGTATCTCCTACCATTTAAGAAAACACTTTTCATAATACAGATCACAAATTTTTACTCAGGGATTTCCTCTTCCATGTCTAAAATGATAGGAATGTTCCACTTCCAGGGCAAACTGAACTTGGATATCAAATGTCAATATGCTGGGATGGATACAATCAGAATTGTGCTGATTGTAATGCTATTCAGCTGCAAATTTGCATTTCAGTTCATGGTAATGGACTGACAGAACTGAAAACTAGCAAGATGGAGCCATGGAAGTTTATATGCATTATTCCCACTGACACACAGACTATAGCTAGCACACTTCCTGCTGGAGTTTTTCCCTGATCATCCCTGTCTGGTTTTTGGTTGTCGCCAGAGCTGTCACAACTGCAGAAATCTGGAGTGGGAAGGTAGTGCCAGTGGAACTGCATCCAAGGTGTGACAAAATCACCAGCAGATACAAGTCTGCCTTCACTTTAAAATTGAAAGTGGGGTCTCAGGTGGAGCTTCAAGCACCTGAGGAGGTCTGTTGGTTTATCACAGCACTGGTCTGTTGTACAGGAGCTGAGGCTGTAGGTAGGTAAAACCAGGTAGCCTGTGAAACAAGGATCACTGTGACATACAGCTCACAGTCTGTGTCTATACTAATGAAACACTGCCAAATTTTGCCATCAGGTCAGCTAAGGATTGGTGACAACCATGCTCTTAATTTCTTTCAACCTCTAAAACCATCACAACAACTCTCAAACTTCATAACAGGAATAGTCTTGGTCCCTCCCAAATCATGTCTAGGAACTGTTTCATATGGTTGGTTATCTCAGCCTAAAGCTGTACCAGAAACCCTTCTTCAAATCTGAAGTGTTTATCCATCTAGATCACTGAATTTTAATATTCATACAAGTGTCTGGCACTGTTCAGCTTACAGTTATATTTCTTGCCACAAATACTTCAGGCATCCCTTAAAAAAATAAATGAAAACTGGCATCTACACCAACAGATTTTTTAACATTATTCCCAGTTTTGTTGGGTTTTCTGCCCTGCTTAATACAGAGTGGTATCAATTCCAGAATTTATAGGAGAAAAATCAATTTTTTCCCACATGTAATCAAGCTTCGAGTTAGTAAACGGAAAACACTGTTAGCTGCACATGTTCCTATAAAATCTTTCTTGATCTTCTGAATGTACCCACCTTTTAACAAAAGAAGTTCAATTTATTAATTACATTTATTCTCCTTCTCTTTCAAAATCCAAGGATGAGATTAGTTACAGTTTCTTTGGCTGTGAAATATGGGTACAGAATGTAATTATTTTGTCAATAACTGCCTACAAAAGTAGGCACAAATTCCCTCTACAAAACAGTAAGAAAAGTGAGAGTAGTTTTTCTCCTCATAAAAGGAAAGTACTACACACATTCTATACAAAATGGTATAAGAAAAGCAATGTATCTTAACATAGTCTGGAAGCAAAGCAAACCCATTACGTATCTTTATACCTCCCATTTTTGGACCACAGAAATACAGAACACTTAAGAGAGCTTTTGTAAAGCACACAAGTGTGTAAATATTGCAAAGCAAAGTACTAATGCCCTGTCAGACCACGTTTGGATCTGCTGCAGAATTCAGAGCAAGATAAGGTGCAACAACCTGATCTCACATTCAGACCTTCCATGCAGCTCTCAAGTGTGTAGAGCTGGATTCCTGTCTGACAGATTTCCTAAGTCCCTCTCAGTTTAGTCACCACTACAGCATGAATAACACATTGCAGCTCTCTTAATTTCAACTTAATTGCAGCTCTCAGACTTCTGAACACCCAGCGTGCCACACCTTAATACACTGCAGTGGGACAATTAAAAGAACTTTTCATAATGGGATCTTGGCAAAAGAGATTCAGCACCCGAAGGATTTAACTTGGAATGTTTTAGAAGCAAAAAAAGACTTCCACTCCATTTTGATTCAGGTGACAGAGACAGAAGAAAGTTTGCAATAACAGAACAAGTTAATGTGAGAAATCAATAACTTAATAAATAAATACCAGTTAAATGAACTTCTAAATTCCTATTTAACAAAATCCCTTTTGAATGATTTGTCTCTTCTAAATTCTGCATATTTTACAAGAAATAATACAATGTATTATTTTATTGCAGTTGTTTGGTTTTTTTCCTTGTGAATGAACTATTATTACACTACCGTTTTTAATTATATTTGCATGGTGTTAATTGACACAGAGAATTAATTGCATAAAGGCCAATTCAAGGTTTCCTTCATGGAAACTGTTGTAAACGAGGCCGATCACTTTTTCTTTAAAAAGTAAACTCATTTATTAAAAAAAAAAACCCAGAACAGCTGAAAGTGAGGCCCTGGGATAAGCCCATAAGCCTGCACCAACAAACTGGATAACAAGCAGCCTGGTACACCCCGCACACCACCGCGACTGTGTGCTCCTCAGGACTCGAGTTCCATCAGAAGACCCATGTGCTGGGCACCCAGGGGGTTTTAAAGTCTCTCACGGTGTGGGATTGGTGCATTTTTCAATCTGAATGGTCTTTAAGACCATGCAATCTCCACCAATCATTTTTGAGACTCAATGCTCCATTGGTCCATTCCTTCAGCCAGCAAGGATCTGCAGTGTCATCTGAGGTTGTGACTTCATTGTCGTAGAATGTTCCATTCTGTTCTGCCTTCATTACCCTCACAGCCCAATCTATTGTTCAAAGCCGGCTACCACACGCCTCTGTACACCCGTACAATCACACACAACAAACAAACATCACTGTAACTTTAACTTTCTTAACCAACTAGAGACCTGCATTATTTATAACAGAAACTACTGAACTTTGCTATATCCCCAGAAGTGACAACCTGCTGGCAGGGACATCAGCCCTGGAAAGGGTGTTATTTCCAAACAAGGATGAGGGAACAGACCAGACTATATAAAAAATGATCAGAAGCAATTCTCTAAAATCACTGACTTGAGAAGCTTGGAAAGATTTACCAAGATACATAATTCTTAACACTTGATTGTCAGTGTTGTTTCTGTCAAAGTAGCGTTCCATGGACTCAATACCTGACCACACAGATTACAGGATCTTCACAATTAGAAATACTCGATTACCTTTTGATTCTTAGAGAAGTAAAAAAAAAAACAAACCAAAAAAAATCCAAACTTGCAAATCTGGGAATTGATAGGTACTTGTGAAGTGTTTGTATACTATTAAGCATATTTAAGCCTGAGTTGTATGGCTATGATGGGAAACTAAAGCAATTATATTTTTTCAGATGAGATAAAACCTTGCTTGTTTTGAAGTCATGGTAAGCTTTCCTTTTCAGCTAGAACTGCTCATGCATAACTAAAACAGGCTGTGACTCCTCTTTGTGTGTACAGGGGCCCTAAGATCCATTAAAGATGATGTTCCATAAACACTTGAAGATTGTAGCTCCAAAAGAAGCAATTTGCCCACACTTTCTCCCCACCACTTGATCTTGTTCCTCTCATGCTAGCACAAGCATTTATGCAGCTGTGTTGTAAATCAGATTAGAGAAATCCAGGTCAAAACTATCTTGTTTATTTATTTATATTTATGCCATTTTGCTTTTAAAAACATTAGAGAATTACTCCTAATGGCATGGCTGGAGATCAGGGAAGCTGATGATTTTTTAGCTAAGGAAAAGGAATGATGTACAGACAATCAGAAATGTGCCAAAATTAGGCATGAAAGCTGTTAGAGTCAAGAATTTAATCAGCTGTCCAAATGTCCTCTCTTTTAGTAGTATTTTCTTCACAGAAAAATGTAATTAATTCAGTTATACATTAATTCAATCATTTATTTACAGAATTTAAAAGGTTTTCTGTTCAAGAACTGCCAGATTAATGAATTAAATTGTACTATTTACATTTATGTGATTTCCAGAAGAACATAGTAATACTTGGGAGACAAAAATTTGCTTTAGTCTGTCTTAATAATTAAAAATGAATGGCTTTTTTTTTTTTCCTCTGTGCAGAGGTCAGCTTTTCTCTTTAATCCTGACAAATATTTATTTAAGCCTGAGGGATATTGCATAATTAGATTGATCTCAGTTGATTTTTTTAAACACAAAGCAGTAAACCCACCTGACAGTGGTAAGAACCTGCAAGATACAGTGAGCACAAGATGTGACACATACTATTAGTGAGTTCACAAAATCCTTGCACTTCACTGTTTCAAAAAATAAATAAAATTATTGTAGTGGCTTTGTACCCAAATGCCTTCCAAGCGTGACTACATGTGCGCATACAAAAGCACATTTCTCTGCATGGTGGACAACAATCCCATATCTTTACACCATTGTTTTGATGTCTTGAAAACTTGTTGTCAATCTCCCACAGGCCCACCAAACCCAGTTTACTTAGTAGACTCCTCTCTCACATAGTATGGTCTCAAACTTGAGTGCTTCTCTAAGTAATCATCAAGTTTACTTGGAGTTAATGGAAAAATCATGAAAAAACCATTTGGAGTGCTGATTGATGACTCTTCTCTGGCATTTGCCTGTGCTTTCTGTGCACCTATCTCACTTAATGTCCCTAAGAGTCTTCAATTAACTGACTATAAAGTTATTTGTACACACTTGGTTTAAGTGTATTGGATCACGCCATAATTTTAGCTTTGAATGAACCTACTGGACAAAGGCTAATTAAACTAACTTCTGGGTCATAACATACTCGTTACCACTAAAAACATTATTTTAAATGGAAAACAGTCTAACATGCTCTTAGAGGCTGCAGAAAAAAATTATATGCACAGTACTAGTATTTATCAGAAGAGAGTCAAAGCATACTGTGCTCTGACTGCCCAAAGGACAAATGTCCATTGTAACTCATTCTGGGAAAACTGAGGGAAACAGTAACCCCTGAGAAACAGGACTTGAAATCAAATCAAGGAGTTCAGAATTCCACAGCATTCCCAGCCTGAACCAGTTCCTGGGAAAAAAAGGAGTCCTCTCCCAGTGAAATCCAGAATAGCAGGAACACTCCGACAGCTCTTTGGGGGAATGCTAATTTATTTAACACCTATTCTAATTAATATTTAACACAGCCCAGAAGGGCTCTCCTATGATTGTATACGGCCGACTGGGCTCTGGAGGCCATCTCGGGCAAGCCTCCTGGAGATAATCCAGACCTCCATGGTCTCCTGGGGAACGTTTGTGCCACTGAGCTTGGGCTGTCCCCAGCTGGCTCGGGCACAGCATCCTGGGAGCCCTGGGGTGGACACTAGTGTCTGCAGGACACTTGTGGCTCTGCCACCTGCTCCTGGGAATGCTCCTTTGGCTCCTGCTGGGCTCCCCTTTCTGCTTCACAGCTTTTCCTGGCCGTGTCGATGCCCTGGGACATGCTGGGACTGTCCATGTCCATGGCATGTTGCTGATCTTGAAGGGAGCAGGAAGAGCTGCCCAGGGCTTCCTCAATGTCCATCAGACGGAAGGGCTTCCTGAGAGGCCAGGAGGGATCAAGGCCTCCAGGAGTGACCCCCTGGGAGGGAGGCAGGAACTTGGAGTGAAGGATGGGTCCCTTCAGGCAGAGGATCTTGAAGGGCTGGGGGCCCTCAGCAGAAATGGACCCTCTGGGAAGCTGCTTGGAGGGACACTGCATCTCAGCAACGGCGAGGTTCTCAGAGGGAGGGAGGGAGGCGGTCGACAGCAGGGAGGGGCTGGCAGGCTTGGATGCCGTCACAGGCAGGGGAGGCTCCTGGAATGCTGGATCTCTGATGGCCTGAGCTTCTCAGAGGGATGGTCGGTCTCCGATGGAACCTCCTCACAGGGCTGCAGGTTGTCCCAGGGATTGTCAATCTGGTGGGAGCAACCTCTTGGAGGGATGGAGACCCCGGGAGCAGCAGGACGAGGCACAGCAGGGCAGGTGGCCTTGTTTGCTCAGCCGCTCCAGCTGTGCCCATGGTGCCTGCCACATTCTGGATTACAGCAGTGCTGATTTCCCACACGGAAAGGAGCCACATTCACGCAGGGGCCGCAGCAGCCTGGGGAACTGGCGGGAGCATCCAGATACTTCAGAGGGGTTGTGCGAGGCCTGGGGGCTCTGGGAGCCACAGGGACTCCTGGGCTCCTCCATGGGCCCCTGGTTGCTTGTGAGGCTTCTGAGTCCCAGCCTGCCGCCCCCATGCTGGCCAAGAGCCCACCAGACAGCCACGGTGGCCAGCAGCAGGGCAAGTGCAGCCAGCAGGACACTGACTTAAAGCCATATTCTCATCTTACACATCTATAAATCCAACATCACCTCTTGCAACCACATGAAAAAATATGGACATAGCTCTTCGTAAAAAAAAAGAATGTAAACTGAACTGCCATACTTAAATGGATCGCAGGTTTGATAGCACTGGTTTACAGCAGGTAGCGTGTAGGAAAAAAACCTCACAAATAAATGATTCAGCATACTTTTAAAAACTGACACTATAGACGTAATTAGGATTTTTCTATGCTAAGTCATTTTCATGGATAATTCTTCTATTTTTGCCTAGGGTGCCTAAATAATAGCAAAATCAAGAAGGCTTAATTTTTAGAATTGTCAAAGATGAGCCTTATCTTGCCACATTTAACAGACCACGAGACAAACACAGAGAGGAAAGTGACTTGTTCAACATTAGGCAGCAGCTGCACAAAAGTTCAGAAGCAATATTTTATCCAGAGTCCACTGGACGAAAGTCACTATTTTCTCATCATAAGGCAGCAACATCTCTGAAAAGGTCCTAGTTCATCAAAATAGTTACTATTTAATATTGAATATGTCAGTATTACAGAAATCTTATTAATAACCAAGATGGATTTCAAGCACTCAGATTCTGAGTAAAATAGTTTGAGAACAGTTGTAACAGAAAGGTAAAGAAGCGTCTGAAACAGCAAATGACGTTCTGGTGTAATGTGCAGAAATTATAAAAGACTTCAGTGGAACAGAGGTGAGAGAAGATAAAAAAAATAATAGCAGAATAATGAAGTTATCCTTCAGAGACAGAAAGGGTCATAAACATTGTGTGAACTCTGACATTTAAAGGGGAGATTTAAACAATAATGAAACACTGAACACAGGGCATTGTATTCAATAAAATACATGATACAAAATATGTTATGTCTAGAAATTGTCTAAGAAGCAGAGTAGACAAACCTTGAAAATAATAGTGAGTAAATAATACCATTGACATACATTGAATTTTGTCCAAAAGCAGTACTAAGACACTGCTGTGTTTTTATGTATAGATCAAAATATAATAAATATAATAAAATTTTCAAAGAGAAGCTGTAAGGTGGTGCTGTCAAGTGCCAAAAATGAATGCTGGCTTTTCCCCTTCTTTTTTTACTCTGAATATCCAAAAACCTTTATTATTATAGGTAAGTACAATCTGCTCTCCTCAACTACGTATCGTGTGGCTGAGGGATTCTATCCTTGTGGAAACACTGGGCTACAGTGTCTGTGGGAACACCACCACCTTAGCCAGTACTAGCCAAGTTCATGGAACAAGCCTAAAAGAACTTGATACATTTTAATGTTTTCCATGCAATAACCTATAGCCAAGATACCAAATCCTTGGAAGCAAGAACATTTTCAATGAACCTGAGTGGAGATGCCTTGGCAGACCATCAGTTACCTCCAAATACACTGCCAAGGAAAGATCACAAATATTCATGTTATTTCAGGCATTTTCTGTTGATCATGGGCCTACTCTGCCTTGAGTACAGCAACAAGACCTTCCAACCTTGCACAGACATCTCCCTCTTCACCTGGTGCCAATACTAATATATCTGGTTTCTAATTTATCAAGTGTTTAACTCCTTTTACTGTGTACTTGATGGAAACATAAAAAAAATAACACCCCAGAGTATAAAAAGTGGAATCTTTAAACATGCAATTTTTTTCTACTAAGCTATTATTATCACTTCCATGGATGATTTCATCAAATCCTACAGAAGAGTTTAAAAGACTTTAAAACTGGAAGATTGATTGGTAAACAGGAGTTACCAGCTATGGGCTCATTATTCTTTATATTCCAACCCTGAACTGGCCTTTAAAAGACAAATTTCTACTCGGTTGTGTAGTTTCTGCACCATGGCCCCATGATTAATTATCAGGTGCCACATGCAAAATCCAGTATGATGGATTGTCTGCTCACATCAGCATAATTACTAACCACAGTCATTGACAGTCCTTGCTAGTGGAGCAACCAACCAGTAGGATTGAGAGGTGAATGAAAATACTTTGTAAGAAAGGGCAAAGAAATGCAATCAGATAAAGGTAGACAAAGTGTGGCATAATCCCTCAGCTTCAGGAAACAACTGATAGCTGACAGCAGAGGGAATAATTCACGACAAACTATGTAGGAAATGCAAATGCTGAGTCTGTAGACTCTCTACACTTAAACTTCAATACTTTGAATTTGAGTGTTGCTTAATGATTTCTAAAATTTATGTCTCTTTTTATGATTCTTGATGGAATGAATTATGGTTATAATTGTAAACACTTGAAAATTTTGAAACTTGGAAACTTTTACATGGCTGTTTCTTCTTAGGGTAACAAAGAAAAATTGGATTCTGAACTATGATGCATTGTAAAACTTCTGAGCATTACATTATATTTAGGCTGAAGCTTCACTCTCAGAATTTAAAACTGAAGTCAGCAGGTGAACAATAGGACACCTTCTGATGGGCTTAGACACTCTGTACTATTTCACTCTTCAGTCTAGAACAAATTCAGTCACACAAAACAGGGTTCTCGTAAGTCTGACATCTAAAGGGAATGCTTTATGGAAGAGACAGCCAGGAGCATTCAGCTCTACAATCTGCTATAAACAGAAAACTAAAGTAGGCATATTTGTTTTCACCTAATGAATTGGTCCTTTGAAGCATCACCTTTTATTCTCCTAGAGCAAGAAGGAGAATTGTTTTTTTTAATGGAATTATGAATAATTAAGGACAAATTAAAATTGCTGGGGTTCTAGAAGAAAAATTCTGCTGCATGGAAAGCTGTATATGGATGTTCTTTTGCAATATATAATAGTACAGTCTTCAGTCATAAATTGAAACAATCACATGTGAGTGGCAGGCTAAAATGAGATAGATTTTAAAGAAAAATGATAAAAAAAGATGTCTTCAGGCAGTTTTCTAGTAGCATTAAGAACAACTTGTGCTTGGTTAAAAAGGGGACTTCCCATTCAATGATCCAATTGCTCTCAGCTGATTCAATCAGGAGTAACTCTAAGTGTTCCCCACTTACATCGCAGGTAACATCTTTAGTAGCTATATTACATTCTTGTACTTTTTTACTAATAACTGCAGATGCAAAATTACAAAATGAGATTAAGCATACAGAAATTCGTACAATCTCCTCTAAGGTATTTAGTTGCAATCTAATGAACTGTAAAAAGGAACAAAAAGGGGTTTTCTATTTCTACTGCTGTTTTATAAACTAAAGATGTTTTATTGAAGAGTTTTCCATTTTTATAAAATAAATGACAGCACTGAGTGGTAAATCAGCATGTTAAAGTATGAAGACAGTGCCAGCTTGAAACGGCTCAGAACCATTCTGAATATTGCATTGCAAAAAGCATACATCTCATTCATTCTTAATAAAAGTATACTGTGGAACTTTACTTTGAACCCCCACCTTTTCTTTATCAATATGTACTCAGTAGGCCAGAAAAAAAACTTGTAATTTACTTTACCTACAGTAAAGATGGTGAGGTTGTGCAAGTTCTAAACCAGATGACTATACTGACAGAAACATGCCAGTATTTCTGCAAAACAAGTAACCTGTGGAATGAAGCTTCTAAATACCAGTCATGGGTTTACCTCACAAGAAATGTTAAACTGCAGTAATTAAATAAGCTCTCTTCTAATGACTGAAACTTCTCTGTTATCAATACATCTTTGCCAAAATTTTTCTTGTAAGTAATTTGACATGTTTTACTATGAAGACCTTTGACTTTTAGAGGACTGAATCCTATGTATTTTTTTCTATTCCAAGACTACAAGTTCAGTTTCACAGGCATCAGGCATTGGAGGAAAAATTCCAGAGAAACATGAAAGCACCTTAAAGAAGTAAGTGGGCTGTATGCATCTTTTAAAACAAATTCAGTCACATCACAAACCCACTGACTGAGTATAAGCAGATTCTCCTAAAGATATGTCCATAGCCTTCATTCTTATTATGGAAATCCTTCATAAATGTGCCATGGAACACGTTGTTGAAGATATAATTGCACAAGAAATATGGCATACTATTTTTATATATTATTTCCAATATATTTCACACTATTCTGGTCTATTTAGGAAAGGAAGCAATTTAGGTTTCAAAACCAAAAAAAAATTGACCCAATATTTTTTTTCTTAATAAGCTTAAACACATCAGAGCAAGAAATTCACTAGAACTTATAAAATTAAAAAAGTTACAATTTAATTAATTCATTTATTGTTACTTGAGTTACTGCTCTAATAACATTATAACCAATATGGCCTGATAATTTAGAAAGCAACCATTACCATTAAGGGAGATTTAGTTGATGATGTCAAACTACAGAAGTTTTCTGAGCCTAAGAAGAGCAGTGATCATCTGTGATATGCCCCAGTACAAACTATGCAGAAAACCACAAACACCTACAATTTTAAGTCCTATGTTAACAATGGTATACAGAGTAAGACACCGTATTTATGCTGATTGTCTTCCATTTTCCTGTGTCTGTCCCCTTTCTTTTTACAAGTGGATAAAAATATCTCTCTTTTCTATGTATATAAGGTTCTCTAAAGATTTTTAAAAAGTTTCCTAATAATGTATAAACCAAAGAATTTTACATGTATGAATTCCCATTGAACCTGTGCACTAGCAGAGGGGAAATTCCTAATTATATTTCTAGGCTAAGTGAAAAACCCAGAAACAATGTTCAAAGTTAACTGCTTTATTTGCAGACTGCACCACCTTTCTTTAAAGACTCTTAGAGACTGATTTAAGTCAATAAAAAACTTCTTCAGCCACAAGCATCAAGTCAGAATTTTTTAATCAATATATGATCATATCACCTTACACAGCAGAAATGCCACACAATTTTATTTTAAAAATTATACTCCTACTAAAATTGAACCTTAATCCACTTGAAGTATAAGATTTAATTTTTTTACTCTAAATTGTAGAACCTCAATTATCAGTTTTAAATTACAAGTGGAATGGCTATAAAGCTGCACAGGCTTTACCTGAAGTACAAGGACTTTCCACAATAAAAAGTACCTGCATCCATGTAGAGGAATAAAAAAATCTTAAAATAAATTTTTAATGTAATGATGTAGAAACAATGCCTTTATATTCAGCCTTGGAGGAGACACATGTGACCCATTACCTTAATTTCTATTATATGCTGTCAAGGAAAGCACCTATATCCCTGCGACCACCTGGAAACAATTTTCCATGTAAATCTAGTCAAGGCCCAATTTAGGAACAAAGCACCATATGATGGACAGCCCAGACTAAACAAGAGGCTTTAAGGGAGCCAGCAGTTGACTTCAGGAAGAACAGTGGAGGAAGCTGTTTTTTTTCCCAGACTGAAAGAACTGCCCAGAAGTTTTTCAAATTCCAGCTACATTTGTTGTGAAAACTATTTTAACAATGGTGATCAAATCTCACATTTCAGTATGTATAATGATTACTTAATGATCAGAAGTAACTCCTCTCTCAATCATTCTAATAATAATTGTGGGCTAAAGGAATGTGTTGAAGGACTTGACAGTATTTCTTCTCTATAATTTGAAATAACCTACTTTTTAAATAATGAAAGATAATTTAGATTTGCTTAGAAAAGTGTAGATCCTCTGCATTTTCAGCATACCTGAAATCCTGTGGCTTCATAAGTATGTCCAAATTTTTGAACTTTATATGCAGCAGCTAAACACTGTGGGATTCCTCAGTTTAGTTCTATTAATTTCCTTGCTTGGTATTACAGAAAGATTTTGACAAATACCTTAAGAATAGAAGAATTTGATATTTTAGAAATACAAAGGCAATCAATGCTGTCTTTTCCCCCTGCTCACTATTTTTTTGCCTGTTCTTTTCCCTCTCTCATTTCATATTTTCTCCAAAATTAATCTACAGATAATAAAAAGTGAAAGAAACTTGTCTGCAAAGACACCAGACTGTTATGGGAAAAAAATGCATAGGTTTATGAATTAAAATCTCTTTAAAAACAAATTTTATCAGTTTGACTTGAATGGCACTCACAGTAGAAGTTACTCCATATTGTTTCCTTAAAAAGAAAGAAAAATCAAATTAATAATGTGTTTTATAATTCCTACTTATCTTCCTGTAATTACTAGATAGGGATTAAGGAAAAAAAAAAAAGAAAAAGAAACTCAATGCTGCAGTATTTGAAGTTTGCTTAAAGGCTTTAAAAGTTATATTTATCTATATCTCTCTGTATAGATATAAGTAATAGTTTCCATATTTTTACAACATTATATTAACATTTTTATTATACAGCATCCAAAACTGGAGTTGAGAGAGCTGTTGCAGTTTGCATGGAGTAATGATGAATGTGTGGCTAACAGAAGCAATGTGTTTCCTAATTAAGTACGACAAAGAGGTATTATGGTAATGCTCTATGTATGTCTGGACCTTCACTCGGCAATAAAGTGATCAAAAGAATTTATCAGAGGAGTGCATTCTAAATCAGCAGTAAGGGGGAAAGACACATAGGAAGAAATGGCACAAGTAAGACATTAAACCCAGCTTAGGTCTCTGGTATGGCAGATATTTTTTTTCTCTGGTTCCTAATTTTCAGGGTCTCAAAAGGTCTCAGATTTAGCCTTTATACTTGAATGGGACAGAATTCTAAAACCCAGCATAATAAAAAAGTTGCTTTTTTGTCTATTACATGGCAAGAAAAACCTACTGTGCCACAACAACTTAGAAATTTAAATAAAGATGCACATTCAAATGTAAATGCACAGCCACAAATATATCCTTTTATGGAAGTATGGTTACATACTAAATAATATACACTTATACACCACATGTAATTATTTAATATAAATGTATACTTTTAAATGTGTGCGTGTATACAATTACACGGGGTCTGCAGCAAGGCTAATAAATGCTCACACCCATAAAAGGAGAAGTTCAAGGATTTATTCAGTTTTGTTTTATTGAAAAGACACGGTTTTTGCCTCACTAATGCATCAGACCAGCACAACTACACCACTGTTAGCTCTTGTAAGAAAAGCTATGAAAGCTGCCTACTTTGTGGTAAAGAAAGACTTTAAAACTCTATCTTCAAACTCTCTTATGCAGCTACAAATTGTCAGAGAACACTTCAAAGAACACCTTGGGAATAACAGGCTTCAGTAAGAAATTATGAGAATGTATAGGTGAAGGACACCTCACCAGGACAAATACAGGAAAAGTCAGCGTGTCTCCAGGAAAAGGAAATCCTGCCCTGCTAAAAGTTCAGACTTCTCTGCACTGAGCTAAGGGTGGTCTAGCTGATATAGTCCACTTGGACTTCCATGATGTTTTTGAGTAATATAGCAAGCCACAGCCTAGGATGAAAAACCTGACATGTATAAATAAATGTGCTGTGACTGAAATACATCCTGTTGAGAGCAAAATAAAAACCTTATTTCTTACAGCAGACTGACAGTGAAGTTTTGCTATAGTGTGTCCTAGAGCCTATACCATTCCATATATTAAAAACCAAGGGGCAAAATGCATAGTGACATTAGTTTGCTGATGATAAAGTCAATGGCTAGCCATGAAGAATCCCAGAAGAATCTGTAAGAGGAGTTTGGCCATATTCGGGCCAATGAACCATCACCCAACTGCTGCAGCAAAAGTCTGAAAACCAGTGTTAAATATATTTGAAAAACACCTTTTTAAAAAGTGTCTATGAAAAACCTATCATTTCTTCTCCTGTTACATTACTCTCTCAGAGGTAAATTTAAATGCTCTTTTCACTGCAGTGGCAGTTGGAAGATGGCCCTTTTGCCAAATGAATGGGAGGTTTTCCTTCATCAGGATTTTGCCCCATCTGATTCTCATGTATAAAACTAAGAAAAATATTAAAAGTGATGGTAGCTTAAGTTTATAACAATTTAGATACTAAATTATTAATCTCCAAATGTAAGTCAATAATACAACTTGGCTGAAAAACGAAGATTTCTCATATCCATTAGATTAAGACCTGATGGCTGCTTATGCTTATTTAGGGCTTTCCCTTTGTTCAATCTACATTCTTCTTTTGTAAATCTGACTGTACAATGACTCAATGTCTGCATATGTCAGTGTGTCCATAATCTGTCCACAGTATTTGTCAGTGTGTCCATAATAACTGAACAACTCTGGAAATCCTGTATTGATCCCTATGCTCAGTTTCAAACAGTTTCTTGCATATCTTCCTTTACTGATGTGATTGTGTTTAAGAGAAAATATATTGTTGCTTTTGTTTCATAAGTAGCAGCTGGAGCTGGAAATGGAAGATTTTGTGAAGTCTTTCAATAAAGAAAAGAGTCGTGATAAACACATATAATTACACTGAATTTCATTTGTTAATGAAAGTTAAACTGATTTCTTTAGAGACAACCAGGACGAATGCAGAAAAATTAAGTCAGTAATAAGTTCTTTTTATTAAAGAATTTTGTACAGATCTTTAAGATCTGTAAGCAAGCACATGCTGACTGAGTAATACAAGCTCTGAAAGATGAACACCAAGTTAAGCTTAACTTTACAGGGAAAGCACTAGATGTAGCTGTCAAAATTTTAAAAACAAAAATTGCATAAAAAAATGCAAAACTAGATTGTTTACAAGACAAAATCATGCCTTTGGAACCTAATAAACAGAAAATGACTTGTTATTAATTAAAGAAAATGATACCAAAGTTCCAGAATAAGATCCAGCTACTGCAAACCCAGTACGTGTGTTGGCAGCATTTTTTAGGACAGCAGTAATTTAGAAGATGAAAAGGATGTTATAATAAGGAAATTAAGTCATATTCTATCTCCAGGGACTCATTGCCACCATCAGAAAAGTGAGAGTTATGGATTGGATTTATAAGACACAGACATGTTCTGTATAGATCATAAAACTAATTGTGAATTGCACAGAAATAAAGACAATGAGACTCATTGCTTTCATCTCATGGGGAACTAAGTAGACAGAAATAGCACTTTTAAGCTATAAAACATGCCTAATCTGCACAAACCAATGGACCTGAAGAAGAAAACAGGAGCAACAGAAAAAAAAAAAGCCACTGATAACTAACTTATATTATTACATATGTCTATGTAATTTCTGCTTTACATCATCACTTGAAATAAATGAGCTGTTTGACAAATTTTGAAAAAGAAAGGACTGAAGAGCAAGGGGAGTAGAAAAACATGGAGATGGTTAACAGTTAAAAAATGTTTTCATTTCCACTCTTTCTAAACCACCATAACATCACCAGTTGTAAAGATCACCAATAGCTTCTCTGGCACATAATAAATGTATGCACATAGATAATGGAATGTGAATTGGCTGGATTATCTTCTGCCTGAAATTATGCAGATATAAAAAAAGTCTACACCATCATCTTCATAGCAAAAGAAAGGTAATCAGAAAGATGTGCACTTCTCTGCTTTATTCTAGGTTAAAGAACATAGTAAACAAAGTAGAACCATTATACACTAGATTCTTAGAACTGTCATTTCAGTTTATGATTCTTTACCATGCATACCAACAGTATAAACTTTAACATACTACTTTTAAACAGTGCGGTATAGCATCAAACAGGCAAAACTAAGCTCTTGCAGGCTATCATTATGATAAAAGCCAATTAAATTAATCAGAATCAAAAGAGAAGGCACTTTCCCTCATTCGTAATTTGGAAAGTGAAAAGCCCACTGGGATACACATTTTTCATAATTTCAGATCACGCTTGACCTCACCTCTTTTGTTTAACCAAGCCTATTAATCAAATACATCCCAGAGGTGACTAATGATCTTTCAGAATTCTAATAGAAGCAGAAAGTCAAGGACAGAGCAAATTGATCCACATCACCCACCTTATTAAGTTTACAATGCTGACAAGGCTTACCCCATTTTACTCAGAATTGTAGCCCATATGTTTATTTTAAGACTACTGCTTAAGATTACAACAAGTTTACACTGTGCCTCTCAAAGGACCAGATCACAGATTTTTGTCTCAGTGGAATACATCCTTTAAAATCTATATTGTAGATTCTTTCATTCAGATACAAAGTTAAGAGACAGCTAAAGTTACTTTATAAACTTCCCTGAAACACATAAGCAGCTTTTTACATTGAATGACCATTGCAGATCATCATGTCAACGTACTTTTAAGAAATAATTTACATCAACTTTTCCACATGCTTTTGTTCAAATAAATGAAGGCAAAATTAAGTTTACATCACATTCAATTCTCACTCTTCAAAAGTTTAAGCGGATTTTTGTACTCATATGAGCAATGTGTTGAAAAGATGCTAAAATGTGCAGCTAACAAAAAAAAAAGGTCAAGCAGGACACAGCAATAAACAGTATTACTGTTCTTCATTGGTCTCACAAAACAGCAGATAGATTTTTCCAAAAAAGACAAAAATTGGAAATAATCTTTTGCTTATGGGAATGCTTACTCATATGGGAAGGGGGTTTCCCCAATGCTTTGCAGATCTCTGATTAAGAGGATTAGAACATAATTTGTTGTTTAGATGGGTTAAACCAAACCTACCAATGCAATTTCCCCCCAACACAAACAGCGATAGGAACAGAAGTTCTACCTTGGGGCATCAGTGTTTAAAGAATATTCTACCATCTTACACAAGAAATTTGAAGAAGGAAGAAGAAACATTGTTCTTGTGGATGAATGCCTACCCACGATATCAGATTGATTACTGAGAGTTGAACTGTCCCATTAGTTACCACACATAGTGTGTTTTCCCACTTTAAAAGAAAAAAAAAAGTATATATTCAAGAAAAAGACAGCATTTGGGGCAGAAATGGGATGTGATTCTGCTATTAGAATAAATTGAGAGTATTTCTTCTACCACTGAACAATGTATTGGTCATATTTACTGCACAATTTTCTGATTCAGGAATCTGTGTGCATATCTGCTGTTAAGAATTGTGTCATGTCTGGCAGAAAGGTGATGCCATGAACATAGAAAAATGAAAGATTCAATTCAGTAGGTACTGAAAACCCGTTGTGGAGAAAGATCCATCATTATTCATGTTTTAGATAGCAAGCACAAGAATGGAAAAGCAATAAAACAGAGACCTCTAAAATTCTGTGATTTTTCACAAAAGAAAGAGAAAAAAGACAGAACAGTCAGAGATTTACTGCATGCTTTACTGGTTGTGCAGAAAAAAAATTATTAACAGAGGACAGAAAACTACAAAGAGTACATAAAAAAGGAGTGAGAAGAATATTGCCTCAAGAAAATTACTTTCAAATTACTTCTTTACAAATTATGCCTTTATTTAAATACTGAAGACATGAAAAGTAGTATGAAAGAAAACCTCAAGAACACTATGACTGCACCAAAGGTTAAAGGAAAGTGTGAGATGTTCTTTGTTCAGAGCCCTATTAACCAAAATCTTCTCATGTCTGGGTGTGAATTTCTTTCCTAGTTCCCCATTGCTCCTGGGAAGGGCCTTAATGTCTATATATATAAAAATCACATAATCCCATATTGGAGGTAAAAAAGACTGCTTTGCTAAACACTTAAGAGAACAGTCATAGTTCTACTCCCTGGCCTCCCTCTGCTAAAACCAGAATTGAAACTAGAGCATCAGAGGTTGTTCTTACCCAGCTTTCAAAAATAAACTGAAACATATTAAAACTTTGTCTACAAAATAGCTTAATTCTTTACCACATCATGGATACATCTTTCAAATAGAAAAGCTTACTGTAAAACCATTGGTTTGGTATTGAAATTCAGAAGCATTACATGACCAGAAAGTCTGAAAACTATTGATGAAGTACACATAAGTTACCAGAATTGTAAGTAGTGAGAGGTAGTGGACCCAAATTACTTTTAATTTTAATGAAAGAAAAAAATAAAATTATAATTCTTCTGATCAGACATCAGATGCCTGAAAACTGTTATGACAGAGAAAAAGAATTGTTAAAACTACACATAAAACTTTATCAAATAATCCATTATGGCTGACTATGATTTGAAGAATCATTTTGCTCATCTTGAAGATAAGCTGATTTAAGACAGCCTGCATGGCTTCACCAAGGGCGAGTCCTTGTCTGACCAACTCAGTGGCCTTCTGGGTTGGTGTGACTCCATCAGTGGACAAGGGAAGGGCTACAGATGTCATTGATACGAACTTCTGTAAAGCCACATTCATCCCTACTGTCCTTGTCTCTAGATCTGACACAGAAGAATTCAATGGGTGGGCTGTTTGGTGGACAAGGAATTGGTTGGACAGTTGCATCCAGATCATAGTGGTCAACAGTGCAGAGTCATGACGGACACCAGTGACGAGTGACGTCTCTCCAGCTCCAAACTGGGACCAGTGTTAATTAGAACTTTCATTAATGACATAAATGAAGGGCTCAGGTTTCACTTTATAATAATGATACTATTTTTGCCATAGAACTGGCTACTTATTGAAATTTTTTGCTTTATATACTTCTATTTTGTTGCATTTTGTTCTCCAGTTTCCTCCCACAACAGTCAGCTATTTGTAGTCACTATCTCTGGAGATATTTCAAAGTCATCTGACAGTCTTGGGTAACTTTAGTTGTCCCTGCCTCATTTTGGACAAGATGACCTCCAGCAGAGGTCCCTCCCAACCTCCACCATTCTCTGAGTCTGTGATGGCTTTGCAGAGAGCAAGATTGCAAATGTAAGCAGATTCAGAGCAGGAACATTTCATGATGTGAACCAAGGATGCCGGGGAGATTTTCATTAAAAATGGATACCTGCTTCAATTTAAACAGTATTGAAGAGGCCTCCACAGAACCAAAATGTAGAAAAAGAGTTGATATTTAGTGAGTCATGGCTCATATTTGTCTGAAGTGATTTGCTGATGAGTATGGTGTTTTGCATTACTCTGCAAACTGCTACATTTTCCACCTGCATTGAAAAGAAAGGTTTGTAGTGTAAATTCAGGAGAAAAATATATAGAGCCAGGGCAGATAAAACTAACCACTGTGGTCTGGAAAAATTTAATACTGAATCAAAGTTGTATTTCACTACATTTCATGAGTATGTTCACCGTGCTTATAACAGGGCTAGGGTGCTTGCCTATCTCAGGACAGTGAGAAGAATAAAGATGCCTAGATACTGATGGAGGCAAAGAGGTGAAAACAGAGCTATATCTTGCCTTCTTAGAGCAAATGACTTAACTATCAAATTATGTATAGGGCAATCCACCTGTGGAACCAATCACTGTGCAAGCAATATTAATCTGCCCTAAAATGTTCCAGGTCTGAAAATCACTGTGAAAGGCCATGGGGCCCAGCAAGGTCCCATTGGTTTAAGCTGTGCAACAGCACGGGGATATCTACATGAGCATTTCTGAAGGAGACACACTCTGGGCTGGTCTGTAACACTTCTGTTAGCAACTAAGTTATTGCCACAGTCTGAAGTAAAATTCTGCCTTCTAAAGATTTCATTAGACTTAAAAACTTCAACAGATATTGAATGCATTGACTGGAATCTGCTATATGCCTCTAACTTTGCTATCAGTACAGTAAGTAAAAATCAATGCTGCATCCAGCTTAGAGCTGATCAAATTAAGGTGTACAAATAATCAAATCATTACACATTACAGCAATTATTCCTATGCCAGGTAAGTGACTAAGTAAAAATTTGCAAACTAAGTATAATCCATTAAAAATATTTTCCATAATTAAAAACAAAAAACCAACATCTGGTTCCTCCAACATGATAATACAGTTCTTTCTATATTATTCAAAGCACAGGTAACCCGTATTTAATGATGATAGCCCAGCAGTCCCAGGCTGTTAGTGATTCTTGAAGAATTCCTCCAGAGAATAATGAAATTCAGTATGATTAATGATTTAAATTAACCCAAGTATACTGATAACAAGTATTTAATTTTTGAGAAAATGATGTCAGAAGCTATGCTTTGGTAATTTACTATAATGCAGTTTTTTGAATCAAATGAAAAGTAATCCATTTACAATAAAGACAACTGAATAGGCATGTGTACAGAACTAAAGTAGTGCCATCCCTAATTAATGTCCCCTGGTAGCAAATCTATTAGTTTAGTAACTGGAATTCAGGAGGATGCAAATGAATAAGACTCTGGGAACAGTAACTAGAACTAGCAATATTTATATAACTAGTGTTTTCATTTATATTACTGAACAACAAAGATGCATTAGAAATTCCATTTGGAACTGAAGCCTATAACAAAATCATCAAGCAAATTACAGCACATGTTGTCAGTCAAAGTTCACTAAATAGCATGAAACTAACATGAAGAGTTTACATTGCCTCATCAGGACATCACAGGCTGTCTTCACAAAATATTCTAACCTGCCAATAATAATCATCTTACCACTACTAAGCAGCACGCTCAGCCCTTATAGCCTGCCCTGGCTTTCAGCCTCCACAATTTCCATGAAACCTAACTGAAGTTAACTACATGAATTTTTTCCTGACACTGTTTTTTAACTGTCACATATTTTTATTGTCTGCATATCTACTGATAAAAAGAAAACAACTTTCTTCCTACATCATTTTACTTGTGTATCCTTACATTGTGGGGTTTGTTTTTTTTTGGAGGGGTTTTGGATGTAAAAAGTAAAATTTGTCTGACCTGAATGCTTGGGGGCTTTGGTAGGTTACCTTCACTTACAGAGGCAGAGCAATTATTCATTACAAAAATCCCATTCAAATCCACTGGAATCCATTGAAAAGATCCACTGCTCTAATAGCTATGTAATAAAGTTATAGATTTTTCTTCCCAATGGACTAAATTATATATCATGTTGTAATAGGGTGACATTTTGGTGTTCAAAACACATAAAAGACTTCTGAACTCACAAATGCTTTTCATCTTGCAAGATCAAATGATTTTTATCCTTTATCCTTCATCTCATTTTCTAAGCAGTAGAATTTAATGCTGTTAACCCTAAACAAAGGGGTTTACAAAGCAAAAAGGGAACAAAATAGGAAGTTGATCTGAGGAATTTCTATTATAAATGAAACAACTGTCAAAAGTGAAGGGAAATTGTATAAGTTCTCTATAAAAGTAGGGAAAGTTTAGTAATTTTGTTGTTTAGGTGTAGAAAAAATTAAATGTGCCCATGTCTGTAATTCCCAAATGTAGATACAGTCTCTGTTCACAGCAATAACTACTTTATGAAACAACTGAAAAAGGTAGCTTTTATTTTACCAGGAAAAATTTAGGGACAGAGTTTTCTCCTTCCTTCTCCAGTTCAGTGTGTGCATTAAGGTACTATTTGAAGCTCTGAGGAGAATCTGTCTTTAGTATTTGTGATTTTGTGAAGTGTATCACTGCAGAGAAACACTAGCAATCATGATTGTGCATGTCCAGCACATTCAGAATTTTCAATGAGCTCTGCCCTTCCAAAATCAACTATGGGGCTCACATGTAATAAGTACACATTGTACAGCTCAAGTCTTACTGCTTAGCACCCACATCCTGTGGGCAAACACTTCAACATGGACACATCATTTCATCATTTCAGATGACAACAGTCCAAAATTTTCTGCAAAAATATGATGATGATGATGATTGCAATGAAAATCTATTTCGCAGTATTATTACTGGAATGAGGCTAATACTTTTTCACATGGTTATTGTTATTAGGAGGATCACACATCATATCTATATATGACCAACTCAGTTGTTCATTCTTTTAACCAAAACACTCTTAATCTTAACTGTATAGAAATAACACCATAGAAAATGTTCATTAAATGTAATAAAATGCTTATGATGTCAAGTTTTTCTTGCTTTTAATCACAAAGTTTAACAACAACTACAAAATCCAAATCCAACACTGTATGTAGTGAGAAGGTTTAGCTCTAAGTATGAGTGTCCATTTAATTCCCCTCTGAATTTGGCTGCTGGATGGAAAGGAGTCTAAGCTCCTGCCAATGAAATATCTAGAATCATTGCTATGGTACCTGATAACATAGAAAAGAAAAAAGAGTAAAGCAATTTTCATGACTCTCATGAAGGAGCAAAGTTTTTAAAAAAATGAATCCATACTTTAGAAAGATTAAAGTATTCAATTTCTTATCGGTTCTGCCTTAACTTCCATAGCATGTGTTTCTGACCTAGAGATGGAGGCTAGTTCTGGGAACTCAACTGCTGCTCAGTCCCAAACTGTTCTGCTCACTTTAACCTCTATTCTCCCTACACATTAAAGAATTGATTGGCCTCAGCAAGACTGATACTTGTCCAATCACACATCAATAAATGAAATACCACTTTTGATTTTAGAATTCACAGAAGTTATTATTACATCTCATTGTGAGAATATGACTGATTTTTCCTGAGATGAAATGAGTCTTGTAACTCATAATTTGCCTTTCAGAGGCCTCATTTCAGGGCATCTACTGTACATAAATAAACATTCAGCTTTTAAGTGTAAGTCTGTACAGTGTGGCTTAAAATTTAAACAACTACATTTCCTCACTACAGAATTTTAAAATATATTTTAAAAATCTGTGGAGTTGATCCAACAATTTGTTCAGTTGCAAAGAATCTTATTTAAAAGCATAGTCCTAAAAAAACCCAGAATACTTAATTTTCATTCAATCCTTTTTTAAGTGGTTGGTACAGATTTAATTAATTAATTAAAACAATACAAGTATTAAAGCTCAGCCACAGCACTGAATGAAGTATCTTGAGAAGTCCCCTCCAACCCCAACCACTTTGTGATTCAATTATCACAATTTTTCAGTAATAATAGAACAAAGGATTCAGTAATAAAGTGAATAAAGGATTGGATCACTTTTAAGTGAAAGACTTGTTCAAACAAGTCACTGCAGCATGGATCTGGCCCATCAGTGTTGCAGACTTTGCAAATTTAGGCAAATACATCCCCAAGCTCTTTTGGAACAGACTTCTCTGACACGTTACTGACCTTTTGCATTCTTTTTCTGGAGGGAAATGAATCTTGATATCAAAGGCTCATGAAACAATAACAGTATGGCTCTTTCTTGGTTATTTCAATGGTATGCTGTCAACAGGAGGGTTTATGAGCCTAATAAATGTGCGTTCATGCAGAATAGGGAAAAGGCCACATTTGCATTAAAATTCAATTTTAATTGTCCTTATTCTTTATTGATTCTCTGTGAATTGGATCTATAAAGAACCATTCTTAAGCAGAATGAAATTTGACAAATAGTATAGCTGTGTAAACAATTTCAGTAATTATGGCAGCAATTATTCTCTGTTTTATCTCTTGGTAGCTTTAAAGAGAAAAGAAAGAAAGTGATGAGAGCTTTAGACACCCTGCAGAGATCTCAGCATTGTAAAAGTCAGAGAAGCCAGATATAAAAAAAATATGCAACGTGGGTTTAGCAGAAGATAAACATTGTCCCTCTCCTGATTTTCAGACAGGAAAACCTTTCCTAGTCAGAGGAATCAATAGACTGAAATTAAACAAACACATAGGAAAAATGCCAGCCACACAAAAACTTTAAACAAGAGCCTACAAAGTTATAGCAGTCACAAAATGTAATACATCACCACATTAATTATACAACTACTAAAAATCATACTGGCATTATCCTGTCTCTAAACTCATAGAGAAATCAATCACTGTTCTGGATGATAATGAAGACACACTGGCAGTGAGAGATTAACTCTTCAGACAAGTTCTGTTCTCTTCTGTAGAGGTCTGGCGACACAGCAAATCTCTTAGTCTGAAACTGGCATCTTCAGTGCAGGGTGAGAGGAAATACATTCTAGCTGCACTAGTGTTGCTCAGAGCATGGCTTCTGAAAAACCACAGCTATACTGCATGCAAGTATACAAGAGAGATCCGATTATGATAATATTCATTTCTAGACCCAAATCTCATTAATCATCCAGGATCCAAAGTGTAATAACTGCATCCCAACAGAGCACTACTTGCCAGTTTCTCATTTCACACTACCTACAAGCAGGGCCACTGGGAGTATTATCTTACACTGTGGAAAGCATGGAGACCAAAGCATAGCAGTGAATTCTGCCTCAGAACAGAAAGGTTTAAAATGGTTAGAAACAATACAAAACGGCAGCCATTTACTTTAGGAGTTTAAAATACAATGTAAAAGACACACACAGAGAGAAATCTAGACAATAAAACAACAAAAAGGACCCTGCAAGGAAAAAGAAGTCTATGAATTCAGAAAAAAAACCCCAACTTCAACAGAGGAATAGGAGCAGAACCTTTATGACTAGAAAAGAAAATAGTAATGCACTGCAGAATACATTACTGATGAGAAGCTAAACTAATTTACAAGTTTCTTGGTCTTCCAGCTTTTTTGTTTTTCTGACACTCTGAGATACTTAGGAACTGCAGAGAAAGGAAAAATATTTTCATTATCTGTGCAGGAGAAGCTGCTAGAAAACAAAGATATGTTACTTAGCAAATCATACATAAATAATTCAATTAATTGTTAAACAAAACCTGAAGCAGGTTTATTTACTGCAATATTCCATTGCTCACAGCCTCATACAAAATACTGGAAGTTATGCGTCATTTCTCAAAAAGAATGTGTGTCACGGTATGTGGCCTTCTGTCCTTTCATAGATTAGAGCCAGATTGGAGGACTCTGTCCAAGAGAGTGCATCATGTTTAAAAGCTTTGCTAAGTGAAGCAGAGGTTACTTTTCTGATTATCAACCCTATTATACATTTCTACCCTTCAATGTGCTCTAAAAGCAGAGAAAGGAAGCAAAATGTATGCGAAAGAACATGAATGTATAGGTAGAGTTTCACTGAGACTCAGCTCTAGAAGCACCAGCAAGCATTAGTTGCTGCCAAAGTGCACATAATGCAGCTTAGGGATAAAACAAAAAGGCAACAAGAGAATAATAATGATGGAAACACAGAACTGTTCAGGTTGGAAAAAACCTCTAAGATCATAGAGTTCAACTGTGAACCCAGTGCTCCTAAGTTCAACATCTACCCATCTTTTAAATGCCTCCAGGGATGGTGACTCAAACAATTCCCTGGGCAGCATGTTCCAGTGCTTGACCACCCTTTCAGTGAAATTTATCCTAATCTCCACTCTAAGCCTCCCCTGGCACAATTTGAGGCCATTTCGTCTTGTCATGCCACTTGTTATCTGGGAGAAGATGCTGACCCCTTTCAGGTAGTTTTAGAGAACAACAAGTTCTCCCCTCAGCCTTCTTTTTTCCAGGCTAAACAACCCCAGCTCCCTCAGTCATTTCTCACAGGACTTGTGCTCCACACCCTTCACCAGCTCCGTTGTCCTTCTCTGGACTTGCTCCAGCACCTCAAGGTCCTTCTTGTAGTGAGGGGCCCAGAGCAGGACACATGACTTGAGGTGTGGCCTCACCAGTGCTGAGTTCAGGGGGGACAGTCCCTGCCCTGCTCCTGCTGGCCACACTATTGCTGATCCAAGCCAGGATGCCAGTGGCCTTCTTGGCCACAGCTGGCTTACCTAACTTGAACAATCAAACGATCAATATCACCAGTAGATGAAAGACAGGCATTTTGTAGGGGTCCCAGCACAGTCTTATTTTAGAAGAGATTCACAGCACAAGCAGCTGCAGAGTCAGAGGTGGTCTACCCGCACAGCAAATCCTCACAGCAAGGATACACCACGAAATACAGTGCTTTGCAAGCACTGAACTAACTCACCAAGAACTCCAATACTCCCAGTATTTAGCATCAGACAGCTGACAACCCTGTTGCCTTTCTATATGCTGTAGACTCGTTTTTTCAATTTTTAAAATCCAGAGTGCAGCAGCATTGTTCTCACTTTGTGGGTCAAGAGCTTCCCTCTGTCAGTGGCACCCATCACTGCCTCTGTTAATCCATCAGTGGCAGCCACCCATAAAGCAGTTGTTGCCTCCACCCCCTGTTTGCAACCCCTCCTGTGTTCAAATAATAATTTATTTTCTTGTGTCAATATTATTATTAATTACCTGTCTGGATTAGCAGTGAAGATGTGTTTTATCAGGCCACACAAGTATGGACTACTGCATGACTAAAATATAATTAATCCATTACAACTTTGGAGAGCTGATATATAGGGTAGTCTTGTGCTAGAAAATAAACCTTACTGAAGCACTGCTAAGCACATGAGAATGCTAATATTATCAGAGAATAACAATCAGATTTTAATATTGAGAACATGAGTCTAATTACTATGATTTTGCATTTCTGGTACCAATCAGAAATTTAATCCTATCTTTCCCTCAGAGCATAAGTAATTGGATTTAATTATGTAGCTTTTGTTTTGAGGGATGAAGAACTGTGCTTCTTATTCATGCCCACATTTTATTTCTCAACATTTCATTACAATTGACCTGTTTACTCTGATGCCTTTTGCCTCCCCTCCAAATCCTACAGTACACTGTGAATCAGTTAATTTAAAGACATGAACAGAATTTCCCTGGTCTCTGATTCTCCTGAAATATGTTTTGTTTTATTGTCTTCTGGGGAATACCTTGCTGATAAGGCCCAAATTCTAAAATCAAGATAGCACTCCTGATATGCTGTTTAAAAAATGTATTCCTTTCACGATGCCTCTGGCAATCAGATATATTCATTGCAAGCTGCTGATGTGTGCATTCTTAGAGTGCAAAATATTACACACAACCAAGCACTACAAACCCAAAAAGACAAACAGAAGAGAACTGCTGATAGAATTTAAGTCCTCCCAGCCTATGGAGGGGTCTGCACCTTATTTATACCCAAGAATCTCAACAGATGAGTAACTGAGTAATGAGGTAACATTGCATCAAGCAGTATTTTGAAAATTAGCAAGTTAGGGCTAAAGTCAGTAGAGATTGTTGATGAGAGCAACAATATGGTGTGTGAATGGTTTTGCTACATAGCAGAGTTAAAGGATTGATTGATTAGTCACAGTAAGAGTTGTTTGGATTCTGTGTTTAAGAATTAAGGATGGAAAATTTTGCACAACCAACAAATAAATGAGGAGAAATTGTAGGGAATATGATGGATGGTTAATATTTAAGATGCTAGTAAGATTTTTCAGGTGCTATAACCAGGTCACAACATTAATTTTTGTCCTTAAAACATTGTGTCCTTAAAACAACATTGTCCTTTTGTCCTTTTTTTACCTTTTGGATGGTATTCTGTAACTAAAAAAAACTTCATATAATCACTTTCAATGTGTTGTAAGGTAATCAGATGATTACAATCTGTAGAAGAACATGACTACAGACATGAAAGAATTCTAAAATGGATCAGAAATATCTCACAGCACTGTGGCCCAAAGTAAGGAGACTGATTCCTTGCAGAGGTGAGTATGACAGAAATTTGTATTTTGCTTGCCCTGTAGAAGCAACCTGAGAGCTCTCTAGGTGACAAAGGAAATCTACATAAAAATGGATGAAGACTTTTAAGATAATCAAAGAACTAGGTCTTTGTGGCTTGTTCACCAAAACTGAAATTATGACAGATATCTAGTTAACAGTCTTGTAAAGATGTAGACCAAAACCCAGTTGTTTTGCAGCTAACAAAATAATACATACTACTTGATTTTGTATATATGCTTGTACCACATTAATTATACTCAAATAGAATAGTTTGCTCTGAGAGCATAAAAAATGTCTGGTCACATGAAAACATGCTTTATACAGGCAAAGTTCATGTTAAATAATATGGACTGCAAACCACTAGTATTATAACCAAACAGGTCCTAATAAGCTTTCCCTAGAAAACAGACACTTTTTTTTTTTTTACATATACAGCTTCAGAGATAGGCTGATGAAGAAAAGTTGCAAGACTCAGAACTAGACTGCTTGCTCAAAAAGGAAAAGGACCTAAGCACACCTGCCTGACATCACATGAAAAGTAAAGACTGCTTATACATAAAATAATTCCATTATTATCAGTCATTAGCTGAACAATAAAAAATAAGACCTTCTTGAAACTTATGGTATATGTCTGTAACAAGAAACAGCACTTACTTTCTGATTTAAGACAGAGTTACAAATGTACAAGGTTGCCACACTGACACAGTCCACTAAATATTCCCTCTCCAATGAGAGGAATATTTAATTTCAAGATTAAGAAAAGTGATCCATGGCCTTGTCATCCTAAATAAACTATTATAATAGTAACATTGTTTTAGTGTGGAACATAGCAATATTTTTGGTAAATGAGTCTTCCCTCTCCCTGCCACCAACCACAACACACTCTCCCTGACTGCTTTTTTTCCAAATGCGTTTACTAGCAAAACAACAGACCCACATTTTTAAACAAACTTAGAAATATTATAGTAGTGAACCTCAAATATTTGAAAGAAAAAACAGTGCTATCCAGTTTGTTAGAGGTGCATTTCTTATGTTGCTTTTCAGTTTGAGCGCCAGGCACTAAATTTGGAGGCTGGATCCTTATACAAGTCTCTCAGTAGCTGCCAGAACCACTTCAACATTCCTCAGTTCAACGTGCAGAAAAGAACTTTCTGCTATGGGGATGAGTCCTAGGCCATTTTTCACAAATAAAAAGGCTTCAGGAAACTGGGAGAGGGCTGGAGAGACAGCTTGGACAGTCAGACTCTGCTCATACTTCTATAATAAATACTCTTCATCCTTGAAAGTGCCCCATTGGAATCAGCCTGACACTGTTACATTTTCCCACCCTTTCCCCCCATCAGCTTGTATTCCTGACATTCCAATGCCTTTCTTTTAAAATTTTCCTCTGCTATCAGCAGGTTGTAGCTGCAACATCATCTTGCATCAAATTTTCTGCAGCAAGTATAATGACTACCAGGTCTCTGAGAAATAATATGAAAAAAAATCTACAGAAGCAGGACAGAACAAATTAAGTAAGAATTGATGTTTCAGAAAAAGCCAGAACTCAGACATAATATGCAAAATTTTTGCCTATAAACTATGGGAATAATTGTACATTATCAACCCACAGACTTCCTACATTGACAAGATACCACAGGGAATAACACTAATTTCAAGAATGCAAAACCACTTAAGGGAATCTCTTCAGTGAGTTCATCTGAAGGTTTACTTCCCAATTTCTTAAAATATCCTATGCAGATCAATAAGATTAAGTCAAAGACCATGCACAGAAGCCCCATGTTACTGAAGCCACTGGAAATGTCTAGGATCAATAGAAATTTATTATTATTAATGCACAAAAAATACTGAATTATTAAAACAAAATACAGCTCTTTTGGTTATTTTACTTAATAGTCAGACACCAGGCAATTTTACTAGGCATCTTAAAATGTATCCTTAAAACCAAGTACTGTTAAATTCCTTTTCACCTCCTAAGATTATCAAATATATTAAATATTTAATATTCATAGTCTTCTTCTGGGGTAGATAAATACCATTTTCCTGAAATAAGTATGAAAACTCTCTGGGGTTTGTTTTCTATCCCCGAGACTGCTGATAAAACTGTATATGAAGACCACTAGAGGCTCCTATAATAATTACCTCCTTCAAAAATTATTTCTTTCTTTCCCTTGTATTCTCCACATTCACATCTTTATTTTCTCACATGAAAAACTGGTGTCAACCTAGGTTTCTGTGGGCTTAGACATAAGCGGGTATTCAGAACTCAAAGTCACTTTGACAGTAAAGATTTCATAAGCAGCCCTGCATACACAAAAATTGCAAATCAATGGCCTTTTTTTCTTTGGGGCATGTGAACAAGTAAGTGCCTTTTTGATGCATCTCAGCTATTCAACCTTTAAATCTTTTAAAGATTGGCTTCTAATTTTAAATTAAAAAATATTTTCACAGAACTTTTGAAGCTTTGAAAAGATTGTCAGATGTAAAATTTTTGTATAGCAATAATTAGGATAAATAATTTTTGTTTTTATTCTATTTTTAAACCTCTATAAAAAATATTTTACTGTTATTATAAGATAAAACAGAGGTCAACTTGCATATCCAGACTTTAGAGAACCTTAGATTCTGTGACTCTTGTTGCTTTTAAATAACCTAGCAACATCTCTTTCTCAAGAATTGTGATTAAACACACTTATACAAGTCTAACGTGAAAAATGGAGAAAATAATTAATATACTCTGAGATGTGTAATCTATTGAGAAATTCCTACTGTGTCACTTCTGAATGCATTACTTTTGAACAAGTTATTTTAATTTCTATGTATGGAATTATATGTTCAATTCTGGCATTTATCTTGTAAATGAATTCAGTGCTTATACACAACAACTTATGTACTAGAGCTGCAGTGTTGTTATACCATGAGCTTGTCTACAACACAGATATTATGAGGTATATCTTCTTCCCTCCACCACAAGCACTGAAATTTCAAGTCCAAGTTCCTTGAAATACTCTCTTTTTCCTTCTGATCCAATATTTACTATGGTTACTGCCAGTGCCTGACCCTGAAGGAAGCACGTATCACGTTCGCTCTTTACATCATATATATTAGACTGGGCATGAGAAGTTATCTTCAGCATTTCTCTTTCCTTTTCAGCTAACTTCTAGCTACTTAGGTGTATCTAAAAATATTGAGAGGGTCCAGCTACAAATACAGCTAGGCAATTATTGGCAGGGCAGAGAGTAACTGCTAGACCCTTCTTATTAGCCAAGTTTAAGTAACAATTGCTAAGCAAGCAATTCTCTTGATTAAGCAGTGCTGTCAGTGGAAGATTTAGGTAGAAAAACAAAATACCCATTTCACAAGGAATTTGGACTAAATAATCAGTCATGAAAATGCCAAAACCATTTTGCAGAGTCAGAACACTGACTTCCAGATGACTTTGATCACTCAACAGCGGCACTGTACGCACGGGAAGAGACAGAGAAGAAAAGGAACAGAGACTGTTTTCTTCCCTTCAAAAAAACACTACGAGCTTTTCTACTTTTTAACAAACAACAAAGCTACACATACTCTCGTGCTGAGGAGTACCCTGCACTATACTCCATCACAGAAAAATCCTTTGCAATAAGAAAATGATATTGTATATGTACTAACTATTGAAGGACTTAGAATTTATGAGTTTTACCATCTTGTCTGATTGCAACTTAATCCTTAGCATTCTTAAGCCATGCAAATCAAAAGGGAAAAAAGTTAATTTGCCTGACTTCTTGTATTTAGCGTTTAGTTATTTTTTTAAAACATCATTTTGGAGAGCTTCATAAATTACTCAGAAAATACAGTACTGAAATGTTTCTATATAAAATAAAATAACACAAGAGAACTTCTCCAGGTCCCGTCCCAAAAACATTAATAACTTGTATAACATGAAGAAATGCATACTTGATTATTGAGAAGATATTTCAAATAAACATACATAATAATTGGAAGCTTTTTATCTTCCTTTTTTTGCATCCCTTGAAAAATCATCTGCACTGTAAAGATGTGACCTATTATTTGCAAAGAACTTTGTATCTTCTTCACTGGAAACTTTAATTTCAGAAGATTCAGTCTATGACTCTAGGAAATTTGGATTCTGTATTTAATGAATATTGAGGAAGGATTTAAAAGAAAAAACTTAATTCCAAAAGGAAGGCTAACTAGTAAACAACATTAAGACTTGACATCAAAGCTATCATTAAACATCAGCTGCCCGAATACAACTCCAATTATTGCAGCATTTTTGCTTACTTAGTGGCATTGAAAAACATGAGTAAAATAAGAGGAGACTGGAAGAAAAGCCAGTGAAAAAAGAAGTTTCATACATCTGACTTGAATGTTAATTGTGTATGAGACTGTAATACTCCTTAATGAATCAGTTTAGGTGGTAAGTAGCCTTTAAACACATTTAAAGCACCTGTGTAATGTATGTGAGCCAGAGTCTTTCAGCGTTTAAAACAGTCACTAATAATCTATCAAACTTACAAGAAGGTGAAAAAGGATAAGGTCAAAGATCTTATCCCCAATTAATTAGCATGGAATAGTCAGCAGAAGTGCCTATGCACTTAC
This sequence comes from Cyanistes caeruleus, assembly GCF_971803275.1. NCBI lineage: Eukaryota > Metazoa > Chordata > Aves > Passeriformes > Paridae > Cyanistes > Cyanistes caeruleus. Next base: position 36,507,229 of record NC_141705.1, read on the forward strand.
ACATGCAGGGCTTTAGGTTACAGTAATTACTATGAACTGCAGGAGACTTCAGAATCATCTCTGTGGCTTTTCTTCTTTTTACCAATGAATTCATTAATACCCTGTTTTTATCAAAGCACCTTTTCCATGCAAGAGAGAGCAATATATAATAATATTGATATTGATACATTCTGACTATGAAAACAAAGTAAAAATATGTAGTAAAGAAAATAATTGAACTGGAACCAAAGATAATCTAACTTAAATCTTCTGTAGCTCTTGAAGTTTAGTAGTATTTAAGAGGTATAAAATTAGTTTTTAGAAACTGTCTTTCAAAGCAACCACCACTTAGCCATTAAAAACTGGCCACTGGTTGTTCTGGATCATTTGCAAGAGTGGAAACTGCATCTGATTCACAATCACAAATTTACAGGAATGACTTCACAGAATTCTGTAATCTTCCTGCAAGATGTACTAGCTAATAAACAGCAATTAAAATCCTGGAAACCACTAGTTCTTTCTTCCAATAATGAAGATGAAAAATGAAAACAGAAATAATTAGGGCAAAAAAGTGCTTCATATTTTTTTTTTTTCTGTTTGTGTTACAGAAAACATTTAAGCATCTATTTTAGGAAAAAAACCCCAAGAAAATATTAGTTCTGTCAAATCAGCTTTCAAGTTTTGTTCATTAAAAGCATTTTAAAAAAAATTTTGTTAGCAGATATCCTTGCTTCATAACAATAGATGCCTCTGGAAAGATTAGCGGCATCTTTTCATCAGTGAGAGGCACTCATAACTGGAATGGTAAATAATGCAGGACTGACTGCCTTTCATGAGAGAAGGTCTGGGTATTAGCCTGTTTGCAAATCTCTTAATTTACAGTGCCAAAATTAGACTTTTTCTTAAATTATGTACCAAACATCACACTGCCAGCATTTAGAATTCTGAACTCCGTGCATTTTGAAGAATTTGGTACTAATAACCAAAATCTATAGATATTGAGTAACTCATGTCAATGGAATATTCCCCATTTGTGGTGCTGAGTGATTGGAAACAAGAGATGTGAAATCCAGCAAGGAGAAGCAAATACATGCCCTAAGACCCCTTTACAGACCCAGATTCCACTCGATGATGTGTCATGATAGCCTTTGAAATATTTACCAATTAGCAATTTCTAAAAATACTTTATGATGAAGAAGTGAAGACAGAATAATTTTAAACTCCTGGGATTGTAATCTTTGATTTAATTGGAGATGCTAGACATCAGGAGCAGTGTAGAAGGGAAAAGAGATCTTGCATTTTCTTACCTTGACAATACATAAGGAATTCAAACAAGGCAGCTATTGTCAAGCACAATCTACTGGGTGCATGTAAAGCAAAAAAGGGACATAGACCTGCATTTTATTCACCTGACCATGTATATTCACAGTCAAAAAAACACAAACAAACCCTAGGAAACAAAACCAAACCAAAACTCCAGAGGGATATAAGAGAGGAAAATTTTAAGCAATGTTCTTCTGATGTTATTTCTTTTAAATTGGTTAAATCAATTCTTCTGTGAAACATGTTAACATGAAAAATTTGGCATAACAGCTTAATTTGTAACTTAACTTTACAGAACATTATATACAGAATATAAGAGGAAAGCACTGCACAATCAACACTCTTTTTCAGGAGGAAAATTGGGATTTGCATCTTCCCTCCAAAAAATTAGAAACAAAAGTAATTGTTCCAGGGTTGAATTCCTGATTACATTAATTTTCTGTTGTATGAAGGAAGGAGCAAAATGTCACAACAGGTTTTTGCTTTTGGAATAAGTAAATTAACTATTTCCTTCATTAAACTCTGCTTAGTGCATTTTGGATTTTGCACATTAATAAACACCTTTCAACTTATTTTTTTTTGTGTTAAGTAGAATCCCAATGAATAATATCAGAACATTCCAGTGCAGTGGCAAATTGTAAATCCTGGATACTAGGGATTCACTAGCATGCATTACACTAGCAATTATTTTTGTGGAATATTCAGAAAATATCAAACTGTAATTGCCCTTAATATGCTTAAGATGGCAGTTATAGAGTCTGTGAAGACACATCTTTGAGAGCCAGGAAAACAACTTAATATGTGGCAGATTAAAGAGGTACCAAGATAGCAGCTAAAAATTGCTTTTACTGAGTTTAGAAAAATGGAAATTAATCTCCCTAAACAACTTTATCATCTCTGCCAAAAGAATCATTATTGGTGGGGAAGCAGCAAGATACAAGTAAAACACTAGAATCATTGTATTTAGTGCTCTTAGCAATGACCATAATTAGCCAATAATGATGTGGCTATTTTTTGTCTTACATACTGAAGTCACAGAAAAGGTTTAATAACATCCTTTAAGGAATAGCTTTTCTCTTTCATCACTCTAAGGAATCTGAGCCTCTGGAACAATACCTAGCCATTGTGTATATTATAATGATTCAATCTTATAAGCTTGCAAGCTGAAGAGGAATTCACTGTAACAGGACCACAGCTGGAATTAATCCAAATGGATAAGACTGAAATAAACAGAATAATGCTTATTTATGTAAAGTGAGAATTTAATCTCTGATTTAATACAGGTCAGGATATCACTAAACAACAAAGAATAATGATTATGTCTTTCTAGTTTCTTCATGGCAGTACTTCAGTTCACCTTAGAAACTGAAATGATTTTGCTCAAACTATTCTGTCAAGATGCAGAATAAGCTCAAAGATTCAAAGCTGACAGTAAAATAATTTTAGCCTAAATTTATTCAACCAAAGTTAAGAACTGTGGAAATGCTTCCCCATATACCTGGTGATACTATACAGGTGCATAAGTTAAAAAAAATAATTAAAGAATATTAATAATAAATACATATATACACATATATTAACTTATATATTACTAAACATATATTTCTATAGACTAATTTGTTTCAAGGTCTGGTATAATATAAATGAAGTGTTCAGGATAAGTCAGTTCCTTACAAATTCTAAAGGAAAGCTAAGAAATAGTTCTGTAAAGAAAAAACCTACTTTTTAAGTGACAGTTGAAGCACAACAAACATCAAAAGAACACAGAGGTTTACAAAGTTACACTGTCTAGACACTGTAGGGAACCAGAACCAGGGAGAAGAGCAAGGGAAGAGAAACAATTTACTGAAAGGTTAACTGAAAGCAAGTCTTTTCACACAGGAATTACAGACTAGCAAGACCTTTAGGAAAATAAATGTGGAGTATTTTTACATATGCTTTTCTTCTTAAAAGGAATATAAATACTGCTATTTAAAAAGGCATGTCTGACTATTGCATGTGCTTGTGTCCACAGCCAAAAAGAATATCGCATGCACTGACAGAGCTGCTAAACAAAAACAGTTTCTGCATCACAGTATTATCTCCAGTCAGAACTACAATATGAGAAATAAAGGTTCATGTCTAGAAGAACTCCACAGAAGCATTCAGAGATATGCAGAAGGAAACAAAAGCACAGGCAAACTGTGCCTGGTAAAACCTTACATTGCAAGAAATAAAATCCTATTACAACAAACCTAAAAACCTAGCATTGGTGAAATTTTTAAATTATTTTTTAATTTTAATTACTTTATTTATTAGCACTTAAAAAATGTCGATAGGTGATATGGAAATGACATTTTTTATTCTTTTCCAATTTTCAAATATTTAAGAACAAAAATTTACGCTTTGGATTTCATGCAACACAATTTGTGACTTCTTACTCTTTAGTGTCTTTCAACATATCCACCTAAAGCTAAAGAAAACCTTCAAAACATTGAAGAGAATGAAGAAGCTGCTTAGCTCCAAGGTTTTAAACTCTCCTCCAAATACACTATCTGGAAATCATCTCAACTAAACTGAGAACTTGATAATATTTTCTCATTGCACGGTTGGCTAAATAAAGAGGTAACGAGATCTTTTGGTCTGAACACAGCAATGAAAGGCAGAAGGAGGCACAAGTTTAGAATTTCAAGTGAGCTTTTCTCAGTTTTTTTAAGACAGCCCATGGGGATTGCTTTAAAACTAGCAAAACCACTTTTACCAAGTGTTGTGGCTTTTTGCTGGTGTGAAGAACGCGTTAGTCAAGGATGATCACAATAAGCAGTTTTGCTATGCAAAATTTAAATGACCTCTGACTGAAACATGACAGACTTTCTATAAACTTACCAAGATCCTGCAGCTCTTCAAATCAACACAGGATTGACAACCTTGATAACTACTGACACCTGAGCAGCTTGTGCTACAAACTGGAAAAGGCACTCTTACACCTTATCTTCAGAGTTAGCAATATACACCTTTTATCAGAGCAAACACTCAGAGTAACTGCCTTTTCCCTTCTAAAGTGCTGCAGAGAAACACTTTAAAAAGCAAATCATTTGCCCTGTGAAACATCAGCACTGCTGCCATTTGTTCTTCTATGACTGGTTTGCTTCTTTATATTAAAAAAAAAGATGATACACATCCTTGGTTTAGCTCCGCTATTAAGTCAATACTGGAAAATTATTATTAAAATAAAACCTTTAATATTGCACACAATATTACAATATAGATGGAAGAGTCTCATATTTCATATGGGAGGTAATGGTAAAGACCAAAGAAAAAGGCACTTCAAAACACAGTATTTCACAAATTATCAGAACACTACTAATTTTCACTCTTCTAGTCTTAAAACCTGTGAGATATATATCAAGGCATTTCTTAGAAACCCATGAGAAAAGAGTCACTAGAGAATTGTGGGTAATGGGAACAATAATGCCTGCACTAAAAATTCCTTTGCCTTTCAAAAAGAAGATCAAAGAAAAATATTAATCAAAATGAAAAGTTTTTTTTTGTTTTTACTTTTTTTTCTGTTCTTTTATATATAGCATGCTCCAAGGTTTCAGTTAGGTGTTTTAATTTAAAGTTAATGCTGCTCATGAATAGTTATTCTGAAATAATTTAACTTTTTTCTCATTTTTTCCCCTCTTCTGATACTAGAGATTGTATGCTGCTTTCTAAATAGAATGAGAAACAGCAGAAATAAAACCTTGTCTTATTTTGCATTTGTAAATGAATTAGTGTATACGAATTGTCAAGAAAAACAGTGCTCAAGAAAATTGATTCTTTGTTCAATGCATCATCATGACTGTACAGGTAAGCAAAAGTACAAAGAATTGAAAAAAATTGCCCCTTCTCATGGCTATTTTTACATAATCCCTTTGTAGGTAATCCAACAAATTATGTATTTCACAAATTATCTACCTTTAAAAAGGAAAGGTATCATACTAATCCATAGTGGGTCTACAACACTGCTGTTAAGAAATGCTCAGTGCTCACTGGAGGCATTCTGTAATTATTTTATACCAAAAAAATTGTAATGTTAATGATAACAATGTTGATTGAAAATCACCAATATCTTGTTTTAATTCTGTTTTCACTATGTTAACATTCAAAAACTAAATTATTAGTCCTGGAATCTTCCATGTCATGGTCTTAATGAAGAATTATTTTAATTTTCTAATCATCAGATTAACTTCAGAAAATGGCTCAACAGCTTCCGAATAGCTAGAAAAAATTATCTCTTCGGTGAAAAACAATTCTCAGCATCTTTGTTTTGGAAAAAACCAAAAGCAAAAAAAAATCCTGTAGAGAAACTTTGTTTTCAAAACAGATAAATGAAATTTGACAGATGGGGGTGTAGCTTGTGCAGAAGTTTGGGTTTTGTCATTTTTATGGCAGTCTTTTCAGCAAACTTTGCATATATTCCCTAGAGACATAGATTTTAGCTGCTAAATTCCTTGGAGCTTCCCTTCAGTTTTTCTTCTTTATATTCCTTGTGATGACAGTTTTAGCGAATATTCAAGAAATGCTTGTCTTTCTCAAGACAAGCATTTTACAAATATAGTCTGTATCATACATTGTGCTATTTTACAGTTACTAAAACAAAGAATAATATTTGGATTAACTTGTACAGAAGATCACACTTGGATCATTACAGTACTCATCCCTGAGAACTTCTGAAGTGTAAAACCAGTGTTAGGACTCATCTGGATCAGGAATTTTCAGAGAAGATGCGGCACGTACCAAACACGTACATGTGCTTCTTTCCATGACTCATTCTTAGGCAATCTCTTCACAAGGAACTCAGTGACAGCTACATATCCATGTCCAGAGATTTACTGCCCCACCACACATAAACATGTTCTCCATAAACACATATTTATTTGGGAAACAAAATATGAACAGGAAAAGAGAAAGAGAAAACAGACAAATAACCTTTCTGAATTATAAGTAGCTAAAAACTTGTTTTGATTTACGTAAGTAAATCATTCACTTACAGTAAAGATAATATTTCCACTGATAACCTTTATTTACCTGTTTTTCAGATATTGAGAACAGAAAAATAAGTGAGGGGTTTTTTCCTTATTTTAAACAACTCTTTATAAAAAGTACTATTAGTTAAAACTAACATGTGAAATATGTTCTACTTTTGCTTATGAACATAACAGTGCAGATCTACATCTGAGTGCTATCAGTATAACTACTCTGTAATAACTGCAATTCTTTCAGATACTATCATGACTGAAGACATAACAGGCTCATGCAGAGGTATGAATGAAAAGCTAAAAAAGGTCACTTACTGAGGTTGCTCTGCCAAAGACTACGACAATTTCTTGTATATATTTGCATTGCCATGATGTAAAAATAAACAACACACCAGTGATCGTCTTAGCAAGTCCTTCATTATCATTATCCAGTCATTTTGTGGCAACACTCAGGAACAGATGGGGAAATGTATGACATGCACTATCAGATCCCTATCCTGCTGGTAGCAGCCAATTATTCAAGCAATAATTCAAAAACCTTTTTATTTTGCTCTTATCTTTCATAGAATTCTGGGGTCACATTATCAACTACCTTTCCTTTGGAAGAAATAATATACAAATTGAAACTGTGTATATATCTATGTGAAAGACTTAAGTTCCAATCCCTGAATATTTGACTGCCAACCACAAAAATAGTAGTGGCTTGATGTATTCATCTCATAGGTTTTTATTCTACATATTCAGCATCATTGAGGAAGCAAAAAATACTACTTAAATTCCCAAGAGCTTTAATATGAGTAAGTCTTAAAGCATTTCAAACAAATTCATATCTGTAGCTGATACTGAATCATATTAGTGAAATTAATAAGCTTAAACTAGGACTTTTTTTATTAAACTGAATGTGCATTTGCATAATTCATATTCAGATACCCAGTTGCAATTTGCACTTTGAAAAAATAAACAGTAAATTAATCATATAATTTTAGAATCATCTGAAATGTAAAACTGCAATTTAAAGAATAAAAATGAATATTTTAGCAGTACAAAAATACATGAATTGGCAACTTCAATAAAATTAACTTTTACTAGAGTTAGAAGGACAACAAACTTTTATGAATTGAATTGAGATATACATCAGTTACAGAAGCCCAGCAAAAGTGTACATTGAAATGGGCAAAAAGTCTGTGAAGCACGATTTTCACAGGGGATGTAGTATAGTTCAAAAGGTAATGAATGCAACATCAATTTTGAAGTTACATCAAAACCACTTATCTTGCTTCAAAACTCTTCCTCCCATTAACTTCTTAACATAGTAAATTCTCAGATTATAAGAGAGAATTAAGATCTGTGTATTTGGGCCTGGATAACAAAATTGTTTCCTGTTCTGGTCTTCATTTAGATCATACCTACAGAGGGACACTTGCAGGAAACAATGCAAGAAACTGTCTTTTGAACACAGATGCATCAGTTAATAGCTGAGACACTAGCAAAATAAATCAGCACAAAACGCCTATCCTTTGCATTCCATTCTAAAATCTTCTTTCTCAAAATAAATAACATCATGGAAAACTGTCTCTTTTTTTTTTTTTTCTTTTTTTTTAGAGTATAAGATTACTGGGCTAGAGTAGAGAATAATGCAGAAGCCTTTCTGTTCAAAGAGATTTTAGTGGTTCATCTGGCTGTGGACCTTCAAGAAGCTGCTTTCTACAAGAATGTGGCCTAACATGCCTTTAGCTTGGCATAAAACATGAGTTTATCTTTAAAATATAAAGTACTGTTCTGAGACAGAGTTTCTTCAACACACTATTCCCCTACCCCAGAGAGCAGGGTAATATATAATCAATACCATGGAATATACCCCAAAACAACCCCAAACCCTGCCCCACTTTATGCTGGAGCTGGCACACTTATTACAGTAAATCATGCAGAAAACAATTTAAAAATTATTATGCTCAAGCTATTTCATATGCTGGGAGTGAAGCAGAAAGTCCATCTCAATACTAAGTCATCTTTGCTGTACAAATAATATACCTCAGACCCCAAGTTCCTAAAACTGCCTTTTCAGTGAGTATTGAAATGCCATTAACCACAAGGACCCTAAGTGAATGGAAATCTAAATCTATTTATCTACCAGGTTCAACTTAGAGAATAAAAGTTGCCATGTTACCATGTTACCACATTATGTTATTGCTTTAAAATGACACCACTCATAAAGAAAGCTCTAGGGCCAATTCATTGCGAGGAGTTTCATCTATTATATATTTTCTTGATAGCATCTGATATTACCAGTGTCAAAGTTGTAAAATCAAAGCTAGAGGAAACATTTTCAAAATTTATGTTTGCCATGCCTTCCAGACAGCACATCAGGGTGCAGGCTGAACTTCAGTGCATTCTGTAGCACAGACTCTGTGAATCCACACTGCTTCCTGCAAAGTATCTGCTCATTCAGGAGCAGCATGCCTGGGTGGCCCAAGGACAAGCCTGCCACTCTGCAAGCAGGGGAGATAAGGGGTGAGGACACAGCATGCTTGTTCTTTCCCCCTTGGTGTGCTACAAGGCTCCCTTGAATTGGAGGAGCTCAAGAAAAAACCCTATGCCCCTACTGGGAAAGTAACCCAAAATACCACAATAAAAAAAATATTTGCTGAGCACCATTAACCACTATAATTAAGTATAAGTTCAAAAAGACGGAATGTGAAATGTAAAGATGCAACAGAGGATCCATATTGGTTTAAGGAAAAGTATTTTCTGTCATTCTCACTCTTTTTTAGCATTAACATATGACCAGCCATTATCTTTTTGTCACTTCATTATAAGGACTGTAATAAAACACTTAAAAACCCCATTCAAAAACATGATGAGCAAATCCCAGCTTGTTTTAGGAATTTGTGTGTCTGAGCCTGTCATATCATAACAATAAAAACTTTCTAACTTAGATTAGTGAGGCTGGTTGATTTTAGGAAAAATGGATGGTTTGGAAATTATTTTATTTGTTTTGAAATATTTTTAAATTTTTGTTGTAATTAAAAAAAGGATTTAGATCCTCTTTCATTGAACACGTATTCATTTATGGATCAGAACTGTAGCCTCTGGGCACCTGATATTTCACATGTGAAATCTGTAACCTCTTGTATAGTGGACACCACCTCTTTTTTATATTCAAGTAATAACAGTGATTAAGTACTGATTCTTGCCAGTACTCTTTGAATTAATGCAATTAAGTGTGAGTCTTAAGCTAGTCACAAAGACTCAATGTGATTGCCTTCTCATGAAGCTGTAATGAATAAAATCAAACAGCAGGAATTCCTCTGGAAACAATGAATAGTAGCAATCTTCTTCATCTTATATTACACTGACTGCTTCATATAATTTCATTTCATTTCTACATAAAATAGAGAATTCTATTGTCTGCTCTGCTGCCATTTCTTTTGATATTTGGAATATATTTAATTATACAAGGTCACATCTGAAAAGATAAAGCTCTCTGGAGAGAACAAAATTGAACTTTCCCATATCAGATCACTTCTCTCTACAGAAATGAATTCTTTATTACCCCAAAATTACATGGTATTATCCTGAAATGACATGATATGTCTTATTTCTCATATAGCACATTCCTGGAATTAGGCTTGAATATAAAAGAAAACTAATGGTTCTGAGAATTGGCTGCTCCAAAGGCTTCACTCTTTCATTACTCACTCTTGATAATTGGCAGTCCACAGTAAGAGAAGCAGGAAGAAATATGCCAGTTGCATTTAGAGATGGGAGTTATGGCCTTTTCTTTATAATGTTGCATAAAAAATTATGGCAAATTACAACAGCTGTTACAGATGTGCTAAACCTGCCAAAGCTCTGTTTGTGCTAAAAGATTGCTTTTCCCCCCCAGATTCTAAGTGTACAGTTCATCAGCCTTTCAAAGGCCTAAGAAATGTTTGCAATGGGCTGAAAGAAACAGGAAAAGAGTAATTAATGTGAAGGTAAATGCCACCTAAGATTAAACGAGATAATTTCTAAAATTACTTTTAATCCCCATATAAAGTACATTTGAGAAAGAGACCCATCTCATAGCTCTATATTTTAGTCATTAATACAAATGCTGAACTTTCTGAATTGTATCTAGCACTCAATGTGTAAATAATGTGTAATAATTGTATCTAATACTCAAAATGTGTAAATAAAATGAAACATCTCTTCCATTTTTTCTCTAGATTTACTTTTTAGCCACTTACTGTGGTTTTATAAGACAATAACTGCTTTACAAGTCTAAAGGGAGCTGCAGAGCTGTTGGGGTTTGATACCATGTAGGTGAGCTTTAACCAAGCCCCTGGTTACCTTCTGCACCTTGAGGCATTTAGTCTTTTAGGATGCACCCTCAGGACAGCCTGCAATATTCTTTATAAAGTACTGCTTTTGTTGTTAATAGTTCAACATTTTTAGATCTGTAATGGGCTTTAAATAGACTGCAAACTATGAGCAACCTCTGCAGAAAAATGCATTTACAGATTCAAGGTGCTACAAATATATTGAATGTACAGAGGAAATAAGGGACTGCAGCTAAAAGCAGAACATTTTCAGTCTGGGCACAAGATTACAATGCTCTCATTTCAAAAGCCTGTGCTTTTCCAAGATATGCAAAACTGGCAAAATCAAAAGTAAGTTTTATGAAAGCTGTGGGTGCAAGCTCGAAAAGGCTGTGCTCTGCCAACCAAGTCACAATAGCATGCCCTGTCACAGCACACATGCACAGCACAATGCTTACTAAAATTTTCTACATTCATGGAACTTTAATTAGACTTTAAACTTAAATAAACTTAGATTTCAAGCTCCTCTTTCCATTAACATATTATTAAACACCCACAGATTTCCCAAGTCTTAAATTAAAAAAATGGGGCTACTCTTTGATATGTCTTTCTTACAAAATTTTCAAGGCATTATGCTATGTACAAGTGTTTTTTCAGATGTTTCATAATTTATTACTTTCTTATTTATATTTGCCTACTTAGCAAAGCTAAGCCAAGCAACAACAACAAAAAAATGAGATGTAGAAATAATTACAGACTGAGTTTTTTGAACAACTTCAGAACTATTTATCAAAGCTAAAAAAACCTCAAAAATATTTGGACTCCTGAAATCTGAGAATAGGTCAGAATCATTTTCATGTTCAAGAATAAACTATGATGCAAGGGAAAGTGAATATGAAAATGGTTTTGAATTCACTTCTCATATTTTTTTAAATTTATTTTTATTTTTTATTTTCTATTGTTGCACTGTTGAAGTGTTTAATAGAAGCTATGATTCTTCACAGAAGAAATTATTGACTTTCAGAAAAATTTATTTTTCCAAGGGGAAACACTTAACAAAAAAAATTATGAAGACCCTCTATGTTATTTTCACAGCAGAAATTATTTTCCTTTTCTTGGCTAACAAACGTCAAAAATAAATTAGCTGCTTTGTTGCAGAATCTGTAAATGTCAGTCAAGTCATGATCTGAAAGGCAAACAGAAAACTGAGGCAGGAAGAGTCATTCTGTTTTTATAACAATTAACTCTTTCTGCACACAACTACAGTAAAAACCAAAAAGTAGCAATAAATAAATGACAATTGGTCTCAACATTTAACCCTGGCATTGGGGAAATGATGTGGGCTTTGCAGCAGATCCTGGACCAAAAGTAAAAATTACCATGACAATACTGCTAATTTCACATAAGTAGGATATATCCCACATTTTATGGAACTGGAAAGGGACCAGACTTCTGAAGACTAACTTGTCTATAATTTCTGCTGTGGAAATAAAGAGAGAAGGTGGCAATAAAAGACTGAGATATCCCACTACATATGAACTTTTCTATCTTTTAAATAATAAGTTATTATTTTCATTACTTGGGTAGTCTAGAATTCTATTTTTAATTGTTTTATTAATCTCTTTTTCCCAAGGAAAAAAAAGAGGATCAAAAGTGGACCTTGATTACTTTGGAGCACACCTTCAATCATTTGAGACAAGTCTTCAGATTTCTGTTTGGGAACAGCAGAATTCAGTCACAAATAATTAGAGTTCTCACAAAGAATTAATATGATGGCCATTTAAGAGTAAATCTTCATCACAATACCAGAAGCACAGTAGAAAAACACAAAAATGGCTTTCTGTTAAAATCAATCCCTTCCACTTTCCTAAAACAACAGCATCTCTTTTCCCATAAATGTTTCTCTCCCATTAAATACTTACTCACTGATCCATATTCTGTCTACTCGGACCATACCTTTAGAAATTATTTTCCTTGGAAAAATAAACTGTTGAATAACTGTGGTTGTAATCTCAGGAAAATTCCGTTTACTAACACAGCTGTGTGAAATTGTCTAAGCCTGGATTTTTTTGTATATCATTTATATTGTGTTTCATTGTAAAAGGAATTTTAATGTGTGTAATTTCTCAGCTTCACTTTTATCTTGAATCAGTTTGGAGTAGAAGTCCTTTGTGGGTTCAGTTAGCTCAGCATCTTCGGAGAGATTGATAGCAGGTAATTTCTAAAGCATATGAGAAGAGATGAATTTGCCATTTTATCTTCCTATGCCTCTCTCTGCTTCTACAAGTGTGACCCTCAGTGTCCTGAGGTGAAGGGCTTGCCTACATATTTATGAAACCTCAATGAATTTGCCTTAATTTTTTCCAGTCTTGCAAATCAATACAAGCATTTAGCACCCGTGACACTTGCAGCAAAGCAATTTCATATTGTTGGACATTCACACTACTCTTGTACAAAACTATCCCCATTCAGCACTGCCACTTCTGAACTGAGAGCATCCCACACAGGATTCAACTTGCAGCTGGATCAAAGCTACATTAGTGGCATAACAAGGTCTCCATTTTGTTTGTTCAACTCCTTTCCTAATTTACTTTTATGGCCACTATTTCAGAGTTAACCCTTCAGTCAATATTTCCTGCTTTCAGCTGTATCTAAGTTGGCACCAGTGCATTAAACAACACTGAGGAGGGGAAAAAAACAACTTAAAATACATAAACTATAATGTTATAACTCAAGGAATTGAGGGAAACTTCATCCTTATAATAAATACTATGTATATATGAAGACTGGATCAGAATTTTGCACATGCACTAAATCTCTAGGCACTCTGCACAGGACTAATTTTAGTCAGCATAGCTGCCTAAATCTCTTAGTCAGCAACACATCAGAGGGCATTTTTAAAATGCTATCTATTTTCTGAAGCTGGTTCATTTTTTGTATCTAAGAAATAACTACAGTCTCTCTTTGAAGAAGTCACCAAAATCACAGATGACAGAGTCTACATCAGATCTTTGACTACTGTACACTGCCAGTTTTTAAGATAACAATTCTAATCCACTCTTCCTTCTCTCCCTCCCCTTTGAGAAGAGTTATGGAACTTTTCAAAACTTTGTAGAAATTTAATGAGATAATTTACTGCTACATTCCCTTTAAGAAACCTTTAATTTCTGGAACTGTCAGCAGATCTTATCCATGTAATGTAGCTGAAATTGTCTCAATCACTGGTAGTACAGCTTGAGGTGCTATGTCATTCCCATCACCCAGACATCAGCAATTCTCCTGTCCCTTCACCCTCCAGTGCCTGAGCTACTACTCCAGCTTACTTCCAGTTAGTTTTACTAGTAATGAATTTTGTAATTCAGCTTCTATGAACTCCCTCAATTCAGAGGCTTAAGGCATTTTCTGCAGGAAGACCTGCATCCTCTTGATAAACTTTCCTCACTTAATGGGTAATACCAGCATATACCCAGTGCATATCCCAGCTGTCCAAACTAAAAGAAAAAGACCCACAAAATCTTTTTGCCTTGCAGGTATCATATTCCATGGCTATTCTGAAGGTGAAGCAGTGTTATTGTCTTCATGGCTGCTGACAAATCAGTCTAGTTAGTTCCACCAACATCCTTAAAACAGTAATACTGCATCTAGAGGTCATACTTGCATAAACCTAGAAGACATAAATAAAAAAGGAAAGTTGCATCAGCTGGTAGAGTGAGATATGGCATGACCATTGTTACCACCACCAAGACAGAATGATGAAATGATGGAAACAAGAACAAAGAGCCTGAAGGAAGGACATAGAGTGGTGCACCTGAAACCTGAAAATAGTGACTTCCAGTAGAACTTCAGGGGGATGTGTTCCAAGAAAATCCTGTCAGAGATACCTCAGTCTTGGCTACCCATTTAATAAATAAGAACATTTTGCACTGAATACCCTTTCAAAGGGAAGAAGGAAAATACTCTGGATGCTAAAAGATCATATCTCTATAATGCTCCTGGAATCTCATGATAATCAATGGCAAAAGAGTTGAAACTGAAAACTGTCAGACAGATATCACATAGCAAATACCTAAACCTTGCAACAGAGGGCAGGACCACCACATGGAATCAAAAAGAACTACTGCCACACCGTGGTGGACGGTAAAAAAAAAAAAAAAAAAAAAAAAAAAAAAAAAGTAATTTCTTTATCAAAGGAGCCTGCAGGACATCACTGGTTAAAGAGAAGTTTTCGTTCTGTGACCACTCTGCTTTAATATGGTACCAAAAATAAGGAGAGAACTGTGCAGTTACATGAAACATCACAGTTCACCTCCTGGGAAATGGCTGAGCAGTCACAATGCCACGTTCATGTAACAAAGAATAAATCAGACAAAGGAGCTGGTTTGCTGGAAAGATGACAGCTTCTGACTAAACATCTGCATAATAATAGGCAGAAAAGTAAAAAGAATTCAATAGATATTTTTAATAAAATACTACATTTTGTAAACATTGTATGACTGGAGTAAAATCATACATATGCTACCATATGGCAGCTGAAACGCTTGTCTCTTTAAGATGCTAAACCAGCTTAAAAAAGCTAGAGACCTTAAAGGTGTAAACCAGCAATGTATGCAATAAAATAATTAATTTGTCGTTAAAAATTTGCTGAACAATTTTTTCAAGCAACCTGTCATTTCAAGTAGAACATAGCAGTTGATGCTATGAAAAGCAAAGATATAATTCTTAGTTCTACTTTATATCCTCTACAAAAACCAAAAAAAATAGGATTAAAGAATCGTTTAGGTTGGAAAAGGGTTGTAACATCATTGAATTCAACCCAGCAATGCTAAGTCCACCAGTGAACCATATCCCAAAGTGCCACATCAAAATGGCTTTTAAATTCCTCCAGGGATGGAGACTAAACCACTTCACTGGACAATCTGCTCCAGTGCTTGGCAACATTTTCATCAGAAAATTTATTCTTATTATCTAATCTAAATTGTGATTTATATACACATACATGTAAATACAAATTCTTTTACTCAAAAATTCCTCTTGCATGCATAACAGAAAAAAAGAACTTAATCATGCAGTTCTTTTTAAGAAAACCCAAAGAACATTGATTGAGATCAGTACTTACAGATTGCCTTTGCATTTTAAACTTACAGCATTAGAGATTGCTCAAAAGTAGTCCCTAAAAGACCCAAGCAGTTTAGAGAGGGATTTGAGAAAGTGATATCTTTTTGAAATGTGTGCAGACATGTTGAAGAAATGTTGAGGAATACCAGAGGAAACACATTTTTAATGTTTTGTGAAACTTTCAAAGGCTGTATCCAGACTGAAGGAGAATGAAAAAGAAGATGAAAATCAGACTTTTGACAGCTCTGCTTATCACTACAGGCTGCTGAGAAAGCAAGCTCTCCAGAGGCTGAGAGCCAGAACATGAAACAAGCATCTCTCAACTTGGTGGAATACACCAAACCTTGTTTCCTACAAAAAAGGAAAAAGATTAATTTCTCCAGTATTGATACTTACTTTCTCCAAATGGGTCCCATTAGTGAAGTTGTTTAATTTTCAAATCAAGTAGCAGTTTTTGTCATTTTCAATGCTATTGAAGTCCATAACTGAAATAAAATTAGATTTCTTTAATTTTTCCTCCTACTGTTAGAAAAGCTTTTGCTTTTGTAACTTAACTAATAGTTTTATTAGTTGAGTCAAGTACAGCTTTAGAGAAAAGAAACTTGATAAGGTATGATTTTCTGCAAAATGGAGAAAATACATTTCAATTATGTGGAAACAGAGACAACAAAGCAATTAAATTCAACAAATTAGGATAAGAATTATGTTTAATTGATAGTTTCTCAAGTTTACCTGATACTAAAACAAGCACATGATGTTGCAGAGGCAAAGTTTACATCTTTTATGATCAAATGCTGTGCAAAGCCAGTTCTCAGAGATGGAAGGGCAGGGAGCAGAATCAGCTACTACAATGACATGCTAAACCAGGCATACTTTTGTCTCCTATCCTCAGGCATTGCAATGGCACCGTTAAAGTGCCAGCATAAGTAGAAACAAAGGCATTCAAAATGATATGCCATATCGTTTTATTGTGTACTTTTATTTTGGTGCATGCATTTCCATTCCCACATGCAGCTGAATCCAGTCCAACAGTCATTGCAAGAAATGTAACTATATTATAGCAAAGAGTGGAAGGATTCATTCCAGCAGCTTAGGAGACCTGTGCTTTGTGCCTTGAGGGATCAAACATGCCTTATTACTGACTATTTTTACACACTTCTCATTTTAGGGACTTGTTTTGCTGATCCCACAAAGCTTTCATCTTGCTATTAAGCTGCTCAGAAGAAAAGTGGAGTATTTGGCCGCAATCTCTGAGGATGACCAATGGAAAAGGAAAAGAAACGTCTTAGGTACAATCCTCCCTGAGAGGGAGTGCTAAGTCTCTGCATGCAGAAACCAGCAGCTCCCCCACTCCTGACCTGATCCAAGCTAGCACTCTGCCCAGACACTGAATAGTGATTCTTTTATGGGGACCGTTTGCATTCTCTCTGTATTCTTTTATAGCACCCATAGAAGCCAAAGTGCTCCTAAGCTGTTGTATTGCTTTGTGACAGCAGCACTCAGGAGTGCCACCACAGAGACAGGTTATACCTGAATCACATACTGCTGTGCTCTCAGGGATTCCAGTTCAGTTCACCTGCATGTTCTGGATGCATATTAGAAGTCACCAAGATATGCTATTTCCACATAAATCAAGATTTGGTTATTCTAAAGTCTTCAGTTTTCTCAGTTACAATAAAATCAACAAAACACAACCCAACAACACATCATCAGCACCTCCAAAATTCCTTCCATGACTTGTATTTATTCTCTCATAGTGATGGCTATGATATCTTCACTGACTTTGCAATGACTTTGTTGGTCCATTCATTTTTCCTGAGTAATCCTGGCCAGCTCTTAAGGATTTCCATAGCTCAGATGTCAACTAATATTGGACCCTAAGAACTAAGAGCTGAGGAACACATAGGAAAAAAACCCAAAACAATCAGAGACTGACAAATACTCCTTAGGCTATCTTTGTAATGGAAGCAGGAATTAAAAAAAAAAATAATTTTTTTTTGAGGTGACACCTGGAAGCCTTCTCTCTTTATCACCATTTTTCAGTACCTTCCTCCAACATATACCATCATTTTTTTTCCCCTGCTACTCTGTGCAGTCTAAATTCCTTTTCATTTCCATTACTGTGACCAACCAGACTTTTTTCTTGCCTTTTAAACTCTCACAGTAAACTTGGAAGCACCAAGTTTAGCATTATACATTACACTTCAAGGTCAATTGCCTTGAGATGGTTTTCACAAAGAACCAGTAGCCCAGTGCTTCAACTATGACCAGACTAAAGATGATTTGGCACCACTCAGATTAGTTACAATATTCATGACTGAAAAGAGAGGCTACAAATTAAAACAGAGAACTGAAGAGAAATGGCGAATTACTTTTTCAAACATCATCAAAATTAGAGTATCAGCCTGAGAAAGCAATGATGCACATAAAAAACTCAAGTCTGTTCATACAAGTATTCAGGATTTGGAACAGTCAAAGCCAAGTTACTGTTTTAACCTCTATTAAAGTGCAACCTAAACTCTGATATTAGCCAGGTTCAGGTTAGCCTAATACTTAGTCCTGGTAGCTACTTTTGTTTCTCTTTGCAATGTGGGTAGTTTCTCATGGAAGAAAAGCAGGATAATTTACATGCCTTGAACACAGTTTAATATGTAAGTTGACACAACTCTGATTTTTATTGTGGCTCTAGCCCTCTATTGCATAGCAATAATTATTTTACTAATGGTATAGCACTTTCTATTCCTTTGGAGGGCAAACTATATTTAATTTTCTGAAGCTCTAAATATCAAATTGATCAACATAATAAAACACAGAGCTCCCAAAATACATTCTGATCCTTTCCTCCCAGACCATGATTCTACTCCTATCTTTTTCCCTTCAATTTTGATTTCATATAGGGAATTTTGGTGTCATGATCAAACCTGCAAATGTTTCAGTTTATTTACTCACATATGAGAAAAGACTGAGGGAACTGGCACTGTTTAGCCTGGAGAAAACTCAAATGTCTCTGTCAGTATCTGATGGGAGGGTACCAGAGGATGGATCCAGACTGTGCTAGGTAGTACCAAGCAATACAAGAGGCAATGGGCAGAAACTGATGCACAGAAGTTCTGTCTGAATACAAGGAAGAACTTCTTTGCTGTGACAGTAACTGAGCACCAGAACAGATTGCCCAGAGAGGTTGTGGAGTCTCCCTCACTGGAGATATTTGGAAACCATTTGGACACAATCCTGTGCCATGTGTTCTAGCATGACCCTGCTTGAGCAGAGAGGCTGGACCAGATGACCTCCAGTGGTCCCATCCAACCAGACCAGTTTTGTGATTCAGCTGCATATTCAGCTGAAGAGTTATGCTGAAGTTGGTAGGAACATTAGTCTCATAAAGATTACTACCAGAGTTAGAAATTGAGGGCACTGAACTTTCAAATGTACCAAAAATATCTGGTGAAAGTGCTAACTAAAACAGTCATAGCACCAATGACAATATTGGGTTTTTTTCTGGTTGGTTAGTTTGGGGCTCTTTTTGTTGATTTTAATAAAAGCTACCACTCATATTTGTTTTCCTTTGCATAGGTCTCAGTAGTGTTCTTCAGGTAAAGTATTCTTCAGCTCTGAAGTGCCCACTTAGTGAACTTCGACAGGTATCTGTATTGAAACAAACCAGTTGAGAAGAATTTCTATTATAATGAAGAAAAAGAAAAATTTCTTCTCAGATCCAAGTATCTCTGTTCAAATATTTTTATTTCCTTTTCAAATGTATTCTGCTTTCAATTTAAAATTTAAGCAGACAACAAGGATAAAAATTTTAAGGAATATACCATGAGTTGAAAGAGGTTTTTGAATAGTAGTGGATATGCCATTTTGAAACTATTTTTAGTTGTGAAAAGCAAACTGAGTAAACCTAGAGCCAGGCACAACAACAGGTAAGATAAAATATGATTATGGTTCGAGTACAGTAATGCTGAACCTCCATTATAAAATGAATGATTATAAAATGATTAATTTCCACTGCTTTTTCAAAAGGAAATTTAGTTCTTGAAGTAATTGCATAAGCCTTACAGTGTTTTGCTATGGCTTTCAAACAGATGTGTACTAAATTAGAAAAAAGCAAGATTCTAAAATGATAAAGGCTAAAAAAAATTAAAAACATCAGAATTCAGGTAACTAAAACACAATACTCAACTTTGCATGTAAAAGTAAAACTGCTTCATTTTAAATCCTGTGCTATTTCATTTTCAGCTGAACTCCTAAAAGGCTTATTTCCTTCTGATACTGCTCCAGTTGCTCTCTGTGGGAAACTATAGAGTTTATATATTATTCATCCAACTAAAAACCCTGAGGCAGGACCCCTATGGAGACTCTTCAGTAATTGGTCTCCAGATGCTGGTGATATGCAGTGCTCTAAAAGTCCTTAAACATCATGAGAACACAATTCCATCTGCTTTTCAAGCTGCGCATGTTTAAAGGAACAACACAGACTGCTTACCCACATTTTCAGGCATCTCCTACAGTATCTGATTATTCATGAACTCATGTGCATCAAGCTACAAAAATTTATGTGGCTAACATAACAGCTTAAAAATTTTCAAATTAAAAAAAAATCACTGTATTATTTAATAAATATCTGATGCAGCTGAGCAACCTATCCACAAAAACAGTACACAGCAGCAAAATCATCAACTGCTTTAATGTTCCCAGAATACACATAAACAGGAGGTGGAGAGTGAAAAGCTTAGCAGTAATCATTCTGCATTAACATACCCTGACAAGATGCAGGTATGTGCAGTGAAAGTTCATTTAGCATTTGAACTTATATCCTGAAGAAGTAAAAATATAACAACACTTAAATCTTAATTTCAATATGACTCCAACATGGACATTTATGCAATCCACTCAAATAGGACCTTGAAGAAGGCCTATAATTATTTGGTTCTCAACTTGAATGGTCAATCCCTGTATTTTCTTGGATTCTGCAAACTTGGAATAATAAATTTTAGTAATCCTTTTCCAAGAATACTAACACACAAAGGATATTAGTTTTCAGGACATGTCAATTGTGAGCATCATTTAAATGCTCAGCATGCAAATTATCAATGATAACTTAATTAGATCTGCAAAGCATGCTGACATCAGTTCCCTAACAGCCCTTTCTCCTTTCTGTCTGACTTTGACCTATTTTCAGGGTTCCCTACTTCAGCTTGTACAGTATCTGTTCTTTTTTCTAAGTCTCACCTAATACTTCTGTTTCCCTCCACTGCCATATTGTATTAGGCTTGAAAGGCAGCAGTTCAAGGCTGACAAACTAAGTTCACCTAGCCTAAAGCTTCTCTTTGACATCAAGGTCAGCAAGATGCAACTCATACAACTTGTAACCTAGTGCCATAAGTTTGTACTGTAGACACATCTTAGATGCATGAAAGTCCTACATAATATGAAATTAGAGGCTACTCATGCTAGAAGCAGCATGGACTAGGAATCATGGTTGACAGAAACATGTTTCTTCAAGAGTGGTGAAAGTAGAAACTAAACTGGGTAAGCAATGCTACATGTACAAGGGTAGTACACTAAGCAATAAAAAGGAGTAAAATACATAAAACACAACCTACTTGGGAAAAAAATTAATTTTGTCACAAAATGATGAAGCAGCATAACATCATAAGTCGGGTTCAGGTCTTCAGGATGACAAAGAGGGAGACAAGAGAACCAGCTGCTGCTTAGTGATTGCAAGTGAAAACAGATTTCTCAGCAAGTTTAGGCAGCAGCTTAGAGAACATCAAACATTGCTGTCACTGCCCGCAGTAAAGCAACCTTGCAACAAACACATGCGGCAATGGTTTTGTGGTGCTTGCTTATACAAATTCTTACACCTGTAATGAGGCTGCTCTCCAAATCTCTGTACACAAGGACAAATGTACAAGAATAAATCAGTACAGTGCTCTAGTCTGGAGAATGAGTCTAACCTAATTTTTATTTTACTCTTTGGCCAGACATGATTATTCAGAGGATGCTGTCTTGACCCTTAGAGCTGGTAAAAACTTTAGATCCAGAATTTCTTTGCCTCTTACTGTCTCAATGATAATGGTGAGAACATGGCAGTCCAAAAATAAGGTGTGGTAAAAAAATTTTATTTTAGCAAAAAAAAAGCAACTAAAATCTTCAACCATGACATCTTTTATCTTCTACTTTGTTTAAACAAGTAAGAATTTTTAATATTTTTGACTTCCTCTTCTAGAGAACATAGAGTCTTCTGAAACTCCTCTTGAGAGTCTCCATTTCAGATCTTGTGAGAACAAATATATTGTTTTTCTAGCTAAGCTACATACTTGTTTTGTCAATTCACATTTGGAGGCAACACTCAGCAAAATATAATCCTGTATAAATTTACCACCTTAATCACCTTCAAAATATTTATATTCACATGGGATGACAACAAGGTGATGAGAACTCAGTACCTCCTACTCTACAGAGCATTCTCCCTTTGACATAATTGCTCTCACATCTACATACTATTTTCTTACTAACAGAAACCAAATTAACTTAAAGACGCTTAAACTCAATCCAAGAAAAATGAAAACAAGTTATTTTTCTGCACAAGTACAAAAAATATGTCATTCTTAAACACACAAAAACGATACCTGTGTGTTTGTGCCCATGTGTACATTTACCAGCTGCAAGAAATCTTCTCCTTTGCAGAATTTTTATCACTCTGGAAATCATGATTCAGAGTTTTTACAAAGAGCTGGGTAAAAAATCCTTCATGTGCATATAGTGGAAAAAATGAGTGCATATAAATTGTAAATAGCATAATCAGATAATTGAGCTACAAAAAAAAAAGCTACATAGTGTTCAAAAATACAATATTTGTAGCAATTACAAATTAATATTTGAAACACCTGCTATTCAGAGCACTTTAAAGGCATTCATGAAGTACCTGATGAAGTATAGGCAGCAAAATAAATATACATTTTCAGCCTGCTGTTTGTCTTTTGCACTTACAGGCACGCAACACAGCTGTATTTTTCATTAAGATTTGGAAAATTCTCTGATGCACTGAGACTCTCTCTTATACTTTTCCTACATCTTCATTACTAAATTTTATGGTCCAAAAAGCTATCCACAAAGTTACCGAGTTTTTATTTATGAGGTTCTATCAGCAGGTTACGTAGATCTGAACAACACCTCACACTCAGTATTTTAAGTTTCAATTACAAATCTACTGTTTGAATATTTCTCATAAACAGGGCGGAATTCTGTGATTGTTGTACTGAAACACTTAAAAATATTTATTATTTGCACTTATTTTTTACTCTAT
This sequence comes from Cyanistes caeruleus, assembly GCF_971803275.1. Lineage (NCBI taxonomy): Eukaryota > Metazoa > Chordata > Aves > Passeriformes > Paridae > Cyanistes > Cyanistes caeruleus. The sequence continues at coordinate 36,530,262 of NC_141705.1, forward strand.
ACCATCAACCCACTGGGAAAATGACACTTCACTGTGAGATGACTTCCACATGGAGCAGCTAGGGAAATGCATTTATAATGCTTGGAACGTAAAACAGCAGTTCAGGGAGTTATGGCTCACAGATGAGAGTTTTGAAAAGATTGTATTAATTTTCTTAGACTAAATCACTGTAGTAGAATAATCAAATTTGTGACTCTGAGGAACAAGGAAAATAGTCTCAGGAGGATTTGGAACATGAAACAATTACAGTAAAAGGCAACTTTATGGATTTCTGTTTACTGTAGTTGTGTCCCAAACCCCTTTGAATGAGGCCTATTTCTGAACAGATTTGTTGAGGGAAAGCTGAAACAAAGAAATCAACATCAAAGCACATGGAATAAATTTATAGAATAGTCCATTTTTATACACAGTTGGCTAAATAACAATAACCTGGGAGGGATTTTCATGTGGACTTGGAATACATTTGGAAGGCAAGACTAAAGCACTTCTTTCCATAATTAATATATCTGGAAATCAATGTTATGAGAAAATAAAAGCAATTGCATTAACATGATAAACAACATGGGAATATTTTTCCTACATCACTTCAAAGGATAAAAATTTACCATCAGTTGGGGCATTATTTTGAATTCAGAATCAAAAAACATATTCTATAGCTTATGGTTGGCTTGCCAGATGTAAAAGGCTCTGCTTACATCACTGTAATATCATTATAGGTTATAGTAAGTAAGTTTATATAGTCTAACAGTATTATTGATTATGAGAAGTTACTATAGCTATACAATATTGATGTCTTTTTGTCTTTTAATTGGGAAAAATGTTTGTGAGAGATGACAGTACAATTACAATCAAAGTTAATGGTCCTCCCGAACACAGTCAAAGAATAACAGTTCTAAGACTGCACTAATGAAATGTCTTACCTATCTTCTGTAGGAAATACTTTTAGAACTAAAGAGTTCTTAATATATAATGTTTTGAAGGCAGCATGACTTCAGCATCAACATGCTGTGTTTGTCCCTCTTTGAGCATTCATGTTTCATTAAAACTAAAAGAAGACTATGCTTTTCTTCCTACAGCGGGCAAAAAGCTCTTTTGCACTATAATAAATGCTAGAGTATGTACAATGTCACCACTAACAACTGTACATTAATTGGGCAGTGGGGGTGGAGGGAAAGCAATAAACATTCTCTAGGCCTATTAGGACATATTTCAAGTGTGGAAGACCATTATATGCCTATAACTAAGCACTTCAAAAAATTTTTTGTCTATTACATGTACAACACCATTTACACAATGTATATTGAAGTTGTCTTTGCAAAGTTTGAATGGAGGTATAAATAAATAAAAGCAGTAGACCTCTTAAAAACAGTATAGAATTATTTAACAGGAAGAATACACTTACCTACATGTCCAACCTTTCTAAACACCAAATAGATCAGTAAAAAAATTATCAGTTTGCTGGAATGCAATCCTTTTATCTCAGCTCCTCTGAATTCAGATTAAGTCTGGTGCAGTTTTAGTGTCCAAGTAGACAGAACAACTATATGATAAAAACAGTTCCTGTTAAGGAAATTTGGATTGCTTCTGTCACATAGCAAATGGATGAATTTGGGTAGAAACACGATACAATCTGACTTTAGAGTTTGGTGTTTCCAAGCCTTTCTGGAGAGTCCAAGAGGTTCCCTGACTGCAGTGCTGCAATGCCAGTCCCGATACCTCAGATGGGTGGGGCCATCTGCCAGGGACCAGATCTGGCTTGCTTTTATCCACTGAAGGCAAAATTACTCCAACCCACAACCAGAGGCAATCATTATGGTGCACTGCCACACTTCCATTGCTCAGTGGCAGAGTATCAAAAGGAAACAGCTGGGTATAAAGCAATCCTTCCACAACAATGCTTTCACAGCTGCGGAGGAACCACAGGCAAAATTGCATCTGGAATATATTTTTTCTCAGTAATCAATAAATCTGATCTACATGACCTCACCAAATGACATTTTTGAACATTCATAGTATCTTGAACAAATGAATTCCATGTTGCAATTACACTTCATAGGATAAAGTGCATTTTTTTTCCTTTCATGCACTCAACCTAGTAACTGTTTATCTCTATTCCTATGTCAAGACAATGAGAAATACCATCAATATGTTGTTTTGCTGTCTTCTTTTGCACATACCTAGCGTAAACCTGGACTACTTAGGTAGTTTTTAATTCTTTACTGTGAGGGTGAGACACTACAACAGGTTTCCCAGAGAAGTTGTGGATGCCCCATCCCTGGTAGTGTTCAAGGCCAGGTTGGATGAAGAATTCAGCAACCTGGTATAGGGGGAGGCGTCCCCATCTATGGCAGAGAGCTTGGAACTAGATGATCTTTAAGGTCCCTTCCAACCCAAACCAGTTCTCAGTAACTCCTTCTAATGATAACTGCAGATTTTGGCTTGTCAGCACCTACTGTTTCCTCCTGCAGACCATTTTCTGCTGTACTGCATTATGAGCTGCAGACTCAGATTGCTCCACTATGCGGGGATTCATTCAAATATCACCAGAGGCAAAAACAGAGCACTGGAGACAGCATCAGGAGAAATATCGTGGCACTGCTTCACAAAACAGGGTTTCTGAGAAAACCACAGACAAGGCAAGGATGAAAATTGCTAGAAAGGAAAATTCCTGAAAAAACTAACCTGATGTGGTGGAAAGACACTGTAGTATTAGGGACATAATGTAACTGCCTTAAGGAGATCTTCATGACTCAAGGAGACTTGAATCAAAAGAGAGTACTTGTAAGAACAATAATGTAGTACTATTACTCAGCTAGATTAATCATAAGGACAAAAGGCCCAGGCCAGCCCAGAGCACTGGATGAAACCCACCCTACACTAAGTAAGCAGCTGAAGCAATCTCTACACCATTATTGTGAACTGAAGGGGGATGAGAATCCCAGAGGGCTGGAAGAGGGCACATGTGGTACCTATCTTTATAAAATGCAAGAACAACTGAGAACCTGAGAATTTACAGACTAGTCCAAATACATTTGATCCAAATACATCATTGCCCCCCCAAAAAAAGACAAAAAGAGCAAATTTTAAAAAGCACCAAACCAAAAAGAAGAGCAAAAAAACATAAGCATCTATAAAATAAAATGAGAAACAACCACAAGTTTTCCAATAGCAAAGTATTACAATTCAGTTTTGTTCTTAAACAGATTAACTGCCAACTGGATAAGACACTGTAGAATAAGTGAATTTCAGCAAGGTTATATGACATGATGTCCTAGGATTTTTGCAATGAGCATTGCCTGATACCCACAAACTTTTCAGAACAAGAAAGCCTTATGATATGATATATCATATATATGATATATCATATCATAATTATATATTATATATAATTATATATATCAATATTATATATCATATACATATATATATGCATAAAAGTAAAAAAACAAGCACACAGCTGTAGCAACATAAAATTAAGAATAAAGGGATTTGGATTCATTCATAGTCAAGGAAGACTGGGTACTTCACAGCTGTTCACGAGTAATAGCACCGTAAGATTTATAAGCATCAAAGAAAGATTTGAAGACAATTGTGAAGAATGTAGAACATGCAAGATCAGACTGATGCTTACTAAGACTCTGCAGCAGGGAATTGGCCAGAATAAAGTTTGGATATGAAAACTAACAAAATTGCCATAAGCAAAGATTTGTGTTGAGGATGAGAAAAAGAGGAAAGAAAAATACAAAATAAGAATGGAATCAGAATAAAAACATTTTGAAAAAATGCTTAATTTCATATGTCAATATTTTAAGGATTGCATAGGCCCTCCTAAAATGTAGGTACATAATCTGAGTAAGAGGCAATGTTTAAACACTCTGTTTTAGTAAATAAAACATGGAATCTGGTGCAAATGGTAGTTACATATCTGCAACTACAGGTAAGAAAACATCAAATAGGAAAACACACACCTTAAAGCTGACTTGCAGCCATGGATTTGATAATATCATAGCAATCATTTTACCTTACCCCCCCCACCCGGATATTAGCATTCAAGAGCAGATGTAAATAATGTAAATACTTGCAGATTCTGATAGATGCTGAAACATATTTGATCTCTGGTTTCATGCAAGAATATAGTTATAGTGAAGGCTGAAATACTAAAAATACAAGAAAAAAGATTATCATAGGAAAAGAATAAAGAACAAAGATGAAAAATTCAGGAAAGCATGCAATAACTTAGAAGCAAGGAGTGAAGAAAAAAAATCTATAAAGGAATAAGAACCTCTCCATAAACACACACAAATACTACAGCAAATATACTATAACGCATATAAAAGGACTTTTACCAAAAAAAGGGTGAAGATACCACAATGAGGTGTAAAACACAGATTGGGGCTCTTGATGGCTAAGCTTCTAGGATGTATATAGAGTATTAATGAAGAATGGTTTAGATCTGGCTGGAAAAGGGCTAAAGCTGCTTACTTGCTGTTTTATGTACACTTGAAGACAAAGCGGTATCAAGCTGTAGGCAATTAAAAGTGAAAACCAAAACCCACTAGAAATAGGGGAATATCACCTCCTGGAACATTGCACTTGTGAAGATGGGAATCCCATGGGAAAGGTGCTGTGGAGAACAGACCACCTTCTTTTGCAGTAGGCAGTGTTAGTCTGAACAGAACATAGACAATATAGGGCAATATGGTAATAGACTCCCAGTGGGAGAGCCATGTGTCTGTTCTGCTTTAGGAGGACATGCGCGCTCACTCCAGGGAGGAGGCAATGCAGGAAAACAGCAGGATGAGCTGTCAGCTCTGACTCCACTGGGGCATGGGAGGATCTTCTGCTCAACAGAACGTATGGTATTTTCTCATTTTCTGTAACAGAAACTGAAAATGGGCCTGCCCTTGATGGCCTGTGGGAAAATGCAAACTATATGGAATCTGACACACAGGTTTATTTGTGGTTTTCTACTTCTCTATTGCTGAATGTTTGGATACTAGAGGTTAGCTTTCAGGGGATGGGAAACAGCAAAAAGCTTCTGGACTGGGACAGCTCAACACAACAGCATGCCTTAACAGCACAAATAAATATTCTAATTTCATACAGAAACTGGTTCTTATTCTTATCTATAAGAATAAGAAGTTACCAGTGTTTTTCATTTTGCTTCAGGATATTTTCTTTCATTTTTGTAGCCACAAATTTTCTTTTAGCTTCTTTGAAGAGCCTCCTTTCATGGTTGGTATGACTTTCTAGACTGTTTCCAACTTCCTTATCCCAAGAAGCAACAGGTGGGATTGTCGAGGTGCCATAGGTCATGGGATTCTGTTACACAGAATAGCAGCAGTAGTGTCTTACTTGTTTTTCCTGTTACTCCAGAAACAAGTAACTGTTTTTCCAGTTACTCCTGAAGCACATTGAGATGGAAGAGAACACTGAAAACATGTGACTAAGGATTTTTGTGCAGTAAGCTGTGCTATGAGCAGTGGTGAGTTTCCAAAGGGAGGTTTGCTGCTGATGCTTTCTGTTTGGCTGCTCGAGGACCTCTTGCAACAAAACACATCAGGCTCTCTCATTCACACACACTGGTAAACACACTTGTCCCATTTGTCAATAGTTCTACAATTCCAAGTGTGGGAGCCTGATTTGCTTCCATTTGCTCTCCCATAGGTGGATTTCTCCAGATCCATCCCTGTGACCTTACAAGCATTGAGGGAAAGCTAATGAAGGAAACATAATAATCTAAGGTGGTTTATTTTTTTAAATCACAAAACTGAAGTTAATATTTATATTCAATTTTTTTTATCTCTTTCACTGACCTCCTTCATTTTTATTTTTATGTACTTCTCTATGTTCACAACCATGTTACTATCTTAATTAACAGTAGGTTGTTTTCTTGTGTGTGTTAGAATTACTTTCATAAGAAGGATAGAAGAGAAATTTTATACCTCAATTATAAAATCTCTGGAAAAATTGTATTTTCCAGTTGAATCTTAGTGAGAAAAAAGTCAAGGTATTTAATTCACATTTAGCAGAGAATTGTCCTCAATAATTAAAAAAATAATGAAAAAATGCAATTTTGTTTGGACATCCACAATAAAAAGGTTGAATTTCATTCTCAGTTGCAATATACTAAATATAGATGAACAATCAATGATGAAATAATTTTAACAAAAAATGGAGAGGAGACATTAGAAGTGCCTTCTCTTGGAACAGAGGAACAACGATTCAAGGCAGGCCTGAACAGCAAAATATATCAAAAACAGATCTTTATTCCCAACATTGCTTTACAATTTCTGTGAACTTACTGGATATTCAGAAAGTACCAGCTAGACATAACCATAACTTATAAGAAATATTTAATACCTGTAAATGTTTTAGGACTGTGATACTGACCATTAGAAAGATGAATGGAACAGTGGTACAGAAATTCTCAGGAAAGGAAGAAGAGCCACTTTATAGTTTATTTAAAGCTGATCTATACATACTGCTGTTACTCCACTGACTCACAGGAATTAAATAGTGTATCAGGTGAGGACCTGCCCTCAGATGTGTTCAATATGGTGTCACAACACAAATTTCACACAGAAACTAGATAGTAAAGCTCTATCCACTATTTTCCTAGAAAAGCAAAACTATATGAAGAGTCAGTGGAAATATTTTACTTCATATTTGAAAAATACTTTAAATGAGTATAGACATACATATGTAAACACACACAAACACACAGACTTGTCAGAATAGAACACTGACAATGCCCTCACAAGATGCAATTATTGGGTGGGTTTTTTTACTGCTTTGTTGTAGAAAAAGACTGCCTTTGACAACATATCAGTTTATACATCTTGGATAAACATTTTCATATAAAAATGTGAATCTGCAGAGATGCATCTACAGTTAGAAATAAATTCCACCTTCCACCATATTCTCATCAAGTTTTGCACGTCAAGAGTATTATCGAGAGAAGAGGAGAAAGTTAGATGTAGAGAAATTGCAGGCATGTTGCTGTGCTCATTTTAAAGCTCCTTTCCTGTCCTGAGCTCCTGTCATAGACTGCACAGGTGTACAGGCATGGATATTTCAGTTCACAAAGGCTGGTTCTTCTGTAAGCTAGTGGGACCACAGAGCACAAATATATTTCCTCTGCATTATTTTTACATCTTTCTCTTTCCCACCACACAGCTACCATATAATTCCAGAGTACCAGAGTTGAAAAACTGAACAAATTAAAGCATGCTCACCCTGCATTGACTATGTCCCAAATTACTGCAAATACACAGACAGAACACTCAAATTCTACGATTTAAAATGTGTGAAATGATAATACATTTGTGAAAGGAATTCCTCACCTTCTCTTTGAATGTATATAACAGATTCAATCAACAAAATAGCTGAAGGTTTTAAAAGACATGTAAAATGCCCCATTTCCCCGTAGAAATGTCACTGTTTTAGTTCATTAGTCCATCATCTAGCTCATTCAAGAGAACCTCAGGCTTGTGCACTGCAGGCTGGGCAAAGCAACTCACCTCCTGATAGCAGACTATGAATGTGCTGAAGGACCAAATATAGAAACACAACAACTGCAGGTTTATCTAGTGTGACAGATGTATCAGGTAACACTTGGCCTGTTGTTCTGACCAGACACCACCAGGACTCCTGAATCAGAGGTCCTTGTCCCTTTACAAGCATGTGCACTGTGCAGAATTTAATTAGCACTTGTATAGCTGTTCACTAGGAATCAAGATAATTAACTGAGGTTATCTTCTGCTTGAAAATACTGTTAAAATGCCTAACCTTTAAGACAATGCTGACCCAATAGTTTTCACTGCCATCTAAAACAGGCTTATCAGGTGCCAAGGAAATCAAAGAAAATCAAGAAATCTGAAAATCAAGAACCTGGCTATGATTATGATGATGCAAAAAAATTCTGAACAGACTTGCTCATGACAAAGGTGTCTGAAAAGTGGCTGAGCAACCAGCATACCCCTCAGGATACAAATCTCTAGGCTGGTATCAGCTGAACAATTCCTGCTGGCCTGCACGCCAACACCTACATATCTCAGAGGTAACTAAAAGCATCAAGAAAGAAAAGACTTTAATGGTGACCATTTCAGGTACTAGCATTATTATCACCTGATGGTTTAAAAGCTATAGAAATCACATACAAGTTTATATAAATGCTTTAGCAATACTTTTTCTCCTTATTTAATTAAAAACTTGAGTTAAAACCAAAGATCTCACTTGAATGACTTTTAATTATATTGATTACATTAGATGAACAGCATTAATTATTAAAACATGAGAAGCTAAAAGAGCATTTCTATGTTCTGCTTTTCTGTGGTACACAGGCTGAATGATTAACATAGGATGAAAAAAAAAAAAAATGACCAAACCCAAAAAATAGGAAGCAAATGAATTTGGAAAGAGAAGTAGAAGGAAAAATACAAACCAAGCACATTCATTGAGAAGAGGTACTTACTCCTTCAATTCATTCTTCAGAGTTTTGTGACTGTTGAATAGAAAATATTTACCAATTTATTTTTGTCCACAGGGAACCACAAGCAGTAAAACTGACAAAATGCACTGTAACGTTCAGTACCCCAAATATCAACTCACCCAATAAAGGAAGAGCAGCCTACCTATTCAGCCAGTTCCATTAGTCTAGAGATATTGATGGTGTCATTTCTTCTGGCTGCTTTCACATCAGTGATGAAAATAAGGGTCTTTCACAGTTTTTCACCCCTACACAATTAAGGTTGAGCCAGAAATGTTCACCAGTAGCATAATTTGTTCTGCAAACTGTGTTAAAAATTGCAAAGCAGTTTTTGCTCAGGTCAGTCCATCAATACATCATATTTCTATACATTTAGCACTGAACAGGAGTTGCAGCAGTGAACTGCCTCTCACCCCTCACTCAGCATGCCAGATGAAAGATCTACTAAGTAAAGATTTTACAAGTCCTGGATATTAATCCAATAAGATAATATTTCTATTCCAGCTTTGGAAGCATTGTCATGTGTAGTAACTATGTGTTTCTGGTCCTGCCAGCATTTTCACACTAACCAAAATCTTGTTTTTGTCCCTAAGATTACACATGCAACTAATAACAGATGAATGCTCACTGTGCAAAATGGAGATATCTGTGCATGAAGCCAGTGAACTCTTTTCATCCTGTCAAGTGAGAGTAGTTTGCAATTGTTTAGTACACACACAGAAGTTCTGAAACCTGAATGCTCACTGCCGGGTGAGCAGTATCTCCTATTCTCCTGTGTAGCACAGTTTAGTGAGTTTCTTGCTTTAAGGAAGAAAACTGCACTTAATTGGAAGACTAAAATTACTCATAGTGTCTCTGGAAGTCTGCCAGATTCTTTTCAGTGACACTTACTGTAATCTTTAAGAGCTAAAAAAATTTAAATAAATGCCAGTGAATGTCCCAAAAATTTAAATGCAACATACTTGCATTTAATATACAGAAATAAATCGGTACATTCCAAAGCTGTTGAGACAGAAATGTTATTATATTTTAAGCATATTTTTTGGAGGGGTGGGGGGGTGGGGAAGGGAAGAGATGTGACAGCTTCCAAATTACCTTTACAAAATCAATGGTGTGTTAATGGAAAATGTATCTTTATGAAAGCCCAAAATCCAGAGTAGTAAACTTGAAAAAATCTGCCAGCTTTAAATAGCAAAAATCCAGAGTATAAAGACTGGCCAGCTAATCGTTTTGTAATTCTAGACTATTGTTATAAATTCCATTGTCCAGACTATTCAGTGTGAGCAATAAAAAAATGAGCATATCAAAGTAAAACCTCCTTATTTCAAACATCATTCTGCCTTGTTGTGTCTTACAGAGAAATAAAAAAAAAGAGAACTGATGACTACAGTAATTGGACCTCTATTTACAAGTAAGAAAAAAAAAGGGAGCTGAGGGACTTTCTTAAAAAAGGCCTTTTTTACCATTGCCTGAAGCTTCATTCTTTTCCATTATGCTTCTACAATATAAGAAAGTGTTTATCTCATACACATCAAAACATTAAAATATAGTCAGATACAAGAAGGACTGTGCTTCAAATGCAGACACATTTTTAAGTGATGCCTTGGATTTTACATAAATGTATAAAGCTTTTGACATTTAAGTTTTAAACAGTCTTTCAGTCACTATATTTAAAGAAAGAACAAATACATAAACACCAGACTGGAGTCACACTCATTCCAAAACAGATCAAATTTTGAGTCAGATGCGGTACAGCAACAAGTTTTTGTGACACTCCTTGCAGTCACTAAGACTCATGAATTCACCACTTTGTCATCCCAGTGAAAAAAAAATCAACTAGAAAAGCAAAAATATATCAATAGACAAAATGTGCATATAGCCCCATGGGTAACAGATCTGCTCTCCTTCCCTCAAAGAGTATGTTTGCACAGGGTCACATTTTAGCGAAACATTGAAATAATACCATGAATATCTGGGTAATCTGCATTTTAAACAATGTAGTGTTTATATATTAGATTAGAAGATGTGTAAATTAGATTTTTTTTTTTTTGCTAACCATTATGCATTCAGTAGTCTGATCTTTTCAGAAAAAGGGTTTTCAAAGACATTAGTTTCCCCAGAAGCAGAACTTGATGGACACTCACAACTATTTTTCTTGCACTATAAGCTTAGTGCATCTCAAAGACTTTTTGTCATCTCTGTCTCCATTATCAGTTTCAGTAAAATGATTTACACTAGGTCCTAGAGAGCAGAGGGAAAAAAGAGAAAAAGAAATAATAATGAACCAATTGCTTATATCTTTGATCATTTCATTGACCCAGAAATCATTCAAGCACAGATGTAATTTCAGGCACACGAATAGCACTATGACTCCATTAGAAATTGCTCCTGGAAGTGTTAGAGTATTAGGCTTTGTCTGGAATAAAGACTAAAAATCTCAAGCACTAAGCAAAATGTAAGGATTTCCCAGTTTTTAAATAAAAGTCTTCAGTTTTTTCTCATATACTCTTTATGCACTTTATAAATACTTTTTTTTAGCTAATGATAGTCTACAACTTCTAACTTTCACTTAGAAAATTTTCTCTGAAGACTGACTAAAATGCCACAAAAACTTAAACTGATGAGGACCTAAACATCCAAACAAGTGTAAGGAAACAAGACATTCATTTCTATATGGCCTAACATTAAATACACCTCAGATGAGGGAAAAATCTCCCAAAAAACACAAAATCACAACCAACAACCAAAACCTAAATTCCAAATTGTAAAACATTCCTTCAGTTTGGAGTGGAACTCATGAATATACTGGGTTGCTGCAGTTAATCTGAAAATGAAACCCCAGACTGAATATACGTACAAATGGAACAATGTCTCATTTACTCCCCCTTCTCCTTCCTGTTTGGGTGGAGGTCAAATAAGCTTGTGACATTAACATCCTCATCCAGTAAAATCACAGGAGGATTCATTAAAATGAACCACACATGAAGGTGGGCCAAGCAATTTTAATCTGCAAGAGATAATGTGTTTTAAGCCTATAACAAGGCTAAAAGATAGACAAACTGGTAAAACAAAATAAAATGAAGGAAAAGTTTTCAAATTGAATGAAAACTGCATTGAAATACTCTCTTGATAATTCATCTGTCAGCCTTTAGAATACAATTCATGCTTCAACACAATCTCAAGAAAGGACAATGCAATAAGAAAATAATAAAAGCCTTCGCATATTATTGGACTTCAGTAATTAGAACTCTGGCCATTCAGATATCAATATTTAAGATATTCTAATATCTTAAAGTTCTGGCCATTCAGCACTTCACATGTTGAGCATGCACTGACCCAGATCAAGTAATGTGTACTTTTGAAATTTTAATAATGAAAAAAATTATACAGCTAAAACATGACCTCCAGGGCTCAAGAACTTGCTGTGCATAGAATTTTATTCTTGCAATCAAATATATTTTGTATACAACCACTGACTTAATAAAATCACCACTTTCATTTATTAGTTTTAGTAGAACATATTTTTAATGTTGTGTCTTAATACAGTTAAACCAACACAATGGTTCAGATTTCATCCTGAGGAACATTACACTGCTAATCTCAAAGATGAAGGACAGCAGCAGTTAATTCTTATGTTTTGAAGCTCTTTTAATACTTCTGTGAAAAAATAAACAAACCCCCCCCAAAAATGTAAGGTGTTTTAAGAATTACATGTAGTTTCTGTTTTCTTTACAGAGTTATTAAAGATTGAATCAAACCTTGCTCCTTTATTATCAAGCTAACCCTATAATTGGTGAATTCTTCACAGAATGTTCTTGCAGAACAGTGCTACACAAAATACCTTTCCCCCAAAGGGAAAGTATTATATATATTATATTAATACAATATTAAACTATTACATATTTTAAGTATTTAATAAAACACTCAATTTAGCCAGGATTTCCTCCCCATCAGAAGTTTCCAGAATCTTACATTTAACCTAATTGTACTTTGGTACTTTACATATTTTCATGGAAGACACAAACATATTTTGTAAGGACAGTTTTAGAAAAAGAGGTGCTTCCTCAACTAGGACCACTGCATATTACTGTGCAAGATTGTTGCTTACATTCTTCTAAACCTCTTGGACTATTACTTGAATGCAGAATATCTGAGATAGTCTTTGACTTTCTAGCCACACCACCAGCACATTTAAAAAGAAAGAACAAGATGAAGAGAGTACAGATCATTTCCACCTAAAATAAAATAGTTATGCATGAAATAGTTTCAGATAGAACATCACAGTCTATAATTAAGAATGTGTCAATGAGGGTACAAGAATATGAGGAAAAATCACTTATCTGATACAATGCTTTGAAGGAATGTCTTTGCTATAGTACCATCAGACCTGGCACACTGTTTTCTTTTGAGACTGACCCTTCCCAGCAGTAGGCAGGATTTTGATTTAGATCATGCATGACAAAAAAACAAACCTGAACTAACCAAGAAAAGGGTGGGCAACCATCACAGAAGGAACAGGCACACTGGAAAAACATTCCATTCTCATAAAGGAGAGTTACAAATATTAGGAGATTGGAGAACCTCTCTTATGAGGAAAAGCTGATAGAGCTGGCCCTGTTTACCTGGAAAGAAGGAGATCCTACCAGTGTATACAACTATCTTAAGAGTGGGTGTGAAGAGACTGGGACAGACTTTTTCAGTGGTGCCCAGCAACAGGATAAAAAGCAATGTGCACAGAGTGAAACACAAGAATTTTTATCTCAATATTAGGAAAACTTTCTTTAGTTTGAGAGTGACATAGCAGTGGAATAGCCTGTCCAGAGATCCTGGACAACCTGTTCTAGATAAACCTGCTTTAGCAGGGGTTGGGACCAGATGATCTCCAGAGGTCCCTTCCAACCCCAAAAATTCTGTGACTGTGATTTTGTTACTGTGAATAAATAGAAAATTTATTTATTCATTAAATATATAATCACAGTCACACTGTGATTTCACACTGATGTAAATAACACCTTTAGCACAAAACAGATTTCCACATACGGAGCGTCAGTTGCAGCCATCATTGACAACTGGAGAATTTTGTGGAACTCAAACACAACTACAGTAATTAATTTACTTACTTTCTCATTTTAAAATCTTTATCAAACAGATGTATGTGGAAATACTCAGACCTTTGAATACATACCTCTGGTACAAATAATCATTACAAAGAGAAAAGATCTACTGAAATGTATAGCTCAGCTTTTTCTTTAAGTGCCAGAAGGACTCTGCAACAGGCACATGCTGGGCTGCCTTGCTCACAGTCCCTGCAGATTAATGGGTGTAGCAGGGGAAGGATTTGTGGAAAGCTACTCACAGCTTCAGCACTGTGGCCAAGTGCTCAGCTGTTAAGGACTGTGTTAAGCCAGCAGGGAACCTTCAATTTCACACGTGAAAGGATGAAAGGGTAATTTCTGTGCCAAACCAAGGCCTTAAATTAAGAGTCTGATGCATCTCTAATTCTATTTGACATGAAACACACTCTCAGAAGGGTTAGGCTGAATAAGTATATTAAACTGAGCTCTATTTACTAGATTATGTATGAGAAACTGGAAACACAGACTCTGTAGGAAAATAAATTTTCTTCTTTGCTCCCAAGGGACTGGGAAACAAAGAATTGCCAGAATTTAGCATTCAGGAAATTTGATTCCAATGGACCAGTTAGTTGTTAACAGATATGCAGAGATCCAAAAACAAGGACTCAGATGGTGGCCTGTCATCAACAAAGGTGTATTGATTTTTAGATGAGAAACTGGCCCCCTGCTTCAATTAAAGGGAATCTGGTAAATACAATGCTCAGCTAGCACATGAAAGTAATATTATAAACCTCTAAACTCTCTGACACGGTGAGTAACAAGTAATGAAAGAAGGAAAAGCATATTTGGGGAAGTTTTCACTAAACCACTCCTGTGAAGTACCTCCTAGCATGGAAGAAATAAAGAAGCTCAATACATACTATATTAAATACTGGGTACACAAATGGCTATTAAAAAAATAAAGAAGCCCCCACTGTTTCAGAAGACCACAAATATTCCCTAGTCAAGTAGTCTAGAAGTTCTGCTTACTTTCATTTTTGTATTTGAAAAAGTATTAATGTAAGTCATCTAAAATCAAATTTTCAAATAAAGGTTCCACAGCTTGTCTTGACAATTAGTTATTATGTAATGCACACCACATGCATGAGAATGTGCATTCTATATTTTCAGACATCCATAGAATCTTTACATGAGAAGGATTCATTTATATATAGAAAAATAAGATTCTTGAGAGACACACTTGATATTTTAACTGGGCCTGCTTACTCAGCAAATATAAAATTAGAGTGCCAGAGAGAAACCTCTTTTAATCTTTCTCCATTTGCCCACAGAGTACAAAACTACCAGTATGTAGAATGAAACCAAACAGTATCAATTCAACTAATCCGAACAGACATAAATAAAGACTTGTCTGCATTGCCAAGTCTGGCACAGGAGGAAAATAGAACCTGAGATTACTATTTTTAAAAAAAAATTAACTTTAAACTAGTAATTTACTAAATTAAACTAGGGAACTGGTAGTTCCCTGTAGGAACTAGCAAACTTTTAAGCTATCCAGGGCTGGAAGCTTTCTTTGTATAGAGCAGCAAAAGGCTGTCACGTAGATCTCCTACTCAAAGCATTTAGAGAGACAACTTTGCAGCTTCTGGTTGCAATTTGTTACCAACAGTGAAACAGCAGTAATAGTTGAGGCTTCCCAGCCACCAGACTTCTAAAAGTCATTATATGGTTGACTGACATGGCAAAGGGTCAAGCAAATGCTCACCTTTACACATTTGCTGTAAGAAATGAACTATTATACCCTTTTCTCTATGGAATGCTCTTTTGTCCTCTTTCCCCACAGCCTGTCACAACCTAGCACTTCTGTCACTTTCTCTTCTGAGCTGTGTGTCATTCAAAAGACCCTAAAATGCAGAAGAAATCCAAGCTTTTAACTCTACTCGTGCCCTGCTATTCTCCAGCCCAGACCCAGAGAAGACAATGCTAGCAGAGCCAAAGCCCTTTTCTACTGTAGCACTATGAAGCAACTAAACCCCACTCTGACTCTTGCAGCAATTAGCAGAGACAGCCTTGAGTGCATCACCATCCTGAGAAGCAGGATCATGCCTTCCTCTGCTTTCCAGCTACTCACTTCATCTGTGCTGACCCTCAAAGAAACTGCTGAAGCACATTAGAAAGACAAGTGCTAGTGCCACAGCAAATGATTAAGAGATGAAGCTACTGCTTCCTTCTTCCCAGGAAACACTTGTATCTTATACAATTACTTATATTGCTAAATCTGCACTAGGAAAAGCTCTTTAAAGATTTACTCAAGCTCAGCAAAAGCACTGGGTATGAAAGCACTGTGAGTGCAGGGTGTATATCTGTAGAGGGACCACGGTCCCATCTTCGGTCGGTGGTATGAGAGTGACTGACAAGAGTCCTGGATGGCCAGAGAGGGAAGTTTCCTTAACACATTACAAAGGAAATCAGTGGTTATTCCAAAAATTATGTTGTTTCTTTTTCCCAGGGGCCACTAATGCCAAAATAATAAAGATGAGGAATTTTTAAAGAACATTTACAGATACGGGAAAACACTAGGAGACTGTTTTTCCAGGTAAATAAGCAGCCTACTGCTACTACTTATGCTACAGCTGAAAAATCAGAATACATACATTGACAGAAAGCAAATTTGTGAGACCTGAAATGTGAAGCAAAATTCCTTCTTCATGCCAGAAAGAAGTTATATGAAGTAGAATTCAGAATCAATACCATGCTGACAAAATGCTTCCTGGTAATACTCTCAGCTCTTTACAATGAGGTTTTGGGTTTTTTTCTTATTTCAGAGATTAGTAAATGTTTTTAAAAGCCATAAAGAGATGTCCAGAGAAAAGTAAAGAAAAAAATAGGGCAAACATAGACAATACTCCACTCAGCAGTCTTTGAGTCTAACCAGTTTTGTTAAAGGTAGTTTGAATTTTCCAGTCTTACCTTGAAGCCACTTACACTGTACCAAACACAGAATTGCTCATTATATTATACAGCTGCATGACTTGTGTTTTGTAAAAAATCTACCCTTCCTTTGGTTTGTTTAGAAACCAGTTTCTACCAGATTCAACTGAAATTCTCTAATATAAAAATAAATAATGTTTATTAAGGAATGGGTGCTAAATATATTCACCTCATACATTAATGTGAGGATGTGCAAGTATATTTAATCAGTGGCAGGCAAACTTGGACTTTGTGATACATACTTATCATCAAGATATGCTTGTAACAGTACATTTGAAACAGAAAAATACCAAATTATATTTCATTACATTAAAAAAAGCATAAGAAATTACAGGAATTCAGACAGAATGAGGAAGGGCAGAGCAGTTGTTCTAAAGAAGAAGTCTATGCACTTACATTGTCATGGTTTAGGAATGGTACTCCCTAATAATGTCCTCACTGAGATTCTTGTTCCCCTTCCTGCTGGGCAGGATGGATTTGAGAATTGGAGACTAGAGGTGAAGATTATGAGCTAAGAACAATTTACTGAAAAGAGCAATGAGGTAAGAAAACAGTAACAGCAACAACATCAATAACAAAAGGTATAAGACAAAGAAATTATTTCCACAGAAAGCCCACACAATAAACACCAACTGGGAATCCCTTTTCCCCAGAAGAAAGAAACCATGACATGAGGTGATGTAGAATAACATCAGAGTCCCAGCCATGCTTCTCCCAGTTACTGCAAAAAAATTAATCCTCTCCTGGCAGAATCCAGAATATATTACCCTGAAATGAAATATGTACTTTGAAAGCTTAAGTGATTTGAACTAAGACAAATATCAAAATTAATTGATATAATTTTGCATATATTCTTAGCAAAAAAAATTAAAAAGTCTTGCTGCTTTTGAAAAATGCCACATCCATTCCTTAAAATGTTGCTGAAGGAAAATAAACCTGTGAGGCTGAAGTACAAGTCTGTGCCATCATCATCATCTATGATTACAGCTCTATAATAACAGCTAAGGAATTTTTATTCCCACTGTATTATCTTGCAGTTGCTGGCTTGGTCAATTAAATTAAAAATTAAGACTAAAACTTTAAAAAAATGAAATAAAAAGAAGAATAAATCTCAGAAACTCATTTCATAAAAGGAAAGTGTGTATATGCTTATAAAAACATAGTAAAAAAATTAAACTTTGAGTATTTGATTTTTCTTTCACATTAATTTAACGTAGCTGTGAACTGATACCACTAAATGATCCACCTCCAAAGTCCACAGTTATAATATGAGTAGTTTTTTTGGCACACATAACTGACAATTATGAGGGCCAGCTCTGTTGTCCAAGAGAGATGCTACTGAACTGTCAGGGAAGCTTGCCAGTGAAAGTGAGACAGAAATAAAGTACTTCAGAGCATTCAATCAAAACACAGGACTGAATGCCCATAGCATTCAGTCACCTCTGTTTTAAAGAATTTAGAACAAACATAAAACTGTCTAAATACACCTAATAAATTATATGCTATAACTATCTGGCAGTTACAGCTTAAACAATGAAAGCCAATTTATATATATACACATATAAAAGGAACAAAAGTTGTATAGTTTTACAAGTGTCATTTATGCTAGATAAATCAGTGATATAAAAGATCCTCCATATGGTTTCCCTTCAAAAAGAAAAAGAAATCCAACATACAACTGGAGGTTTTCTAACACATTTGGCTGTGAACACAGGAACGTGTTTTTATGTTTTTCTCAATTGTTACAAGTCAGAACTAAGTGAAGGAAAAAGTAATTTGCATCTATTTTTGTACTTTTTTTTTTTTTTTTGATTCTTTGTCTGCTTTAGTTTTACTCTCTCACATATACATGTAGGTGAGACACTGAAGATAGCTAAATACATTTTTTGAGCCTTACATAAAAGCAAGATTTCCTTATCCCATATTGATCAAGTTGAGTATTTTTGTTAAAAGAAACAGGAACACATCTGTCCTTTGTGAACTGCCTTGTTGCAAATAACTCATCTTTTTTCCAGGTCATTTCTCCAAATAGGCAAGCTGTTTTAAAACGGAAGTTGAGCAACCAAACCTGTTTAGGTTCCCTCACAACTTTAAACTGTCACCAGATTCAACAGGCACGTGCTCTAACACATTCCAATAGCAAAAATACATCACATGATCCGAGCCAGAGCACAACCACATGGAGCTGCACACACCTTACCATTTTGAATAGGAGTCACTGGGAATCACTGTAAGCACAGCTGCACATACAACAGTACCTTCACCTATGAGTTACTAATTTATGTAACTATCATTTATGGGTTTTTAAACTGAAAACCATATCTTGACATTCCCAGCCAGAGTGGAGATGATTCCTATCTAGAACTCTACTAAAGTGTAGCAAGCAACATGAACTGCAAACTGATCTCAGCTTTTTTGACCAGGAATAAAGTAGAAAAATAAAATAGCTTAATCCCAAGCAAAAGAAAGTAGTGTACAGAAGTTAATTCATATCACTTACAGAAAACACACATGCTTATTTCATCCTTAAACTCATTTATAAGGTCTAAATATTGCAACACTAATCCACTATGGAGAGGAAGGATCAATAGCCTACACCACCAGACATGCCGCTGATGTTGATACAGTGGGACATACATACTGGGTGGCATTCTTCTACACACAGCTCTGAATTTCCTGAAAAATTATATTTGTAAAAAATGGAAGTTTGGAACTTAAATGTATTTGACACACACAAATATTTGCTAAATTGCTGTTTGCTTCCTGTTGGTACATTTCTTCCTTCAGATATTCTACTCAAAGATAAGTTACTCACTACTGGATCAGGCATTTACCCTCCTGTTATAACCAAGCCCATATACACAAGCAAGTTAACTGCACTTCCAAAATAACCCAAATGAAAACTAGAACCATGAAAGAAAAGAGACTGAAGAAAAGGAGAGCCAAAACTGCACGAGTGCTCTGCAGGGTGGCACCAGTTAACATCTCACTTTTTTGTTTCTTTAAACATGACCTTCCTTATCTTTTTTTTTTTTTTTTATATTGTCCTTGTCCTAGCATATTGGCTTGTCAGAGCCTGAAGTGCAGATGATCTGTAGCCCAATGAAATTTGCATGTGATGAATTCCCAGATCTCTAAGACTGATGCATTTTTACGCTTTTAATAATAATAATGTAACTTTATTGGCTCGTACATTTGTGAGGAAACTAATGAACTTTTAAATGTAGTGTCTCCTTGAGGAAAAATAAATGTGTTAGAAACTGAAAAAAAAAATAAAATTATTGCTCAGAGCTGCCAACTATGATGGAATGGTGATGAAACTAATGAGAGTGAAGACAAACAGAAGCAACACAGAGTGAAATTTGGCTTTAATTCTGATCATATACTTAGAGATTCTCAAAGTCTCTATCCATCCTATGAATGACTAGTCCTTTCTGAAAAGGACAAATGTTTTTAACCGTACCAGATTGAAGAATCTACTAAATAGAATGTGGGTAGAGCCACATACATGGACAACATGCCAAACAACACTCTAAAGAAAAAAGAGCCCACAAGTTTAAATATCAGTTTTCGTCATGTCTCATTAATTCCATCTTTAGTGACACTTAGGTGCTCAAATTTTTATTACGCTCATACCACATACTACTAAAAATTGAGTTATACATTTAAAACTAAAACTCAATTTCCAACTTACATGTAAAAGCAGAAGGAAGAAAGAACAGAATCAATGTTTCATAAAATTAATTCTCTAAACTTAAATCCTTGAAAAATGTGGTACCAACACTGGAGAATAATAAAAGTAGCAACAGAAAAAAAAATATTAGTTAGACTTACCAAACTTTTTTTGGTGGGTGCAGGGGTAAGGAGGGTCCATTATAGCAACATCTAAGGTGGAATCAAGTAGAAATGTTATACCAGGTACTGTACAAACAGTCCCTACCCATTAACAATTTCATCCAAAAGAATGGCTACTGAAGAGTTAAAATGTTGCAACCAAAATATACAGATATTTGTATATAGAAATATACAAAAATATACAGGTAGCAGGTCAATGGCAAAAGACACAACTGCCCAGAGCTGCTTGAATTCAAATTTGTGCTGTTTGCAGGGACCACCCTCCTTGAATATCAAATGCTGCTGCAAGAAGCAGTCCACAAGAAACCCATATTTATATAGGTTAAATAAAGGCTTCATTTCTGATTGTGTTTCATAAACAACTACAGCTTCTGCACTCATCACCGGCCTTCTCTAAATAAGATTTGTACCAATTCTACTTGCTGTATTCGAGTAACAAATTGCACTTGGAACTGAGGGCAGAATCTGCTGTATTTAGTCCTAAACACTGAAGACAATACCTTAACTGCATACCAATGCAGAGATGTTCTGTTATTGTTGCTTATATTCCACAGATGGTACAGATTATCCCCTGCAGTTTATGTCACCTAATAGTACTGTTTATATTGCACCATAATCATGTCCCCTGCTGAAAAATAAGAGCAGATCTTGCAACATCAGTATAGTCAAGGTAGAAACATTCACAAAAAATGCAGTTCATTCATTTTTATATTGTAAATTTCACTACTCAAAACTGAACTAATTTGGAAGTGATAATAGATTTTTTTTTTTTCTGTCCAAAATAAAAATGAATTTATTTTTCACTCAGATTTATGAGTAAGTTGCACAAGTTGGATTTTATTTATTCTACCCGTCCCATCATGTGAGTTAGATCATTCTCCTCAGGACAATCAAGTAAGAAAAATTAATCCTTTTTTTCTGGTAATTCAGGCATGGTAAAATGTGCATATGCAGTCAGGAGTAGTAAAATCGTAAGAGAATTATTTATAAAATCTTACATTCTTTTACTATAAAGAAGAAAAACAAGAAAAAGGAAGGAAGTGAAACTCTAATGTAAGACTCATGATGTTACTGCTGCGCTGCACTGAGACTCTATCAATTCAAATGGTATTCTTAAGAGTAACTCCACCTAAGAGAATTTCCAGGTTAAAACTTGCATGAATTTTTATTAAGGTTCTAGAGAGGGAATTAGCGTGAAAAACTTTCTGATGAGATCTGAAATGACAAAATATGCTCAGAAGTATAGATAGGGCTGCTCAAATGTGTTATTTATTAAGCACAATTTGCGAATATTAATCACATCTAGTGTGGGGTTTTGCCTATTTTTAAAAAGATATATATCTATGAGATGAAAACTTCTTCAGAGGTTTCTGTGTGATCACAGTTCAATGTTTAAATATACCTTGTTAGTAAGCTTGTGTACTGAATTGCACTGAAATCTACAACAGATGACACTGAGTAGCTCTTTGAGGCATGTTACAAGGAGAAAGGCGTTTAAAGGAAAAAAAAAATGATAACAAAACACAAAGCAAAAAGTTTCACTTCATCAATTAGATATTTTCCAAAGGTCAAAACTTTTCTGTGCTCAATTAAGAGTCTAATTAAGGTGGCTGTAACACTGATGACTAAGCATCATGAAAGATGGCAAATCTGTAATATCCCTTTTAGTCTAACCAAAACCCAACAATGACAGTCTGTGGGAGGAAGCACTGTTTTCATTTCCAGTTATCAGTGTCTTTGGAAAGTTTTTGAAATTTGTGCCCAGCTCTTTAATTTCCTAATGCACCCTGGAATTAGACTAATAATACAGAATTGCTACTGAAGTTTTGTGCATTAGTTTTCTGACAAATTCTATAGTTCAAGGTCACTCCTACAATTATATTTTCCTTGTGGGCAGGCACAGGTGCCTAGATTCACTGTTCTGAAATATCATCTTTTTCTGGCCTGTTAGTGTCAACAAGTATCACAAAGTGTAAAGATATGCTTGGCAAAGCTGTCACAATGCATGACCTTTCTGTAGCTGAGATAGCATTTGCAATATTGCACAAGATTACCATCTAAGAACATGTTTATTTGGCACCTATTAGAAATGGGCTACATTCCATCTTCACAGATGGCTCTAAGTATTCATCACTAAACTATTATGTAGCTTTAGAAACGTGAGAGTCAAGGGCAGGGTTTCTCATATGAGAACATTCACATGTTGTCACATTTAAGTTAACTGCCATTGTAATTTTGCTGTGAGTTAAATTAACCTTTAAAGTGTGAAACCAAATTTTGCAGACAGGTAAAGGAATACTTGTTAGAGTGACCTACAAGGAAAGAACATGAATTCAAATGCCTTGAGAATTTTCTGCCTACTGCTCACTTTCCCTCCAAGGGCTTCAAAGTAAATATCCTATTGTATGGGTAAGAAAAAAAGTGGAATAGTGTTTCCAAAGATGTAACACAATCTATGGTGAGTATTGGAAACGTGATCCTGACACCCAGTGCTGTTTATCTCCTGTTCTAGACACAAAATTTATCTGCCTCCAGCTGACTTGCACACAAGTTGGATGCTGCAAAAAATTGAAACTTTGCATGTTTCCAGCAACTGCTTGCCAAATCAAGTCTGTTTGCAGATTATTTTTTTTTCCCTGAGACTTTTAAATGGGAATTTCCTAAAGCTCCAATGAACAGAGTTGCATGATGACAGGCATTCAGTAGGACTGGCTAAATGGAAAAACATCTTGCCTAACATACTTATATTAAAATTATGTAACATTTAAGTTCACCTAGATATAAAGGCCTTTAATTTTAATTCTAATATTAAAGAAAATATTAAATTATGTTCACTAATGGTTAAACATTAAATTAGAAATTTTACATTTTTTTACATAATACTGTATCAGAAGAAATAAAAGGATGGTAGGATGATCTCTTATTTGTAGGAAGAGTTTGCCTGTGCTGTAGAATGAGATACCAAGACTTTCAAGCCAGCAATTTGCCATGAGGGGATTCAAAATAATGCAATTTGTAAAATAGGACTGGAGGTTTTTTTGTAAGCTTCAAGAACTAAGAGAATCAGGCTTCTTTTCTTTCTCCTGTTGCTGATATTTAACAATCTCAGACAAACAGTGGCTGTGCTTCCAGTGCCAGTCAGTAGAATTCAGGTAATGCTGGCCTCCCCAGGGAAGCACTTCTCACCAGAAGTTTGAAGTATGCTGTGTTAGAGACAAGTCTTACAAGCACACCACAAAAAGGGTGTGCAAATGCAAACCAGTACTGGGATCTCTTTGACCAACACCACTGCCAACAAGAGAAAAATTCAAAATTTATTTCCATTTTAGAAGCGTAAGCTTCTTTAAAATAAACATTTATGTAGTGTTAAATTGAATAAGGTATTGAATTCCTGTTGAATTGATGTTTGTCAGAAAAAGTTTTTTGCCTGTGATCTGATTCTGGTGTTTGATGAAAAAATAATACATAGTGGTATAAAGTCAAACTCCAAGGCTATACTGAATGACTGAAGATACAAAAGGACAACTAATATATTTTAAAATATGGGCCACTGAATTTTAAAACATTTGACAGCAATCTCTCTGTAACTAAGGAATGAAGAACTTTTCCATGGCTAGAGACACCATTTATTATTTTTATTTATGCCACCAAACTAACATAAAAAATGTTCTTAAAGATTGCTACTGATCTGTTATTTCCCTCAGTGTGTTTATGCAGTATTTGTGAACTAATGAAGACTCCAGCGTATGACTTTCTAATAACAATGGGCCAATTACCTTATGGCATTTCTGTTTGGTAATGGGTTCATTGAAATATTCAAAATCAAGAGTAATAAGCTACAAATCTGTAATGGTGCCAGCTTACAGTTGCCCCAAAGCTTATAGTTTATGCTTATAGCTTATGCTTTTAAAAAAAGAAATCAAGCATACTTTAAAAAAAAATTAATCAGTAAACCAACTTACTAGCAAACAAATGAAAAGCATGCTCAAAATAGATTTGATATGATTCAGACAGTTTCTTACTGAAGTTTAGATATGTTTTAAGGTTTATGCACTGGAGCCAGCATTGAAAACACTATAACAACAAAATTGCATCAGATATTTAACAATGTGGAATTGCAATGAAAAAGTATCACGTTTGTAACACTTGAAAGCCATTGTACTGTTTGTCATATCAGTGATGAGTCCTTGATACAAATCCTATAATAAATTTTCATTCAATTAAAAAAATGCAAACCAGCACCTTCTAGTAAATATTTTCCTACGTGCCTTTTTTCTCCTCTCAGACATTAAGTGAAGAATCTGATATATATGACCTGTGGCCATGAATATATAATTTTTATTCACATTTCAGAAAGGCAACATATTTACATGTCACCACTCTAGCTGTGTTATTTTTATAGCTTTTGTGAAATTCATGCACAGATTGTCTCATGGGAAGCTCTAAGTTCTTTTATATGCTTATCTATGCTTACCCTTTCACTAGTATGTAACTTCCAGTTTTACTTCCGAAACGGTGAACCAAGAGCTTACCCAAAAAGTTCTGGGCCCCTTTGCCCCAGCATCTATCCTTATGGTACTGGTAACACAATACCTTTCTGGTACAGGGATAATACCATAAAAACCTGCAAGTGACATTACAGACAAGTGGGACCCACTTGAATTTTGTTTATAAATATCAGATTTCCTTGGAGAACTCATTTCATTGCAGCTGCAACATAACTGATAATGAAGAACCTAATTTCCCCCTTTCTTCTCTTTGTCAGTTCTAGTTTTCACTAACTGTGAAATCCTAAATTTCCTAAACTGTGCAATTTGGACACTTGGAGATTGTTTTCAGCTGCTCATTTCAGTGATGGTTTTCAGCTGAAACATTTTAGTGTTGAGTGATCCATTACTATTTCTAGGGAAGAAAGGTTTAATACAACTATGATACACATTTCATTAAAAAAAAACCCAAAAAAACCAACTGCAAATGACTATCAGGATATCAAAACTCACGCAACATGCTTTCTCTATGGAGTTGATACATTATTTTTATACTTAAATACTTAAATCTGAAGTAATCTCAAAACCCCCTCTTTTTCCACATTAGGAAGAAAAAACCTTAGAATCTAGGCAAAAGAAAACTTTTGTGATGGACATGGCTATCATTTTCAACCAGATATTGGCACAAATATAAATAACTTTCTCTTCTAAGAGGTTGTATGAACATAGTAACATTTCCAATTATTCTTAATATTCATCTATACAGTTCTAGACAGAGGAAATATATGGACACTTTTAAATAAAGGAGGATGGGAAACAACCTGTTGTCAGGCTACTGCCAGTATCTCTGAAAGATGGGAGTACATGGAGCAAAATCCAGTCATTGTTTCTTTTGAAGATGGCAACTTAAACCGAGTGACAAGCTATTAGTACTTCAATAACACCAAAAGTGCTAAAAACATATTTGTAAGGCCGCAAAAAAGTCTCAAAGCAAAGCAGCCTCTCAAATAAAGTGAAATTTCCTCTCCTTCAAGGCAGACCAGTACAGGTTTTGGTGAATGAAACAGGTAAATCAGTCAGTCTTTAATGACAAAGTCATTACATTAGATCACTTATT
Organism: Cyanistes caeruleus; assembly: GCF_971803275.1. Lineage (NCBI taxonomy): Eukaryota > Metazoa > Chordata > Aves > Passeriformes > Paridae > Cyanistes > Cyanistes caeruleus. The sequence continues at coordinate 36,556,278 of NC_141705.1, forward strand.
CTAAGGGTTTTCAGCTAGCTTCTAAAACTTCAGCACTGGCTGAATTAAGCTGATATTGAAGAGCCAGTACTGCACATTAAAATAATGTTTGCTTTTAACACAACTGTTGGAACTTTCTCCTTTTGTCCTTAATCTGCACTGTCTACAGTCTCAGTTAATAGCTGCCCTCTACCACTTCAGGAGCTTTTTGAAACATGATTGTAAAAAGCTTCAAGAGAACTGTTGCACAAGTGTAATACACTGATACAAAATATCTGGCTGAATTCACATCTGCTGAACTGGGACCGTTATTTTATTAATTCCCAGAAAACTGATTCAGCAAATAATATGGAATAGTGCTAAGTAATACTGAAACAGCACCCTAGTTGCATGAAATAAGTGTAAATGGGATGATTTGGATAGAATTAAGTGGGTTTAATGAGGTGATAAACTAAAATAAATTGTTAATCCTTATCCTTTAATACATCAGTCATCAAATGCACAATAAAAGGATAGACATAGACTTGAAAACATGTAGGTAACAGCTACAGATGGCTTCAGGAGACCTCAAACCAAACAATCCCACAAAGATCATGAGTGCAACATGACTTCAGTCAGAATGATTAGCAGTCTGCTAATTGAAATGAGACACTTCAAGTGAAAATCACTGTTTACATGAAAACACTAAACAAGATAATTCTTATAAAGCCAGTTGGAATTAAATGGTATTATTCAATCTAGGATATGTGTCTTTCAAATACATGCATCATCTGCCCATACATTTATGTCCACATGTAAACCATATCCAAACATAAAACTTCTCTACAATCAGAGTAGAAGTCATATGTTCTACTTCTTATGTCTCAAGTTAACGTCAAAAACTTGCAAAACATGTCTCATGTTATTTTAAGAAACAAACAAAAAAATTTAATTCCCTGATGGAAACATCAGACATAACTGAATATGTGAAGTGCTGCAACGGAAAAAAATAGTATCAGCATTCCTAAAAGAAAATCTGTAATTATCTGTAATCTACATCAATACTTTTAAAGTGGTATAGCTGCCCCAGAAACATGCATGAATAATTCTGCAGCTTACATCTGTTCATCCTCTCCAGTCAACTGAGCCACCATGACTTGGGAATAAATGAATCCTGCTCTGTGGGCCAAATCATTAATCAACCTTGCCACATCACTCCATTTTTCCTCAGTAGCAAACCAAACTGTAGACACCATGTTTGTAAAGTACATCCAGGAGGGTATCATAAGCATAAAAAATTAAGAGCTTTTAAAAGCAAACAATACAAAACAGCAAAGTAAGATATAATACAGATAAAGCACATAAGGAAACCAGAGTACCATAACAGTAATTCTGAATCTCAACAATATTTTCATCCTAACTTCTGCAAGATCAAATTTATCTGAGCTGGTTCATATGAGAATTTCATAATGAAAGTATTTTCTGCTTTTTCTCTATATAATCCCATCTCACCCCATTTAATGATTTTTCACACAGTTCCTAAAGCTACAGGCTTGTGTTTGAATTTGTTTTACATTTGCTCTAACTCAAACCAGTTTTTACTAAATTTACATAGGGAATGGACTTCTATTTGTTGTGGGGATGAGATTTTTTTTGTGTATGTTTTTGTGGTTTGAGTTTGGTTTTGTTGTTTTTTTGTTTGAGTTTTTAGTTTTGCTTGAGAAACAAACAAGCAAACAAAAAACCCAACCAACAACAAAAAACAAAAATAAGAAAACAAACAAAAACCAAAGGGAGTTAAAAAGGGAGAGCAAGATGGAGAGATATTTACCCTTTTAATTTTCCAAAACCAGAAAATTCCAAGATTCTTTCCTCAGAGGACGATCTGGAGTTCATATAACACAATAACAAAAAGTGAAAAATGCAAATGCCAGAGGGAAAAAAGTGATGATACTCTTCCTTTATGAGAAACCAGACAAAAATTCATGCAGATTCCTTAGGAATCAGCCCATTTGGAGGTAGTTTGCTCTTCTGCTCCATTCTCCTACCCCACACAAAAGAATAATTTGTTTTGGACTTTAAAAATTCATATTAATGGGAAATCAAAATAAGAGAATAATTTATGGAAGGTCTCTCTCTAACAAATCTTATTTAAGAAGAAGTAGACAAATAAGTGCTCTCTGAAAGTGTGGCTAAGGAGACTAGCCTGCAAATCCAAAGACAAAACTGGAAGCCACCTCTGTTAGAGACCAGTTTTCATTCAAAAAGCAAGCTTTCCCTAATATAACAGGGTTCTGTTAAAATTATTTTGTATATTAGTCTGAAAAGTGGGAAAACAATTGTGGAAAATAAATTTCATTATATCTTTCTCACCTTCCTTTCCTAGGGAACAAGGAAGTACAAAATAACTTATATTCTTTATATATATATATATATATAACTATATATATAAAACTATATATATAACTATATATTATACATATAGTATATTATACAAATAACTTGTATTCTCTACTGCAGTATTTTTGGCTATGTCTCATGAAAAATGAAAATTTGGGTCCTTTGACCGTCTAACTAACACCTATTGATATATAAGGTTTGAAGCAGAAGATTTGGTTAGTGAAACAGATTTTATGTTAGATTATGGTGTCAAAAAAGAGGGCGTCTATAATATCTCATTGAGAATACATACGTCACAAGACAGAGGCAAACCACCACTTCAAAAAATATCAGCATTTACAAAGTCTTCCCCATGCCTAATAAATGTACAGTAAGATGAAATTTGCATGTATTCATCTCCTTCCTGGAATTTCAAAATATGCATGCCCATATCAATAATTACCAGTGTATTATTCCTACTGGCTTTTTTATAATTTCTCAAAAAAATTCACTACTGACCAAAAAGTGTTGATCTAGAAATTTAGTCTGGACTGTCTTCATGTTACATACGAGCTTCAAAACCAGCCGTAACTCATAGGCATCAGAGCAAACAGCCACTTTGGTACTTGGAGGGGGGGGGAAAAAAACCCATCACTATTTTGGACTTACATATGAAATACTTTTCAAGGAAATCTGCTTCCTATAAACTCAAGTCCATTGCTGTTGATCTAATGAATCCATATTTCTGTATTTGGGATGGTTGTCCAATTCAAACCATTCATTAAGGGTCACCTGTAACTAAACAGAATTAGAGAAGAAATAAAAGGAGGCCACAACTTCATTTTTCTGTGTCACAGGAGAAAGAAGCCAGATGGAGATAGCCAGAGGAAGAAATTTATTCTGTGCTATTCTGCCAAGAGAAAAAGTAATTCAGACAATTTCATAGAAAATCAGTCCCAGTGCACTATTTAATAGATTAGAAGCCTTTGTGTAAAACAGCATTCAATCTACTGTGGGTGTCAGGCTTAAAATCGAACAGGCAATTACACACATCTAATTCAGAAATAAATTATTCCAATTGCTTGAAAGTACCTATAAGAATGTATGCTTCATGGAATGCAAGGAAATTAATAAAGCCAAAAGATTAATGGAAACTTCAGAAAGACTACAGAAGTTATCCTGTGCTGTGAATTTTTACACTGAGTGACCAGTTCATCTTTCCACTTGAGTTAGTTGATCTGACAGTAAACATAACTTAGAATTAAATAAAAGAAGATTAATCAGACCAACACTAATTTTAACTTAAACAGAAAAAATATTAAATTGAAATCAAAAAATCTGTATTTATTTCAAAAACATTTAATCACAGGGCTAACACAAAAATAATTAATCCAAAGTTTTCTTTCAACCTTGTGACTTCCAAGACAATCCTTGATTTCATGCAGCAAAGGTACAAGGGCAGAAGAAAAATTGCAAAAGCACAAACCAGGCCTCCACTTGTCACTGATGCACGGGCTCTAGCCAAATAACATTATCCAAGTCTACATGCCTTTAATGCTAGGAAAAATTCTTTCCAAGTCATTCTGTCTTATGGTGGACTTTTCCAGAAGTGCTATGTAATTCCTTTCAAGAAGGAGTGGCAACAGTGTGGTGCTTTTGTTTGTCCTTTGAAGTAGCAACAATGGAAGGGAGAGAGTTAATCACTCCCATCTCCTGAAATAGGGAACAGTTGCTGTGCTTTGGGCAGAATTCCACTGTTGCTTTTGTAAATGTACTAATGAGCCATTGTCATAGTGGTGCCAACCTGGCATTAGCAGCCACCATAAATTTACTGCAAGAACACTGCTGTTTGTAATTAGCTCTTCATTACACAATCAGGCTGATTTAGAGAAGCTCTCATATGATTTGCTCAGCAAATGAAGCAATATAATTACACCTCAGTTGAAATCAACAAATTAGACTGCTGTTTGCAATTGGCTGTATTATATGCTGTTAGCATGCTAGCAATTGCAGGCCTGCTGTGGCCTTTAGCACTTAAATAAAGTAAGCATAATTAAAGTACTGAATGTTTTTGAATTTGCAAGATCAGCTGTGTAATAGTCAAAATTCCTTGCAATTAAAAAAGGAGCCAAGATTTATATGCCTCAAACCCTCCATAAACTTAAGATTCCATGTTGCTAACACCTAATGATACATATAAAAATCACTTAAAATTGCAGTGAGGAAATAGTCAAGGAGGTCACCCTTTGCTTTGCACCATTTTTGCTTCATCATGATTTATTCTGCAGTCAGCACTGAAGACTTAAGTCGATTCTGATCAAAAGGAGCAGGGAGATATTAACTGACTTTTTTTTTTACATTATTAATAAAAGTAAATATTATTTTTGATTCTTACATTTCATAAAACATTTTAGAAATGTCCCCATTCCAGGTACATGACTTCATGTCGATCTCTTGGATGAGTAAAAGCAACAGAGGATGAATTCAACTGTTCAACTGTTTAAACACCACAAAACTGCCTAAATGGAGTGGTTAATCAACAGGAGTTCTTCCATACCATGATCATTTGGGGCTAGGCTGTAATAGGATACCAAGAAATGCAGTGCTTGGTTTATTATTCAGTTGACACAAACTAACATGAAGAAGCAAAACCATTCAACAAACATTAGCAATGCAGACAGATGATAATGTGTAGAAAAAACCCTTGAAGACAGCATGCTTAGGAGGAAAAGTCTGGTGTAATTATTTATATTATGCTACTCTAATGGATCAGCTAGAAATTGGAATGTCTGGAAGATACTATATTGACAGACACTAAGGAGGCAAACCCCGTAACAAGTCCAGTATTTGCTATTACGAGCCAGCTTGACATATTCACTGCAGCAATGAGGGATAATCAACTTTTCCACTTTGTTTTGACAAAACTTTACCAGCTACCCTTCTTTACATGGCAGGGCTACTACATTCTATGGGGATTTGGCATTTTGTTGGTTTGTCAGAAGTGATGTCAAGTAGCTCGGTATTTGCAGTCCATATGCATAAAGATCCTACTTGAAAAAATATCTCAAACCAAATTATATTGACCAGCAATGATTTGAGATATTGAGCATCACTAAAGCAGGTTTTTCATTATTAAAGAAACAGCCACATTAAGACATTTATCAGTCTAACAGGACAGCTCCAATCCTCTCAGTATTTTTCAATTTAACATCCAACTGTGCAGCAAAAACTCTTTTTTGTTTTGCTGGCTTGGTGAGGTCTTTTGGAATTTTATTTTTATTTATTTTTATTTTTTTTTAGTTTGTTAGTTGGAGCTTTTTTCTGTTTTCTTTTGGGGTTTCTTTGGGCTGAGGGGTTTGGCAGACAGTAAACAGAGTCTGATATTTGTGGTCTGATCAAGGAAAAATAGTACTTTGCTACAATTTAATTTACATCGGTTAGACAAAAAAGAAAAAAAGATGTTGTGGAACAGCTTGCAAAAATATATGTGCCTAATAATAAATTCTCTTCCAAAAATGGAAGCTTGCCAAAAAGTAAGGCTACTTTATAAAACCAATCAGACATGAAAAGAGCAGAAATCTTTGCATGTTCAGTAGCATCTGTATCCACTGTAAAAAAGTTTGTGATGATTTTCACATTACAACTCCCACATAGCACAGAGATGGTGGAAGATCTGTCTAAAAATTAATCACTAGTAGAAGAAGCTATAAAAAATAATACAATCAGTATCATAATGCCAGAAGCAAAGGCTATCCTATGTGGAATTTCAACATAAAATGGTCGAGCTGCAGCTCCAGCCCACAACTATCAATCAGCATTTGGACACTAGAAAAAAAAACAGGGAGCAAATATAGCCTCAGTATTTCAAAAGAGTGTCTTTGCAGGATCTGGGAAACAAGAGCACCTAAAGTCTGACACCAGTATCAAGAAAACTGACAGCAAGTGGAACCAAACACAGAAGCAATGCACATATGGATAACATATCATACTATATGTATGCTGCTTTTACCTAACATAAAAGTAGAAAGCAACTGAAATGTCAGGGAAGGAAAAATCCCTTCATGAAAGAATTACTGCCTAATCACAACATTAATGATAGGCAAATGCTAGTGTTCACATTAGAGCAAAGACAACACAAATTCCACTGCTTTTCAACTTACACATATATCATTCAGAAAGGAGTTAATAGTGAAATTAAAATCCTCTTGCTGGCAAAAAGCCTAGTAAAAAGACTAAATTCTTTCATCAGTAACCGGATGGCAGATGGATTTCAATGCAGATCAACAAAGTAAGTCATATGGGAAAGGAAAGGCTAACTTCAAATACATGTTGGATTGAGCTGAAAACTACTACAGAGAAAAAAAATATTGACAATAGATATAAATAGGCATATCAGTGCAAAAAGCATCATAATGTTCACTGGGAATCAAAATAAGAATCAGAATGCAAAGAATATATAAATCCAAATCAGTTGTGTGCCTGAATCTTTAGTAGTATCTACAGCACTTTCTCTTCTGCCACCCAAGATCCAAAACACATAAAACCAGCAAAAGGTAAAAAAGAGATGTTAGAAATAAGTATTTCTGAAAAATGAATGATAGGAATGGTAAGCAGACCAACACTCTTCAGTGTAGAAAAGAGATGACTGAAGGCAAGACTTATGTGTGAAATCAAGAATGACAGGCAAAAGGTGGAGTGCTAACCCTGCTTTTGTTTACTGATTCTCATTTTGGAAGAACTGGCAAGTAGGAAAGCAAAAGTAACTGAACTAAACAGACACTGGTTTTATACCACATGCATTTAAAAAAAACAGAACTCAGTGCTACAAAGCATTGTTCAAAATAATGACATTAGAAATTTCTAGAAGGAAAAGGAGGTACCATGTTCTGAAAATAAAGAAATTAGTACTTCATCCTCAAAAAGTTACTAAGCCACAGATTGTTGAACAAGTATTTCATTAAACATCATTCCTTTTTTGACTTGTTCTACTCTCTCAAGAATGTATTATCAGCCTAGTAGGAAGGAATGCAGAGCATTGCTCTGATGGTAACATCTATATTCCACCAGAATTAAGAAATCACTGTGCCCCAGATATCCAGTACCACTTCAGTGATAAATAACTTATTTTTGGCCAATGGCATTGCGTCACCTCAAGAACAAAAACAGTATGATGATTGCTGATTTTCTGTGGATATTCAAATGGGGAAAGCATATGTTTTTTTGGTTCTCCAGTTACTTTAGAATAACTGAAAGACCTTCTATAGGTATTAGTACTTTTTGCTACCTATAAATCTGGTTAGTACACTTATTTTTATTATTTTAAGATTAGATAATCACAATAAAATCAAATTGAACATTGCATCTAGCACCGAAGAGAGCCTCATTTATCATGATGTTGTACTGTAAAGGGTACAACAAAGTGGAAAAGTGAACTCACCAGTTGTTTTAATGTTCTCATTTAAGGTCTGATTGCATGACAACCTGTTTTGAGCAAAATTCAAGTTCATATGAGCACAAAATATATGGAACAGCTAATATTGAGAGTGTGATAAAAGGAGCACTTTTTGGGGGGACAAATATTTTACAAAATTCAAAAAAGAATAATGATCAGGATGACAATATAAGCTTACACTGTTTATTTTACACTGGCTGGTGACTATTACATCATTGAGAAAATCTCCTTTTCACTTCATGAGCATTAAGACATTTGATCCTAGATTATTCTAAAGATATTAATTTATTTTTACTAGGTGATTTATATGACTTTAAAATCTGTATTTACATTTGCTATTTTTGTGTGCTTGTCACAAATATAACAGCTCTTGATAAATTTGCTTCACTGCAAGAAGCTGTTATTCCTCAGGCAAGAAGCAAACATTTCAGTACCTTAAAGAGCCCAGTATGAAAAAGAATCAACTTAATACCTCTGTAAGAGTATGCTTTCTTTGAAATCCACCTGTAATAATACTGCGTTTCTGACAAAACTTGTTTTAAAAAGACCCTAAACATTTCATACAAGCAATGTGCTACAAAATTTGTTTTGAAGAAGTACAGTCTAGAGACTTTTGCAAGCAGCTTTGTTAATTAAGCCAGTAATACATCAGAATAGCCACAGTGGAAAGTGGAATGTGTTTAGGCATTCCAACTAGACCTGGCAGATCTTAAATTTGCATATTCAAGATTTAATGAAGATAAAAAAATTGCAAGGGGGGATGTGCAGGATGATAAAGCAGTTAAAAATCAATTTATGCGAGATAAAAAGATTATTTAATATAAACAAAGACATCTAAATTATACAAATAAAATAATTCTGAATACCAATAAAGATACTGCTACTTTCACAATCAGAAATACTTTTAAAAACAGTAAAAAGTATATATGCAATCCTAAAATAACTATTAAAAGAGAACAGTTTTCGCCCCACAGATTTGGTTTATAATATTTAATAAATTTAATAAATTTATTAAATATTACAAATTAAAAAAATTTAATAAATATGAGATCAAGTAGAAACACAAAAACTTCTAAATGGACCTATGGACACACAAAAGGCTGAGAAAAATGTTACATATCTAAGAACTTTGTATAATAAAAATAATGTGTGTACATTGTGTACTTATCATGAAAACACTGTCAGTGCAAGGAGAGATGCAAAAGTAGTAAAAAAAAATTAAAATTCTGGTTTTATTTTTTACTGCATTCTTTATCAAATAAAAGGGATACTAAGTTATAACTGCAGTTCCTAGCAGGTTTTTTTTTGATAGAATTGTAGTTCAGTTTTGCAGAGAGCTGCCTGCTTTCTTCCAATTTTTCCCTTCTGGGTAAATTCACCCAGAAGGTTTAAGATGCATTTACTTTTCAAGCATACACAAGGTTCTCCGAGGTCTCTTGCAAAAATGTCACCAATGTGATACTATGTTTCCACTCTTTATCTCTCACAGTTTCATGTCAGAAATAAAGTAATTCCCTCCCAGTTTCATACCATAAAGAAAGTAATTTGCTTTAGCACTTTTGGTTGTCATCTTCACAGTGCAAACAAAACTGCTAACTAGGGAGGGAGGTGGCATGATGCTTTGATATACACTACTGATTTCACCTCCAAAAATTAAGTTTGACTTGTGTTTCATAACTGGAATAAATTTGGTTGCCTGGGTCATGATGATTTATCCTTGGAAATGACAAGACAAAATGAGCAAAACTCACTAATCTAAGGAGCCCAGGAATTAATGTCTGTACATAGCTGAATGAGGAATTAATTGAAATAAAATGAAGTTTCCAAACCACGATCCAATTCTAACAAAAGTGTTCCAAGAAGTACTGAGGTTGATGGCATACACATTGACATTCATGCTCTGGAAAGAAACTTTAGGAACCAACAAAAGAGAGTGGGATTAATAGCGCACATTAACATCAAACAGGAACAGTTTACTGCTCTAAGTGATCATTACCTACTTGGAATATCATAGTTTTGGGAATATATAATGTTACAAAATTTTGAAAGCTATTTCCATAGAAAATTATAAGCATTTCCAAAAAGGTACCACCTGTTATGCTAAATGAGAAAGGAATTAAATAATTCATGCAAAGAAAAGCATACCTGCCTCATATAATGGCAACCTTCATTCAGACTGAGCCATTGCTTAATATCTGAGGTATTGCTACTAGTTACCTTTAAAAGCTACAATTAATACTAATTGTTTATGAGGCATTTCTTTTTATTTTCAATGTAGTTTGTAATAATTCCTACATGCATCAGTTGAGACAGGAACCATACTAGACATACATAGAAACACATCTCAAAATAGTTCCTGCCTCAGAGAGCCTACAGCTGACTGTAAAATCATATGACAGGATAAAATGATAACTGAAGAAACTCAGCCCTAAAGGGGCCATTGGCATTTCTTTCTTTCATTTTACCTTGCTGCTACAGGATGTGCATCTGTTCTCTTGCTAGGTACTTGAGTGCATTTAAAACATTTTGAAAAAATATTTAAAGTCTAATCTCAGCAATAGTTTAACAGTATGTTTCAAAAATAAAAAAGGTTTTCCTTGTGTCATAATTTCTTAATTCCTGCCTTTTCTGTAGGAACTGAGAGGATTTTGCTGCTGTTATTAATGGGCAGTTAAGAACTACCTAGAACACAAAATGTCTCAAAAAATTTAAGATGAATACAGATACTGTGCTCTGCCTTTCAATAGATAATTTATTTAATTTATAACTTATTTAAAAACCAAATTTGTGTTAATGACTAGAATAAGAATAAATTCTGAGATGCAAGAGCAATTAGGCTTAGCTAAAAGGGTAGGCAAGACACCTGTGCCCATATATGTCTGCTGAAAACAGACTTCTGCTAAAATTATCTGTTTTAATTTTGCCTACACACCCTGTTTAGTTGTCACAACAACCTGTGCACCCAATCTCTAGCATTACCGATGCAGTGTTTAAGGAGCAAATAGGAGCAGAAAGGAATAAAACTTGTATTTTATTCAAAAAACTACTTCTCTAACTTGGTCAGGTCAGAAGCCCTTAGCACTCCATCTCCACATGCACCAATTGTAACATCATTACAGATTAAATTAAAATCAAACAATCACAACTGAAAACAAAAATGAGGATATTCTTGGATATAAGCACAAAGCTTTAGAATAAACTGCACAGAGAACATAACTTTCAAGAAAGGAAGGCAAAACAGGTTTAAAAAGACTCCAGTGTCTGAACAGCTAAAATCAACATTCACCTCCCAAGGCAAATGGGCTGTTCAATGCCAGAGCAACAGTACTCCTGATGTGAGACCACATTTAATGCAGAAATTATACTTGATCTGCATTTTTGAAGTCTGGTAGATGCTGTATAGTTTCTTGATCAGTGTTCAAAAGAGCAGTACATTACAAATTACAGTATAATATGAAGATTAATATAATATGAATATAAAACATACCATGTCATCCAATAAATATAATTAATTACTATAAAAGTATGTGCTTTAAAAGTTAAGATGATGTTTTAAATAACCATAATGGTCTGAGATGAAAGTTAAGCAATGTCAAGAATAGTTCATGCCTTTTTCTACTTAACTTTCACTTTCTTGCTTCAGTCATAATACATAGTCAGCTTAAATCACCCCTGACAGTACTGAGGAAAGGCTGCAAAAGCAGCAATTAGGAACATTGAAAACACACAAATAATTTATTGTCACCTTGGGAACAATTTGTGCCTGATTCTAAAGAATAGTAGAGTCCATCACATCGCAAGACAAGTCCAGACTGACTGTCAGCATCAAGAAACAAAATTGGGGAAGTGCTGGCAAGAAGGGCAGAAGTGAGCAGAACCTGTGGTGAAGCCTTTATTGGGGAAGTAGGAGAGCATTCTGAATAATTGGCTCCCTTTTTCCTACCACAAATAACACCTTCCTGTTAATCTCCACCATATGCATTTTACATTCTAGCTGCAATGCACAACTTTTTATTAGAAACAAACCCAAACAAGAGTTGAGGGGATTTTCATAGTGAGAAAACACTGAAAAAGTTATGATGGGGTTTAATGATCATGTACACCAAATGGAACACCTCTTATTCACTTTCTTTCTTTATAATCTAATTTATGCTATGATGCAATACTGGTATACTGACCAGTATTGTGTGTCATTCTTGGAAGCACCCTTCAATTTATGGAAAGATTAAGCAGTTGAATAATATTGTTGAATAATTCTATTAAAACCAAATTAGGTGCTCAATTACAGTTGTGTGACCAAAATAACTTTACCATTTTAGCTCTTCAGTCATAGTTACTATTTTAATGATTTATCAAATTCCTTTCAAGCCTAACTGTTATGCTGAGGCTAGACATAATCTGGAATAAAGCACTAATATAATGCCAGTAAGGGCAGCCAAGTTAGGGAAGAAACTTGCTCTACAAAGCTGCTGACCTTCCACTTCATGTTAGGATTGTTGACCTTCCATTGATTAATCCTGGTGTTCTTTCTGCATTAAACAGTTGAGGAAAGCCATTTATAAAATTGTTTCCCTTTGGTGTGGGCAGTTTTATCAGTATAAAAGCATTTATACTGTTAATTCTTTTCCAAAACATGGGACTTACATAGCTACTGTAACCCTCAAGGTATAAACTGCAGGCAAAATACCCCTAAATGCTTTAATTGTGCTCAGTTTAGGCTTAAGAAAAACATATGTCTTGCATTAGTTCCTTTAGTGACCTACCTGAGGCATGCCCACCCACAATACATCTCTTAAAGCTTGCAACATCCACAGAACAGAGCTTAAAACAGAAGTTAAAATTCAGTGGCCATTAAAATATAGGGAACAGAGGAATTCTTGGTCATTTGCCTAAGAGCTGTATTCCCAAGACAGTGGGTATTCAACAGTAATAGAATATAAGCACAAGGGGAAGACACTAAACTTCTACAACAAATTGTGCAAAAACAATTTAAACTTTGCTCATTATTCATTGTTTGTATTGTACCACTGGAGTATACCACACTTGACACACGTCTTGTTTTCCTTGCATCCAACAGCCAACAAACATTTGTCTAACTGTTCAAACATTGGAGTTGTTAACATGTGCTTTGAGACACCACAAACTGAATGTATTCAATTGCTGTGTGATAATCTGCTGGCAAGGCAAGAGATCCGACCAAAGCGCCAGGGAACCGCGTACAAGTTTAAAACACAAAACAAGCATAAATGTATGCAAATCTTGAGGCCCACCTGAGAATGTTCCCACAGCAAATCTCTTTTCCCAGCTCATATTATGTTAACAATAAGATGCTAACATAAGATGTTCCGTGCCTGTGGAATATCACTGGATACCAGCAGCAGCGATACTCACTTGGCATGAAGCTTCCCAGATGCATAATCTTATCTGCTGGGTTAGCATTCCAGCTGGCTAGAGGGACTTCTGAGCAAACCAGTGAATGAGATGCTTTCTTTGGTATGAGACTGTCATATAAATCAAAGGGAATTTTAAGGAGGCTAGGTTCATTCTGCTCAATTAGATAAGATACTGTTGGCTTCCTGGTTGAAAAAATTATTTGAAAACAGACCAAAAAAAAGCTAGTTTATTACACTTGCAAGTTTACTCCATGATATCAAAACACCATACAGACAAGAATGACTTTGGACTTAAATATGCTCACAGATGTCCAATATCAAGAGAACAAAATCAAGACAGATCTTAGAGACAATTAAAAAAGCTGGAAACAGGATTAAGGTATAAAAATCCTCTCTCCCTCCAAGACCAATTTAATCCACGACCCAATTAAAAATGTTTCTTATACCAGACTGCTCAACCGAAAAGAGAGAACTTCTAAATCAGTTTCCCAGAAATTACATTTACATTTGTCTTCTACCTCACTTTTTGCTCAATTCTATCATTCCTAAAGCGGCAGAAGCCACAATACTTAGCTATACTGATCAGACAGCAAATATAACTTATCAAAAGCAGCCAGCACTCACTAGCTTTCAGCATAAAATTAAAATACTTTTTGTAACAGAAGCCCACTGACATGAACAGAAACAAACAATGAAATCAACAAAGTAATCAATGAGACATATTATTCTGTATTTTTTTCTTCAAAGATCAAATTTTTCTTTTTCTCTTTTAGCTCCCAAATGCATCTTGGAACACAGCCCTATGAACTCATAGAGCACAAGATGAAAATCTTGATGCTGCATTAGATGTCTTTGCATATATCCAGGTTATATAATCCATATAAATTATTAAATTAGAATTAACGTGGTAAAATACACAACATGAATGTAACAATACCATCTTGATGCTTTTTTCTAGATGCCATCTTATCCAACAGTGTTCCCTACAAGTTGCCCAACAGAAAAGAGACAAGCATGAGATAGATCTATATATAGCTGGAAACACACATTTCTATTGCAATGATTACAAAGACAGTTTATTTCTTCTTGTTTCCACACAATAAATTCCTTACTTATGTTTCACCCTAAGGTTATTTGCTTTTCATTATCATCAGCTGCACAGATTTTTTGTTCCATTTAAGAAGGAAACTGCCTAGATGAATACTATACTCTCTTGGCTAATTCTTCTAGCTTACTCTTTCTCATACATAATCAATCTACCCTAAGCCTTTCCCTGTAAAACAGGCAATACACCACAGAACAACATGCCTTCTGGGATGAAGATTACATCACTGACTTTTTACCTTAACGCATCAATCACTCCACTTCAATTCTCCTTGACAACTACTAGTCCCCTAAAGCCACACGGAAAAACAGTGAAGAATAGCATTTTATATCATCCCAGAGCTGCTTCAGCAGAGATCCAGAAATGAGCCGCTTTGCATCCCTTTGATTTCTCTTAGCTTAATCTAAGTATTTTAATTAGCCCCTGCATTTTCTGAGTCTGACACAAAGAAGGAAAATCAGATTTCCAGGTCATTATTATGAATTGCATCACTCCTTTCCTTCTGCATTCACTATGCTTGGCTACTTCTTGGCACCAGCCAGGCAACCATCGCTTTTGTGACACATGGCAAGGCAGCTGTTGAACTCCTCATCAGAGCTACTGATCTTGGTCCTGAAGCAACTCACTTCTATTTAAAGCATAGTGGGTTGACCCTAGCTGGACACCAGGTGCCCATCAAAGCCTCTCTGTCAGTTCCCTCCTCAGCTGAAAAGGGCAGAGAAAACATCATGAAAAGCTCATGGGTAAAAGTAAGAATCGGGAGAATTCACTCACCAATTACTGTAATGAGGAAAACTCATTCAATTTGAAGAAATTAGTTTAATTTATTACCAAGCAAACCACAGTAGGATAGTGAAAAAATAAAACCAAATTTTAAAACGCCTACTCCCTTTCCAGATTCAACTTCAGTCGTGATTTTCTCTACCTCCTCCCCCTAAATGGCACAGGGAGACAGGGAATGGAGGCTGCACAATCAGCTTTGGCTCAGACACTCACTCCTTCCTGCTCATAAGGATGACTTCTCACACTCTTCCCCTGTTCCACTGTGGGGTCCCTCCCATGGGAGACACTTGTCTACCAACTTCCCCAGCCTGAGCCCTTCTTATAGACTTCAGTTCTTCCGAAACTGCTGTAGCACGAGTCCCTTCCATGGGATGCAGTTCTTTGGGAACAGACTGTACCAGTGTGGGTCCCCCATGGGGTCACTGCCAGAAAACCTGCCCCAGTGTGGGTTTCTCCATGGGTTCTGATAGGACCATGCTCCCCACCGTGTAACAGCACCCTTTGACATTCCCCTGCTGCTCCCCCATGGACTGCAGGGGCACAGCTCCCTCACCATGATCTGCATCATGGGCTGCAAGGAAATCTCAGCTCTGGCACCTGGAGCACCTCTTGCCCTTCTCCTTCCCTGACCTTGATGTCTGCAGATATTCTCATTCTCACATATTCTCATTTCTCTTTTCTCTGCCTGAAATTGCTCTTGTGTCGCTAAAGGACATGGAATGATTCACACAAACACATCTCAGTGGTATGACAGGAAAAGAAGTAACTTTATTTTCTGACTCCCAGTATTTATAGATTCTTGACAATGACCAGGGATTGGATAACTAAGTTACTACCTTCCCAATCACACTGGACATGTGAAACATCCATCAAAGGACGTTTCTTAGAAGGAATGTGCAAACACTTACGTTTATAGTTACTTTCCTGGGAAAGTAACTGAAACTATGAAAACAAGATCAGAAGGCTTAGTTTTCAGGGCAACACTCTTGCAAGTTACTTAAATCTGTTAATCCCACAAGTGCTACTACCAAAACTGATGGGCTTAGGCCTTGGCCTGGTCCATCTTGGACTTGGCTGGCATTGGCTCTGTTGAACCTGGGGGAAACTTCTTCCAGAAGATATCCCTGTAGCCACTCCCACTACCAAAATCTTGCCACTCAGACCCAAATACAAATATGAAAGAGAATGCCAGCTTCAGGACTCTTCAGTAATATTTCCCATGAAGGTGGAAAAAAGCAAGTTCTGAGACAGTTGGGCCTGTGCAGACTCAAGAAGGGACAGCTGAGGAGGCATCTCATCAGCATCTGAAGGGAGGGTGCCAAGAGGATGGAGCCAGGCTCTGATCAGTGGTGCCAAACAATAGGACAAGAGGCAATGGGCAGAAACTCATGCACAGGAAGTTCCACCTGAACTTGAGGATGAACAGTTTTACTGTGTGGGTGAGCAAGCACTGGAACAGATTGTCCATGGAGGTTGTGGCCTCTCCCTCATTGCAGATATTTAAGAGCTAGCTGGATGCAATCCCATGCTCTAGGATGACCCTGCTTGAGCAGGGAGGTTGGACCAGATGACCCACTGCAATCCCATCCCATTTTGTGTTTCTATGAATTGTGTTGCTCAAAGTCTTAATGTGTTTCTTCACACAGTACATTTCTGTAACTCATTTAAAGGAGAGAACTGGCATACCACAGAAGAGGTATGCTCTTTTTAGCAATTTTAGAACAATTCATTCTCTCAAAAAACACACACAAACATCTTAATTTATACATTGACAAACCAAAAAAAAGAATAATTGAATTCAAGAAAAATGTCCAAAAAATTAATATTACTTGTTTCCTTGTGTGTTAATTCTAAAAGCAACAGATCTAAACAGCACATATATCTGACAACAATCCACAACGTTGGATGCGAACATTCAGTAAGAATCTTATTACGGAAAGAATAATTCAAAAAGCATTATACATCACTTTTCACAAAACGGCTTGAATAAAACTGTCAAGCAACAAAGGATGCTACTTTCAGATAATCTACATTGCTCAAAATTCTGGACTTGTTTTTCTGATATATGTCTCTGGGAATACGAAAGTTACTATATTGTTTATTTCTAATATTTAAGTAATTCCATTTATATTCAGTATGTATGTATTTCTAACAGTATGTTAGAAATATTGTATCAACATGTATACACCACGCACTAATTAGAAAACTAGGACAACCATATCATTCCAAAGCTCTGTCCACCTATCTAAAGCAGACAAGAAGAACTGTAGTTAAACTGTATTTGTATACAAATACACTCAGAAAAACTGCAGATGGGAACTTGCTTTTAGATGTGCAATCCGTACTTGATTAATAATAGAATGGTTTGGGCTGGAGGGGACCTTAAGGATCATTCAGTTCCAACCCTCCTGCTATGGGCAGGGACATCTTCCACTAGACCAGGTTGTTCCAAGCCCCATACAACCTGGTCTTCAACACTTACAGGGATGGGACATTGGCAGCTTATCTGGAAAACCTGTTCCAATGTCTTACCACCCTCACACAAGGAATTTCTTCCCAATAGAATATCTAACCCTGCTCTCTTTTGGTTTAAAGCCATTCCTATCACTACCTGCCCTGCCCAACTCTCTTGTAGGCCCCCTTTATTGGAATTTTTCCAATTTATTTTCCAATAAAAAATTCAATATTTATTCCCCTTTACTGGAAAGGCTGTTCTATGGTGTCCCAGAGCCCTCCTTTCTACAGACTGAACAACTCCTCTAAGCCTATCTTCAAGAAAGAGATGTTCCAGCCCTCTGATTCTACAGTGAGAAATTAAGAAAAATACTGCTGATTCATCTTAAAACACAATGTTATGCAGCAAGGTAAAACTTGAGAAGCAAATGCAACCCAAAGTTTAAAATACATATCAGAATTATGTTTCTAGTCTTGATTTTTTTTCTATCATCCTTCTCTGCTATGATTCCCCTCTTTGTTTCCTGCAAAACAAATTCTCATTCTTGTTCCTCAGCTCACTGCAGATTGCACTGATCAAGATCCCATCAATAGACATTTTTTCAAGAATAACTTCACCATCATCCCTATTCTTTTTTCTCAGCTACTGAAACCTGGAATCATTCAGTTTCTCTGGGATTTGGTATCACATTCCAAAGCTGTGAAGGGGTTTACATCTTCAGGGACACATTTTGGAGAAAAACCCTAAAAGAAGCAAGAAGATCATGATGTTAAGAACACAGCCTGAAGGATAAGAGTGAGAACAGGAAACAGAAAATCTCTGGTTTTACTCCAGCACTTGTTGCTTGTATACAAGCAGGAATGTAACTCTGCTTACATGATTCTGCTATCTCTTTTGTATTTTCCCTTCTAAAAATAAGAATGCATATGCATTTAAGCAACTTTACAGAAACACTGCAAGGATGCATTACCAAAACTCACACATGCATCTGAAGTACAACTTACAATAGCAAGATAGGTTAGACAGACACCTTAGAGTTGAGAATTATTTGATATCAAATAGTGTGCAGTTAAATCATTGTACCCCAACCTGCCTCACAGCTCATGCTGCTGCTTCAGTAATGCAGAAGTGCCACACAAGTTACAATTTTCACACCACAGAGAAACTACTTTTATGCAGCTAATATGTTGGAATAGACAGTGACTATTCTATCCTGAAATAAAATATCATCTGCCTGAAGAAAAATTGTTTGGGGAATGAACTGAAAGTGAAATGACTGTGTCACATCTTTTTAAAGATTTCATGGTATGGCATGCAGATCTTTGGGGTAAGGCGGGGAACAAGTTGGCTTTTTGCCAGGGGGAGGGGCAACTGTTCTTGGGCACATGACAGGCTTTTTTTTTACCCAAAGCATGTTGCTAGAGTTAGACTCAGTATATTCCAGCATAATTGGACAGCCTACAAGACATACAAACAACTTAATCACAGATCTTTTTCTGACAACATAACTAATTTATAGTAGGACAAGCTTATCCCTCCTACCATATGAACTCTAAAAGCACCCAAGGACAAACAAAGCCCACAACAGCACAGTGAAATACAAGTGATTGTCTATATGAAAAAGGAAGATGACCATGACCAACAAGCATGCTAAAATAGTTTACCATCTCATAATTGCATACACTTTCCAGAATTTCAGACTCTTTTGAAGGATTCCCAAACTCTATACCATGGAAATAAATGAAATTTGCTTTTAATTTAATTTTTATAACTTTTTATAAATTTTAATAAGTTTAATAATTTTTATTTCATTCATGATTTAGGCATAACATCTAAAAAATATGACATTTGTTCAAACTCCATGCCCTGACCATGAAGGAAACTAAGTTAAAATAGATAGCACTTCAAAAAGTTACAATGAATATGGGACATGAGAAAAAAAAAAGCAGTTAGGTCACAGTTCTTGCTGAAGCTCTAAATTCAGTTACCTGAACCACTTATAACACTCTACAGAAATAATCAATTCAGTTCAAAAGTAATAATCATCAATTTCCTTCAAAATTTAATCACCTCTACCTCCGGAGTACACACAAAAAAAAAGGGCTCCAGGATAATTGGCACCATCAACCTCCTTTACATTTCACACCCTTACATTCACAGCTGGCACAGATTGTCACTCACTAAGAAAATGTTTAACTCTCCTTCAAAGAAAAAAAACACAACCAGGAACTATGTATAAAAAGGATATGTCAGGTCCTGTAAATAACACACTGACTAGATGCATGTATCTGAATTTGGCTCACTGTATACTTCAATGCCGTGTTCATGTATTTATTACATTATTACAGTTTGTAGCACAAGGTTTGTTTTTTATCATTAATATCAAACTGCCACTACAAAAACACAAGAATGAGGTTTGCAGACAAGCAAGAACTTCAGCTAATGTTTTCAAACACATTCAATAACTACAATAGTTTTAGACTCAAATGTAGTAAGGATTATTTTCACTTTTTTCCATTTATTAGCATAATCTGTCATTGCTTTCTACAGTTCTACTGCAATAGGTAAACCACTCAAGAACAAGACTAACATCTGTTCTCGATTGCTTTGTACTGTTAAAGGAGACTGATTTCAAAAATATTACATTTGCTTGTACATAGCACATCTTTCCTTCTTCAAACCAGGAAGTGCTTTATGAAAGACTATGGGAGTAAGACCCTTAAATATACTTTTTCAAATTCTCATAAATTTATCAGTTATACCTGAAATATGTTTTAAAACATCACCACTTTCCACTAGAACTGTAGAACACTTTTAAAAAGAAACTTCATAAAGTTAGAATAGCTACAAACATGAGTGGATTTTATTGACTAGAAATGGTGTACCACAAATAATGAGCAATTAATCTGTGTCTCTTCTGTGATTAAATGAGGCAGAAATGGAGTAAGATAAACTCATGTTTATCCTGCTAAATCTAAAGCACTAGGTTTGCCATTTTGACAGATGTGCATAAACAGCACTTTTTACAAAGAATGTCAATTCTGTTTTCTAAATTCAGTATGTTGCCCTTCAAATGAAGGGGAAGAAGAGGCCTTAGGCAGAAATCATCTTCTACATTTTTCGAGAGATATCTACCTATTAAAGAATTTAGATCCCTAGCAAAAAAAAAAAAAAAAAAAAAATTAAATTAGGAGATATTGTAGAAAAATATCCTGAAGTAACAGTAGGAGAAATTAAATTACTTATGTTAAAAAACCCAAACAAACAAAACGCAAACAACAAAACCCAAAATCTCCCCAGCCCCCACTCTCCTGCTTTGGCAATATCAACACCCAGCTTTGAAAGCCAGAAGTCAGCACAGACTGGAAAGCCTTCATCCCTGAATGCCATACACATGCTTGCAGTACATTTTACCTAGTGGTAAAATGGGTTTTCTATACCATACCATACAAAAGCAAAATCCACAGCAATCACCTGTTCTAAATAGTTAGTGTATTGTGTAGTTCATTCTGCTTTCATGAAATATTTTCTCATTTATCATAATGCATGTTTTCTTGAATTCGTGAGGAGGGCAGATATAAGGGTTCCTACAGCAGGAGAACAAAGGTTGCTAAGTCACTGACCAAAAATGAAATCAACGTATTTGTTTGCCTCTGTGTGCTGGGTGTCTCAATTATGTAGCAACCCTGCAAAGCCACAAAAACCCAAGTGCATACTTGCTCTCATAATGCATAAACATACAACTAGATGAAAAAGGGGGAAAAAAATAAAAATAAATCACCACCCCAAGTAAAATGAGTTTATACCAGTAACTTGAGAAGGCAGAGGAGAATGCTAAAAGCTCTTTGCATGTACCAAATCAAGCTTTGCTTCTGTCATTCTTCACTGAAATTTTCCACTGCACATGGAACTTATTCTAATTTAGAAAACATGGTTTGACCCAGTACTATTAAAATAAATACTTTATATTTGCACAATACAAGTTATTAATGCTTGCTTCACAAATCAGTAGCATTTAAAAAACAAACTGCGCATGACAGAGCCATTAAAGCTTTCAGCCATTTATAAGCTTCATAAAATTGCCCATCTGTCTGAAAGATGCATGAGCTCAATTTGGGAAATTGACACACACAGAAAAGCCCCCAAAGTTGACTGAACGTCTGGATAGTGATTTCTGAGAGCAACAACATTCCTTTTCAAGTTAATCAAAATTATGATTGCATTTTTGTATAAGAAGATTTGTAACTAGACAATTCCATATGTCACAAATGCTTCCTGTGAGACACTGAAGATGCACAGAGCAATGAATAAACATGCATAAGTAGACTTTTGATTTTTGACTGCACAAAACAAAAATCTGCATAAACATATACAACACTAAACAAATAGATGCCTTTGGCAACAGGGCTTCCATTTATTCGGAAAAAATAAATAAAATAAATAAAAATTATGAGGAAACTGTTTGTCATTATCCAGGAAAGAATCATCTGAAAAAAAAATAAAATTATGTACTGGGTTACCTCAAAAGAAAAGCATCAAGATTAAATTAATATAGATGAATTTCAGCTCTCAATAGTCTAAGAAAATATTCTGTAGGCACTTTTTATTTTTTTAGAATTCATTTCAATTCATTTGTTTTCACAGAAATGAAGCTGTTTTACTCCATCAGTGAAGCAAGGTCAGAATACCTATAGAACACTTTATGCATGTCTGATTTTGGCAGGGTTACCAAAAATCATAGGGCAGGACAAACCTTTGTTCTTCATATATGAAACTTTGAAGGGATTCATCTACTAACCTCATCACAGGTTTTTTTCTTCTTTCTTTAGGATGTGTTAAGACTTGTAAACTGAAGACTTGCTAGCAATCCTACGTATAAGAATCAGTCTAGAAAAGAAAGGCATGTAGAAGTTTTGGGAAAAAAACAAACAACAAAAAGGCATTTAATTAGCAACCAAATCAATATTCTCCCACTCATCTCACAGGAAAATACTAGAAAAAAATGTTTAGTCTATATAAAGATAGAAAAATAGAAATATTTTTATATTTAAATATATTTCTATATTTTTATATAAAATTTTTTCTAATATTTATATCCCATATCTGACTGCAAGGACTTTTACAAATCTTTTAGTAAAACACAGTGTTTCCTTACCAGAATTCTGGGTTTAAAACTCTATTGTGAGTGACAATCAATTTCCTGCTTTGATCATTTCACAGCTTTCCTTCTACCACCCACATTCTTTTCCCCTCTTACTTTATGTGAAGTTTAGTACCAGTGAATTAACAGGAAAACAACTTCTCTTATGTTATTGATAATACATTTGGAGTGTTAGTAGGTTTCAGGCCCACCCATGATTTACAAACAGGAAAAAGGACAAAACATAATACATTTATAATACAGCAAAATGAAGTAAAAGGTTTTCTGAAATTATTTTCTTTAAGAGGCATAAAAGGTAGCTAGGGACAATACTATTGCCTATTCCTTAAGGATGTTATTTTGCTTGATGATTACAAGCTTACTTGAAAGTCTACATTCCAGAAAAGTAAAATATGTTTTTAATTTCTACTTAAATGAACTCAAATGTTGCATTTAAGGCAACCTTGACTGTAACAAATGAACATTTTTGCAAAGACTAATAGGATGTTAATTTGAAAGCTTGTCACACTTTATTAAACTGCGATGAACTTTGAAAACTCAAAGTTGCTATCTCTTTCTGTGTACCATGAGAAGATAATGAATTATTTAAAGATAACATTGAAATAACACTCATGCATGACAAGGATCATGAATAAACTTCAATTTTAAATTAAAGGAAATTTTCTAAATAACAAACAACTAATACTTGGCAAGAATCTTTTTGCTTGATACTACAGCAAAACCTAGTTGATTAGCTTATGAAAAACAGTAGTTTGTAAGATCTCAGGCCTGTTCTCCTGATTCCTAGTAACAAAGCACCACCCAGAAAAGAAAACTTGATCAGTTTGGATTTGATTAGATAGAATGTTTGCAAGAAGTCCAAAACAACAGACTCCAGCTTCCATCCTATATTACCTGTCTGCAGGTTTTAATTGTGAATATTCAGGGGATATATAATTTGTATATGTGAAAATTAGTTAATATCTCCATTACACTACTCAGTGAAGTTGTAGAAGTAATATATTTGGAATACTAGTTAAGAATTGCCTAATGCAAATAAGACAATATAAATTCTTAAAGCTTCTAAAGAGAAATAAAAAGTTAAGAAGAAACTTAGACAAGAAGAAATGTATGGAAATGGTAACCTTTTCAAATTTTTCAGAAACTAATGTGCATCTTTTCCATAGCTCATTAACTGAAGCTGAAGAAGATAACTGTGAGCTAATTGTTCAAGTCTCTTGTCAAATTGTTTAGTCTATTACTGCAATGTAATAATGCTTTTTCAAGTGGAAAGTAAATAGTTCATGTTTCAGAGAAAAGCCAATGTAGAGACCAATATTTATGCAGAGTTAGAAATTTTCCTGTTTACAAGATCAAACTTGAGTATTCCACATGAGGAATTTCAAAATAATGTAATTTCAGCCATAATTCAATTTAACCCTAAGGAAATGTAAACCAAAGCTGAGATGCATAGTAGGAAAATTAGCTACATGAATAAATGTGCTTCTATTATTTCAAAATTACTCAGAGTAACTACACTGCTTTAAATCCAGACTTACTTGAGCTAAGTGGTATCAGGAACCACACTTGAAACAAGCATGGCATAACATTTTTGAAGCTGACACCCAGAGAACACAATTTTGCTAATTACAAGCTGCTCATTGGTTCCCATCTCAAGAATTCCTCACATGTTCACATACAGAAGGGATGCATTGTGGAGGCATGATGCACACCCAGCAAACATTTCATAGGGTGGGCAACTAAAGATAGGCTGACCAATATAAAAACAAAAGCTTTGTATTCTGACTCCACATGTACTCAACAGTGAAATTGCTTCTCTATTATAAGCAATCTGATCAACTATGTGAAAAGTAAGAATTTATTCTCATATTAATATTTCATCACTAGAGTTTTAGTTTTTTACAGCCATGTTGTATTTGAGTTCCCTGAGTACAGGCAGCATTGGGATGTGGGAGATACTCCTTAATTTATCCCAATGCAGACACATTCTCAATTCTTGTCTAGGTAAAGTGTAAAACTTCAGTTATTTGAAATTCTTCCCACTTCTCACTTTCTCACAACATGACAATACTTTTACTCCAGCAAACGAAATGCATTTTGAGATGAGCTGCAGTTGCCTTCAAAATGACCATTATTCTTCTAAGCTGAACTCTTGCAAACCTCAGGCCAGCCCTTTCTTTAACCACTGATAAAGCCATTCTGTCAAGTCAAAATGCCTTCAGTAATGAAACTGCTCTTGCAAGGTACATAAAGGAGCTAAAGGTAAAATCTTGTACTCTGTAATTTCAGGAGAAAAACTCCACAACAGAATTTATAATGTTAAATTATCGAAATTGAGAATGTAGAGTGAAGAACAGAAAATTTGGTATTACAGACTCAAATCAGTTTATTTCAACCTATGCACAGATATCTTTTAAGTAGTACTTTTTACAGTAATAATATTTTGACCAGAAGCAAGTCCAAGTTTCATGAAATTCAAGTAACTGAGTGCATTGTAGAGGGAATGAAAGAAGCATTTTATAGCTCAATATCACATATATAAAGATGTAAATTCTGAATTTAGTTAAATCTCTAGTCAATATAGACATCTTGAAACTGAATTTGTTTAATTTTCTATTTGGCCTTTTACTTTTTTTTTAAAAATCACTTTAAAATATGAGACTGACCTTCATAAAGGGTTAAAAGTTCAGATTTATTATTTTTTTTCTATGTAGAGCACATGATGTAGAAAACATGATGACGTTAATATCAAGGTCAACATTACCTTAAACTTTGCTGTATTAAATTTTGCTCCAGGAAAGTTTTGCTTATGCTATCAGTGAAATGAACAGTGCAACTCAAGTTGCTGGGA
The DNA here is from genome assembly GCF_971803275.1 of Cyanistes caeruleus. Taxonomy (NCBI): domain Eukaryota; kingdom Metazoa; phylum Chordata; class Aves; order Passeriformes; family Paridae; genus Cyanistes; species Cyanistes caeruleus. The sequence continues at coordinate 36,581,815 of NC_141705.1, forward strand.
TCACTCTGGGTTCCAGGATGCTGCATTGAGCAAGTGCAAGCCTCCACAAATTCTTTAGCAAGCCGAAAACATCTCTCTTTACTTTTGTATAATTACTTGACTGCAGAAACAGGCTTCCCTGCAGGTAAGGCTGTGTGTTCCAGGTAGAATTATTTATCTAGAAACCTAACACATTTATATGTGGATTCACCCTTACTTTCTCACAAATTATGTCATATATGAGCTATGCCTAGCACTGCAATTTTTGGAGACGTGAGCTTTCATTATACTGAGACTTTCTGTCTATAGCAGAGATTTCTTATGACAAGACAGTCATTTATACCATATAATTGTCACGTTCGTTTCAACAGAAAGTTACATCTAGCCATGATCTGATGCCAAGCATCCATATATTTGAATTTCATGTCACGTTACATAAACCGTCTAAAAACAAAACACAGGGAATTTCAACTTCATGCAATAGCATGTATTCCATGGAAAGTGGTACAGTCTGAAAGTTTGATAGAGTTGCTTTGAGCACAGACTCTCTTCCCTTACTCCACTATTATTGTATAATGTGACCAGTGTAGTCAACAGAACTGCAGCACAAAAAACCCCAGTCACACATCCTGTCACCTTCCATGTCCAGAGGAAAAAAGCATGTTACTGGCACTGAAGTTCACTGGCCAGCTACAGCTCTGATGAAGTCCTCACAGGTTGCTTTTGCACACTGATTTCCATGTTATTAATCAGGGCTATTCAGAGGTCTGACAGAAACCATATGGTACCTGATAGGGGACACCATGATACTCTCCAATGAATGATGCAGAAAACAGACCTAAGCAAGGGGACAGATACAGGAGAACATAATATAGAGAAAAATGTGAAGGGACTGGTTCATCAGCGTGAAGGAAAATTTCCTAGTCCATCATTTTCTACCAAAAAAAGATTTTATTGCCGGTGACAGGAACTAGCTATAGAAGAAGCTGTTTGGTACTAAGTTTTCAAATCCTTTTTTTCCCTTGGCAAATCTGAGGGATTTTTTTTCAAACTAAAATACTACCTAACAATTGTTACTGCTAATAAATTTATTGTTGCCTGTGGCATTGTTCATTTTTTTCTTATAATAGGTGCTGTACTGGTTCAAGAGAATAGAATAGTTCAAGATCTACAGGACAAAGTCAAAAGTCTTGGTAAGTCAACTTTACACTCATGGGCATACACTGCATTAGTAACAGTTTACAGGTCTGACTCTGCTAATAAGGTAAAACACAAAACAAATAAAGGTTGAAGTAGAAATCCATCACATGTTGGCAACCTACATGAGCTATTTAAGTAATTAATTATTCAAATCTATGATTCTCCAAAGTTTTAAAACATTAATTAGAATTTCTAGGGTTCCTCTGTAAATGGAAGCTGTCCCATAACAACCAGTGAAAACTTGGTGCCTTTTTAATTTTGCCCTTTCCTTTAAAACTCCTGCCCACATTCTGCTTCTTGTAGAGAAGCTTCTTGCATCTTCTTTTCAGAGCTCTGTTGGCTGACAGACTGACTTCAGAACAAGCTATGTTAACAAGAAACACCCCATCTTTACAGTCAAACCTGCAAACCAATGCTTCCCACCTTCCATTTCAAACAACCTTCACACAATCCAAAAAACCTTCCCAGAAATAAAAAGTCACTTTCCACAAGGCTCATTTTCCCAGAAACCAGGATCACAAAACTAGAGCTTCACACAAAGCCACTGCAGATAGTGACAGTGGTGTGTTTGTTTATCCAATATAAAGGTTCATTTTCCATATAGGTGACAATGAATCTGATAGGTCTTTAACTTCGAGTTTGAAATGCAGAGCTTTATATGAATCAGATACTGGATTTGCAACCCCAAATCTATCACAAAATCAGAAACACTTTCCATGCTTTAGTATGTAAAATTATGTACATCATTAAAATGATGTACATTTCCACAGCTTTCTAAGGCAAACTAAGTAGAAGCCTTTTACCTTCCTCCCTTTTATAGTGCTTGTTAAGTGAAAATTCATTTTTTTTACATTTATTTGAGCACCTCCGAACTTTCAGTTCAGGTCCCTTTCATCTCACAGTACACCAACATTCTGCCATTTGTGTTTACAGTATAAATCAAAGCTAATATTTTTGCCGAAATGAAGTTCCACTAAATCAGACATTTTTCTCCTACCTGTTGTTTCACCATTTTTAAATACACTCTCTACAAATTACACAAATAAAGAAATCTTTCAACTGTGTAATTTTACTTAAATCTACATTTCCTTCTGTCACAGATAACTTCTAATATTCATGTAGTCTTTTATATTAAATCTGTCCATGACCAAATATTGCACTTTCATGTTTCATAACATTTGCTTATCTCCCTTATAATACCAAGCCTTTAGTCTTCATTATATATTGATATTTAAAGATGTGCAGCTGTCCTTTTACTTTTATAACATCTAAATGTCATAATTTATGGGGAATATTATGCATGAACTATCTAAGGATTTTGGTTTTGATCATAAAAGCCAAAGGAGCGCATATGAATGTGCATACAAACCTGCAGACAAATCAGAAAACACTCGGTATCTAGCTGTTCACTAAAACATTTGTTATCAAAAGTTTTTTTCAGTGCATTTCAGTGTTTATATCTGCATTAGTTAGAAGGAAAAAAAACCTGGAGCCTTTTTTTCTTTCATCTTTTACACAACTTCCAAATTTCTTCTTTTCTCATTTACTGCTTCTAATAGGAACTGACTTTTCATAGCTTTCTAAATGATTTTACAAAGGCACAGCAGGATTAATAGAAAACTTTAGAGAAAAGTGTTTGTCATTTGATCACTACTTTTAAAATACCATTGATTTTGAAATACTTCATTTACACTTTTGGCTATCTGCACATGATGTTTAAATGGCTAAAAAAAACTCCCCCCCTTTAATATGAAGTTATGGAACAAGAATGGTATACACATTACTTTAATAAAATATAACCGATTTCATAGAATAATGACCATTTTCAGCTATATGGCATACAAAACTTCATGAAGAAATTATAAAAACAGGTATGATTTTATCACTAATCACTCTACTGCCTCAACACAGCAGTAAACTTGACTTGCAATGATTCTATGAGTTTTGACAACACCTGAACACACAAACTTAATTTATTTTCTAATCTGGCTTCAATATCTTTTATGCTGCTTTACTTCTCTCAGTCTCAGAAAGGCAAATAAAGGATAAAAAAATGTGCCACTTCTTAAAAACAGGTTATCTTATGAACTGGGAGGGGACATAGATATCAGCCAGCATTTTCCTAGTATAAAATAATCCAACTCTATTACCTGTGACCACCTCATAAAGGAGAATAAAGAGCACAAGAAAACACAATATAGTCTCAGTTAAATAAAGTTTAGAGGATCAAAAATACAATTAAACCAGTGTACCAAAATGATTCATTTGACCTCAAATTCAGATTGGATTCAGAGTAGAGAGTGCAGCAGGTTTTTGTGCTATCTCTCTTCTTAAAACATACAAAATGTTTTATATGTTCATGTTCAAAAGTGGCAACCATTCACAAGCACGTTTCTGAACTTTATTTTAATAACACAAATAAACAGAAGTAAATAATTTTCCTGGTACTGCACTTCAAGGTCCAGCTTCATATAAATCTGCTTCATACATTTCTTTCAGTTTTTCAAACTTATGTTAAACATTTCTATGCTACATGAACCATTTCCAGCAGAAAAATATTCCACTGAACAGATAGCTTCATATAACTGGAAATGAAGAAGACTACAGAGATTTTCACAGTGTTATAGCAATAATATTACTTTCAGCAATCAGCAGAAACTAAAAGCATGCAAGAAAGAGCAAGAGCTTGTTTATTGGCATTAATTCTTTTTCTAATAACCTGGAAGTAGGTAAGTTTTAAAAAACACTAACATATTTTAAGATGTATCAACAATAGTGATTATGATCTTCATTAAAAAATGCTACAGAGTGTTATCATATTGAGCAAGCATGCCTCAATAGTTGCTATTTCAGCCAAAAAGAAAAAAATACCCAAAAAAGGAAACAAAAGAAAAAAAGCTTTTTTTTATTTCTGAAAAAATACCACATAAAACCAACTTACAGACTTCCCCATGAGTTGTTTACTGCTAGGAAATTGTTAGCCTGCAGAAACAGCCTGGTCATGCTGTTTTACAGGTCTGATTTCAAAAACTTTCATCTGCGGTCATTTCATAAACATAGAATAGTGAGAACTGTACTCACTTTACAATTTCACTTAAATTGCATTACAGCTCGAGAGGCAGTTCATCAAAGGACATATTGCACGGAAAACAGCAGATATGAGAGGGCAAGATAGATGTGTGCAGCATTTATCTTTCTAAACTCTGAAATATCAATTTAAAAGAAAAAAACCTTACAAAAATTTTTCTGCTACTGCAGCACTCTACTAATATTTCTCTCACTCATCCAGGGGCTTCTTGAAACAGTAGGTCAGAAATCTACTCCTTTGAGTTCCTAGCTGAGACAAAGGTTTTAATTAAAACATTAGCAAAGGGTACAATTCTCTCTTTTGCTATCAGTCTGCTCAGAACAAAGCTCACATACTCACCAGCAACTGATGTTACAATAGATACAGAAAACTCACCATGCAAAACACTGAAGCCAAAGGTCTTCATGCTTAAACTTCTAAAGGATGAACTGAAATTTGAAAAAAAACCTCAAAACCTACATATTTCCTAGTTCCATATCCATATCACGGAGGAATTTTACCTAAAGAATTGTTTAAATTCACTTCAGGATCTTGAGACATTCATTTTTTTGTGCTGCATTCAAGAAGTGATGATAGCACAAGATATTAAGTGATTGGAGTTTCTTCATTTTACTATATATAAATGATGTAAATTTTGATCAACTAATCCAACACATTTTTTTCATATTCCATTCAAAAGAGCCTCATTTCTCTGTATGGCTATTTTGTACTAGTATGCAAATCTGCCTAGCTCAATAAAATTCCAGGATCAAAAGCTAATGAGTTGCATCCAAAATGGTCAAATCTGATATCTTTTCAGAGTAATACAAAAGTGGAGGGAAAAGACAAGGAAATACTAAAATTTGCAGTATTTCAATAATAACATTCAAAAGACAACATTAATAAAGACTAATGAACAGTTGGCAGTCTCTCTTCCCTTTGACATGAATTTCAGTCTTCATGCCAAGTAAAACAAAAGCATCTTATAAACGTTTATCCCTGCTAACAATCCAACAGTACTTCAAGACTATTTTTGTTTGCCTTCAGTTTCTCTCAGGACCACACTGCATTACAAATTTCAAGTTCCAACAAAACCAGCCTTACCTCTGTCGCTGAAGTCATCCACCAGAATGATCTCTGCGATCAGGCTGTCTGGAGTGCGGTTTATGATGCTGTGGATCGTGCGCAAGAGCGAAGTCCAGCCTTCGTTATGAAACGGGATGATGATGCTAGTGTTTGGTAGTGTTTCCAAATACACCTTGTGCTTACAGCTGCAGAGGCAAGAAAATACTTGTTTAAGCATATTGAAAATCTGAGTTGGCTTATCCTGTCATCCATTTGGGCCATTCAACCAACATGGTTTCCAGCATAAAATTCAACAGTGCAATCAGGCAGTACTTTCATGTGAAAACTGCTGGATTGCTTAAAACACATTGCTTACAACAGTGAATAAATTGGAGCAATGAAAAAATTTAAGTGGAATGAGTGAAAAAAATATAACTGGCTGGGATTCTTTTCCTTCACTGAAAACTTTTTCCTGCAATATGACAGATGACATATCTCCTATGACATCATTTCCAAAAACCAAATCCTCTTATCAAAAAGAATGCTGAAGCATAATATGAGGCTAATCTGAAATGATTGTTTGGTCTAGGAAGAGATAAACTCCGGAAAACAATTCGGTATTATCCTGGGTGATATGTGCTTACAATATGAAAAACAACAACATCCTCACGTACAACTCCAACTTCACATCTACAGATCCAAAATGATTGCTCCTATTATGTATTGAGATAAAACAACACACCATTCTGGAAATTCAGACTTATAAACAAGGAAATGTAAACAAGCTTTCATCTTTGAAAGAAAGCACCGTACATTCAACATCTTAATTGCACAGCAGCTATGTAATATCAGTGCTAAAGCTGTTTTCAACATTGAGCTGTTTACACATTTCAGAAAAGAACTGTAATACTCAAAAATAAATAATGGCCATGCAAATCAGTGTTCCCTAATATCCAAAAGTATTTTATGACAAATGCCTAGATTACTGCAACTGATAGGATTGCATATTTCATGTTTTGTTGAAACAAAAGAAAAAAGGGACACATTCTTCTGTTGTTTACAAAGCCTGGCGTTTTCACCTCTGGGGACAGAGTAACTGAAAAATTTCTCATTCTTCAAAAGAAAGTCACACCCTGATAAAGGTATCCCTAGAGCAGAAACTGTCAGCTTTGCAGTAAACAAACAAAATTAAAAGTTTAGCCCTGTAAATTCTAGGTTTAAAAAAAAAAAAAGTATAGATATCTTTGCTCTTTGTCAGAAAGCTTAACTATGAATATCAAAAGCTGGTATAGGATATAATTTTGATTTACACATATTTGTAGCTTAGTTTGCATTTCCTCTTTATACTTACACTTCGAAATTATTATTTACCAATACACCATACACACCAATGAAACAGTCCAAAGAAATAATAAAAACTCACAGCTACTATAGTTGTATTTGCAAAATATTAACTGTTATGTAGCTATAGACTAACTAACTAGTTTTTAGATACTTTTTAAAAAAAGTTAAATTTGTAGTTCAGACTTATCTTCCTAAAATACATTGAGATTACAAGCCATTTCCTGAAATAATCACTGTAGAAACATTTTAGTAAGCAGCTTGCTGGTAAAACATACATGAAGACTGGAAAAAGGACAGATGCTTTGCAATAATGTGGAGTTCTGGAGAAAACAGTGCTCATTATCTAGAGACAGAAAAGTCTATATTTAGTCTATATGAAAGTGTTTTGTGAGAGAAAGAAAATCTACTGCAGCAAAAGAATTTAGTAGAAATTCTTATTATCTGTAGGAAGAAGTACAACCAATGAAGCCCATTATTAATACATAGTTGTTTCAGTTGGCAAATTAAGAAAGTCATCTACCAAAAGCAACACCTATTGTTGGCAGCTGTTTGTCAACAGTGATGTTTTTTGGACTAGAAGAAATGCAATTAACAGACATACATGGAACTCTGTTTTTGAAAGCAGAAGTTTTTTCTTCAGCATTTTTGAATCCTGGTAAATATTATTTCAAAACTACTAGTTTTCAAGTTTCCACCCAAGCCAAAAAAACAAGCAAAAGAACCTTACATATGTCAGACTAACAACTTCAAAAGGGTAAGAGGAAAAAAAACACCCAAACACATTAAAATGCTATTTCTGTTTTAAAAAGCCACCTCTCCAGTATAACAAGATATCTTTTGAAAGCAGTTGTACTGAAATCTGCATGGTTAATATTGTAACCTTATGCATGAAAGGATGGGGTAGGTCGTGGGATTTGGATATTCTCATTGACAGTTTCAGAGTAATTGCATATGCTAAAGTGTTAAGAAGAAGCAACACTGATGGATTTAGTTTAAAACTATTCCATTATTCCTCCTGAACAGATTAATCTAAAACAGAGCCACACTTAGAAGAAGACAGCATCTTGCACTTAACATTTCTCCATCATTCAAATGAGACTTTAATCCTCATTTACATTTATTTTTGATTGCTATTGCAAAGTTATCTGGCTATATGCAAATTGATTTGTAGTAAGAACCACAAACCACCAAAACGTCCTTTTTCTGCTTTTATCAAAAAACTCTGGCCATATTTCAAATTCATAGAAATGAAACCATAAACTTCATCATTTTCTGCTAGGTTTCATAGCAGTGCTTTACTTGCATTTCTTCAGCAAGTGGAATTCTATTCATTTTTAGCCTCTTGTTCTCTTGACATGAGACTCTAACTGCAACAGAAGATCACTGTTTTAAAAATCATAATATGAAATCCATTTTATTTGAAGTTCTATTAACCAGTGTCCATATCAGAGGGCAGCTAGCTCAGTGCTGTGATGGGCTGCAGGACAGACCTGATGAACAGTTGTAATGCTCAGGAAAGGCCCATGAACTGCAGCAAAGATGCAATTAGACCTCCACAGCTGAGACACTGACATACCATGAGAATAAAGCTATATATTTTCATGAGAATAAACATATATAATGCATGCACCATTTGTTCCAAGTCCAGGAGTGTGCTTCTTTAATATCCTGAGTTTTAGAAGAGATGCCAAATACTCTGGCTGCAAAAAAAACTACTTGAAAGCTACAGACATTGCTTCTTGTTTTAAAAGGGAAATTCTTGAGTCTCCAAAGAAATGAGAAATTGCAATTCAAGGTTCTTTAATACTTCCTGAAGAACACCATCTTACCAAAAGTTACTAAAATAAAAAATAAAGCAAGGTTTGCCGGAGAAAGGAAAATTGTTATGTATAGAAGATTACCAATTATATAAAACTGTCTAAATTATGGCATACATGTTAAATGAAACTGACTACCTACAGAAATACTTAAAATACTACTGAGCAAAATAATATTTTTCCCAGAGCCTAAAAATTTTGGTGGAAAATCCAGTCAAACTTGTATCAATTTAGCAAATTATAGTACTTGCACACATGAACTCCAGTTGTCATCCTCCACATAAAGACACTGACGATTACTTGCACACTAAGTGAACGTAGGCTTTATATGCACAGTAAGTATTATTTAGGTAGTTTGAATGGCAGAATAAAGTGCCCAAAGAGCACACTGACTTTCATTGAGGCTTGAAATAGTAGAAAATCCATAGAGGCCTGGAAATAAATCCTAAAATCAATACTCAAAAAAGGTTAGTAGATTTAAGATGGACAGATAGGCAGCTCAGCCAGTTTCAGTGAAGTAAGGGTTTGCTCCAAACATAACTCAGCACAGAAAAGATTGCAATGTAGCTGATGTCAATCAACATTACTTTAAGCCTTCCTCTTAATTATGAAATCATAGCTCAACTGATAAAGGCAAATATATTACTGTAGAGCTTTAGTGTCACATCATATCCTGATTAAGAAGTTAAAAAAAGAAAAAAAATCAGTGGGAAATTGAAAAATGGATACAAATATGAGGTCTTTGAAAATAATTTTAATAGGAATGTGTTATTTGCTATTTTTAGCTTGTTTCTATCAGGACTAGTTTTTGCCTTAGTGGCACTTTAAACTGGATTAACTTTTAAAATAGCATATGAAAACTCTGCACAAAGAGGACTGATTTGAATGGTAAATGAAGATGAAGACAGGTTATTTGACTCTGTTAACTCATTCCATATATATTATAAAATATCTCATTTTTATGGGATATATATATTAATCTAAACATACACAAAGTTTCAAAAGAAAAATTTGCCATGATATTTTATAATTTTGGGATTGAAGTCAGAAAACCAAATCAGGCTACCTGAAATTAGTATATCAAACTGATTTTTCACTTTGGCTTTGATCACTATAATTTCCATGAAAGTGTTTTCTGTAATCAGCCATGGCTATGTATGTACGCTCATCATTTCCATACTGGTAAGAGGATAAATACTTAAGGATGCAAAGAGCACACTATTTGACTAGTCTTCCACTATTTTCATTATTTTTCTCCTCACTTTTATCCTTACCTCCATACCTGTGTTCCTTCAGATAACCAAATAGCTCAGTCTGGCATTATTTTTAATGTTTAGTGTTTGAGGAACCACTCACTTGGCTCAGAAACCTCACACTGCATCTTCCTCAGCTTACCTTGTGCAGCTACAGGACTCCTGCATTAGTGCCTCAAGGCACTCAAGGCAATGCAGCCTCCTCATTAGTGGCTGATAAGAGGCTTAAGTGCTCAAGGTTTGATGCTGTCTTCCACAAATTATTCCAGGAAATCCTGGTCAGTCGGCTTAGCTCACATCTATGCTGGTATCTCTAGGCATGGGCCATGCTACGCTATCAGCACCCAGTGCAGTGTAGCAGTAAACATCTGCACATCCTGCAGCTCATCCTAACTGAATAGACCCAGGCCTCCAGTCTTCTCCAGAGGGTGAATTTGGGATTGTTCCTAGCTCTACAGACTGCCAGACTAGGCTGGTGAATATAAACAGCTTGCCCATTTCACAGCCAGGACTGGAATCCAGCGACGTATGGGCATGTTATCTCTCTTGTCCTTTCACCACACAGTCTCATCATATGCAAGTAACTTGCCAACTCTTAAGAGCTTTAAAAGACAGTGGCCTTCAGTGTTTAGGACTATGCTGCCTGATCATCTTCATCTTATGAAATCTCTTAGCAATACTTTCCTTATTGGAGACTGGGAATCCACCTTATGGCTGAGTTCACCTTCACTATTGCCAAGTGACACCTTTGGCCACACAAAAAAAGGAAAAAACTAGCTCATCATTATTCCATGCAGCAAGTTAATTATTAAACCAAAATAATTTGCTTCTGCAGTATAATTTTACTGCATGCTGGTCTTGTTATACAGGCAAATTGGGAAGAGGATGTCTATTGTGTTCTCTAGGTGAACACTTTTTTAATTTAAAGAAATTATATAGTTTAAATTTTTACATCCTAGACATGTTAGCAATGCAGAACTCTTCAGAAAGAGTTCAGTCAAGTAATTACCTTTTGGTTGTACTTTTCAAAACAAACAAATGGCTGCCACCAAAAGATATTATTTTAACCCCTATGAAAAACAAGGTTGTTTATTTCTAGAGGTCAGTATCCAAATGCCTGAATCAACAAGTTGGGAGGGGATAAGGGGATGAAGAAGCAAAAGTATATATACATGGGACTCGTGGCAGGAATACTGTTCAGGGGGGTAAAGAACCTGACAACTGAAACTAGAAAAGGGCTCCTACTCAGCAAAAGTGTTTTCTGCATAATCTTAATAGAATACTACAGACTGGCCTTAGTAATGTACAACAGAAGCTTTCCTAAAGATGCCTCTTTTATTGCATTTAAACATATTTTAGTGCAGCACACTAGCACTTATTCATGGAACAATGCTGAATAATAGGCTCAGCACCCAAGGTTGAAAAATTGAAAATTTCATGGAATAATTAATAGATTTCTTCAAGCTTATTTACTGAAGTCTTTAGTCTCAGAGTAACTTCTGTGTTACATCTGAAATCTCTTGGTAGATACTTAGCAAGAAAATAATCATGATAAGCAACAGTTATCTTGGTATTTAAGCAGCTCACAGCTGTATTTTCTTACTGAAATTATGACTACTATTCAGAACAATGGAAGTTTAAAAGAGGACATGCAAGGAGCATTATGTATTGCCACTGCACAAATACTCAGAACTACTAAATAACACAATGTGGACTTTGCCAAAAAATATTTAATAAATGCCAACACTTGTGTAAAAAAGACCCAAAACCCAAAAACTGGCATCAAATGATAAATATGCAGATGACTCAGACACAATGTCATTTTCAAGTTTATAACAAATCAAAAGTTATGAACCTTGAATTATACTTTCAAATATTGCTATACTCCATAAGTTTAGTTTCTCTTTCCAGGATATTTCAGAACTTAATATCTGGTATTTCCCATCAAAGAATATCCTTAAATCATTAAATTAGTCCCGCAGAGACTTCTGGTTGAGATTTTTACAAACAGAGGCCTGGTATACCAGTCCACAAGCTGTTTCTGCATTGTCAAGTTGTACTTACCGCTTTGAAAATCAATCTCTGTCCAAAGAATCTCTTTCCTCTCTCTCTTCTACTAGAAACATAATTAAACACCAATAATACGTATGATTCAATTTTATAACTTATTACTCTTTTCAAAAACTGAACTCAGAAAGCTGCACAATAGTGTTTATTATGCACACCTGCCACAGAGATGGCTACTTATGAAACCCAAATTCTTTACAAAAAAAAATTTTAAATACATGTAACTGACAAAGCAGAAATTTTCACTAGCTTTGCATGTTGCTCCTACAGTTTGGTTTTGGAGCTGGGCACTTGGCTCCAGGAGTTCAAGGCTTATAGAAACAACACACAGTCACACCCTTAAATGTGCTTTAAAACACTCAATGTTTACTTAATTTTTCCTTTGAGATACAGAAGTCTTCTGCAGGGTTGAAACAAGAATCTAAACCAAGTTTCTGAACAAAAGAATTTAAGAGTTGGCTTCAAACTTGCAGGGAGACTTTTAGAAGGTTAAGAAAATAGCAAGAGGTTCCTCTATTCATGAAATATTAACCTGCCTGAGGAATCAAAAAAACTATCCCAGGAACACCATGAAGCTGTCTGCAGCAGGCACCTTTAAAATACAACCTGAAAAACGACTATTCATAAAAAGAAAAGTAGTGAAAAGGAGTTATAATTACACTTCTTATTCACTACTAAGATTCCTAAGACTATTACCATTCCATTTTGTAGGTTAACCTACTCTACTGGGCACAAATAACAGCATTTTTTTACTTCAATGAATAAGAACAGGTCTGTTTGCTTCCCTGATAATTTCATATTTGGGGGGAAAAAATGGCCTCATCACATGAGCTTAAGAGAAGATGCAGAACTTCCAAATCCTCCCTCCTTACAGCTGTACAGTTAACAGAAACATGCAGAAATATACTGCCTCTGTAGAAGACAAACTGCAAGAATATAGGCTTCTGAAATGATGAGAAAGGAGAGCAGGGCTAGCACCGTTCCAGCCACTTGACACCAAAAGCTGATTCATAAAAGCAGCAATTTGCTTGACCCTGCAGACATATCGACAATGTTTTGTTCACATTAAGGGATACCACTAGCAATGCTGTGGTCAGTTACCAGGCTCTGTGCCTTCCAAACACATCAACAACCTTGAAAATTGCCCTGATAGATAATAACATAGGAGAAGTTAAGTGTCTTACAGACATCCCTTTGCTGGATTGAGGAAACAAGGAAGCAGCCTATTACTGCAGTTTCTAGATCATAAAAATACCCCTAATAATTTTCTCCTCTTATAGGAAGTGCTAGAGAAAGTAAAAGCAAAACAGAAAGAGATTTTCAGCCTTTTTCCCTCACTGGCTTTGTCAGCTCTTGCTCTCTTAACTGAGCTGCTTTTTCAGATCTGACCTTTTCTTTCCCTTTATTAAAAGAAACTACAGCACCCACTGGGTCTCCAGGTACTGACGAGACCCCTATAAGCTACCAGAACAAAATATTTCTCAGTGAAATTTACATAGTAATTGTCTTAGCACGTCAAAGTATTCAAATTACAGCAACAAGCTTCAGTCACACCATGTTTCTGTTCCAATCTAGTCTTGTCAGCTGAGCCTGATTAAGTAGTGATAACTAGTAATTTCTCCTGCTATTTGACAAGGCAGTAAAATTAGCTTGGGTGTGAGTTGACAGCAAGGAAAGTAATCTTTATTTTCACAATGACTCACAGCTGGGAAGCAAGCAAGCATTACTGGGTATGGGCCTCCATAAATGTCACAACACTTTACCAGAACAAATAAACCTTCTCCAAAACATTAGTATTATTTTGATGAAAAAGAAGAAAAATAAATTGTACAGTAGAAATTGTTTATGAAATTGCTACATAAATGCATTATCAACATGTTTTGGGAGCTAAGGAGGTAAAGTCCTGTTCTCTGTGTAGACTTCCGTCAGTATGGAAGTCATCAGAACTGATAGAGCTGAATTAGGTGCTTGTTACTTTATGTCAAATTGCCTCATTTTGGCCTGTCATGTACAGTCTCTTCAGCAGCACTCTCTGTCTCTGAAGAAATCAAAGTCTCTGAGTTTGCCTTGCTTTGTCCTTCAAAACAAAAAGTTTCTCTAACCAAGGGATGAGTCTAAGAGTCAGATAAACTATATTGACATAAAGCACGTTTATGTTTACAAAGTTTAGTTTTATAATACAGTGACGTATAAAATTATCATCGCTTATGGAAGATGTTATATTTTTTTTAAAAAATCATTAATATGCTTAAAAAGATTTATCTACTCACCCATATGTATTAAATCTAGGAGGCTTGGGAAATAATACATGTAGTCATTTTATACTATCTCAAAATTCCTCATTATCAAGTGCACATAAGAAGGCATCCTGCTACTCTATTTATATTTTAGCTTAAACCTTACACTTTGTTACCTATGAATTTAAAAATATCAGACCAATTTATTTAATACATGCACAAGCAAACACCCTTGAAACACTTTTTTTTAAATAATTTGAAGATCAGAGAAATAACAATCTAGTTAAGATTTGTTCATTCAACCCTAGCATACTTATCTGATTGTCTCTCACAAGTAAGGCAGACCTCAATACGATCAATAAAAAGCCTCTATTTTGAGTCTAAGGTCATTTTCCTGGCTGAAGAAGAAACAGATTTAGAATTCAGGTTTTTGTCACTTCAAAGTGCATTTTAAAGCACACTATTTCAGGAAGAAACCAACCTGTGACATTCAAGTACCCTTTAACTTCTGTTACAGAATTCTTAGTTATCTTCTTACCACTTGGCCATATATTCCAAAGGTACCCCAAGGCACTCTCTAGAAACTCAGCCACTCCTCCCAGTTTTGTATCAGTCCTCAGGTACTTCTCTTAATTGCAGTGATCATTCAAAGACCATTGAAAGGAGCCTCAAATAGCCATCAGTTTCCTCAGCATTCCTGGGTACATCCCATCAGGCCCATGGACTTACTATGTCCAGTTTGCTTAAGCATAAAATACTTAATTTTCAAAGACAGTCTCTCTGTGATCTACCTCCATCTCTTCACCTCTCCTTTTCTCTGCAATATGTGGTCAAGCTTACACCTCTCAACACCATCACCTGTACAAAACAAGAGAGGTAATGGGCAAGACAGTACTAGGTTTGAGGAGTGTTTATAATACTGAAATCACAGTTGGTAAACAAGGGAGCAACAGCTGTTGGACCACATGTACCAACAAGATCAGTAAATTCTCATACCTGCTACCACATCCTGTGGCCAGCACAGCCTCCAGAAAATTGGAGCTCAAGAAGCTCACTCACAACCAAATCAGGCAAAATAGAAGTTGTTTTTCCATTCCAGTATTGCTGCACATCTGCTGTCCTTATTACATGAGGTACAACAGCTAATTGTGTTGCCATCGAGAATGTACTGCCTCACCCAGGTAAGGTATACTGAGGCTCTCATAAAACTTCTGTATTAACAACATATCACTTTCACCTATGAACTTCAAAGACATAAAACCCCAGAATATCCCACATTCCACACATCTTAGCAAAGCTAGATGCACTTTCCAATTTTACTATTGTATTATTTGACAGTTAGAAGTTCAAACTTTAACCACTGCCAAATGCTAATAGACTCGGCTATCCCAGATGTACAGAAATGGCTGGAGGGTAAATATTCTTCAGAATTCCAGTCCCCATGAAGTTTAGATTTCACAGTTATATTTACTGGAGCTTGCTATTTTCTCAGCAGCGTGGGAGGATTTACTGGAGTCTAAGTAACATGCAAGGCATCTAAACACACAAGAACTACTTTCTCCATGTGTATAAACAGATTATTTCTTTTATCAAATAATTTTCAGTAAACAGGCCCATCAGGCTTGGACTCTCCTCACTGGCCTATTTAACACTGCAGCCTATTTCTCAATAAAAGGAGGAAAGAGGAATCATCAATCTTCAGCCACATTTTTGCTGTTGCTGCCCTAAAAAATAAGGCACACAAGCACCCAGAAAGCACTTTGGGAATTATTCCATGTTATTTGTTCCTTTCAATAGATATCCTGCAGAGAAAGTGACAGCAGGAATGACAGAGACAGAAAGCTATAGGTTTTCTTAAAATATTCCTGATCCTGTTTTGAGGAGCTGCACTTCAAATGTGATGCCCTGAAGCAATTGCAGAGAACAATCTGGTCAGGCTTGGAAATGGGGACATTGCCTATCCTGTTTTGGACCACATGACTTTTCACTTTCACTACATTATTCAGCAGCAACACAAAACAGTTTGAAAAGCGAAGTAATAATCTCCAGCTTTTCCACTACCCACTAAAAGCACACCTTGAGTTTAAACAGGTCACTCTCTGGCCAGGTAAGTTAAAAGGCAGGACAACCTAAGCCTGTTTTTGAGATCATATACTGCAGAGGGAATTAATTGGAATTTATCTAGGAGCATTAAAGACAAACTTCTAAATTTTAGTTTTAGGAACAATATACATAGGCTAAATTGTGACAAATGCACTGTATTTATAAAAAGAAAGTAACTAAATACAATGCAATGACCCCTTTTTATGAGATTCAGGTATGTACTACTGCCTACATATGTATCTAACTATATCCCTTTCCCACGAGTTTAGTAATACCAGAATTTTTGAAAAGTGTACCAAAACAGAGATCAAGAGCAACTCCAACTCTGTTAACTCTGCAACTATTCTGAAGAAACACAAAAATGGAGTCAATCAAAAAACATACTGCCCGGAGAAATCCCATTTAGAAGAGGCTAAAATGAGCCTCTTCTAAAAATACAATGGAAAGCAACCACAATGCATTCAAATGGTTGAGAGAACCATTCATGCATTCTCTCAGCTTCTGCAACTGAAAAGGAGAGTTTCAGTTATGCAGAAGCCATTGAATGAAATTTGGTTTTGTTATTAGAAAGAAATTAAACCTCATTAGTGTTCAGGACATAGAAGATGTAACCAGCCCTTAGCTAAACACTCTTATTTCTTTGATTATGAAAATGCATTTCTTCTGAAGGTTGTGAAAAATTTAATGCCTAAGAAAAATACTTCTGGGAGTGACAGTGAAGGGCCAGCACATCAACAGCAAGACCAGCAGAAAAGGATTGGAAACACTGACTCCAGCCCATACTAAAAAACAGACATTACAAGAATCAGGCTGGACATTTTGAATGCACAACAAGAATGCTAAGAACTTAATTACCAAACAAATCTATCTATGTGCAGAGAAACCTTAGTAGGTTCAGATTTTTTGTGATAGATTACTCAGGCAAGCCAGGGAGTATTTGCACATCTGATCTGACTACCCAAGACATAGAATCATAGAACCATGGAATAGCTTAAGGTGGAAGGGATTCATAAGGATAATTAAGGCCCTGCACATGATAACTCCAAGAATCACCTCATTTGTCTTAGAGCATTTTCCAAACATTTCTTGATCTCTGTCAGACTTGGTGCAGTGACAACTTTCCTGGGGAGCCTGATCCAATGCCTGATCACCCTCTGAGTAAAACACACCTTTGATCTAATATCCAGCCTAAACCTGCCCTGATGCAGCTTCATGCCATCTCTTAGGGTCCTGTCAATAGTAACCACAGAAGAGACATCAGTGCCTACCCTTCTTCTTTCCCTCATGGGGCAGACTGCAATGAGGTCTCCATCTCCTCCAGGCTGAACATAGACTTCCAATTGACCTCAGCCACACCTCATACAGCTTCACCTTTAGGTGCCTCCTCTTCACAATGCTCCTCTGGATGCTCTCCCATAGCTTTTCTATCTCTCTTACTTTGTCGTGCCCAAAACTGTATATGGGACTCAACATGAGGCTGCACCAGGACAGGGGCAATCCCCTCCCTTGCCTGGCTCACAAGGTTATGCTTGATGCACTCCAGGATATTATTATCAGTAATTAGTCTACAAATTTTTTGATAAGAGGAGACCTGCTGTTGAAATTAAGATATACAAACATATAAAACAAGGTATTTTAAATTATAAAACTTGCAAATGTATTTCTAATACCAAATTTATTGGTATTTAATTGGGACTAACTTGAATTGCTTGATTCAATAATGAAAAGCTTAAAAAAGGGATTGTCAAGTATAAAAAAGACTTAGGAGCTTGAAACAGGATAGGTCACAAAATTTATATTTACTGTTCACAATAGAGGATTGCAATCCTTCCCCTAAGCCTCATTAAAATCACATTTAGAGCTATTCAAAATGTGAATCAGATTCAGTTTTGTTTGTTTGAACAAAGCTGGTATGAATAGCAGAATATTTGATAATGTGGAGAAGATAAGAATTAATTTCAACTGGTACATTCAGCATTAGAATACATAGCACTTCTCTTTCTACAATAGAAAATACTGCCAACTTTTTCCCTAGCATTAACAGGTTTGTTGTATTCTAGACTACACAAAGTAGCACAAAGCACTGAGTGAAAACACTCTTCTTGTGAGTTTTAAAATATTTCTTATATTGGTACAGAATTTCTAATCCTTAAATATTAATGCCATTTCTTTTTTCTCATTACTATTCAAAACTCAGTGTTGACTTTCTCTTTGGGTGACCAGAGTTCTTCTTTTCACTAAAAAAGTCCTGAAACCAAATAAACTGAGGTGATAAGTCTCTTTCAGATTGTTATTTAGAATTAGGGGGAAAAAAAAAAAAGTCATTTTGCTTGACTGTTTCTTTGTTTAAACTTAAAGACACAGGTGATTGTGGGCAGAGAACAGAGAATTAGCTAATGTAGCTTGACATCCACTATGCCAAGGCTTTCACACAAGAGTGGAACAGAAGCAGGACATCAAAGACCAGTTAAAAAGAAAAAAACATTCTTTGAGCACAGCTATGAGACACAAAAAAAAAATACTATGGGAGATATTAGAAGGATGCAAAAAAACATATTAAAGATGCAGGAATGGACAATTCCGCCTTAAAACAGAAGTTAACCATTTCACTTCGCTACAGACTTTTTTTTTACAGCCCAAACATTTTGCTGTCTTAGAAAGGGAAGAACAATCAATCATAACATCTTGCTGATGTCATGCTGAAGTATTTAAAATATTACAGGAAAAACAAGAGTATTATTAAACTCATTTGAAAACCTGAATTTCTCAGGGCTCAATCATCTAAATATTTGTTTAGTTCTAACCATCCCCCTACAGAAGGTGTTATTTTCAAGTTCCGAGCCAAATTTCCAAATAAATTCAGAAAAAGAAAGTATATTTGGATTAAAAAGAACAAGTTTTTCCTGCTGTCTTTGCATACTTCCCAGAAAACCAAACACTTGGAAGTGGTTCTTAAAGTTTCTTTGGTTTGACTTTGGAATAAAATATTTTTGAAGTTATTTTAGAAGAATGTAGAAAATACTGCAGCTGCTGTTCTGATATAAAGAAGCTTCTATTCAAATTACAGGATTTACCACTCCATTTTGTTGCATTTGAAGGTTAATTTTTCTGAATTTTCCCTACCGATGGCAATAAAACCATTCGGTTTGGTTCTATAAAACATTTCCTAGACAGTATTTTCAAGAAATCCATCTTTAGCAGAAGAAAACAATTTTCCCTGTGCAAATGGAATACACTAAAAAGAGACAGAGGATCAAAACTCAAAGTGTATAATACTTGCCTCTCCCATAAATTTGCACAGATGACAGCTAAAGGCCTCAAAGCAGTTAGAAGCTCCACAATACCAGACCCTTTATGAGGTTCAAAAACTGGCCAAACTAGTCCTGCCTGCTACACCACACCTGATTTAGCTACTATAATGCTACTGAAGAGCACCCTTTTCTCAGACAGCAATTACATAATTTTCCAATAGTTTGTCTGAAAGCAACTCTATTAGTGGCATAGTTTAGCCCCAGCCTCTAGCACGGATGACAGGCAAATTCGTGAAGAAAATGAACTCTACCTCAGCCAAAACCAGTACAATGACATGTGAACTACTTGGCATTTCATACACGCTTCTGAAGAAAGGAGACATTTCCAAAAGTGAAGTGCAGTTTCAGCCTGGCCATACTTAACACACAGCAGCCAAGAAATGTGTTTGTTTCTAGCAGTAGGTCAGAAAGCATTGCCAGATCTCTGTGTCTCTTGGAAGTTCAAAAAACACACTTGCTTCAAGGTATAGCCATCAGAAGTATTGAGCCCAGCTTTGTCACCTTAATTGATGCACTACTTAGTAGGCAATTATAGCACAAGAACATTTTTTCTCTTTACCTTTAGATGGTAAGTGATACAGTCAATTAACTAATGGGCTACTTGTACTATGAGTGTTTAACATAAGGAAGGTTAGAAGGCCGTGACTCAAGTCAGTTCAGTCAGGAGATTACTAAAATACCCACCACACGCAATTTCACTGAATGCCAGAGGAACCTAGCTGAATCAGAACCTGGGAACAATGCAGGCACCTAAGGATTCAACCTTCCCAAATGAGATGCTTAGGTGCAAGTCAGAAGAAGATTTGTGCTGGGGAAAAGAGGGCAGAGAAAGGCTGGGGTGGCACTGACTCGTTCCTAATGTGCCACTTCTGACAGCACATTGCTTCTGGGAACATGCATGAAAATGTCAAGGGACTGTGAGGACAGCAGCAGGTGAGAAAGAAGTTGCCAAAAGACCAATTTACAAAACCACTAAGGGATGACAAAACTGTCAGATTCCTTTTGTGTTTATTAGTCATTATCCTCGGCAGTTTTGGTAACAGAGGAGGTTACTAAATGAACGTATTTATTATACTGACAACATAACCTACCACAGCTTCAATATTATACAGCTGTACATTAGAATTCAAACTTCTTGGAAGCATTCATTATATAATTTCATGTAATTTGTCAAAGCAGAAAGCAAAGAATGTATATAAAACATACAGTGTGTTATAAAAATTTAACAATTTCTTTTTACTTAATGTTTGCAAACAATACTAATATATTGCTTACAAATAAAAAGTTTTTTCTCAAAACAATGCAACAATTAAATTAGACAATTAACAGTTAAAACTAAATTAGAAACATCTCTAACAAAAGGTTAATTCCTCTGCAGTGAATTTCTTTTTTTAAACTCTTACTATGCAAATATTTATGTACTATTCATTCTTTGAAACAGATAGCACATTTGACAGAAAAGTTGCCATGATGTTTCTCTTCTCCCTGCACTAAGAACTTCTGTCAAGCTCTGAAGTTCAGCTCTGTTCTCTGAGAGCTTTTCATATCAAAATAAGTTAAGAAGTGGGATGATATCTTAACATGAATCTTTGTATAATAGAGAGAATTGTATCTGAAGGAAATTACAAACACAGTCATGGAGACAATTAGTTTTGTCTTTTCCCCATACACTAGCTGCGTAACAACTACATTTCCCCAGTTACAAGAGGGGGAAAATGCCAGGTAAGGACACAAATCAAATCAGCTCCCTCTTCAGAGCTTAGATGTAGAATCACTCTGAAGGACAAGAGCCTGGAGCCAGGAAAAACAAAAGCACCCCTTTTCCTGTAACAGACAGAAAGTTCTATTCTTTCTCTAAAGGAGCCAAATATTAAAGAACACAAAAAGTGAAGTTAGATTTGCTGTAGTTGTTTTCCAGAATAACCTTCATACTCTTTCTCTGTGTTATATTAATGATTTGGGGAACAATACCATCATTCAGTGCCCCCAAATTCTGCCTGTGCATCATGTACATTCCGTTTTTACATAATTCTATAGTGGTTAAAGCTGAATCATCAGCACTTAGTACCTATTGGATTGTTTTAACTTTTAAATAACAAAACAGGAGAAACACTTCACATACACAGCCAAAAACTATATACATGTTGTCACTCAGCTCCACACCCCAAAGAACTGCAGCTATTAACCAAATGAGAACATGAGAAACTATGTGAATGCCTTTCAGCCCAATTCACTACACAGAAATTTAATAAAAATCCTTCTGTAATGAAAAGAGGCCTTTTATAGTCTTAATGCATAACTAATCAAATGAGAAGTCACTTTAAAAGACAGAGCTAACAACAAAAAGACAAATCTAACAACAGTGGTAAATTTTGCACTTCCTATAAAACGAAATGATTGGTTTTTGTTGACTGCTTATGTTTTATCTTCCTGGAAAACAACTTATTTAGAGATATACAAAGATAAAACTCTAAAAATTAATTAGTCCAGGAAACAGTTTACATACTTAGGATGTCGGATGTCTGGCAGGGATCGTTCCAGTGCTATGTTGTTGCTAACAAATATGTTGAAGCCATTTTCCCTATAAGCAGAATCATCATGGTCTTCCTCTGTAAGAGGGTACGGTTTCCCATGTTCACCTTTCCCTATAACAAAACAAAACAATTATTTGCCTCAAACTGACAGCAAAATGTGTACTACAAAGACAAGAGAAAATGTTACACTGAACTTCATTTAGTACACTGTGCCTGGAACACCTCAAAGAAATTTCTTGCAATGTCTTTACCAATACTCCTGTTATTTCCAATACCAAAACAAGAAATAGGTACAAACAACAAGATTCAAATGCTCCTCTGAAGTCATCCAATTCATCTAACTTTCCTCTATAAAGACACACAGTCAGGTTAAAGCCTTTTCATATAGAAAAATTTGATTGTAAATTAAGACCTTTCTTTTCCGTGGCAAAATGATGAACTAATGGATCAACTCCAGCAACATGCCTTTCAATCACTATGAGGAACCTGGTTATTGAGTTAGTTTAGATTAGCACCCACTCATTTTCAGAATTAAACTTTAGCACTGAAGTTTAAGGCATCCAACTTTCCAGAAGAAACAATAAGGAAACCAGATGCTTTGCTCTAGGCTCCTTCAACACCCTTGCATTCCTAGGGACAAGACAGATGTATTCAGTGTTTCTGACGTTACAGCACTGTGGAGTTGTTCAGAAACTGGTCACTTTGTGCTTCCCCAAAGAAATTATCTGCTTGTTCCCTGGCAAAGCACAGACTTTCCATTCCAGCTTTTTATTCCCAAGTTAGTTCTCATCATCAGTCACTTGGCTTGCTTAGTGCCTACCTCAGGCTACTATACCTCTATCTCTTCCAGTAAGAGAGCAGGGAACTAATAAAAGCACTACAAAGAATTTCAGAAAATAAAAGCCTTCAGTTCTTCTCAGCTACATTTATTCTTCCCATTCTTGCAGAGGATGTACTCTTCAGAGTTTCAAAATCTTTCAAACCTATTCAGGTTCTCAAGAACATACGCTTTCCTTTACATCTCATTGATCAGATTATATAACCTCTCTAGCCTTCTTCCACCAGGCTCCCTCTTAAGAAAATACCTCCTTCTACCTGGGCTCTTATAGAGAAATTAATCAGCTGGATTCAATAAGTGATCAAGGGAATGTGATCCCTGGCTAATCAGGAGCAGCTACAGGAGTGGATGAAGAGGAAAGCAACCAGAAGCTGAGAGAAACAGTGGTATTCTTAAAGCCCATAAGCCCTTGTGGGTGCCCTATTTCACACTACACAAGCACAAGACATTAAAATTAAAGGTGCTGTAGTGACTCAATTCTGGAATTTTTTCAGCTAAAATAGTAATTTTTTTATTCTAAAATTTGTGCATATATTTTAAATTTCATTTAAATTCTTAATGAAAACAATTACTGTTACTTACAAGGGGGGAAATCAATTCCCGTCATGAAACTCTCTCTGTCTATGCTACTTCATTACTGACAGGTATCTTGTCATTCTTATCTCCAAATGCATGCAACACACTAACATAATACAAAATCTGAGACTATACTTCTATGTGAATCTTTATGATTTCATACTAATGAAAGTATGAAAGGGAGGAGGCATGATTCTAAAAAAGCAGCTAATGACATACGCATTTTCAAAACAGTTTTCCGTTCTTCCCCATCAAATATGGTGCAATACTACCATGCACAAGCCAGAAGTATAGTTGTTATATGGTTGTTATCTAGAGCAACTCAGGAACAGGCAGAACATTCCCCTGTCATGCTGTGTTAAGTATTGCACCAAAAAGCTTTTGCACTTATGCAGTATAGCTCAGCTATGAGGTGCACTACAAGGTGTGAAGCATGACTCTTTCCTAACACTTCATTGAAATACACATATATAGCACAAAACGAGGCTTATGCGCTTTTTGGAATGTCATGGCTATTTCTCCCAGCTTTTTGTTTGCTTGCTCTCTCACCCTGCAGTTCCTCCTGATTAGCTAGGGATCATTAGCTAGGGGAGCCATCTATCAGATCCAGCTGGAAGCAGTTTGCTAATTTCTCTAAAAGAGCTTTGGTAAAAAGAGACCATTCCTTATGAATAACCTTGGAAGGAGAGAAGTAGGGAGCTCAGAAGATAAGCATTAAAATAAGTACAACTCTTGGGTGATGGTTAGGCTTGAAGGATTCCCTTTGTAGAGAAAAATGCCATGTATAAGCCTTCTCAGCATTAAAAAAACATCATAAGCACAGAAAACTCTCTTGTCACTGATTTTCCTTCCTAGATGTCTCACAGTAATTTCTATCACTGCACAATGGTTTTGAGGTAGACCTATGTGCCAGGATAAAAAGGGGAAATTTCACAATGTAAGAAAAGTAAAATTCTGGTGAAAAGGACCCTGATTAAGTATCATTTTAAGTATAATTATTGGCTACAGAAGACTACTTTAAATCTATTGAAGTATTGATGTATAAAATGTAAGCACTTTTATACTGTCTCTTCTGTCTGAAGGCAAAACAGCAATACAGAAAGTACAAGAAAGCTATAAAGTAGCCTGTAGAAACTGAGAGTAAAAAATCTGATAGTGAATTTTTTTGCCTCTTTACGTCTAAAAGGGGACTCATCCAAATGTGATGGCTAAAACCAACCCAGCACTAAGACTTGTCACTAACTCTCTGAGGATGGTTTACAATTCCAGTAAAAATAACCTCATAAACTAAGGACAATCAGAAGTTTTAGTTCAGGATTTTGATTTGTCACGGAAGTGAAAAACCCAATAGCACAAGAATGACACATATATTCTACCTGGGCCCAAAAATCCCATCAGAATGCTCCACTGCATGGGAAGCCTTACAGCAATGTTTAATTCATACAGTGCTGTCTTACCTTTGTGATTACAGAATTATTAGTCTGATTTTTAACTCAGTAATCAACGTAAGCAAGTACGAAAATATGCGACGTTTTCTTCTAAAGGCATATGACAGTTTTGGAGTTAACGTCTCTACATTGCTTAATACTGTGTTATTTTAAGGGTTAAATGCTTCTCCATAGGTTTTCACATTAAAAAAAAAAAAAAAAGGTGAAGTAAGATATTGGAGGCATCAAGATAAAGTACTAGCTTGACCAAGTATTAGATACTCTATAAGGATATTTCAGCCCTACTCAGGGATGTTACAGTCTCCTAGGAAACCATACACTGTATACCTAGCCCTAAAAATTTTCAGTTCTATTCTTGACAACTTGTGAGAAAAGATAGTTCAAGGACACCTCAGTTAGGCATCTTCTGCTTACATATAATGCAGATACAGCAGGAGGAGAATAAACCCTCTTGTTCAACAGATGGTTCAAAGGGAAGATGGTTAAGATGAAACAAGAATATAAAAACCATTCTGTATACTCAGTACAAAAGTCTAATTGTAGAATAATGGCTCTGGATCAGCTACATTGGTATATTTTCCAGGTACTATAATTATAAAGAGAACAGTGATATTGTTGGCAAAATAGATCAACTGTAAATCAGTTTGAAAATGCAACAGGAATTCTGCACTACTTGCATATGCAGTAGATAGGGGACCTTGCTCAAAACTATAAACAACAAATGGTTGTTTATAGTTTGTGTGCAACAGGTTCTCATTTCAGGGTCTTTTGGGTTTTCTTTTCAGGTTTTTTTTTTTTATCATTCAGATGAACATTATTTATAATTCAGCAGGCCTGGTAAAAAAGATTGGCTTTGCCATATAAGTTCAAGAAGCTAAGCAATTGCTTGACATCTTAACACAGGAAACCAAGTGGATAAAGAACATAAGCCACTCAGTGTCTGTGGGGAAGAACTGTGTACATCTGAATTATTTACTGTTTATACTCACTGCTATTAGATTACTCAGGCATGACTACACAGCCATACCAAGTCAAGACTATAATTCACATAAGTATTTAAGCACAGCCTTTAATTCAAGCATTCAAGCATCCTTTAACTCTAAAACAGTAGTAGGGAATAAGAATTCTCCATGTGCTAATTGCTTTAGTACATACAAGGATTTTATTTTAATACTTAAACCTACAATTAAGTCTTCTTACTTACAGTGCACTATTATTTTATATAAGTTAATTCTGCCATTCTTTAAAATATATATTAGGAATTATCTCTAAATATTCCACCAAGAATTTAGCACAGCTCAGCTAACAAGCTCATCCTCTCTCATGGAAGTTCTCACAGTCTTTCAGTACAGAACTGAAGTCCCATGAGAGGAGACTGATTGTAATTCTTAGCAAAGGTAGACAGAGAAACACAAACTCCAAACGAATGCAGTCACACATCAGCCTCAAAGATAGTGAGAAGTAAAATGGGAAATGAAGATCAGCAACAGAATAAAAACATTTGAGTCAGATATCTTACATCATTTTGACACATAAATTTTCACAAAACAAACCTTTTTGATCCCTGATATGGCAACTAGCCAAGTCAAAGGGCAAAAACTCTGTTTAAAGCAATCTGTGGTATCTTTTACATAATGTCTGAAGTTTTCCTAGTGCACAGTTGTATACAAGTCTCCCATCTTTCACTGTGGAGATCAACTTAATATTATTTAGATAAGTAAAACAGATTAGCAACTCAAACTGTCAGCCCATTCTGCCTTTTTGGAAGTGAATTTCCTTTTGAGTACAAACAGAATCATTGTATTCCTGATTTTTCCTTTTCCTCACAGACAGGAGAGCAGGGTGCAGAATTACATTCTCCTTTCACACTAGAAAAGGAATTGTTTGTTTTGAGCAAATGCTGTTTGTGGTTTTGCATATTTATGTTAATTTCCAGTAAAATGGATGAAAATTTTAATTTAATAAGTGCATGAATGATCTTTGATAATTTGTTACTGAGACAGAAATTAAAACAGCATGTCTCACATTAAAATAATTCCCTTCATATCAAATGGAACTACCCAAATTGAAAAAAAATGTGTAGGTGTATATTTATATGTACATAATACGGCTTTTCAGATTGAAAGTAAACATTTTTCTAACTGTATGACCAGTAAAACAATGGAATAGGCAATCCAGGGAACTTTGGGATCCATGTATACGCATGCAAGAAAGGATAACATGCCTCAGAGAGATGGTTGATACAACTCTGGTCATCTATTGAGGTGGATCCCAACTTTAAATTTCTATAAATGCTATGAGAAATAGGAGGAAAACTGACTATAGGTTTCCTCAGAGTCCATAAAACTTGCATCAGAAACAGAAATACATTTATCTCAAGTTTATTCTACTTTTTCTAAACTCCTCAGAGTATCTCAGTTGTACAATTTCATTACCCTAATTTATATTATAGGGAAAGGAATGTAATTGATTTTAAATCAATGAAAATATGATCAAAAGTATATTTTAAAAAATATTTAATCACTACCTTGTAGGAGCTTAAAAAGGCACTAAGATTTACAACACTTCTAATTATTTATTACACAACTCTGTCAAGGTCTGAGGCAGTATAAAAGGCTTTTTCTTAGCATTAAAGAAGTAATCAAATCTTACTTATGCAAAAGCCTTGTCAAGGAAATCCTGAACAATAAATTTTCACACACAAATAAATTATTTCATTATAAATGTATAATAAAATGTATTTATTACACTTTCAGTATCGAACTATTACAGAAAACAATCAAAAATTCACTCAGTTTTCTGTTAGGAAGCATTAAAATCCCTACTATTTTATCCATCTTCAGATGACAGTAGTACATACAGGTTTTCTTTTCCAAGGATCATGTAGTCCTTGGTAAGTGGTACAGAGATGTTATCAGGAGCAAATATGAGGCTTTGTCCTCTCTGGATTGCTGCTACAGTAATATGATGTCAGCAGGAGAAATATGAACTAAATTGCTTCTCTCTTCAGGAATAGCTTTGTACAAATAGCATAGGTTGGGAGAGAAAGCTAAAAAAAGCATAAAACTTTAAATGTTGTTATTTGCCTGCCTGCTCACATCCAGAACTAAACAAAAATACCTCAACAAGACAATCAAACCACAAGAATAAGAAACCAAGAAAACCTCCAATCAACCAAACAAAAAAAAAAAATCAGAGAAGAACATGCTCCTTAAAAAAACAGGAGAGTACATTCAAATTGTACTGTACTTGGACCTTTGGAGTATTGTTTGCTTATCTATTCAGATAAAAATGAGAGGAACCTGTTACTAATACAGAATGAAATCCCTACTTACAGCAGTGATGTGTTCTGCCATTCCTCAACCCACAGTTGGTAGGAAGTAGGTAAAGGAAGAGCACATCCAAGAAAGGAAATGAGAGGCAAAAAGAGGAACCTCTCAAATATATTTATTTTACAGATGTTTGAGAAGCATTTCTATAAAAAGAATATACAAGTGGGGGAAAAAAAAGGAAAATTACAGCTTCGTAACTTTATTTAATATAATTGCCAGATTTCCACATATTTAACAGGCCTAGGACAACTCTTCATGTTAATTTAAGATCATAACCCCTGTGTCAGACTGCAAGGGAAAAAAATGGCTCAAGATTTTTTTTTAAGACTTCACAAATCGGGAGAAGCAGATTACCAATACTCTGTATACATGAAGGACATGTTAGGATTTCATGCACATTTCTTTAAACTGGAAACAAGAGAAAATGATACTAAATGACAGTAGGTCATGCTGAGAAGCACAAAAATGATAAGTAGTAGTGGCAGTGAGCAGAAGAATGTACCAAGTGGAGCAAGCAACAACAACATCTGGAAGAGTATCAAAAGCCCCAGGTCACAGCACAAAGCTCTGGAAACTTCATCTGGGGCTCGTTGGCTCACAGAACTCCACAGTTCCCACAAGTAAAGCAGAATTTGGCTCAGGAATGGGGGACAATCAGCTGGCCTAGCTGTTGCCTTTACAAAAGGGATTGAAAAATTATTATTGTTATACTTTAGGAATTAGCTTTTATATGTTACCTGTTTATCTGTAATAAAATACTGTTTGTTGAGTTAATTAATTTGCAAGAAGAAAAAATTAGCTCAGTGCTCTTGAGATTAATTCTTGCAGGTATCTAGGCCTTTTACTGGATGTCACTTTAATATGCAACCTGGCTTTTACTGTTGGCAGTGGTATTGTAGCAGAAGGGTATTATACAGGTAACCATTTGAAAAATCCAACTCTGTATCTTTCAAATAACCAATATGAAATGACTGACATAGAAACAAGAAACTGTGGTTATATATGCATTTTTTCAATTAGTCATTTTCAGTTAAGTAATCAATAATTAATTTCTGAATCTGACAGCCTGTACTTTAGGGAACATTAAAGTACCCCTCCCCCTTTTCATTTATTTGAAACATTAAAAATGCAGCCTCTAAATTTCCAACATAGACATTGCAGAGTAAAAATACAATGTGTATGTGTGTGAGGGAAGTGATTGTTTTAAAATATATCATGAGGTAAACCAGTGGGATTGTTTTGTTTTAGCAGAATGACTGCATACGAACCCTGAAAAGTCAACTGCCCAAAGGCTTGAATAAACATTTCACAAAAATAAGAAATAGAATTTTTCTTAAAAGATATGGCTTTTAAAACTTGCTGCAAGTACTACAATGGCTTGCTGGGTGGAAAGACTCATTCTAATCCCCCCATTTCCACTTTAATAAATCTAGCAAAAATAAAAGAAAAAAAATAGACCGTACTATTTGGTTTGTCCAGTGTATTTAGAATGCCACAGTGTACAATGCCTGATAAGCAGCAACACATGCTGTTTTGATATGAGTTGCTCTATCACTGCAGCAGAGAAGCAATATCCTCAGTAGTATTCTGCAGGCTGAGCTGAATCTAATCATAACTCTGTAGCCAAGGGATGCACAGTACATCTTCTATTTAGTCTAACTACTTATCACCAAATGCCGCAGCCAGCAGAATGTTTTTTCATTTAACATTAGAACAGACTGGCTGTAGATCATTAATCAGAGCCAAACATTGAATGAGCAAGCATGTGAGGAACAGAATTCAACCATAAAAAAGGCCTCACATTTTCATTTAGTAACTGAAGGACCTGCTAGGATAAAAAGTATCTACTACGGAACATGACCTGAAAAAAGATCTAATAATGGTAAGGTATTTGTTTCAGTACTTGAATGAATTAATTCATACAAAATGCCTCAAGAATGGCATTCTAACAGTCTCAAATACCAGAAAATCATATCTAATTAATGTGTATGGTCAAACAGATATCTTTAAAAAGCTCAGACTAAAGTGTCCATAACAGGGTTAGATACAACAACCAAAGAAATCCACAAAATTAATGCAAAATTACAGTTTCACAGGTAGTGTTTCAAATGATAGGGTCGTAACAGCTGTAATTAACATAAGAGTTATCCTTGTTCCTCTGTTTTTCTTCATTCTAAGACATATAATAACCATGTACTGTTTACCATATACTATCATAGGAAAACAAATAGGATGTTCCATGGAATAAATTTCTTAATATGGAATATTTCTTTTCCCCCCCCCCCCTTTTTTTTTTTCTTTCTGGAGCTAAACTAGCTCCAGAAGCTGTCTTTGTGG
This sequence comes from Cyanistes caeruleus, assembly GCF_971803275.1. Classification (NCBI taxonomy): domain Eukaryota; kingdom Metazoa; phylum Chordata; class Aves; order Passeriformes; family Paridae; genus Cyanistes; species Cyanistes caeruleus. The sequence continues at coordinate 36,612,323 of NC_141705.1, forward strand.
CTGCCATATGAAGAAGATGGAATAACCTGAAAAAATGAGTGTGAGTCAACAGTGTACAACAATGTAGTCACTCTTGTACATGAAGCATTATTCCATGATGTATACCCTCCAGAGAACACAAGAGCTGTCATGGCTCCCAGTAAATTTGGATTTAACCTGTAGGACCCCTACAAAAAAATCCCCAAATTAAATAAACCACAAACATACCCAAAAAACCAGCAACAACAAATATATAAATATACATATACATAGGCATACACATATATATATACACACACATGCAGATATATATAGATATATATAATAACCATTTTTACATATGGAGATAGTAAATATTCACAGTTAAAGCTTGAGGCAGACCCAAGAAGCAGAACTAACCCATCTGATTCCCCACATGTTGACTCAGTGACAAGGACAAACTTATTCCTTCTGCAAGTCTGAGAAGAATGCCAATAAGCAAGCAGTGTTTGCTCACTCAGGGCAAGTTTCTCAGGTAGTACAGAAATGATTTTTTGCTTTTTCAGGTCTGTTCAGATTTATACATTATAAGCTGAGTATGCAAATAATTACCAGGGATAGTATGAAAAACAGGCACCCCTACAAATTCAGAGATACAAGAATTATCATCAAGGCAAGCAATATAAACCCAGATGAATGGCTGAGACGAGTAATGCCATGTTCTTGGGACTGGCCTGTGTAAGTACTTCTTACTTAGAACAAAATGCATTTTGTTCTATCACACCCAAGGTAACACTTTGGATCTCAATGTTCTTCTCTTTTTTGTGTTTTCTTTTGGCAAATCATACACATTTCTCTGGTGAAAACTTTCGATACTACATACACTGCTCCATTTACTCACTATCACTGCACTTGACAGCCACTGCCTTTCCTTCTTCTTATAAAAGACACTAATGCTGCAATTGTTAGTATTGCCTTTTATCACACATCTTTAAATTCATGATAAAAGGCAATACTAACGATTAAATACATGGTAAAAAACCAATGCATGGTTTTTAAAATGGTTTAAAACGCATTCTTTATTTTAAAGAGCTCTACAACTGACTGGCATTCCAGTGGTAAGGAGAGCTAAACTTAATGCTTGACCTGCTCTGAGCATAGTACAGCTCTCCACAGCCCTTTTCCTCCCTTGCCATTGATTCACATCTTTCTGAACAATAAAAGTCTAATTAATGACAACTATTTTTCAAATGCCTGACACAAATTTGAGCAAGATTCCTGTACTAAAGCCAACTGAAATTTCCAGTCAATATATGCTGTCGAATCAGGCAGAGACAGAAATGGAGACTTCGTGAACCACCTTCAGCCAGGATCTGAACATATTTTCAACTAATTAGTTTAAAATATTTTCTATTCAAAAGGACAACTCATCACTTACAGAACACAACTAAATATTTATCCCAAGACCACATTTATGCATAATTCAATTGGAACCCAATAGGTCCATTGGGAACTTCTCTGGAAAAGTTAACTTATGAAACACTGATGTCTGGATTCAGCCAAAAGTATTTTCTGATTTTTTTTTTTTTAATTGTTGATAACTGGTTAAGAGAAGCAAGTAAAAAAAAATTTTGTATGTATTTCTGCATACATTTAATTTAATTTTTCCTGTACTTGCTTAAATAGTATACCAACATCTTTATAATAGTGAGGGAAATTATGAGAAAGGACTTTGGCTGGATTAAGAACTGATGTTCTACTGTGGTGATTTGACCCTGGCTGGATGCCAGGTGCTCACCAAAGCCACTCCATCACTCCCATCCTCAGCTGGACAGGGGAAACAAAATATAATGAAAGGCTTGTGGGTTGAGATAAAGGCAGGGAGAGATCACTCACTAACTGCTGTCATAGGCAAAACAGACTCAAATTGGGGAGAAATTAACTTATTGCCAAGAAATGCTCAGGGTCTCAAAACATCTATGTATGACTTCAGAAGCCTCGAAAAAATAAGAAAAAAAAGATAAAAATATAATCTTTATCACCATTTATTACAGACTTTAAAAAATTGTTCACTATATAGACTGGGGGAAAAAAGTAATTTCAATACTCAGCTGAAGTGGCAGCATGTTAGTAACTTGCTTAACTTACTCATTAACAGCAGCTAATTAAAATGTCAGCCTTCCAGAACTTCAACTACTCACAGCTTTCACTCTTTTTGCGAAGCATATGAAGTTTGGGTGTTTTTCCAGTATTACCATTCTAGTGAAAGCTGGGAACAAAATAAATAGAAAAAAAATCCAAATAAACTAATGCTATTTATTTAGAGGCTTCTTTACTTTTTGTGTGACAATACTAGAAATAGATTAGTCTCTCAATGAAAAAGTCCTTGAAGTATCCAATAACCAGAGTTGCTCAGAAAGGAGATCTGGGAGGACAACAGAATCAGTACCCTTTTAGAAAGGCTGCAACTTGCCCTCTGGGGATTACTCCTTCCCCACTTTACACACCAGTATCCACTGTGTTTTAGATCAGTCTCACCTCTTGTAAACTGGCATGGAATAAAAATGCAAGAAGCAAGTAAAAGTACCAGTAACCTCATATTCATTAACAGTAGTTTCCAAAACACACACAAGCTATCTAAGTACTTAGCATGTAAAACAGAAGTAATGGTCAGGGTAACCTGAAATTACTTCAGCTATCTTTTAAAAATAGAAAAATGTAAACCATTTCATGACAAATTTCAAGAGTAAGACTGTTTCCATGTTTTAAGAATACCTATAATAAACATAAATATGCATCTTGATTTTTTTTTTTAAAAAACTGAGCATTTTTCCACTGAAACTCCTGGCAAATTTTACTATTCACATTTCAAAATCACCTGCAGAACTTTCAATCTAAAACATGTCTTAAAAAAAAAGTAAAAAAGTTTATTTCTACCTTGTAGCTCACAGAACTTGGCAGGTTGGCAGAACAAAATGTCACTCCCAGAAATCTGTTTTATTTTTCTACTTTCTTTATATTAGGAGGAGGATAGATTCCCCCAGACAACACTTCACTGCAAGCATGCAGGGCAGACAACTTTGTATTACACAATCCCATTCAAAAGGTAGCTCTGTTCCCTGAGAAGCAGTGATTACAGGGCATAACTTGATGAGCTAGTGTCTATAAAGTAAATTATAGCAAAACAATCATACATCTCTGCCTTTTCACATATATTCACTGGATGTCAGACAAATGGTTTCACCAGTCCAATAATTTTCCTCTGTCAGCTTATTTAATGAAAACAGGAAGGAAAAGAAAGAAAGTCACCTTACACATATTTCAGTCATAAACTGCATTCAGATAACTATACCAGACTTTTTTACTTGCAAACTTAATTCAAATCCTCAAAAGAAAGAAGCTATGACAGGAAAGTAGGCACTATTTATTGGGTTTTATTCTTTTTTTTTTTCAAGAATCTAAGCATCTTGTTGGCTTTTTGAAGTCAAAAAGGTTAAAACAATACTCCAAAAGTGTTTTTGTGTATGTAGCTATGTCCCCTGCTTCTCTCCTTCTTTTCCATATTTCAGTTTTCACAGCAAACTAAGCAATGTTTCTTTGTTCCACTGAGTCAAGCAATAATTGCCTTGAAGTGACAAACTTGATTGTTTTTACACCCATCACAAGAGCTAATAAGATCAATTTAGATGGTCTATAGAGCTCTCCCCCTCCTTACATACAGACAGGTCTAGCCTGAAGGTCTCTAAGCTTTTTGGTTATTCCAAACTCTCTGTAAATAAGCCCCATGTTTCTGAAGACTATGCAGATAAAATCCCTTTTCCAGAATTACTACAAAACATCTCTCTCTAAAAAAAAAACAACAAACAAACATAAAACCAAACCAGCCAAGTACCTAGCAAGAATTCCTACTAAACATTACTTAGATAGGCCTGAAAATGTTTAAGCACAAAGATGCCAAACAGAGTCCAAATCAGAACCATCATTCTAGAGTGCAAATGCCAAATTAAAAGACCCATTTTAGCTGACACGTCCTCTCATACCCCTCACTCACAAAAAACCCCAAACACAAAACTTCTTAAGTCAAGTTTCCTCTTTTTTTAGGCAGCAACTCTATTAAATCCCCAAGTATTACCCATTAAATACATTCAACAATATCAGCTCTTGATCACTAATACTGATGTAAGTCCATGAAGACAGGTCTTCACCACTTTACTGAACAGGTAATACTAGGGACTACCATAAGCACATGGCATCTGCTTCTTATTGTTTTTATTTTTTAATTTTTTTTTTGCTTTGGTTTGTTTGTATCTTTCTTTTTAAAAATGTGTGAGCACTCAAATCAACATTCAAATACCATGGGAGAAAGTACTAAACAGTAAACTTTGTTTTCTTAGAGATTTGAAACCACATATCCCTGCACAGATGAAAATACAGAAAAAGATGAAAGCCTAGCAACTTTAATAGTTCTTCTAAGAGAGTACTTCTTGAATTTTGGACACTGGTTTCATTTGAGAATATGTATCACTGATACAGTGAGAGTCAATAGCTATTTCTTGCCAAGTTTCTGGAAATACAATTTTCTTCCTGCCTATCAAGGTAAAAATCAACATGCCAATTCCCAGCACAGAAAAGCACACAGAAGATAATTTTCAGTGTTCTAAATAACAGGAGTCATATTACAAAGTCTGCTTCTTCCTCCTTGGTCAACCTGGTAGCTCTTAAAAATTAGCTTTCTAATTACATTTAAATGGTTTAACTGCTGAGTTTCCAAAGTTCATGTGTGTGGTAGGGGCGGGGACAGGAAAGAACAGGGAAAGAATCACATTTACTTCAGCCATAAAAATGGCCTCATATCTGGCCAAGGCAACAGAGGCATTGTGCTTTAAAATAGAAGCTTGGCTCTAACTTACAGCCACCTATAAACTGTTTTTATGGATAGATTTAAGTGGCAAGAGTTAGTCCTGTCATGTACAGTTTTCTGACAGAGACAAATTTTGTGCAACTACAGCCTTATACTTCCTAGCTTCTTCTGCAGCAATGTAATATAAAGTTGTAACTTGAGATCCAGTGAAAATGTGTACCCAAGCTACCACTCAAATAATACTGTGATATTCCATTTCACAATCTGAGGAAGCCACTCTGAAGTTACCCAGAGAAAATCTTAAGGCCTTACAACAAAAAACCAAAACACCAAACCATATTTTCTAGCTATCAGGGTTTAAACTTCTAAAGAAAACACCACTGAAAAAAAAAAAATTCACTTTCCAAACCAGTATTTGAGAGTATAATAGTTTTATTGTTCTTGGCACCCAGCTCCAGGCTGATCTCACTGTTTTCAATTGGACATCCAGACCATTAAGAGTGGTAGAATCAGATCACAGTCTGTAGCCCTTAATTTATGGAGCAAATGCATTTTAATACTTGAAACACTTTATGTAACTGCAGTAGATTGCATCTATCTTTCATATTACACATCCTGTATGTGCTGTCTCCTTGACAAGCCATGATTAACATTACTGCCTAGAATTTTTTAATCGTGTCAGACTTGCATTAAGATAAACTGACAATCATTTTTCTCTTTTATAAACAATACATTGTAAACTGCATGAACCATATTCATGATTAATGCTATGAACAATTAAGTTACGACTGTTTATTGAGACCTTGGCTACCACTACAGTTCCAATTATACTGGAAATTCACCAATTTTTCTAAAGGAATTGCAAGTTCAAAGACTTAAATTAAATTTAGTAAACTTGTTTAATATATAATGCTGACAAAATTCCCAGTGCATAATTCCCTATGAAATATGGCAAAAGTAAATCAGTATTTTAGCATACACTTCTCTTCCTGCACAAATTTTATTAACATTTATCTGTATAAGTATTACAGAACTAATTTTTTTCATAGACAATTGGGAATTACAATTACTTTTGTTTTTTGTATCATGCTGTCTCATATTTTCTAGAAACACACTGGCACTAGGCTTGACCAGTTCTTCTGAATTTAAGAATGACCACTATTCAAAATTATTACAAGGATTAACCAAATATTTTAGCAGAAGTGATAGAAAAGGATCACCAGTGCACAATTTCTTTAAGTGACACTGAAGTAAAATTTCCAGTGTTCACTATTTGTTATTGCTGTACTAAAGTGCTCGTGTCTTTTGCCTCTTTTTGACATTCTACCCCAAGAATACAGAGCTCCAATCTATTTCTACTGTCATCACAAACATGTACAGGTCACTTATTTTTCAATATCTCTGCTTAGCTTGTTTATAAAGCTAATCTGTATAAATGTTTGTTTGTAGAACTATAGAACACACCGTCTGTTTGTTTATAGAACTAATCTCTGTGAAATGCCTTCACTGAGGCATGTAAAGGTCAAGATCTTTAAAATCCCTTTCTCCCAGTCAAGGTAACATTTTAAAGAAGCAGAAAGGTAAAGACAATACTGAATACAGGAAAGAATTATAACCTTAAATCCTTCCCTCATCAAAAGGCTTCCACATGCTATTTAAATATACAAATAGGAGGAATAAAGACTGCAAATGGCTCAGTAACTGCTGGAATAGACACTAGGTGTTACAGTACATTCTAAAAGGTTTTTCCTTTGAGATCTTATTAGCAGACAAGATCAAAATGGCTCAACAGTCAAACATGAAAGTATTGACAGCCATATCTCTGAAGTCACATATTCTATTCCTTAGCCAATTTCTTTTGAAGACAAACGGTTTTCTAAATTTATATTAACACAGCTTCTTATATTTTACCATTCTTTCAGAAGTTAGTTTGTTACACTAAATTTTCAATCCAGCTCATAGAATGCAATCATTTCAGCATACACATGCAATCAGGCAAAAATACCTCCAAAGCATTAGAAAGAAAAAAATGAAAGACTGCATTTAAAGAATAAAAATTGAAACCAAAGACCCCTTGCAATATATACTCCTTCTACTTAATCTTATCAGTTATTAATATCACTGATAGAATTGATTACATGCTTTCAAAAATAAAACCTTATTTTTTTCCCTTTTTCTATTCAATCTGGTACCCTTTTGTAGCACTTTACATTTTAAAAGTTATAGCTTGTAGTTAGAAATAGGCTGTCATGATCAGAAACAGCACCATATCTGAATATAAACATTCAATCTGCACTTCTTTAAAAGCCCAAGAATCACACATATGAATCCTTCCTCTTGCCTGAGAAGGCTTGTAATTCATCATTACTGCTACTACTTGTAATTGATGCTAAAGCTGAGAATTTCTCGAGTGAAATAGATAAAACAACTTTCAGAAATGGCAGAACAATGACATTGACTGATTCTTGAGGACTTTTTATCTCACTACCCAGGACATAAAGTTAGAGGTGAAATCAACATGATGTCTTCTCATGGATGCTTCTGAATTACTACCCTAGGCTTTCATGGCTCTCTCCTGTGAGTCTCATCCCTCATGGGAGCATTGAGGGATCTCAGACTCCTAGTTCTGCACAGAAACCATGGAAAACCAGTGCTATCAGAGCCACAGAAGCTGCCATGCCCTGAAATGAACATCTTGGTAGCAATGTCTTTGGACTCCTCCCTATACAGAGGAGGGAGACTTCCCTATGTATGATGTAGGGAAGTCTCTGATAAAACAAAGAAATGGCAACTACAGTAACTGATTCATGGCAAAGCCAGACGTCTCAGCATCCAGGATTTCTACTCTCTGTAGAGATACAGGTAGATTTACAGTGCCCTGACACAACAGACCTTGTTGTAGCTGGGCTAATCCACTCACCAGGAGCTACCTGGGTCATTGCTACACAGGTTGCATTCATGTAGGCTACACCCACCACTATGAAATACAGAAGACACTGTTTATTACTTACCAAAACAAAAACTGACAGATGTAGGATTTGCATTTGTTTGCAGTTCTCATATTTTTAATGCAAATTAAATATATTATTCATCAAGGCATGTCATCAGTTGTATTCCCAAAGGAAAAGAAATCAATAGAAACAGGTCTTCAAATTCTGTTTTCTTGTCAAAAAGCTGGAGTAAATTATCAACTCCACTAAAGTCAGTTTCTCCAATTAGCTTATTTTGTTCCCTCCCACTCCATTGTAATATCTGATTCACTTAATGGCTCACTTTAGAAAATGGAAGCAATTAAACTTCTTTTTTTTTTTTCCTTCTTTCTTTCCAATGTATTTATCACAATTTTTTAGTTAGGAATTATTTTTTTTTTTTAAAAAAAAGTTATCTTTTGCTTTCCTTTTCCTATATTTCAGTCACTGCTTTTGAGCTAATGACAACAGTAATATTCAGTAAAGAATGGAAGTGATTGGGTTGACGTGGGTTGAATGAACTTAATTTTCATTTCACTACATCTATTCTGTATTGATAAGATTGTAAGAAGTATATTTAAGTCATTATATATTCCTTTCTGACACTGTGTAAATAAGAGCTTGGATAACTGGTAACTAAATGAGTAACTTCCCTGTTCCCCAACAGTATAATAATTAGTACTTCTGCAACACAACAGCATTTCCTTGTCTTCTTGAATTCTATCAAGATTAACCAAGTAATATTGTTAGAACTGGTTTGGAAGTCTTGACAAGCGCTTTTAAATTAAGTTCTGGTTATGTGTAAAGTTTTGCTTCTCCATCCTTCACTTCAAGTACCTTCTCAAGTAGCATCACCATGCTAACACCATGTGAAGTAACAACAGAAGCATCATAAACAGACATTTAAACCTCAGGTGTTCCAACAAAGCCCTGAAAAATCAAAAGCAACACAAGCTCATTTCAGGATTTATATGCAAGATCATTTGTAATTTTAGAGACAAAAAATGATGAGCTAAAGAACTTAAAATAAACAAAAATAATACCTTTTTCTTCTGCATGTCTTGCAAAAGGCTTTACTCTTAACTTCAAGAGGAGACACCATTCAAATTCAGAAACATAGGTTTTAATTGGTGGAATGAAAAGAGATCAAAATATTTATCCATGAAACAGTACTAGTCATGAAGAAACTAGTACCTCTCCTAAATTATGAAATTCACATTCTCAGTGCTTAGGAAATTGTAAGCTATAAACAGCCAGACTGAATTAAAAATATACTTCTTTTCTGTATGACAAGCATCAACTGCCTTTCCTGAAATATTCCAAGAAGCCCTTTCATATTGTGCTTTCAGACAGATTTTTAACTAATAGTGTACTTCAGCTAATGTTATTAGGAAGAGAAATTATATAGTATGTCCTAAAAGAGTGCACTGATGATAAAGCTTTGCATTTGTATTACCATATTGTGATTTTCAAAGAAAAGAGCATAAAAAGGTATTTTAATCTATTGAATAATGATGAAAAATATAAATTATTTAAAATAGATCTCAAAAATGTCAAACTTAGCAAATAGCAAAATTAAAAAAAATAAAATTTTCTTAAAAAATGTAAATAAGAATATCTTATTATTCACATGCTACTACAGTTATCATGTTGGGTTTAGGACTGGGAATTACAAAGCTACTTAACATGATTTTTCACTTTCTCAGCCAATTCCATCCAATGCTTTACACTACACATTGGCAATGCTTTAAGCTATCCATCAGACAATCATAAGTATTACTGCTATTGTCCAAAATATATGGGGTCCACATTACATATTTAGAAACTAAAAGTACATTGACAAAGCACCCATGCATGTCCATTCCAACCAGCAAACATGATATTCCCCACATATATGCAAGCTTCCACATACATGCTGCTTTGTATACATTCTCTCTTACATATTTGTCATTTTACATTTCGCAATTTGGAACACAGCAATTGATCTGACAGCTACCAAATTGCCTAGAACAATTTCCTTCCCCTCCCTCCCTTTTTTACCTTCTAAGCACATGTGGGAGGAAAGGATAATTTCTTTAGTTAGTGATCAAGATTCAAAAGAGGGAAAAATAGCTTACAAAATTAACATACACTTTCAATATTTTACTAGTTCTAGCTCCTGCAAAATTAAGTACGTACCAAGTCTTATGAATCTGTCAACGAGATACAGTTATAGAGATATTTTGGGGGAGGTTTTGGCTGTCTCAAGACAGTGGGATCAAGACAGCATAATTTGTTTTACAATAGTAGATTGGCCTTTGTAAAATAATGACTTTCAAACACTGATTAAGGTGTAATTCAACTGCCACTTCTCTTCCTTCTTTCTAATTTAATTCATCTTTTGTTGAATAGTTGTACATTATGTTGTAAAAGAAGAATTCAAATCTGAACATGCTCTGATGACAGAAGAGGAACACAAACCATACTCTCTGCACGTATGGGATGCAGCACATGAGGGTACATTAAAATTACATTACTCACTGTAACAAAGTGTCCTTCAGTCTATTTGCAACCACAATTTTCTCCCTTTTTCAAATAATTGTAGACTGTCAGAATGAGATGAAGTTGCTTTAGCACACTAAAGGATTGGAGTTTGACAATGGTAAAAGTGTCAAAGGTTCTTGGCAGCTATCGGTATTGAACACAGGTTTTGTTCATTGATTTAAGGACCATTTGGATTTTTTTGTAACATATCCACAGTCCTTTTGTAAACCAACACTCTGTCTGGTCACAGTCTGACAACTGACTTCAACATGAAAAATAATTTGTTGATAACATTTTTGCAGATTTTATAATCATTGAACAGTTACTAGCAGGAAACACATTGTCACTTGGCTGCTTTCAGAGATAAGATATTTGTGCTTGGTCTGACCTCTTAATTCAGAACATAATGTCCTTGTGATATTGCTGCAATCAAAAAAAAGTTGCTAGGAATGCCTCTTAAAGGACTCAAAAGAACAAATAGTCAGAGAAAGAAAGAATGAGTAAACAAACCACTTTAATTTGTTCTGAACTCATGTATACCTGAACGCATAGCATCTTTTTGAATGCTTTCATAATCATGCCAGTCCTTCCTTTTCAGGCCATCAGTCCAGGTAAAGAGCTGTCCATCTCCCAGCCCCAAAGGAAGCGTCTGTGAAAAGAGTAAATAAACAAACAAATAAATATATACATACATATGTGGTTCACGTTATTACAAAGGAACCCTCATAATATGGCAGTAGCCATATCCAGCTTATTTAATGCAAATACCGAAACTTTACTGTGGTAAATGAAGCTATTTTTCTAACTACTGTGAGAAAACAGTGAATTTAGTTCTTGACAAGCAATTATTTGAAGCGTATCAAACATCTGGACCCTAACATTTCTCTTTCCAGCAGTGTTCTGATATGACTGCCTGGCAATAAGCTCATGGAGATTAAACGGACCACTTAAACTGAACAGGTTTCAAAAATACCTATATCCTTCAACACATGAAGGACTTTGATTTTTATTCCTTAAAATATCACTTGTGCAAAATTGGAGTTATATTTACTCTGCACTTTACAATGTTCCCCTTTAATTTTTTTGTAAGGCTTTTTTTAATAGCTGCTACTAAGTTATTGTTATTCATACAAGGTCAAAGGACTGCCTCAAAGGCACAGAGCAAAGAAATTCTCAAAGCACTTTCAAATCCTGTACATCTTCATGATAAGCAATAGGGGGAAAAATACCCCAAAACACACCACCATCCCCACAGAACACCCAGAAAAGAAACCCCCATACAAGGTGTAATTGGTAAGCTGACTTCCCCTTTCCAAACTCCAAATTCCTGGGTAAAGGTAAAAACTGCTTTTTGTTTCTATGCAAGATTATATTCCTAGAGTTGTTTTGTTTTTTTTTTCCCCTCCCCATCTCTTGATTCTCTCTGCTAAAAGCTAGTATTTTTATGAAAATTAAGAATTAGAAGTACATGAAACATGGATTCATTGCTAATAGGAGTAACATGAAAATTCTAGCTCTACTAATTAAAGGTTTAAATCAGTAAGTTGTCCAGAAAAAAAAGGCATATATGATATGCATTCTAGAAATGCTCTCAAAGTTATGAGAAAACACACTCAAAAAGCAGATCCAGGGACACAACATCTGATCAGCCTTCTACTAGGAAACATTGGAAGACCCACAAAAATCTCATGCCTGTGTAGCAGTGAAGCTTTGCACTTCATGTTTGAAGTTTGGAAACCCAAATACTAGACTCACCCATATTCTCTTACTGATTTTATACTACTGGCTGCACAGAACTGGTTGACACTTAGTGACTCCACGTGAAATTGTCCCACCATGGTCAGTCAGGGTTTCTTTTTTCTAGGACAGACAAATATTTGCCAAACTACATGATGCAGATCTGGTTGCTAAGCCATCTTTAAAACTGGGTTTCAAAGGTCTTTTGATTTGTAAGCAAGAAGTGAGGAATGCCAGGCATGACTGGTTACCTTCAAGCAAAGGATGCTAGAAATCCTGGCTGATAAAGATTTATTCTGAAAACATCTGCTTTGGGTCAGCTGAGAATGCTGGATATTCAGGACATAGTGTCCTGAGCTCAGTGCTCTCCAAAAAATCCCTGAAATACTGAGGAAAATCCATCACATTCTGCTAGCATGGCCTACATTTCTAAGTTTTAATATTAAAGGTAACCTATGTTACCTTTGCCATACTGCAATCTAGTTTGTTTATTCTTCTATTACCACTTTTGCAGACATATTCCAAGAAAACACTGCTGTCATATTTTAATATGATAAAAGTCAGAGGTTCACACATAAAAGAACTGAAGAACTTAATACATCCTGATAAAAATATGTCAGGTTATCAAAACATCTAAGTTTTCATGTCATTAAAATGAACTCATTAATTTCAATAATTCTTGAGTTCAAACAAGGCTAATGTTCTAATAGCAATATTAAATTGCTTGGGCTTAAAAGTCAAAACATAAGGTAGAACACAGGCTGCAACAGCATTAATCATGATTCTTAAGCACAAATTTCTAAAATAATCCACTCTGAAGAAGTATCTGGTTCCTTAAAAGTCAGACCCAGACAGATTGACTTCAATTAAACTTGTACCCTTCTCAGTATAGGTACAGCTGGTGTGAATCACTTGGCTCCAAAACTGCAAGACTATTGAAACTACCAGAAGCAGGATAAAGCTTACTTTTGCGAGCTTTTATTCCTGTGCTGTCTTCTTTCCCTAAAAGTAGTTATTTAAATGGAAAGTTTGCAGAAGACTGAAAGAAAGCTGTGTAGTAGAGTTTACAGCTGGTTTCCTGTTATCTATTTGCATTTTGATACCATTACTCTTTAAAAATATTTATTACATGCAGTTACTTTACCTGATAGCATTTACAAGTCTAATGTACCAGGAGACTCTCTTGCAAGCACAATATAGTTAAATAAATATATCCACTAAAATTATTCTATCAAAAGGATAAATATAAATCCAAATATCATATGATAGACAAAAACTAACAGAAGTCTTGCTGTGGCTCATATTTTGGAACAGTAACATTGCTCTAAGAGGAAACAGGAAACAAACCATTGTATTGGTGCCATTGGAAGTTCCTGTTTAATAACTGAGAGTATTGTTTGGATTGTTGGGATTTCTTTTTAATAAATCCCTTAACTCCCTCATGTGCTACCATTGCAATTTTTCAGCTTCAACATCCTTTCAGTGTAAGGGGAATTCAACAGAACGCTCTCGCGTGTCACTTCATAAAACCAGTATTCAGACATCTCAATGCTGACTGAACATTGTGACCCCTACAGGGACTGGACTTCACAAAATTCATTCTGTGTACCCACTAGTTTCACCTGTGCAGTGAGCATGAAACAGGGCTTAGGAAGGGATGTCGAACTGCACAGATAAATTCTTTGGGAAGAGCAAGAGTTTTGCAGTGCAAGTTCTTTAGCTCTGAAGAAATCTGAACTACCTTCAGTCCCTCAAGTAAATATCTCCCTTGTCAGCAACTGAAGGAAGTTGTTTTTTTTCTTTTTTTTTTCAAGTTGTTGTTTAACAAGATACAAAAGCACTTGAGAAAATAGGTTTCTCCATTTCAGTTTTGCCTAAGGGTAAACATATTGCATTCTGTAAGACCTTAAAACACAGTTTTTGGAATTTTTAAAAACTGCTAAAAGGCTCCATTGTGAAACTAAGTATGCTCACAGACCTCTTTTATCCAGATGATAATGACTGGAAAAGCTCTCATTTCTAAAGCATTTCTAGCTGCTGAAGAAGAAAAAGAAAAAAAAAAATTTCAGTATTCTTATTCTAGCATTTGTGTTCTCCCTATATACTTTTCTCTCTCAATTCTCCATCTCTTTTGCTACCTTGATAATTTAAACTGTTTTACATCAAACTAGAAGCAGCCCTGGTTTAGTTATACACAGGCTGACTCTCTGGCTGAATAGTAACAACCACCAAGTGTTGCTACTTGCAAGTACATACAAGAAAGCCCATACAACTCTACATCCCATCTCAGAATGACATGTTCTGAGTAGGTGAATACGACATCACAAGATTGATTGTGCTAATGAATCTGGATTCTGAATTTTTGCTGAACACATATTTAACCATAAACTGATGGACTTGAGTCAAATAAAATTAATGACAACACATAAGTACAAATGCTAAAGAAGGCAACAAAAGGAATTCTTCCTTTTCGGGGTAATGTACAAACAGCTAGACCAAAATATTAAATTTATGCTAGAAAATGCCTAATGAATTCAGCAAAAATTGGTTTAGGAGTTTAAACAACTAAATAAGGTTGGGTTCTAACCCATAAAAGAAAAAAAAAAGTATCAAGGGTAATTAATTTCTGTGTAAGCAAATTATGGAACCATACATCACAGGAGACATGGTATTCTGGAAATACACATTTGCTATTTGCACATCCTGGGTTTTTATGTACGTAAATGGCAGCAACACTCCATGGATAGTGTGAAGTGTTAGTTCCATGTGTGCCTGTAAGAGGACTAGTAGGCTTTTGGTACATGTAAGAGCCTTAGAAATGGAAAGCATGACTTCAGAACATTATGGTTCCTTCCAACACATGTAGGAAGGCTTCTTTCTGGTGGAAACCAAGATGTGAGAAAAGACTCAGGCACACCTGCCTCTGTTTCCCCCCAGGTACCTTATCATAACATAAAAGTAAAGCTTACATGTAGTCTTTACTGACATATCAATACATAATGGTGAGAAAACAGCTCAGCTGAGTAGCTGAAACATACTCAGGGTTTTCCCCTCCAAAACATTTATGTAAGTCACCCACAAAAAGTGCAGTCTACTTCTACAGCCCTTAGTCTCGAACTCATGAACCATTTTCATCATTGCAGAACTACTGCAATAGCAAATATCCCATTGCATACAAAGTGTTGGATTTTGACTGACTGTCAAAAAAATTCTACAACAATTTATCATCCAAAAATTTGCTACTTGTAGTACTTGCCTCTGAGTTACATATTTTTAAGTGTTTCAGTCCAAAAGAGATTACCCACCTACAGGAACGTTACATACAGCATCTGCCTTACTATTTCATTTTCACATTAACCTCAAATCTTTTGGGATGCAAGACTGATACAGTACTACATAAACTGAGTAGACTCTTCTCCTCCAGAGAAGACTTAACATCTGGTTCAATTACAGAGAATATGATAAGCACAAAAAATAGCACAATTACCAAAAACTCACTCATAGACTATTAGATCCCTCAGAGAGGAAAAAAAAAGCTTCTCTACTTTGACATTTGAAAGCTTGAACTAAGGAACAAGTGTCTTCATTGAATAATTCATTTATTTTTAATTTCACTCTGTGGAGGCAAATAATTAGAGGGGACTCAGGCAAGGGAAGAGGATATATCAATGGAAATGCACCTTTTTTTAAAAAAAAAAAAAATTACAGAAATTACAGATTTATTTTGAGCCTGAAGATTTCCTCACTGGCTCTAGGGACGTTTTACTAAACACCAACATACAATTGAATACTGCACTAACAAAACATCGTATAATGATCAGCAAAACCACTTCCAATTGTTTAATGAATTTTAGGAAATAATCTTATTTAGACATAAGCACTTGTACACACTCAGGAAAAGATACACATAGGAAATAAAAGCAGTGAAGAGGTACTTAGACACCTTTGGGGATATTTCAGGAAAAGCATAAAAATAACCACTGTTTGATTCCTCTTTGTTCTTGAAATAAAAGCTTCTGTATAGTGTTTGTAAACAGTTTTGTGTAAAACACATAATTCACTACTTTTTTTGTATCCTAGTATAGATCATTCTCAGGACTCTAAGCTCTGACCAACTACTCTGATCAAAAAAGACAATAACAAAAGAATCAGAACTCACTGAGCAATTAATTCCTTCATCAAAATACAATTAAGGATAACTTTTTAAGAATGGTGTCACTGGGTATAATACCACACGTTCATTATAAATCAGCTGCAAAATCACAATATGCTCATTTACCAAATTTCTCTTCTGGTATTATCAAAAGTATATGAAGGCAGACATTCTCATGAAGCTCCATCCCCAGCAGTTGGGAAAGTCATGAGAACAATTTACTTTGAAAGATTTCCCCTTTTTCTGATTATGGTACATTTTTGCACAAGACCATCAAAGTAAAATCTTAGCACTGTAGCAGCCAAATCTGAAGTGCTCAAGCAAATCCCTTCTGGTGCAGTGACTGGGTGAGCAAATTAAAGATGAATACCAAAATATTATTTCCCTTAATGATGTGATTGATGTTAGGCAGCCTGATCTATGGAAAAGGTGTAAAACCCAAACACCACATTATCTGATGTCTACAACTTTATGCTTAAGCTCTGAACACTGCCTGTGTGGCTCTTCTTTCCTGTATCTCTTCAGTGTTAGACTGAAAAACAAAAAAGGTACCATATCTGAACTGAGATCTGCCTATAAGTACCATGCACAGGGAACAGGTACAATACAGCCCCTTAAGTGTCTGTGAAACTCCCATCACCATAAAATGAAAGTATTAGAGGCAGCAGTTTGGATCAACCACGAATATTCCCTGAAGACAGCAGGAGCAGGCATTGCATGGCTTGAAAATATCAGCTGATAGTTTTGAAGCTCCAGGCTACATGTTTCCTGCTCACACCCTACTCTGGGATTCTGTCCCTCTAGGTGGGGAGCAGTGGCTGAAGTACATGCAGTGGCAGGCTTTGGGGTGGGCAGCAGCTGCCCTGCACAAGGGGAACCCACATCTCGATGCCATCCACAGACAATTCCCATCGGTCCTGCACCCCTGCTGGACAGCTGCTGCCTGCCAAAATTGCTGCCCATTGGAAAGACACCGAGGATGAAGCCAAGGCTGGCCAGTAATATGTAGAGAAGTACTATTTGTTACCAAGAGAAGGTGGTAAAGACTCTAAATCTAGAATATTTCCAAAAAAAAATGAAAAAAATCAAAATATATTGAGATATAATTACTGCCTTTTATTTTTACTCCATTTTATGTACTTTTAAAACACTTAAAAAAATGTGAATCTGAATTGTTTTCCACATCTTTGGCTTGAAGCCATATAATAGAGACTTTAGCACATGATGAATTTCTTCATATGCTCAGATTTCCTGTGCCACTTGTTTGCTATGCCACAGCAAATAAGCATTCATTGCACTGACATTTACATTAGTAGAAATAATTAGCCCAGCACATCAAAAAAAGGGCAGCACTTGATTTAGTCTGCGACATCTGAATGACTCAAGGTTATTTCATTTTCGAAACACTTATATCACACTTTTTGTGCTTGTACACTCTAGATTATCATGGACAACCCAGTAACATCATGCCATCAATTCCAAATCAAAGCTGTTAATAATGTTATTTAGAAAATGCCAAGCTCCCCAAGCATTTCATTACAGAGACTTTTATAGACAGGTATAAAAAGCTGTTACTGCTGTACTATGGTTATATATTTCAGGTCACAAAACTGCAGCAAAAAAGCTGAAGTTAAAACACGGGCATGGAACTCCAGAGAAGTTTGTACTCCATGTCTGTTGGAAGTGAAACATCATGAATTGCCAAAGGTGACCTACAAAGCCTGGCAGTGAACTCTGGCTTTCCAAATGACACAATTTGAACTGACTGTAGGACAGGAGGGAGAGTCTAGACTTAAGGGATCATAAAGAAAAAATAAAATAATAACAACAATAAAAAAATTATCCTCAGACCATGCAACTCCCATCTCTTTCTACCTGCTGACCTAAGGTGCTGATAGATTTGCTCAATAAGTAAAATAACCAAACCTATCTTTTCTTGTTTTATTTTCACCCGTCTCATTTCCAATTCAAGGAAAAGAAGCCAAACTCAAATAACTATCATGGACTTAAAAGAACACATGCTGATCATGGGCTGCTTCTCTAGGTCTTCTTTTCCAACTGAAGATGACTTTGACAGCAAACTTTTTTTTTCAGCTGAAGCCCTTTGACAGCAAAACAGTCAGCTTACAGAAGAGCCTGTATCCATATTGGACTATTCATTTTTAGGAAGTTTAAAACTCATACTTGAAATCGTGTTAATGCTGCATTTTTTTTAACAACTACCTTTTTCAGAAACTATTTTTAACATCAAAATATCTAAAAGGGGTTTGAAGAGACTGAGCAGGATTTTTTGCCAGTACTGGTTGGTTTTGAACCAAAAAAGATCTATAAGACCATTCTGATGAACAATATAAACAATGGCTTCAACTGAGTCCTGGAAGAATTTATTATATGCTAGATTTCTGGGGTGTTTAACTCTACACCACATGGATACAGAAAATTTTGGCTTTTTTATATAAACAGCCTTCTTCTCCTTAAAAAAAACAAAACAAAACTGAAAACCAACACAATACCAGATCACAAAATTCAAAACAGAATCCTATGTTCATGGAAAGAACCACATTGTTAGTAATTTTGTAATTTCCAAAAGGCTGAATAATAATGATATGAGAGTATTTTTTCTTAATAGATTCTCCAGATTTTTCCTGAAGTTTAGAAAAATTTCTTTAAATTTTTACTATGCTAAATGTCACACTGTTTTGCACTGACTACGACACTGAACACAGAAAGTGCTTTTGTAGGATTCAAGTGTCAGGTGTTTTAAGCAGGAATACATTTCTTGCTTTATCTGTTCTGTGGTGATTAAAAATCTTATATCCTTATGTAATTTACCTTTGCATTTCCATTATTAAAAGAGCATTCTCTCTTAGATTTTATAAACAGTAAAGAATGTTCACTACAGTTAGGTTACCCCTAATGAGTAAAATTTAACATATGTGTTGCTTCATGCAACACTTTTTTTTTTAATCTCCTCTGGTGCAGCTCTTATAAAAATACGAATTGCAACATAACTGGAACATTGTTCAAATCTCTATGGTACAACTGATATCATCTTTGCAGCAAACCTGAAACCACTGATCCAGTAGACCCAATAATACTAGAAAAAAAGATATCTACCAATTATTGTTGCCGATCGATATCTTCAACAGAAATAGCTATTTTTTGTTTTTTTCACATTCTGTTATAGGAGAAACACTGTAAGAGAAAGGTCAGATGCAGAAACTAACCTCAGTCAAATTTGCTACCTGGAATGTTTTAGCACAACTTATTTACAAAAAATCATTTTCCATAGCAGTGAGATAGTATATTCTATATTTCCGACTACAGTATAAGGTGGATCTTAATTTGACACCTCCAAGTGTATGTAGAAGCTAACAGTATTCTTGGAGTTTCAAAAAGACAAGTACTAGATTTTTTAACAACTATTTTAATGAGCTTTAAATTACAATCTCTACAGTTACATCACCATACAATGTAACAGCTCAGCATACAGGTGAAATACAGTAACTTTTCATTTTATGTAGTTGCACATTTTTAGAAATAGTAGCGAAATATGTATAGACGGAAAATATGAATTTGTTTGAATAGTATTTTTAAAGTCTCTTGCTGATCTATGCCACAACAAAATTCATGTTCCATAGGTAGCTATTTGCAGAATGCTCAAGCTTTTGGCATTAATAACCAATTTTGTAATTTGCAGTTAATGTTACACTGGATTTAAGAAAAAACCAAAATGTTTAGTTAACTAAAGTAATGAACCCATGTTGGAAAAGAATTATCATCTTGCACTTTAAGGAAGACCTTAAACTAATCTGCCCAAATGATAGAAAACACTCTTATCAGCAGGTTTCTGATGCTGCAGCATATGCATTTTTATTCGATGTCTCAGAATTCTTTTCTTATGTGGGCACTGGATAGTAATTTCCATTGTCTAAGAGATTCTCAAACAAAGTTCAGAGGCTGCTGCAGAAAACAAGCCGATTAAACATGACTGACAGGTTTACATTCTTGTTCAGTCATCTTAACACAAAGCTGATAAGGAGACCTCTTGCAAGGTGTTTGGAAGCATTACAATTTCTGTGCTTTGCGTGAACTCAATGCAGATTTACTGAGACCAAAGACAGTCTTCCTAGTGCTTCCAGCATACTGAAGTTTGCACCCCAAGGCACTAAAACTTTTGGTGGTTGTACATGTTCACCGATCACCGTGGAAGTTTGAGACTCATCTGCTTAAAACAGTTCCTAGGCTCTGAGCTGAAGTCATTGTTTCATTTCTCTATGTAAAGTCAGAGTGCATATATACTGCATTTTTTTCCCATTCTCCACCACACCTCTTTTTACTACTATTAATAGTTCTTAGTTTTTTTGGATTTTCACTTTATTTTTTGTTTAAGTCTAATCCTGCTTTCTCAATCTGACTTAGCTCCATACTTGTTTCATACTCAGGTTCCCAATCATTACCTTTCTTGTAAGAGTTTTTAAGTCAAGCTATTCCCATATTTATTCCTTTTTTATGTGACTCTCGAAAAATGACTTAAATTGAGAGAGATTTTACAAAATAGCACTGTTTAATATATTCCTTTCACGTGAGAAAAAGTTTTTCACTCTTACTTCCTAGCAATGGAACAATAACGAAATGATATAAGAAATATCATATTAAACCAGATTAGATTTTTCTCAACTTTAAATGAATCCAGTCAACTGCAAGAACAGGTAAATTAATAACACCAAAATAAATAGACTATAAAATAAATACAGAAAATTTAAAGGATTTTTCATATGGAGTTCAACAATCAATTGCAGACTCATGAAAATGCTTCTGGAAGTTCCTTTCAGGTATAATCTTACCCCACCTCAAATCCGGACTGGGTATGCCTGAATCACATTTGCCCTTGCCAATTTCCAATAGCAGAGATTGCACAAGCACTCAAGGCAATTTCTTTCAATATTTCATTATTCTTGCAATTAGGGAATTTCCTCTTTCATCTAACCTGTGTTACTTGCCATAATTTAAGCCTTTCATTTCTTTGTTCTTTTCACCAGGGGCAGGAATGACGTATTTCCTTTCTAGCAGCTACATTTTCATGGACATGAAAATTGTTTTCTCTCCTAGATTAAATGTTCTTATTTTTTAAAGTTCTTCTTAGCTGTTGTTGCTGACCCTGAAGTATATGAAACTTTGAGAACAGCATTACTTTGTTAGTAATTGGATAAGGCTAAGAATATCCGATATAAAATGCTTATTAAAAACCCCCAAACAAACCAACAAGAAACATGATTATTAAATGGATGAAGAACTAAGACAAGTACCAGGAGGCTACATTTCCTAAAAATAAGCAAGATTAAGTTATTTACTGTAAAATACTTTTTCTCTCTTTGAGAATAAAATAACCTTGCATACCCATGTTGTGCTTCATGAATACTTCATAGTTCAAATCCAACCTAAAACTATTTTATGAAGCAGCAGTGAATTCCCTTAATTAAAGTGGGCAAATGACTGAAATGTTTATAAATAATTAAGATAGTCAGGATTAAATTATGTTATAAACCTAAAAAGACACTGAAGTTTAACAGGACTCATACACTTAAAATTACCAAGCTACTAGCAATTTTGATCAAACATGTCTTGTACTTCTGGTTGTACCTGAATCAATGCTGAGTTTTCCCCTAGCAGTGAAAGCATATTGAAAGAATTCACATATGCAGAGAAATCCATCCCCATGTGGGAAAATAAGAACGAGTGAAAGGAAGCAAGAATTATGAGAGGTTCAAATCCAAACAACGACCTTTTTTTTTTTTCTCTGAATCAAAAACTTTGATATTGGACAAAACTGATGAGATCCTCTGCCTAATGCTATTTAAGATGACCTTTCCATTTTATGCCAATAGTTTTCAATTAAAAAACCAATCACAGTATATTTCACTAAAAGCAGTGCTGTGATTAGTTAAATCTAATTTTATCAATAGCCAGAATGTGAAAAGCATATTAAAGTATAGGAGAACAGCTTTGATTGATACACCGAGTTTTAATTTCTAGTTCCTCGTCTCCCACTCTTTTGGTAGGAAATGAAGGTTACACATCATTGAGCAGGGTAAGCTACTGAAGCTCAAATGTAGCTTCTAAGATTTGGCTTTCAATTTTGCCCCCCCCCCGTTCTATGGAGACACCAAATTGACAGGTCTGGAACTATGAGCAAAGTTTTGAAACATAAAATCCTTTTTTTTAAAAAAAACAACAAACAACAAAGAAAGATGAGCATTGAATTTAATTATCATAGTTCTTTTGGAAGAAGAATCTACATACCCCTTTGCTATGGACTATTTTTATAGATTTTGAAAAAGTCCTCCTTAAAATGCAAAATAATTATTTTCCAATGTGAGTTTACTTCCTGAGTTAATTAAGATATCCAGTTTTCTAAGAACTAGGACCTATCCCACATCCAAAGCTAGGCGTTTAAATTTGTGTTTACATAAATGAGTGTAGTCATTCTATTTTTCATCAGTATGTACAGCTCCTACAGATGTTACCTTTTAAGTCTGAGAATGCTAATGTTAGTTACTATACCTAAACATCTTGTAGCTCAGACCATCCTGTGGCATTGCACCAAGGAATTCAGCCTAAGACTATGCTCAAGAGCCATTAAATGCTGCAAAAAGACATGGCAACCAGAGAAATGTTACTACACACTCCCCTTTGAGAACAGGTGAAGTGAGGTGTGCCAGACCCTTGCCATGACCCCCTGTCTGAAGGCCAGTTTCCAGCAAACTCCAGGCAGCAGAGCCTTCTGCAGCCTCCTGCTGGGCCACAGCTGTGGTACCAGTTAACCCAGGCCCTGCGGAAGCTTTCATCCCAGCAGGCTCACGTCTGCCTGCAGGCTGGCTTTCACCAGGCCTGCCTGAGAGCTTAGGAGAGTCTCCCTTCTGTCTTTGCAAAGTCTCTATGCATAAACATAAAACACTTTTATTCCCTTCACACTACCTTGGCTGAACTCAGTGTCCTTATGTTCCCCAGCAGAGCTGATAGCCAGCTATGCTTCAGTGGCTCTAAGGCAAACTCCAGGGCTCCCTAAAAGATCAATTCTCTCTACAAGCAGGGCCATTATTACCATGTAGACACAGAGGAAAAATTATATTGTGACAGCTACCACCATGAAGTAGCTGGTCTTTAAAAACTGACTTTTTACTGATGACTAGTTACAATTACGGGGATTAATATTATTAGTCCCCCTTTTCTCTTAGATGGATATTTCAATACCCAAAAAGATCTGAACTTCAAAATTTCTCAGATCAGAAAAGGAGTCAAAAAGGAAACACATTAAATTGTCAGTTTAATATATATTAGAATCCATGGACACATTAAATTTCACTTTTCATCTATGAATATTAAACATTAATGAGGTTTCAGGTACAGAGATATTAAAGTGAAACATCAGAGAGCTATGACTTAGCTCAAATGCAGAGAAAGGAAGGAAGCTAATAAAGGTCAAAACCACAGAACTACCATAAAACAGAACATACAATAGAAGAAAAAGAGTAATTCAAGAAAACTTGATATTAAAGGGGCTATTAAGAACTGTATACACATTTTCACAAGAAGAATTTTCATGTAAAACACAAAGAAATGGGAAGTAATTAAATACATAGTTCCGTTCATGTATAATATTCAAACTGAGACACAACAAATATTTCTTGAGTTACTTGAGAACAACTTGTGGAGGAAACTGAATTCCTAAGCACAAACAAAATCATAGTAATAGCTGCATCCACATCTCCCTTGTTCCTCCCATGACTCCTGTTTATATATAAAAATAATAATGCAAAAACACAGACACACAGGGATTACACAGAAAGGTTAAGTTATATGCCCTGATTGCATGACAGCACACACAAAATACAAAGAAAGAAATATCTAAGAATAAACAGGAAAGCAAAATATCATAGGCCAACCAAGTGACAGCATACTTTTTGTACATTTATAATTGATCTTTCTTCCTCCATCATTTATTCCACACCTCCCTACAGGTATAAAAGCAAATACTCCTTTCCTCCACTCTGAATATAAAAATTTCTAGTTATAAATGAAAAAACAATCTGGGAAATCTTTAAAAGTATTGTGTAGCACATTTGACAGAAATACAGTGAGGCAAAATTCAACACTAGCTGTTCCATAGACAAAAAAACACAACAACCTGAAAGTCACAGATCTCCCTAACTTTATACAGCAACTAGAACTGTTTCTAAGTTGTACTCATGGATGTAACTCTGTAAAATCAGTCACAAACATATGATGCCTAGCACAGCACATTCTGAAGACTGTCAATAGTCAATTTAACTGAAAATTTTCATTTCTAAATGTTCTATTAGCAGTCTGATAGATATCTTTTCTATTATCACTCTGATATATGGTGGCTTGGCACACATACTATACAATAAAATACGAACAGTGCAATAGTAATTTGTACAATATCTCAGAATTACATTTAGAGATAGATATATAATAAGGTATTTTTATTACCTTACAGCATCTATCATTGTATCTGCAGTGACCAATCTATGTGTCTTCAAAAGATAGGTATCAGTATCTGTAACTTTAGATCTTAGATAAAGCCAATTGAAGAAGCCCATCACGTAGGTAAAGTTGATCAGGTCACCGTGAATCCTAGATGAAACAAAGCTGACAGAATTTTCCTCCAAGTAATTTTCTGAACAGCAAAATCTGAGCCTCCAGAAACACCTGTGCATAGCCATGTGCCTCCCTGAGTTTAGACTGGTGAAGCCTGTTAAACCTCTTATTGCAGGTGAATTATCAAACCCAGTCAGGGTGAAGGAGAAGGAATAAATTGAAATTGTGCTCTTTACTGTGCTCAGCATGAACCATGTTAACAGAAGGAAAACAAAAGGATTTAGTTTTCTGTTACTAAATTAAACACCATCACCCCTGCATTCATACTAAGTGCAAATCTACTGAACAGAAGATTTCTTTTTAAACAGAATTTCACAGTGCAAGCAAATCTTAAGTTTTTACCACGGTCAAACTGTCAGAAGTATTATCAACAAGAGTTGCAATTAAAGTTTTATTGTAGATACTTCACTAGGACAGTGTCTAACATCCCTAGTTAAGAATCATAAGCCTACAATGCTCAGCAGCAAAATCTAGTTTTGGCCCAGATGTGTTTACAACTAAAGCAAATGAGAAGAGAAATACAAGCAATGAGACAGTATTATTCAGCATGGAAAATTATGTTTTCAGTACACTATGAACCTAAGTAGTGCTAAATTCAAGAATCCATCATCACAAAACAGGATTTCCTTTTTAATTTAGGAGTAGTTATGTTATTTCATATATCTGTACCCTCTGCTCCTCTGAGGCAACACAAAAGGAAGACCAAGGTTTATACTGAGATCCATGGACTAATGAGAATTAGTATTTGAAGATTTAATAAAAGAGCTGGGGTAATCTCCAAACCACTTGGGGATTAAAATCAAGAAGAGAATGTTTAATGTTTTATATTAGGGACAACAATGAGACATAGTCAAGGCACTAGTCTTTTCATTGTTCTTCGTCATTTCTAAGGAGAAAGAGACAACAGGGACTGAGATGCTAATGCTTGAACAAATAGTCAGCTCTATGGATCAGTAGAAGAGGTTGCATGTCCCTGAAAATATGGGGAAAGAACTTTAAGTTTTTTGATTTGTCTCCAAACAAGATATCATAACACTATCCTTAAATCAGAAATAACTCCTTAGCTTGCTGATTTTTCTTGTAATTGGTCTGGAAATCTTTTAAGGCACAATTTTCTTTACACAAATCATTAAACATGCCTCTTGGGTTTTCAGAGTCAACCAGACCCATGGACTCCTGCCTCCCCAGTACCTCTATGTCACTCATGGCTTTGACGACAAAGGTGATGACACCAAACTACACTGTCAGTAAAGGCCTCATGTCACTCTGCTCTTCCTGGAGAATATGCACGTGCTGCAACTCTTTGTCAGGTCTGTATTTCACTGATTGCCTGTATCAAGCCTGCACATGCAAACCCAACAGAAGGTGCATCACTTGGGCACGACAACATCTTCCCTGTAACATGTCCTGATTTGGTTCAGTCCTTCACCCATTCCATTTTGGAATGTAAACATGCACCAGGCCTGTGTCCACAGTTTCATTTGCATAAGCTGCTCTGTAATCACTACCATTCATTAATGATTAAGGCAGTACTTGCCATCCATCTATGCTGAGGTATTTGTCAGTCAGATGGTCTGTGTTTAGTACCACACATAAATAATTCAAGAACAGCTTCTTTTAATATTTTGGCCACCCAATTCCAGTTCAATATACAATTCTCACTAATAGTGAGACTAGTTCTCCTTAAGCTGACCTGAAGAGGAATTAAGAGCTTTAGGAGAAAGTTATAAACTAGTCTTTCTCATACCACAGGGGACAAAATGCCCTGCAGTTATTGCCAACAGTTTCTTCTGAGATGAAAAATAATCTCTATCTAATATCAGTCTCTGCAGCAAGTGCAACTTAAGGAATTCCTTCAATAAGAAATTCAAATAAAGCAATTAATTTAACTCAAGACTCATTCAATTTCTGCAGCAACTGACTATAACTTGTTTTTCATCCAATTATGTTTTCTACATCTCTTTAAAGGATGGGATCATCCTTTGATCGATCACCAGGTTCCCATAGCTAATGTACATGTGGAAAGAGAAAATTCACTGCAGAAAAATCTTCTGGGAGAATTTAATCTGAATTTTTATTTACATATAGCTTTTATCTTTTTCAATGCTTTTATATTATTTGAAAAACTGTGGTTCTCAAAACATAAATCAGACAACCATAATGTGATTGTTACGATTGCTACACTAAAATGTTTTTCACAAACACTATCTTAGTTACTGTGGTGGCAAATAATCACATTACAGTCATCTTTAAATGTTTCACAGTTGTTAGAATGAATTGATACATTAGGAATCTGCACTATGTAAGGTACTTTTAATACTGAATAGTTTTGTCAGACTCCAACATCTTCCCCTGTAGTGTCTTGTCAGGGAGACGCAGACCTTACCCAAGTGACCACCATGGCCAAAGCAGGCCCATCCATGGGCTTGGGGCCAGTCCCCAACCCACAGGCAGCCGGCTCATCCCTGGCTCATCCCTGTGTTCCAGGATGATACCATCCTGCCATCTCAGCCTGGCTCTCCCCTGATCCTGACCCTCACACCTGTGTGCTGCTGGCCTGGCCTGGCTGTGCCACCAGGACCCCAAAGAGTGGCCTGGGCTGACAGCTGGGCACATGCTGCCCTTCACCACTTCTGCATCAGCAGTATCACTCGCTTTCCCAAGGTCAAAAAGCCTGAGTGTACATTTAAAAATATGTAACTCACCAGAAAGCTGGAGGTACCCTATCCACGGGAATATAAATCGCAAAGTGGGTTGTTATATAAATGGTAGTTAATACGTAGCACAGTAACTACTGAATTAATGAATTGTTACATAATGTGAAGTAAAATCAGCTAAAAAGTTAACAGCTGCCACCACCCTGGATCACCCTGGTGACTGGAAAGTAAGGAAGGTCAGGAGTTCTCTCCAGAAAGGCATTCTTGTGGCCCGGGAGCCATCCATCCGCTCGGGTCTCGGCGGGATAAACCCAACAGGCAGCAGGGCTCAGAGCAGAGCGCCTGCTCGGGTGCCTGTCCAGCGCTGCCTCTGCCAGGCGCCAGGCCCGCGCTGAAACAACAGCAGACGAGACCAGCTTTCTGT
This sequence comes from Cyanistes caeruleus, assembly GCF_971803275.1. Lineage (NCBI taxonomy): Eukaryota > Metazoa > Chordata > Aves > Passeriformes > Paridae > Cyanistes > Cyanistes caeruleus. The sequence goes on from NC_141705.1 coordinate 36,640,287, forward strand.
GAGGCACCCCAGTTTATGGTGACCCAGAGGCTCCCCCAAAGCACCTCTGGTGAAACCACACAGGCAGCTGACTTCCAGACCCAAAATGAGTCATTTACAAGGGAAACACCGCACTGCTTAGGCCATAACGCGCTCAATTAAATTAATGTTCCTGAAAAGAAATGCCATAAACAGCAGTCTTTCTTTGAGGAAAATACAAGGCTACACTCAAGCAGTGTAGCAACTATGCACTAAAAAGCAAAAGAAAGACCAGACATCACAGAATAAGCTTGCCTTAACACATCTCAGTCATAAAAAGGGAGGAAAATGGTAAAAAAACCCAAACAATAAGGGAAGGGAAAATCATGAAGAAAAATCATTTGCACCGCATATAAGTCTGAAAATCAGTACTGAAAAAAATCCTGTCATCTATCAGAAAGATCCAGATAACTGAGATATTAATAAATGAGGCACTACATGAAAGTGCTGATAAATGATGTAGTTTGTTGCTTTTAAAAGGGTAATAGTCTGACAGAGTGGGTTGCAGATAATGAAAGGTGGCAGGTTATACCTGCAGTAACACTTTTAAAACTGCTTGGGAGTACTTTTGGGCAAGGGAACATGGCCTTTTATAACAGAGAACCATTATCATGCTTTTGTCCCTTACCAGCTAGCCCACATACATTTCTGCAGAAATTATATCTTAATTATCAATTCACCTCCAGTGTTTTCCATCCAGATGTTTTGTTTTGGATACCAGGAGCTGCACTGTTAGGATGCTGGCCACTCTGTAACAGATGGAAGTATCAATAATTTGGGGTATTACATGCAATGTAATTACATTAAAAGCAGTGCTTGGACAAAGTGTTAAAGCAAACCAGTCAAATGTCAGCTGTCAAATTACATCATCCAATTTCTCTGTTCCAAAATACACGTTAAAAAAAAACTGAAAAAAATAGAAAAATATATAACTGTTTCATATCTGCTAAACAGAGTGGACTGACTTAAAGAAAAAAAAAAAAATATAAATACATTACCTGTAACTCTCCTAAATTTTATTTTGAATTTCAAAATCAAACACTCAAATGCCAAGACAAGAGGTATTACTGTAGTGTATAGCTGAGCACTGAGGTGCACACAAATTTTCATTACTGCAGTTAGTTCACAAGGTTTGAATCACCAGTAGGTATATTTCAATTCTGGTACAGTAAATACACATAAGAGACACAGAAATACTATTTAAAATGAATTAAAAGAATTAAATTATAAAAAGAATTAAATCTATAAAACAGTCTTTGCAGACATAGGAATAAAGCCTGCACTGTCTATCATTTATACATAACCACACATAACTACATGGCCTGGATGCGTATTTACTGACAGCAGAGAGAATTTAAATGCCAAAGGTGTTTCCTATACCTTCCTCTTACTTTCCATACCCAATACCAGCACTACAAATACAACAGCAATTCAACCACAAATACTGAAGTACTACAGCTACTATACAGTCAAAAATGTTTGCAGACAGAATAAAACCTTTGTGGTCTCTACTAGATTCTAAATACCATCTTATTGTTTTCAGCATAATTCTCACAACTTAGTGTAATACACACGTTCTGCACAAATCTGTATCAAAGCTGTGACCTTAATTTGACATTAGAGTTGCCTTTGGAAAAATGTGACCTATGTTTCAAGAACATATAACCCGTGAGTAGCTGCCACAGGTAAGGTGTTGACAGGTTATTGGGATGCCTGTCACCTTCTTAGATGGCTTACACAAATGTCAACAGTGGTGAATGTCATCTCAACATAAGGACTTGACCCTTAAAAGAAGGTTTTGCTAAAGAGCATTTCTGAAGTGACACTGTGTAGTGCAAGTTATAAGAATCAAGAAAAAATTATTAAATGAAGTTCTTTTCTTGCTTAGCCAAGATTTTCAAAGAGGATCTGTTCATGTAAGAAAAGATGTGCCTCTGAGTGCATCCTAGACCTTCCTGGTCTAAGGAAGTGAGGACAGAGAACAGACAGAAGACTTACTATGTGTTCTCACTTCTTGTGATGATTTAAAACTTTCATATGCCCTGAGCCCCTGATCTTTTTTTGCGAAGCTCATGCTCCTTATTTTATATAAAAAATAAAGCCATCTGCTCTAAAAAAAGGTGGAAGTTTATGCCACTGAAAAAGTAAATGCATTTTTTTCTACAAAAGAAAGTATATTTTTGTTAATGTTTTAAATTTAATATAATACTTAAGCCAAATTAAGAAGAGGTAGATGTTTATCTTAAAACAATGTCGTTGTTGCAATAAGAATGCCCAAATCTTCTCTTGGCAACAGTAGCACTGGAACACAGGTACTGATGACTCACATACTCTTGAAAGTTTTTTCATGTTTCCTTTGTGGCTCCTCTAAATAACAAATTTCAATCAAGTTTCATAGCAAAACTCTCACAAAAACTTCAACCGCACCCGAGGGACGAATGTTACATCTGTGATACCATCCACATGCTTTCCTTACGCATTTGTTCCTATGACTTTTGACTCTATTCTTGCTCAACAAGCTGAAAAGTACTCTTTTGATCACAAATCTGTCTTGAAACTAATTACTGCTTGGTGCATACTGTGTTTTCCAAGACTGCAAATATTTTTAAAGTCAAATTGAAAGGGATGGATTTCTTATTTTTAGAACAGTTGTCGACTTTGTTTTTCCAGAGCAGATACATAATTAAAAAGCAAAATTAAGGAAAATTATGACCACAAACATAGGTATAGCATTTAGGCAGATATTATGAAATTACAAATGCATCCAGAAAGAGAAATTCTTGTAGGTCAGAACAAAGCCTGATTAATAGCACTGACAACTCCATTTTCTTTTCTTATATGCTGAGTATCTAATAAACTCACATAACAGTCCTTGCTATCTTACACTGCAGAAAAGTACCTACTCAAGGAACGTGACTGACCCAAAATGTGGGGCCCACAGCACAACAAAGTAGAGCCACTGACTCCATCTGTTCCCTAGAGAAGTACATCTTATTTGCACAGATGGGATGAGTGGGACTAAGGAAAGAGAGTTGAATTTCCAGCTGAACTCATGGAAACAGTCCTTTTAAAAGAAGAGGATGTTTTCTACTGACACCATATGTCATGTATTGATGTCATATATTGAAAAATACTGGGCAAAGTGTCCTCTCTGCCCAATCCAAATACTCAGCTTGAACTGTAAGGACACTTTCTCCAAGTGCTTTTAAAATTGGTTCTTGCTGTAAGGTTCCTCTGCTGTGCCTACGTTTGCTATCTGCTGTATCCATGAATGGGTTAAGCTTGGTGCCTGAGTGCTAGCAAATGCTGAGGGAATGTCCAGATGAGTGACAATGGGGCAGAGATACTGGGAGACCCAAGCCATGTATTTCAGAGTTTAAACGTGCCAATCAGATTATTTAAAGAAGAGATGCTGAACCAAAGTCCCAAGACTACAAGAGTGGCCAGAAACTCTGAGTAGAAACAGCTAATGCTTCTCTCCTTAGGCTGAGGGTTTTGGAACAGTTTAGACCAGCAGTGTTGTGATCACATGTATGGACTTGTTTTGAATGACGAATTTCAAATTACATATATTATTGCTGCTTTCTTCACATAATCTCTGGAGTTCTGGTCAAAGTTTGGTTTTTATCACTTTTGTCCTTCCTCAAGTCAGGTTAAGTTTCACCTATGAGAGTACATTTCTTTTACTTAAAATTGGGCAACACTACATTGCATCATATTGCAGAATCCTCTCTTTCTGTTTGAATTAAATTAGAATAACCAGAATTTATTTACAGTTACTTTTCAGATGTGCCAAGAAAGTTAGTAAGTAATAGAGTGGATTTGGAGCTTTTACACAGGAGCCACGTAAATAACTTAGCTGCTAATACCACTTTGGACTGTGACAAGCATAATTATCAAATCTCAGTCTTTCCACCTGTTCTTCCTTCAAATTGTCTTGAACACCTCTGAGTGTCCTACAACAACACAAGGCTCCTGTGCAGGTATCAGGAAAGCTAAACTTGTACTCTCACTTCCTCAGGATCTGGTGAGACAAAGAGAGAATGTACACTGAAACACGACAGTTATAATCAAAAGCTTTATTTGACATGACCATTGTGGGGTTTTTTTAAACAACTTTTTACTTCAAAAAAGTGTATTAATATGTAACAGACCTAAAGTAACAAATTATTTCAGATTTTTGCATAAATATATTATGCACATGCATAATACACCTATGTAAGATATACATAGTGTATCTATAATATTTTTCAAGTTATGTCTGACCTTTGTTTATGGTGATTTACTTATTATACAGTATTGCGTTGCATCTTGGTAGATTTTGTTAAAGGGGTGCATATTTAACTGTAAACTAACAAAAATCTACACATGCTCAATGCTTACGGAATTATAAAATGCACACTACTAAAGCTCTACAAGAAAGATGATGAACCACCACATTTCAAAACTGAAGCACAGCAGCTTGCTTGTGTTATTAAACATCTTACACACTGTGACAAGTACATGACCTTTCAAAGATCATAGAATGTTTTGGGCTGGAAAGGATTTAAGCACCATCTCATTCCAACTCCCCTGCTATGGACAGAGACACCTTCCACTACACCAGGTTGTTCAAAGTCCTACCCAGTCTGGCCCCCAACACTTCCAGGATGAGACAACCACAACTTCTCTGGGCAACAAAGTGCAGTGCATCACCACCCCCACAAGAAGGAATTTCTTCCTAAAACCTTATCTAAACCTACCCTCTGTCACTGTAAAGTCATTACACCTGCCTGTCATTAAAAGCCCTTGTAAAAAGTCTTGGACTGGAAAGATAAAAAGTGTGAATACTGCTGATGGAAAGAACGTGTGTTTCCAGACTAGCAAACAATCGTAAATCTACTCTGTTTCTGTGCTTTTGTCTAAACACACAGGCTAAGGAACACATTCCTTCATTGTGTCACATTTTTAATTTTAATTTGATACAGTGTCAACAGGACACAGTGAATTATTATTGCCAGTATGGTAATGCAGAATGCAGTTCATTGGACATGATCAGGTCTCAGGACTGACATCTGTCAGGTTCTCAGCCTAGCAGCTAACTGTGTGACTGAAAGTGAAGTGATACCTTCAGCAATTCCCCACCTGCTCACAACCATTATTAACTCCTGTAATACAGTGATAAGAGTAGAGACCAGATCAGGTTCCAGAGTGAAGTCCAAATGTAGTGGATGGTCCAGAAATCAAAGTGGAAATGAAAGGGATGAAAATTAAAAAAAAAGAAAGAAGGATCTGCTCTACACATGTTGACAGTACAGAAGACAGAATATATGGAAATGTTGTTTCCAAATGAAATTTTTTTGTCATTGACCTAGAAACTGTTATTCCTACTTCTGCCATCATCCTCAGGAATATTCCAACTGATTTGTGAAAATACATGACTATGCATGCAGACATAATGATCAATTTTTCCTCTGTTCACTACTCAAAACAACACAAAAGAAATTCCAGATTGCTTGAAATGGAAAAAAAAAAAGAAAAAAAATTATAACACAAAACACTTTGAGGTCAGGAGTGTCAAAATGAACCATTTTAAACTTTCAAAACCAATTCTGTTCAGCTCAGTTCTGATGCTGTACATCACATTGCTTATAGTGCCATCTGAAACGTAAAATTGAAATATATTTAATCAAGAGGATTCTAGATTTGAAATAGTCATTCAAAATGTCTTCATTTCATTCATATGATCCCCAGATAAGACCTAGATGACACGATCCTGTCTGTGGCTGGCTAAATCCCCATGGGCTTACACCCAAGAAGATAAATAAATAACAAGAGAAATACATGATACATGGATGATAGAATTTGACCTGTCTGAACAACCTCTAGTATATTTTAAACTGAAAACTTACCAGCTTCATACATCGTAATACTGATACTATTATTTACATGCTCATTAAGGTAAATAATATGCTGCAGTTCAGTTGTAACAAGAACTGCAGACAGAGCAAATACAAATGGTGAGAGTCATTAGTGTCAGGGCAGTAATTTTTATTTTTTTTTGGTAGTGTCTGAAGAATTATAGGAGAAGATAAACTGCACTTGAATTTTTTTTGGTTTAGGTCTTTCAGTCATAATCGTTGTACCAAAAACTCAGTGATGCTGAGACTGAAGCATGTGATATAGAGTACATCCATAATCCTTAAAAAAAAAACCTCCTGGAAGATAAAGAACTGAATAGGCTGTACAGCACATAGGTCAAGCTTTCAATAATGAGTTCAGCTGCTTTAGTGGCTGTTGGGATAGATTAGACAAGCTTTTTCCACAGACTTAAAATCATCAATATATACCACTTTCTTTATCAGAATTCTGCAGATGCCTCATTTCCTTCTCTGATAGCATTACTATACTCTCACAAGAAAATACTTCTAGTCTCAGGTGTCAAATTTCTGAATGACCCACACCATTCCATCTAATGCAGATTTATGAAATGAAAATAAATAATGCCTTTCTGTAATTATTGTGGAAGCCCTACATTTAGCACTTCTTTTGAGTCTTTTGATTTAAAAATTTAATTTGTTTATCTCAAAGTGATTTTATGATCATCAAGATGTTTTTCACATTTCTGTCTAAAAACTTTATATTAAAATTCTGCCTAGTCTGAAAAGTTATATTTGTTAGAATAAGAGCAATGAGAACTACCAAATGCATCAAGACCTCTATATTGAGGAAGAATTACTTATATTAATATTAACAGTTCATGATAGATTCTTTCACTAGGTATCTTCCCTGATCTTTTCAGCCCTGTCCAAAACAGTGGATAAAACACTAGTTTAGACTCTAATACCTAATTCCTATTAACATTAGTAACAAGAAGCATCAGTCTACTAAAGTGAGAAAAAAAAAAGAAAATAAATTTTAGGGATTCTACGCTAAATAAAACTTAAGACGATGATACCATAAAGCTACTGAAAATGGATACTGGACTAGGTTTTCTGTGAGGCACAGGTTTCAAATATTTATTTAATTGTAAACCTTGTTACAGGGACCACTGGTCCTGTAATTTTACTATTACAGAATTACTGGTGTAATTCTTTAAACCTTTCAAAGTTAAGGCTCAGCTCTAAAAGTTTCTCATGCTATAACATTACAACAAAATATACCTTTGGATTTGTATTAGTACTGTAATGACTTACTGCAATAATGATAGTTATAACTTCCATGAACAATACTTACAAGGTATTATGAACAATAATTATATTATATATTCTATAATAATATTAATTTATATTATATTATTTATATTATTATATGATAATAATATTTATATTATGTTTTCTGCAGAAATAACAAAATTACTTAAAATCAGTTATTAATGCCTTGATGAACAACTAAGAATTGGTAGAAACATAGGTAGAAAATAGGATAACATCAGTATTAAAATTGTTTTAGCATTTGTAATGAAGTTGATACAACAGAATACAAGAGCTGCCCTTCAAACCTTCATTTTCCTACCTACAAAAGAAAGAAACGCTTCAAGAATGAGTCTTTTGGGCACTATGGCAAGCCTAAAATAAAAAAATCAAACCCACAAACTATAGAAGAAGAAGTTGCTTTGCTAAAGGCAACCATTTAACTGAGTTCTAAAAATTTAATTTCCTATATCCAAAGAAGCAAAATCTTCATGGGAATTTTCAAGATACCCTGTCTCAAGTTATGAATTTGATTTTAACACGTGAGAGCTATTTATGATCAAAACCCTCTCTGTAAATTATAGTAGCCATCTTGTATCAGAAGCCTGACTACCAGCAGCCATTCTCTGTCTGGGAGTCTGTGACAGGGGAATCAAGAGCTTTCTACACTTAACAGTTTCACTGTACAGGAGTGATATGTTTCCTACCAGCATGGCCATTAACTCTGAACATCCATTTAATCAGGAGCTGATGATAGGGAACTGGGTAAATGTCAGCAGCAGAGCAGCAACAGGGACAGATCCCATTTTCTGTTTTAAATGGCATGTTTCTTTGCAGAATGGAGTCAAAATGGACCACCAGGACCAAAACAAGACCAGTAAGGCCAGAAGTCACTGTGAAAAGTGACCAAATGCAAAGACTGAGGTGTAGAGAAATAAACCTGCTGTTATGGTGAAGTCTGACATTCAAAAGCTGGATTTCAAGGTTCATGAAACACAACATCTGTAGATGACAGTCCAAAGTGCCTCTAAAAAAACAGATCTTCAGCTTCTCTTCAGCATTCTTATTTCAATTTTTAAAAAGTAAAATTCACAACAGCATAAAGTGCTTCTCAGTAAAATACTCAATTGCTAAGTCTGTGCTCTGCTTTGTTTTATTAACATGGAGCCTTTAAAGAATGGAAGTAATTCACAGCTGTGGAAACATAAGAATACGGGCATTGGGCAAATAGTAGCACATACCTCAGTGACAAAGTAATTTAATTTTGAAATGCGCATAACATCTTTTACACATGTGACTCCACCAAAAGGCTATCTTGAAAGGCAGATCAGAAATACTCGTGATGAAAGCAGAAGAAAGAGATATGAGGCACTTGGTAGGTCAACTGTGCTCTGGTAAATGTTAAAAGCAGAAGTGGTCCTCATAATTTTGATACCCATTATAATATTTTATTCTAGCATTCATTCTAAACCAGTAAATTACATTATCTTATCAAAGAAAAGACATATACTACTGGATGAATGCTTCTTTATAGGTGATTTTATCCTTCAGACTTACTTTTCACTTTACACTATTTTCATATTTACAGCTTGGAGGCTATACATAAAAAAATCTGCAACACAGCTGCACTGATTGTGTATACATAAAAGTAATATAAAAAGGAGTTTTATCTCAGAGCTGCTTCTTTGTCTCCCAAAGCCTGATTCCCCATAGCCCAATCTGCATTTCTCAATAGTAATCTTGCTATTACTCATCCTATTTCCACTACCACAAAAACCTGTCTTGCTTTTTATCCTCCCCTGCTTCTGACATTGATTAGGAGAGGACTGTCTGTATGTGTGGGCTTATGTAAGTGTGTGGTTTATGTCTAAAAGTATAGTAACTGCTTTATCTTAATTATGTACTCTTAGTAATCACTGATACAGAGAATTTATTTTAAATTATATAGCAAAGAAATGCCACCAAAATTACTTCCACTGGTTTTGTTTCTTTTTTACTTAATAGAAAACTGTGAGTAGACAGACACCCATAATTACCTGAAGGTGGATGAAGTATTACTGCCACTTTTCAGTTAGTATTTTCTTCAAATCCAATAGTAGAGCCATAATAAAATAATTAAAGCTATCTGGAATGGATTTCACTTCAATGACCCTTTTATAGACATTATTTTGTTGTGTACTGCAACATAAATGAAGCTTACCTGGGGAAGGTATTTCCAACCAGCAATTCCCAGAGATTTCTGTAGTCTAGTTAGGTAAAGAAGAACACTTAACAAGTTTTTCTCAGGGACCTTTTAGCTCTTCGTTCTGCATGGTATTGACTTTCTCTTTTCAAAGCTCAACAATCGCAACATTGTCACACCTTGAGGACTCAAAAGAAAAGCCTTTTCTTTCCAAAGAAATGAACAAACCCTTGAAGAAAATGAAGTGCACCACCTTTTTCTCAGATCTACAATGACTGAATCACAAATATCATACAATATGAGCTCACAAAAAAAAATAAATTCTGAGTAGTTTGCTTTAAATAATCCTTATTTCACTCCTACACACTATATTCAAAATCTGGATAATCATATAGCTGGATAATAGCAGTCAGGAGACAGTACTAGACCGAGAAGCGGATTAATGTTTCTTGCTATGTTGTTACAGACTCAAACTGTTGTAATTCACTTGAGCTCTGTGTATAAAGACTTACATGTTTTGGCAGGTATATGTGATTCCTTCCTTCTATCCCCTAAACGTTGAATGTATCACAGTTGCTGTATTTATTACATAAACATAAGCCCTCTTTGGTGAACACTCTGAGGCAACCTGTACAGACAGAAGTGCTCTGGAGTTCAGGATCCCACCAGGGGAGGGAGGAGAGCTTTCGGAACCAGCAAGATCTCAGCACTAGAAGCGAGAGATGGGGCACAACCCCCTATTCTTGAGCCGGCAGTGGGGAAGCTGTGACCTCTGCTGGGTCAGAGGCAGCTCTGACCCAGCAGCATGGGTGTTGCCAGCAGGGACAATGCCTACCTTCACCTGGAGATAACTCACCCCCACAGAGCAAGAGTGACCAGGAGCAGGCAGTTCACACATGCAGAATATGGATAACCTACCCACTCCAGAGCTCAGCTGGGATCATCGGCCTCTGGGGAGGAGCTCTGGTGTGGTATCCACTCAGTGGGAAGCCAAGCCATCTCTGCTCACCAAAAAGGATGTACTGCCCCAGCCAGAGCTCCTAAAAACACACACAGCCATCCTAGTAAAGGCTGCAGAGGGTACTGATTTCCTTCAGTGGGCTGTAGCAGACAGAGCAATCGTGACAGTGACCAAGTGGATGGCCTGCTTAACCTGGTAGCAGAGTTATGGGATGAGTTAGGTTAAAGAGTACTAGAGAACAAGAAGGGGAGATACACTATTCAAAGCAAGCTCTAGCCTACCTCAGGAGCAGCCACTAGAAATAATTCAAGATCAAGGGGATCCTCTATTGGCCCCTCCGCAAGGAAAAGGCAGCAGTTGTAAAGAAAGGAGCAAATGGCGGGTAGTCCATGCTCAGAGTGGCAAGTGCAATCCTTCACCCACTTCACTTCCCACAGGTGCACAATAACTATGAGGTTTTCTATGTCATGGATGAGTAGGAAACTGCTGGTCAAACTGAAGGGAAAGAAGTAAACAGGCAGAGCTCATGTGCACAGGTGACCTGGAAATAGTATAGAGATGAAGTTTGGTTGTTTAGAGGTGAGGAAGGCCAAGGAGAAGCTGGAATGAAACCTGGCAAGGGATGCAAAGAATAACAAGAAGATCCTTGTTCTACAGATTTGTGAGCCAGAAAAGAAAGGTCAAAGAAGGCTTAACGCCTCAATAAATAAGGATGGTAAACTGGTCACAGTGGATGATGAGAAGACTGACATACAAAGCCTCATAGTTATTGTGCATATATTGTCCACTTCTGTGGGAAGTGAAGTGGGTGAAGGATTGCACTTGTCACTCTGAGCATGGGCTACCCTCCATTTGTTCCTTTCTTTACAACTGCTGCCTTTTCATCAGTTACATGACCACTTGAGGAATGGGAATCTATGTAAGCCTGTGGGACCTGATGATACTCATCCCAGAGTCCCGAGGGAACTGGCTGAGCTAAAAGACTGCCAAGCCACTGTCCATGATGTAGGCATAAATGCTATCATTGAGGGTGAGGAAAAATATTTCATGGAGAAACTTTCAGGAACCCTTGGAATTCTCTTTTGGCAAAGTCCAAAACAAAGCAAACAGTTATCTTGTTTGGACAGCATATATTTGTGGAATCAGCAGTTAAAAACATTTAATACTTATCATACATAAGAGAAGAATTAGCTTGCTTTTTTTTTTCTTTTTTTACACTCAACTGTATTCTGAAAGGTCACAAGATAAGTTGCAATTACCAATTGATTTGATGTATAATATATTACAGTAAAGTTCCCTCCATTAAATCAAGTGTTTACTATGTCTGCATGGGAAAATCTTATGGCTCCTAAAGATGTCAGTGTGTTTCTTAGGATACAAAGGTGAGTACTGAAATGAGTACAGCAGACTTATTCAAACTAAGATGAAAGCATTAGCTGGAGAATTAATGGCTCCATCACAAGCTAAGGAATGAAGTGACAGGTGACAGTGAGTATGTTTGGTTACAGGAGAATGTTGTACTATCTGAAGAGGAGAAAAAATTATTTAGTGGTTTTATGAGCTTTTAAACATCATTTTTCAAACTAAAAAACCCCCAGGTTTTTAAATTCTTCATTCCAAAAATGAACAAACTAAATACAAAATGAGTTTAATTTTTCATGAGCATTTAGTTTAAAAACAACCATTTTTCATATGCTTATGCTCCAACCCAAAATAAAAACTATCTATGTATAACTTGTAAATTATAATCTTTCACTGCTATAAATGCTAAAAAACATGCCACCATTTTATTTTCTAGAAAGGCTGGCAGCAGGAAAGCAGTATAAGCTGGAACTTCAGACACTGGCAAGTAAAAATTAAATTTATACCTTCTCTGTTTGTGAATTATTAGATAGTGTAGGAGAAGTCATGGATATTTGATATCCAGTAAGCTGCCACATCAGCTAGTCTCACATCAGCCATCACAGTATGTATTACTTCAGCAGCCTCATAGTCACATGGAAAACTTATTTTTTTTAACAGATCTCAAAATTCTAAGGAAAATCATGCTCATTCACACCATCTAAGTAAGAAATGTTTCATCCTTTTTTCGATTTTTGCTAATTCAAGAGTTTACTAACTCAAAATTTTTTACAGGATCTAATTATTAAAAAAAATTTTTAAACCTCCAAAAAATCCTTGAAAGAGCAGAAGAAAAAGCAGAAAAGCTCAGAGTATCAATCAGCTTTGTGTGTGCAATTAAACACTGCTAACAACACACTTGCAACTAAATTGTTGCAAAGTGAATTCATTTTTTGTAATAGAAAAAAAATTAAGATAAGCTATTATTAAAGGCATTATTAAAAATTATACATATTTGTTTAGAACTAGTAACACACATTTTTAAAAAAAAAACAAACCCCAGAAACATCTAATTTGGTGGTCCTGAAGCAAACACCTTTATATAGATACACATATATATAGATACAGCATCAGACAGCATCAAAACATACTTATGTTACACACGCAATTCTTCTTTCAAACAGACCAACTGTAAAAGTTCTTGATCTTTCTCTGGAAACTGTCAGCAAAAGCTGATGTTTCCTGAAGTTAAAAACCCAAATTGAAACTATGTGAACTGGACTGAGACCAATCTCATTTCACAAAGCTATTCAGTGACCCAACGAAGAGCCAAAAAAGCTCTGATAACTAATCATGGTGACCTTATTTACACTGGTTATTTCATCATGATAGATTATATATCCTATTGCCATTCTCTTGAGCTACACAATTTCCCAAAATAAATAAATTGTAAAGTAAATTAAATCTTTTTTTAAATAATGCCAAGCTGTATTTGTTTCACTTGGAGGACACTGAGAAAAATCAAAGATTAACCAGAGTAGAGAGATGAATTCCTGATGTGGAATTAGATTCACCTGTGCTCTGAACTCTTGCAAAAGGAAATAAAAACCATGAATACTGGTTAAGCAGTATCATTAAAAATAAAGAAAACAAAATGTGGTGGGTTTTTGCACCTGTTGTTTTCACTTCCAAGGACCTTATGCAGTTAAAAATGTAGCCTCTAAGCAATACAACCTTACCACAGGGTTATCACAGATTCACAGAAGGGCTGTTGGAAGGGACCCCTGGAGGTCACCTCATTCAAACCCCTGTTCGAGAAGGGCCATGGAGAGCAAGGTGCCCAAGATGATGTCCAAAGAGCTTTTCAGTATCTCCAAAGGTGGGTATTTCACAGACTCCCTGGGAAACCTGTAATCCAGGCAGTTTTCTTTCAAAAACTCATTTTTTCTCATCCTTAGTCTAATTTTTCCATAAATTGTCTTCCAGGACCTGAGTTAATGCCCACTGATATGCTGTCCCATCTTTATTGATTTGTGCTATAAAAATCTCTCTAATTTTAGCTCTTAAAAACCCCCTATGACTTGTTAACAAATTAATTTTGTCAACTTTGAAATGCTTCCTTCACATTAAAAAAAAAATCTATCTCATTTTCAAAAGCTCATTTATAAAAACATTATAAAATGTTTCTAGTTTTCAGAACTCAAACACAACGCAGAAAAAGAGAATCTGTCTAAACCTGTAAATTACAAACCAAAGCATTATTACAATTCCTAATGATGAAGTAATTGAAAATTAGCAGTTTAGCATAATTTATCTTTGCAGTATTTTACAATGCAAAAGGGCACCAAATTTGGCCTAATTTTCTACACATGCAAAATGAATATCTTCCAAAGACTTACAGGGAAAGGACAGAAACAGTGAAAAGAAACCATTCTTACCCCTTCTATGGAAAAGAAACTTCTAGGGGAAAAAAAAACCCTTTCCCAACTAAGAATATTATACACTAAACATTCAAAGGTGATTGTGATGTCTTGGCAGGAAACATTATTTAGGGCATTGTAACAAGTCAGTAGTGCTAATTATCAATCATGGTTAAGCCTCCTTGTTAACAACTAGATTTTTATGAAAATATATTTAGTATCTTTATTATTGTACAATATCTACTATTCGAAATACACAAACCTTATTGAGAATGGCTTCAGATACACAATAAATAAAAACAACTTCACCTCTTGAGCTTGGAGGAGGAGGTGAGGAGAGGGGAAGAGGCCCAATTCACACACACCCCTCCATAGCAAGGGAATGTGCAGTTTTGCTTCCAGGTGATGGCAGTATGGGTTTATCAAGGTATTGCCTACCCCCTATCAGGTAAAAATTATGGGATTGAGCATTCCCAAGTAAAGAAGAAAGATGAATTCACATGCCCTCTGAATCCTGTATTTCAAGGAACCATAGTCCCTCAGTTTGAAATATGTAGATTAGATGTGAAATTGTTTGTCAAAGCCTTCACTAGATGTAATGACATAATGAATATTTTTTTATTGATGGACATGGAATTTTACTAGAATTTATTGCTGAAATTAGGCAAGGAAAAGAGATGGTTGCCTCCTCTGGGAAATCATAGAAACTGACAGATGTTATTTCCAATTTTAAACTACTTTGAAATTCCCATAGCATTAAAATTCCAAATAATCATTTTCAAGTGTGTATCTCTACTCCAAAATCAAATAAGAAAATAGACATTTTATCTCTATGAAATTAAAATTCATGATGAAAGAACTCCACCTTGTAGCCATTATCTCTGCCATACAAATACATTTGCAGCTTCATCTGCAACCAAATAAGCCATCAGTTAATAAGGTACCCTCCACACATTTAAATATATACCTAATATTAATGGTCCCTAACTACTCCTGAGACAACAGCAGGACTGATGATAAATTTCATCAAGTTAAAGTAATTTCCCTTCTATCTTTTCCTTTCCATGTCTACTTTTGCCCTGCTTATGAGGTAACGTTATTCTTGAACTTAAACCACATTTTTTCCTATTGTCTGGTATGCAAATTATCTTCACTGCCTAATGACTGTATTTTGGATCAGGTTTTCTAAAGGAGAAAAAGGAATTAAGTCACAATACCTTCCAAATGCAATCTCCAGCAACATAGGTGAAATCAGGACCCTATGAAGTCATTTGCCTCATTTCTATATTAAATCCTGCTTCCACTGTCCTGCTTCCAAAATATCTCACCTAGTGATCACCATCAGATCAAATTGTACCGATTGTCTTCCCACTCTGTTCTTTTGCCTTTTCTTCATAAACCCAGTCCTAGATTCATTCCCCTCATCTCCTAATGTGTACTCATCTCCTAATCTTCTAAGATTTTGTATCCAATTGTCTCCCTTCCTTTTCCCATGTAAGTTATGACGCAGACTTTGTGTGCCATATATTCAATTTTAAGCTTGCCTCCACAGACACCATATGTTTCCAACCTACTAGTCCACAGGACTCTGCTCTGATATTCTATAGAATGACCAAGGTTAATAATGCAAAGTGACAAGCAGACCTTGTTACCTAGGAAGAACTGAAACATTTTCATTGGGAATACTAAAAAGTGGTATTACTAAAAGTTTTAAAACTTGCCCAACTTAGGGCCTATGAAGCAGACAATAAGGATGGATTTGATAAAATCCCCGACTCTGAATAATTTTACCTTCCTGTTTCAAAGTAGGACAGTAAGACTATTAAAGTAAAATAGTATGTATAAATAAGCAAAATACTTTTTTCTCTACTTGAGGTTTCTGAAATATGCATTTTGCCTGAAAAATCTCCAAATATTCAGCCTGATGCAGGTATTTTACATTATGAATTCCTACCATTATGCCTTATACTCAGTAGCGTCGTTAGCCACTTAAAATAAAAAATCCTACTGAGAAATACTGAATAAACCTAACAGACATTTCATCAGTTCTACTTACAGTAATTGAGTGCAAAATTCTACAATCTATTACAGTATAAACTGTTGGACTTAAATCACGGAAGTTCCTAGATTGCTCTATTACAATATTAACGGTCAAAGCTGACAAAAGGAACCTCCTGTCAAAAATACTAAAAATCAAGTCGAGATTTAAAAGTATTTGGCACAGGAACTGCAATTATTTTAACAAAGCAATGCACACTTCTGCCATACAAATTACTTTCAATTATCATTATTTCATTAACTAATTTGCTGGTTTTAATGATATCAAAAATTACATAAAGGGTTTTTGTTTGGGTTTGTTTTTAATGTAGTATTTCAAAACCTGAGGTTTATATAGAAATAATGCATAATTTTTCTTAAAAAAAAACTATCTCAGAATGTACTATTACACCCCTATTTCTAAAGAAGGCTACAAATTTATGCATGTGTACATGAATATATATACACATATATATGAAGTGTGTGTTTAGGAAAGTAGTTTACTACAGTCAGAATACTCAGCACAGAGATAGTCACTACAAAAGGCTGTCAAGAAAGCTGAGTTCTTTCCCTTCCACAGGCAGCACATTGCTGGCAGAAAGCAGATGTTCCCCTAATTTGTCACTCTGAAATTTTCTGAAACAGGGTCCTGAGCTTCCTTCTGAAAACTAAGCAGCATTGACTCTTTCAAAACACATTTGACTGAGTTGCTGTTGTACCTGATCACTCACTGGTTACAATGCATACGTGAGATAACAGAAAGCACAGGTTCAAAACCCCCTCAAATAAAGGGGTGCCTATTCCCATGCCCACTTGATCTCCACTTTCAGAAGACTGACACAGCCAGTTCATGATAACAGACTCTGCACTCATCCTCATGCTCCTGTAGCACACCTCCCTTGCACCACAAGAAATCCCAAGGTTCCCTCTGGATCACAAGTGAGCATGTAGGAATTGACGTACCTCCATGATTAGGCTGTTCATTTGGGAGGATGGAGAACTGGGTTCAAGACCCTGCTATTATGAATGCTTAATTTAGAATACTGAAATGTTCATTGCTGTGGAATCTGAAAGGCTGCTTTCCCATCCCAAAGGGCTGCCTTAATCCCTAGGTTACAGAGTTCCTCTCTCTGGCTTAAAAGACATTTAAGTACTTAATTCTAAATAGAACAGCTCCATCATGAAAGTCTCTGAAAGGACTAGTCAATTGTTTAACGTGAAAACCTGAATGTAAAACCCCTGCAAAAAGGGAGTAAGTGTGACTCCAGTCTCTTAAATATTTCAGCAAAGTATTTTAAGCAAAACCATTTTACACCACCTTTTCTGGAAGCTCATCAGTGAATTTTAGGACATCATATGCATATCACTATGGAAAAGGAGTCGTGAGCATCCATGCCACCCATCCACTGTTTTCACAAATAAGGCCACTGGTGCAAAGGTTCCTTGCAGTTCAACTCACTGGTCACATTTTTTAATGTTAAATTTCTTCTCAGCCATGAAAATGCTGAGAAGCACCAAATTATCAGCTTATACAAATATGGAATTTGAAACTCAAAATCCAAAGGAGTTTTCTTCTCAGTACTTGACAGGTGAGGTATGAATACATTGACATTTAAATGCTTGATTTAGATGCCTGCAGGGACATTTAGGCACCAGCATCCCTCTTGCAAATTTTTCTCTTAAACACTTTAAGATTTGCAGACAAACAATACTTGTAATAATGAATTTGAAGAGTTTAATAATAATGTCATCAACTAATCTGCTTAAATTATCTCTGTTCCTTCAGCTAAACTGAATAAAAATGTTGCTTTTAATTCTCAAAGAATCACAGAATCATAGAATGCTAAGGGATTGGAATGAACCTTAAAGATCGTGTAGTCCCAACACCCCTCCCATGGGCAGGACACCTCCCACTAGACCAGGTTGCTCAAAGCCTTATCCAACCTGCCCTTTAACACTGCAACCTGTTTTAGTGCCTTACCCACTCTCAAAGTAAAGAATTTTTCCTAATATCTAACCTAAATTTCCCCTCTTTCAATTTGTACCCATTACTCCTTGTCCTACCACTACAGTTCCTGATGAAGGGTCTCTGGCTTCCTTCAGATACTGGGAGGTTGCTATGAGGTCTCCACCCAACCTTCTGCAGGCTGAGCAGCCCCAACTCCCCACACCTGTCTTCATAGTGAAGGTGCTTCAGTCCTCTTACCAACTTTGTGGCCCTCCTTTGGATTTGCTCCAATAGCTCCATGTCCTTCCCACGTTGGGGACCCCAGAGCTGGACACAGCACTCCAGGTGGGGTCCCACAAGAGCAGAGCAGAGGGGCAGAATCCCCTCCTTTGATTTGTTGATCACACTGCTTTGGATGATGTTCAGGATACAGTCGGCTATAAGGGCAACAAAACCCCAAAATCCTTAACTTAAAAATCTGGTGAAGATCACTAAGACCCATAAATGGTCCTGCTATATCATTCAGAAATTCACAGTATTTGAAATAAAGGGAGAAAATAATTCACTAAGTCTATCATGTCTTATACTGCTTGCATATAATAAACCTAAAAACAATTTTACAAAGTATAAGCAATTGCTTTCTTTTTGTCACAGGTAAGATTTACTACCTTTCATTTCAGCCTGGGGTTGTATAATACATAATGTAACAGCACACTAAAAGCATGCATGCTTTTTTTTATGTAGAAAACAAAAAAGAAGAAACTCAACCCCCCCCCCAAAAAACAAACTTCAAAGAAGAAAAAGAGCCCTACAGTCCCCATGTAAGATGTTCTGACAGAGTTCAGAACAATGCCTGCTTGAGTGACTGAGCAAACTTCAAAGGACCTGGTCCAGCAGCTTCTAGTGATTACTGCTAGTGCTCTGTAAGCAAGGTTTTAATAAAATTGCTTTATTAACAATTTCCATTCTATTTTTCATTGATTTTTACAAACAAATAGGCTCACACTGCATTAAAGTGCTCTACTTTTCAGCCCGATATGGGTGGATGGGTTTTAGGAGTAAAAATGTATCAATGTCTTGTTCCTACAAGAACAATGTGGTAGTTAGAAGCTGGAATTCAGAGCCCCTCTGCTTCCCTAGTAAGAGACTACAAATAGCACTCATCTGTAACATTTCCTAGCTTAAGAACATCTTAAGAAGCTGATGAGAAATTAAGAGTGTGGTTTTACTAGTCAATTATTCTATTTCTCATATTACAAGGAAAGATTAACTTCAGGAAATCTTTCGTTTGGATGCCATGCTTGGAACTTCCATTTCTTAGCAAAACATAATCAGTTGACTGTTGAAAACCTTAAGAATAAGCTCTTACTTGATGTCTTTCACCATTTCACTTCTCTAACATTTCATATAATTAACCACTTTGCATTTCTTCACTATGAGAATTTATGTAACATTCGCACTGCTGTAAGCATTTTCACAAGATGTGGCAGTAAACAGCTTAACTGTTCTATTCATGATTCATGTGACTTTTGGGGAACAGAAATATCACTAAAAAGCTTGAAAAATCCTGTACGTCCTTCTTATAATGGATTTTATGTGAATCTTTGATTTGCATTATATGGTACATATGTTTTAAGCACCCAGGCTGGACTTATGAACGTAAAAACAAATCACAAGGTGAAGGGATTTCTGCATAAGAACCTTGCTCCCAATACTGGGCACTCACATCAGGTCACTGAACAGGCACCAGCATCTTTAGAGATCAGCACACTGAGAAATAAATGGCAATGAGAATCACTGTGTGAGGCCACTAAAAATAAATTATAAAAACAAAAAAAAAAATTGCCTTTACTTGGTATGTAATTACATTTCTTATATACTCATTTATTATTACTTATTTATTATTCATATTTTTAAAGTAAATAGCTCTAAATGTACTATAATCACATATAGTGCAGAATATAAATCTTTTATGAAAATTCAAGCACTGTCATCCTATGGAAAACAGAGAACTTGTATGAAATTACTGTAAGAAATAAAAGTATGACACAATTTAAAGAAATTGGACAGGACACTAAAAGGCATTTCATAACACTTAGGTTAATTAAATTGTAATATAATTTTCCAAAGGAAGTGATGATATTTTATTAAAACACCAATAAAAGCAAGGAAGGAAAATACGGTATATGCCTATACCTACAACATAGTATTCCTCTGTCTGGGTTACATTTATACAGATTTTGGGGGAGAAATAGGAACTAACTGCCCTGAACTCATAGAACTGAGGTTTCCCAGGTCTTCTACTGGCTCACAGCTAGTCCATGGGACCAGTGTAGAGCTACTTCACCCTCTGGAGCACAGTAAACTAGGCACTGGGTGCTCAGCAACATCTACTGTGCTATCAACCCTGTTTGGTGATGTAAGCTTAGCCACCAATGGCCACCCATAAAGGCCAAAATTACACCATGGCATTCATCAGCTTGCATTCAGCACTCCACAAACACAGCCAAAGAGTTTTCCATTCCTCTCAGCAGCAAAGCCACCCGGATCAGTGTCAATGATTGACAGTCAGCTCACATCGATCTGCAAAAGGTTCCTGTGGTTTCTTTCAGCAGAGTTTGAGCTATCGGCTCTAAAGGCTTCTGTAGCTGCAGAAGTCAACCGGCTGCCGAGGGCTCTCCCAGTTATGGTGCGTTATGCCCAGACAGCCTTGCCTGGCTGTGATGCTGTGGCATGACATGGCACATCAAAGAGACAGTGTACCCAAAGCAGACACAGCCTCAAAGCCGTTCAGTCACTTCAGCACAGTGCTCAAGACTGACGGGTAAGCTCAGCCAGCCTCCACAGTCCTTCGTTATCCAATTTATGGAAATCTTCAAGGACGACTGTGAACACGTTCACACTGCAAACCAGTATTATAGCACCTGAAATAAGAAGCTTACTTAAGTTTTAAACGCAGCATTCTTAACAGTAAACTTCACCAGAATATAAAGAATAGAATACCCTATCCTTCACACTACTTTACTGTATTCTCATCTATTTCAAAGCAGTTTGGAGGGAATCCAAAGAGCTACCAGATGCTGTTTGCTGTTCCCCGATGAGAACCACAGATTAAATCACAATAACAGACTGCAAATTAGAATTAGAAGTGATACATCATAAATCTCTTTCTTTGGTTCCACTCTGGGCTTTGAGGCTTCTAAATATGATTTTTGTATTTTTTAATAAGTGCTTATATTTTCTTTTGTTTTCTACAGCTGGTTTCTTTGGCTACTGTTCATGCTGCCCCAATTGCAAACAGATATTATTCCACATATTGGCCTGTGCAGCACTGCTTGCTGAGAGCATATTTTAATTTACATTTCCAATACTGGCACAGAGAATTGTGCAAGGCTTCTTGCATCCATATTAGTGGAAGGTGCCAATAAGCACACTTGGGATGTGACATTAGACACATCCAGGCCCAGCACAAGTCAAAATTAAGATAATTAATCTCAGTCTCACCCCAAAAGAGACAATGAACATTTCCATCCGATCTATAGACAATCATGTTTTGAGTAGAATAAATGTCTGTATTCTGACTGTAGCAGCAGAAAATCCTAAGCAGTGAGAGATCCATCCTTAAATCTACAAATGCCACGTGGTAACACTTGGTGATACTTTACTGGAAATATTTTTCCATTCATCATACATTTTCTCATCAGTGAGGATTCAGAAACTTACACGTATTTTATATTTTCCCATCAATGGAGAAATATACAAAAACCTTGTAAATTTCTGTCTACTTGGATTTTTTTCCAAATGACACAGAAGACCAGACTTTGAGTGCTGAGATGATCCTTTTTATATTATGCACATGACCCAAACTATTCTTTTTTCTCAGTATGTATTTCTCCTCACTGTGCTTCCTAAGTAAATATACAGAAGCATTGAAACTATATCCAATACCATGCTATTCACCAAAAGCGTCAGACAGCACTTCTGACGCAGATATATTTGAAAAGCATCCAGAGAAACCTTTGAAGCTAGTGGGTCATTTTGCCTCTCCTCTGAAATAACAGAAATAAAGCTCCTTATCATTAAAGGACAATTTCTTATTTAGGAAGCGAAGATTTTTTTATTGTTTGAATTGTGACCCACTACTCACCTCAAAGCATGATACAGGTAGCCCATGCCATTTATCATTTCTGGTCTTAGTTAATATCTCTGTTCACAGAAGCAAAGGTACATAATTAGCAAATAGCACAACTTCTGCACCTCACACATCAGGAGGGCTGCGATGCTGCACTCCTACCATTATTTCAAATGCCAGATTCTCTAAGGCTGATGTGATAATAACACACTTTCAATTCACCAGCAGTAATAGGAGCACTGAATCCTTTGTACAGCAAAATCACAAATGAAACAAAGGAAAACTATGAATGTATTAAGATTAGAGAAGACTCAGATTTAACTTAAATGTCATGATTTTTTTTTTCTAAATGTTAATACTGGAAGACAATACTTAATAATAGCTGTTCTGCCACCCTAGGAGTAAATGCAGATAAATTGGACAAGTACTGAACTTTTAATAAACCAGCCCATTAAGTACTCAGGAACTCTTCTGTATTTATGTTACAGCTTTCTTGCCACTTTCTTTGCATCTGAGAACGCATAGAAGACTTGCATTTAAATTTATCAGCTAAATGCAAAGCTGACAAAAAATTTAAATTAAGAGTAAAGCACAAAAATTCTTTAAAAAGTTGACAGTTTCAAAATTGCCTCCCTCAATCATTCTATTTTATTATTACTTTACTACTGTTTTCTACTGCATTTTACCCTATCCCCTATATTCATTATGTCTTCACCATCCTCTGTATAAAACAATCTGGCCTTCATATTCAAAGTTTTCTATGACATCAAATTGGGCTTTATTCCAGTGGCAAATAAATTCCCACTGTGAAACCTCCCTAAAAGCTTACTTTTAGATTTAGTGTTTCAGGATACCTTTATACCTTGCTTTGGGGAGATGGGATTGTAGGGGTTTGGGTGGCTTTTTTCAGGGGGATGGTAGTGGTGTGGCTCTTCCATGCTATTATTGTAATTTTACACTTCATCATCATATGCTACATTAAAGAAAATATACCCATCTACTACAAATATTTCCAGCATACTCATTAAAAAACAAACAAACAAACCCACAAAAAACCCCAAATCCCCACACTAGGATCAAGATATTTGAAAGTTTAGTTTTTTAGTTCAAGTGAAACACACAGATTACTCTCAAATTCATTAACCTGTCATTTTCAAACTATCCAAACCTGTTTCTTCCAAAATGTTTTGTTTTATGATTTGAACAAATGATTCATAAGTAGTCAAATGTGCCTTTTGCACCAGTACATCATATAGTTTTGGAAAACAATGAGCCAGATCTAAGGTTAAGACAGAGGAGTAATATTATTGGAATAATGATACATAAAGGGATGAGTGGTAAGATGACAGACTTGCTCTTTATAAAAATAAACGTGAGATGATATTTGCTAATTGAAATTTCTATAGTATGCTAGAAAAATCACAGTACAAATTCTTTTGCTTTATCACAAATGCAATAATATTGTGACAGGAAAAGTCTATGACAGATTTCTAGCAAAAATAACCCATTAGCTCCTTATGGTTGGTTACTTTTTTCAGCATTTTCCTTCAAATATGCTACTAGGGCTGCCAGTTGTCATGACATATTATTTATGAAGCATATGTCTTTTCTTAAGCACTGTTCTTTTTATTGATTTTTTGACAGGTTTTACTTACTGCCAGATAATATACTAGAACATTTTACTGGCATTGGTCATGTTAGAACTGTAAATTAAAGCATTGTGATAAGGATCTGGAGCTCATTAACTCAAATTTTAAGTTAGGCCACAGGAAAGTCATGGTATTTGATTTATTAGGAAAATACAACTTCCTGTATTTGAAAACATAGCTGACTATTTGAGGCAAGACATGCCAAAATAATAATGACAAAATGATTCATCTGCATCAAGAACACTATCTTCTCGTAAAACAAGGTAGGATGGCAGTAATTATATCATTATTAGACAATTTTTTGTTTCATTGCTCCCAATACTTCAATTTTAAGTGCATTTACTTAACAGGACACTAAGTACTTATATTAACCTAGAGATATAAAAGAGGGAAATTTTATTTAATCTTTTCTGCTTTATTTAATTATCTACACTACAAGCAGAGTGATATATATCCAGGTGGAGTACTGTGTTAGCTGCTAACTTGCAGCTGTATGCAATTATCTTGTGCTGTCTGAAAGTAGTTCAGCGAGCTTCAGTATCTCTGCTTTGCTGTGTTACCCAAATCTAAACAAATATTATTCAAGAAGCTTCTCATTTTTCAGAGAGTGAATAGGACATGCTATTAACACATTAAATATCTGTTAGAAATCTCTAGATGAAATCAACATACCAGTAATTCATCAGTGGAAGTTTTATCTAATTACTTCACTGATACATGAGTGGTATCATAGGAATATGAAGAGCAATAGCAGTGAATACATACAAATTGATATACAGGTCTAATAAAGACAGTGTAATTCATGTAGAAATCTGTAAAGTCATGACAACAACAATTCAGGTCAGCTCAATTCAAGGCAGAACAGGTGAGCCTAACTAATCTGGCAGTCATATATTCTGATTGCAGTACAGTGGTACCCACAACAGTCAGGAAAAACTAGGCGATACTTTAAATGTTTTCATCAAGCTACCCCACTTCTCACTACTGGGAAAAAACTCCAACACTCAAACCACTAAATTAAAAATGTAGACTTCTCTAGTATTATATTATTATTCCTTTTACTTTTCCCTTTTTTCCTTTTTTTTTTAATCTTTTTGTGTCTGGTGGATACAATTACGCCAGAATTCATTGGATGGAAGAACTGAAGGGATAATAAATCTCTTCACAGTTCTAGCGCAATTACTGCAATTTGGGAAACAGTCTAAGCAGAAGGTTGAGCTAGCTCAAATTCAATCAAATTCAATTTGGGAGCTCCTCCAAGGCCATAAACTGGCTCAATCTCAAGACACTTGTTCTGGCTTTTGGAAGCTCAGTACTGCTTAAAAGTTTTTCATAGTCTGGAAACTGAGCTCACCTCAGAGGTTTCTCTGATGAGCCCATTCACCTGTATATATACATATATATATATATGTATATATATATGTTGAATGTATATGAAATTGCTTATGTTCAGCAAACAAACACCTACTAAGCAGAAAACGACCTATAATTATTACATCGATTTAAAGACTTTCTGGTAATATTTAATTTCAATTAATACAACCATCACGCAATTTCAAGGCAAATCAACAAAATCCCACACTAATGCTACAGCTTCTTCTAGCTACAAGGCAACAGGTGTGCAAGTCCCAAGATGAGTTCTCTGGCTGCAGCTTGGCAGCTGCTATTTATGGGGTCTCAGGAAAGACACTTTCCTTCAGGAAGGTAATATTTACGACTGTGCTGCTGCTTCTGCATCTCTTGCAGAGACTGCCTTTGAAAGACTCAAAGGGGAGGGGATGGCATGCCTCTCAGGCTTTGCAAGATACACCCTGGAAACACCTAGGAATTTCTAGATTGATGAGTTCTTTTAAACAACCTCTTTCAATGTCATGCTTTTGGACTTCCTGCATGCATTTAGTCTAACACCTATGTGAAATTATTTTGTGATTTCCTGATGTGACGCTTGTTTTCATACCTTATATTTTGGTAAAGATAATTGTAAATATTTATTTTCCTGCTCCTCAGCAAGAAGTCTGGAGTTCTAGAAAAAAAGAGACCAAACTGAGCCATTTCACCTAAAATTACAGACCCTCCCAAACTGACATAACTAGGTCAAGTTTTCTGATCTCCTATTTTGTTACCTTCCTTAGCATGATGATAAATAATTAGTAGTTATTAACCAAGCTCCTGGCTTATTCAAAGGAGATCAATAAACTCCTCCAGAAGACAATTCAGCACCTTAAATTAGGCTTTTGCTAAAGAATTGCTCTCTGGAGAAGCCAAGCTCTCTCATACACTTTGAAGAGATTCTAGGGAGATTAGTGAGGTAATTTAGCCTGCTAAATTAGATACTAACAGTCATGCCATATTGATATCTTCTCCTAAGTCTGAATATAGTGCAACTCCACTTACATATTTCAAATATGAATAGGTTGTGTTGCTCATCTGCATTTAAACTGTTCTCCAAGGCAAATAAAATTGTACACATGTTACCTTTACATGGACATCCTGTTAAACATAGTGATTATCATTAGTATATTTTACAATATTGGTACTTTTAAAATGGCTCAAAGCTCCATTTTCCATGAGTAATCTCATAGATCAAGTTTGGTGATATACTCAATGATTCAAATTTTCTTAGGACTGAAAAAAAAATAAATATAAATGACCTTAATAAATGTTCTTATTTAATACTCATTTGATTGATTCACACCTACAGAATTAAAGACAAGAAAGGCTCTTTTTCAAAAATGAAAGAATACAAGGTACAAGTTTCCTAAAGTAAAAAAATTGATTTTTGGTCAAAATATCTAAATCTAAAGATAACTTGTAATGTCACATAAGAACTTGAACCTCAAAAGGGGTAGAGGAAAGAGAAAGAAAATAAGCTAGTAACTGTGTGAGAAGGAAACCACTTGGTCAGTCAAGGACACAAAAAAAACAATTATCAAAAAGTAGTGGGGTAATTCAACCTAAAGTAATTTTTATTCACTGCCTGCAGCTTCTTGGTAAACTACAAATCCATGATTTATTAATAAAATATTTTTTATAATAAAAGTAACTTTATAAGACATGTGATTCCAGATCTGCACTTTCCCTGTCCCAGAAAAGAACACTGGCAATAAAACTGAAGTCACTTTCTAAGGCCTCTCTCTTGCAATGTCAAAAACCATGAGAGAAGCACAGGTGCAATCACCTCAGAAAATGAGTCTGCCTCTCTATTCTTGGCCATCTCTCTCCCTACTGCAACTGTATCATTATTCTAAAATGGTATGTCAGTTTTTCAATTTACATCCTGATCTTGGCCATAAAATGTTTCAAAGCCCATCTAAGGATGTATATGATTTATTGGCCTACTGTAATCTATGTCACATTAAATTAAGTAGTAATATAATTCATTACATTTTTAAGACTAAATACTTCTTCCTATATTATTCTATTGGAAATAACAGAAATAATTGAATCCTTGACATAAACTCTATAAGAAACATGAATATGGGGATTCTGCATCTATATTCTTTACACTTAGCAAACTACAGAGAGAGACTTATTTTACATTTACTTCTGTGCTGTATGGTGTGTGACACATCATATGTGATAGGACAAGAGTGAATAGTTTTAAGCTAAAAGAAGGGAGTTTTAGATAATATATTAGGAAGAAATTCTTCTCTTGGAGGGTGGTGGAACAACAAAACAAGCTGTCCAGAGAAGCTGTGTGTGCCGCATCCCTGGAATTGATCAGGCCAGGTTGGATGGGGCAGCAGGCAATCTGCTCTAATGGGTGGCACCCCTGACCATGGAACCAGATGATCTTTAAGGTTGCATCCAATCCAAACCATTCAATGATGACTCTAAAATGTAACCATCCAAGGAGAGCTGTTACCTTCCCAAATTTTAAAAGAGAAAATAAAATTAATAGTCAGTTAGATGATCAATTTCGCACTATAATAACCTAATGCTTTATTTTTATTCAGAAGATAAATTAAATATTCTGAAGTTTTTCACTAGTTTACATTTTCTTCTTCAAGTTCACGTTGCAATATCATAACTGTCAATTAATGATCCAAGAAAAAATATCTAATACTACACAAATACAGAAATTGTATCCGCATATCACTTCGAAGTGTTTTACAATGCAATGAATCTTTTATTAGCATAATCTTACACCATTATTCAGTCCTGCATACCTCAGTCACTATTTTGCTATCTAGCTGACTTCAGCTGGGATATATTGGGATCTTCCCAGTGGCTGTTGTAAAAACTGTGCATTTGTGTTGGTAAGGCTGAGAAAAAGATTAAGCACTGAAGTGTGTAGAATAGAGTAGCACTTCCAACCACGTCCAGTGATGACACTGTAGCTGCAGACATAAAATAGCCTTATGATTATGTTAATGGACTTCCATTTCCTCCTTCAGAAGATAAACAGCTCTATCTGTTTCTACTGTATTTACAATTGAAATGTCACTGATTACTAGCAAGAGAGCCCAAATTATATTCTTAAACAGACTCAAGAGCTCTCTTACACTGTACTGAAGAGTTGCTGAAGAACAAATAGAGTGACATGAAACAGGTGGCAACACTGCCAGACATCTAACCTAGCTCCGATGCACAGAGCAGCTGAAGAGAAGAGCACACAGAAAGCAAAGCTGATTCAATGTCAAGTGTCAAAGCAGAGTGAAAGCAGAAGATCTTATTTAAATGTTCAGCCCACAAAATCACTGCAACTTGGAACACCTCTGCATGTGCTGTGCTGCTGACACCCTTACCCTAATTAGACTGGCTACTTCAGGATGCCAGCAGCTGCATTCCTTCCTTTCCCCTCTACAGTAAGAGTTTCTATTAATAGGAAGGTTTACAAAGGCATTATAGAGATAAAACATTCTGCAAATCCATACTCTGTACTCTGTCTTATTAAGACCCGAAGATGTGCTTTTTAAACCAAAACCATAGCCACAGAAATCAACAATTGCTACATTTATGGCAATATATATATAGCCGTGATCACATCGCACAATCAGGGAAGCAGCAATCCCTGTATTTGAAAAATAGTACAAAAGAACATCTGAAAAATGCACAAGATTATTACAGATGTGATAAAAAGCAAGTCCTAAACAAGTGTTCTGTCAAATAAGAAGGTGGAGTAAGCAAGGATAAGGTAAAATCAAAATTTTTTTCAAGAATTAGGAAAACATTTTAAAGTGGTTAACATGTTGACAAAATATTACCAGATAAATGCTACAATCATTTGAGTGAGACTTTATTGAGACATACTTAGAGAGGAAAAGCTCTATAGGACCACAGAAAATACTGACTAGGGAATTGTATTGCAGGGAAATATACAAGAAATTAAATATAATATACTGAGTGTGGACTGAGTTACAAAACTAGCACTATATATGCTAGAGATTGTACATGGAGAAGCTGTACTGGCAGTTTTAGTGAGGCAATTGATACAGGTAAACACAGAATACTGTAAATATGCTGCTAATCTCTATGGTTAAATTAGTGTGATAGCATGAATGCAGAGCAGTAAATAGTTATTCTGTAATGCAAGAGTAATAGGCATGACCCAAATTAGAATGAATTAATATACACTAGAAAAAAAAATATTACTGAAAGAGCATAGTAATTTTTTACGTAAGTAAAGGATAAGGATACTTTTCACATAAGTACATAAGGAGAGCTAATGAAAACAATGAAAAGTAGTTACTGTCAGCACATGACAAAATAGCTCTTGAAGTATGAAAAGAAAAACAAGCCTAAATAAATGCAAGCACATTTAGTGAGGCTAATTGGGTTGTTTTGCTGAAAGAAAGGCAACCAGGTCAACATCTTAGAAAGTGTTCACAAAAGACCTGGAGAAAGGCAGAGGGATAATCTAATGAGTATTCTGTAGAAAGCCATAAATAACTTCAAAGCCATTGGAACTGAGTCATTCAACGAGACCTTCCTTCGAACCCCATCATCCACAAATGCAAGTACTGAATTATGGAGGGCGCAACTATTAAGAAAAAGAGGGCTCCTCCAAGACACATGAAGTTGTTGGAAACACAGGGGAAAACAAAACATGGAAAAGAACAAAAGACAGTGTATTATGCAGGGTCAGTCCTGTTTCTATGGAGTACAGCAGTGTGACCAAATGACACCCAGTTAACATTAATCATGCAACTGCTTTCCTTAAAGTGAAATGAAGTAACAAGCTCTATCTAGAAATAAATGCAAATACTCACGTTGATTCTTTTAATTGATTTATAGTAATTTTCACAGCCAAATGTCTGTGACTATTAAAAGTAAATAAAGCATTGGTTAGGAGGTTAGCTGGACTCTTCATCTGGCTTTTATTTAATTTTATGATAGTGGTCATAGTTTGACTAGGCATTTCAGGATTAGAATTCAATCCACAAAGCAGGTGACTAAAGAAGAAAACTTGTTTTCAAGTATCTTTGAGGATCTAGTCCCTCCTCCAGCTCTTTTTGCTCCAACTTAAAATTAACAAAGAGGAAAATGGTGTTATGGACCCATAGTCACTATGACATTACCTCCTGTTGACTTGTATACATGTTTTGGGAAAACAGACACTATTGCATAGTTATAAATCTCAGGTTGCAGCTTTTTACACAAACAGAGATCAAATACAATATGGGATGTTCCACACATCCTGTGCCATAATGCTTGTTTTCATGAAAAAAATGCTTTTTTTCATGTGTTCAAGAGCTCTAAACCCACAAAAAAAGAAATTGTGAACTCTAACAAGAAATTTAAGCTATGTAAGAATGATGAAAAGGAACTCTTACCAAGACCACTTACAAAATGGAAAAAAAAAACACCCCACACTTTTTTTTGTACTAGTCATACAGATAAATAGCAACAACAAAAAGCCTAACTCTGTAGTTTCAGTAACTTAAAAACAAGGAATGGAAGTAGCCTTATAAAAACTTCTGAGACATTCAAGGCAATGTTCTAGCTAAAGAATATTTAAGGTTTTTCTTAGTTACATTTACCAACAGTCACAAACTTACATCTTAAAATCTGAAACGGATCAGTTTGCCAATCAAGACAAGTGGTTTTGGAGTGGATTTATAAGGCAGAAGTGCATGAAATGACTGCATTGACAGAGCATGAATCACAAAGAAACTGCATCTCTCAGGATGGTTATTACAGAATGTGCTGTCGTGCTATTTGAGTCTCAGTGAGCAAACTTACAGTGCAGTCACCACTTCAGTAGTGGAAAGAATATAAGCTCTTGGGGGTTTTTTTTTTTTTTGTTTTTAATTACTCTCACAGTCCATGCACTACAAACATTTTCTATAACACAAAGTCAGATCATAGAAAGATAATCACTTTTACAGATAACAGGAAACTAAAGGTTTACATCACATCCAGCCTCTAGAATTCCAGCCTGTTTCCTTGAGACAGCACTGCTCACAATATAACTGGCTAAGAGACTATAATTACCCCTGAAAACATCTTAGAAGCACAACTAGAAATTTAAGTAATTACTGCGCAGATAATATTAGTAGTAATTTTCTTTTTTTTTCTCAAGTACTGATTTAACTTTTCAATAGAAACTTTTCAAGCCACAATTAAAACTTCTTTGGGAAAGTCAATTTGATACACAGCAAAAAGCACTACAGAATTATCTGGCAAAAATCACGTATACTAAAGTATGTATTTTTATGGTCCTTAAATATGAGAAGTTGAAAAGCAATTTTTTAAAACTCTCTTTGCAATGTCAAGTGGTAACATTAGAATCTGCTTTTTAAAAGTCCCATTTATATAGTCTTACCAATCTCAGAATTGTAATTTTGGCTTTGTTACTATTCCTTTTCACCCCTCAGAAGTCCTCTGCTAGTCACAAATTATCAGAAATTGCTTATTATGTTGAAAATCCTCCTGGCTTGTTGGGACAGAAATTTAATGCAAAACAACAGCAAGCAATTTAAAAAAAACAAAACAACCCAAGCCTAATTGTGATAATCATTCATCTATGATTCCTTGAATCATAAAACAAGAACAAGAAAATAACAAGGACACTTGGTATAGAAAAAAAATGTAGTATGAAGTACAAAGGTGATCCATGTGAAAAGGGTATTGTTTCCTCTTGCATTTGGAATAAAGCTGACAGAGATATTTCTAGATTTCTATGCTTACAACAAGGTTCGATTCAAAAATACAGAATTAATTTGTAACTTCTTTTAAAATTTGTGTCAAAATATAATTGTGGCATGGCACTTGTTCTTTTTAGAGTGTTATTCATTTTGATATTTATTTATACATATTGTTTGGGTTTTTTACTCCAATGAGTAATAAATTAATGTATTTTCTTAGTTTTCTAACAAAAAAAATTGTTTTCTATTTAGTCATCAAGATTTCAGCTGAATATAAATATTCTCTTGGTTTTCAGAATTATAGTAAATTATTTGCACAAGGGTTTTGTTTGTTTTGTTTTGTTTGTTAATTATCAGTCTCACTTGACATCAACAACACTAAATCTAGGTACCAGTTTTCAAGGATTCATCAAAGAAAGGGAAGGGCACCAAGGTATTTATCATGCTGGCAAGCTCAGCGTCTTTCAGCTCTGCACAAAACAAATAAAAATTAATGTCTCCTTAAATTTGCTGGGAGTCAGTTACGTGTGTAACTGTGCCATGGTGTAAGCCCAGCTGGAACTAAGCCCCACACAGCCACTCTCTCGCTCCCCCTGCTCAGTGGGATGGGGGAGAGAATCCAAGGGTAAAAGGGAGAAAACACAGTACATGGTGATGATAGTAAATGATGATGATGATGATGATGATAATCAAAATTCAAATGGAAAGGAAAATAGCAGGAAAAAAAAAAGAGATAAATAAAACCCAAGAAAGACACATAATATAAATGAAAGACAACTGTATACTAGCAACTGACCAATGCAGGGTATACCATATGGTATGGACCCTCCCTCTGGCCAGTTGGGGACAGCTGCCCCAGCTGAGTCCCCTTTGCTACTCCTTGTGCACCCCCAGTCTTCTCACTGGTGGTGTGGGGTGAGGACCAGAAAGGACCTTGATTCTGTGTAAGCCCTGCTCAGCAATAACTAAAACATCCCTCAACTATCAACACTGTTTCCAGCACAAATCCAAAACATAATCCCACACTAGCTACTAAGAAGAAAATTACCCAAGATGAAACCAGTACAATCTGGAAAATATACTTTTCTAAACTAAGTAAATTAATTCTCCTCCCTTTCCCTTTTACAACTGCTTTAACTGCTTATACTGTGTCAAAAAATGATACCTTTTATCTATGGTTAAAAGGGAAAAAATCTGATAAAACAACTGACTG
Organism: Cyanistes caeruleus; assembly: GCF_971803275.1. Classification (NCBI taxonomy): domain Eukaryota; kingdom Metazoa; phylum Chordata; class Aves; order Passeriformes; family Paridae; genus Cyanistes; species Cyanistes caeruleus. The sequence goes on from NC_141705.1 coordinate 36,673,450, forward strand.
GGCAAGGGGCTGACTTGAAGCATAAAAGAAATATTTAATACAGCTGAATTCATGCCTTTCTTTGGTATATCTAAGCCATTCATATATAATTCATTTGGAAACCTGACATTTGCACAAACCCATCAGATAACCGAATTCACAAACCAGATATAAAAAAAATAACAGTTTTATAAAAAGCAATATTGCTGATCCTACAAATCAAAAAGTAATTATTTGCCTCTCTATTCAATCACAGATATGGCAAAGAAATATAACTTTCTGAAATAAACAAAAATTTGATTTATATTTTCTTTATATTTGAAATAGCACATCAAATGAATGCTTTTTGTCTTTGTGGATCATAGGCTTTGTTTGTTCCTCTCATTAAGCTAAAAACACAGATTCCCAAATGAGGACAGAAAAATGTCTTTCCTTCTCTCCCACTTTACTCCAGCTCCTTCCTACAGAAGCATACAGAAGCTTCCCACAAGCATACTAAATAGTAAAACATTTCAAAAGCACTACAAGAGCTGCCAGAACCAAAAGTATTACCGCTTTAGAGGAATATTCACAAAAGAAGATGTCTGTTGGGGCAGTGAAACAATAGTTAGCAGAAATTATAGCTCTGGTACAGTTTGCACTGTACATTGGCTCTGTACATTGCCTTACTTGCCCCGCTGCCTGCTTAAAAGGAAGATGCAGCACAAATATTGGTTCTTTACTTCCAAAAATAAACTATTGTTGCACAGAAGTAAGAAAACAGAACAGAACAGAAAGTATAGCTTTCCCCCTGTGCAACAGCTATGTTTTGAAGAAGCCTTCTTCAGATTGATAGAATTCTCATATATATGACTTTTTTGAGGAGTGGATATACCAATGCTGAATGGCTCCATCTAATCATTATGTTGTGTGAGATTTTCTAATTTGCCAAACCTAAGAGAGAATAGTGATTGTAATAATTACTTTAAAACAATAAAGAACACAAACTCAATTTCTTTCTCTTCTAAAAGACCATTTTTGAAGAGACTTGGATGAATACAAAAATTTTAAAAGGAGATTTTCTGTCTTCTTTATCCAACATGATCAGCATTCAAAACAAAGATGAGAACTTGCTCAAAAGCTGTGTGCTGTATCTTTGGTTTTGGGTTAGTGATTGAAGGCACAGAGGGATACCACAGATATGATTAATGTATTTGCCTTAACTCCTGGCAGTGAATGTGAGTAGAGAGCACTATTTCATACATTCTATATTTTTAATCTGCATGAATATTTTAGTCTTTGTAGTGTCAGATGTCAGTGTCTCCACTCGATAGTCACTTAGTGAGGTGTAAAGTATTATATCTAACTGTCAGAAAGACTTTAAGCTGGGGTTGAGAGATAAATTGTTCTTTCTTTTGAGACTTCTAAATCTTATGGTCAAGCAAATAGCTCTGCTTTCAGACATGCCCAGGAAAAAGTAACAGAGCAAAGCACAAATTCCAGCTCTGTTGAAGGGTCAAGAAAAGTTAAAGATAGGTAAATTTCTAAGCTATCATGCAATGTAGTAAGTGAATAAAGCATATTAATTTCTGAATTAAAAAGATCCTATTATTCTAATAGGTGCTTTTTTTCTGATCAGCAACAAGCACACATTTTTCCCTCTTGATGCTTTAACCTATTACCTCTTCTACTGAGACATCATAGTTAGCAACTCCTTTGTACTAATTACACTATATTAATACTATATGAATATAATATAACCTAATTTGAAGTAATAGACTGAATAACATGACTGCATAATTTAAAGTATTTCTAATTTCATTTCAACCTTTTAGTATTTAAAATATTTAATGTCATAACATCGAGTCTGGAACATTGTCAAAATGAGTTTCCAGTGATGTCACTAGCAGTGAAGCATGAAGAATTCCTAGCTATCTTGGTCTAAATTTTCTATTTCTGACTATAAGTCTTCAGAAGAAAATTCAGTTGTGACTGATAATTTTCATTTACAAAACCAAAAAATGGGGCAAATGCTGTTCCAGTTCAAAGTAAGGAAAAAGGATAAGGAGATTTCAGTTTTCAGATTCAATCAGGAATTAACTTTGAATGACCTTTTCTCCATAATGGAGATGGTACCTTATAGGTATGTATGTTGGATATAGATCCATACCTTGGAGAGCAGGATTCATAGAGGACCTGGCTACACTTCAACAACTGAATATATCCTTACCTTTGACCACTAAAGAACTCTACATACAGACCACCCCAAAAGAAGCAATGTTCAGCAGAAAATTTGTAATGCAAGACCCCCGTTTTGGTGTTAAAAGCAGGAAGAATGTCCTTCCTTGTTCTCAGTTCATGAAAAACACATTAAGGTTAGAATACTATGGATTACACATTTTAAATGCAGCACTTCGCTGCATGTAATGACTTGAGAATGTTGTAAAAAGCATGTAGCAAGAAATGAATAAAAGAGAATGCTCCTTAGCACTAATTATCTTCTAATTTTTAGAATGTAATTATGGCAGAAAAAGATTATAGTACTTACAATTACATCTTTTTTTTTACCCAGAACAGATTTAAACCTAGTGCTGCTCCTAACTTTCCCATTATTTTCATTAATCTTTTCATATTCATTTCACACTTACACTTATCACACACAATTGCTTTCTAGCTGTGAGCAGTGTACACTTCAGACATCAGGGCTTTTTGCTCTGTTGAGCCAGTAATTCAAAACTATCTAGCTAGTTTTTCAATATTTTCACATGTGCTACGGGCCAGGGAGTCTCCAATCAAAAGATCTGTAGATAATGAAGAATCTTACAAATGCACTACACTTTGAATCTCTAGAGGAGATTCTAGCTTCAAAATCACTCTGCAAAAAAAAGAAGCAACTTTGTGCGTTACTATTTGCAGAATAAAATTTCTGAAATGAAAATCCGAAGTCCAAGCTTCCTGCTCCTACCATGGGCAGAGTTTACAGATGTAGCTTGTTTCTGCCGTGCATTAATTGTTTTCCAAGAGGTTAGATAAAAAACAAGGGCTAATACACCTGGAAGGGAAAAAACAGGCTCAGGGGAATCTTAGCAATACACCAAAGATTGACTGTCACATATATGATGCTAATATGTAAAATATAGATAGTATCTCCATTTCCAGCTGACAGCACTGTGCTGTACATCAACTGGAGGGCAGGATAAGAGCTCCTCCTTCCAGCAGCAAAGAGGATGAAAGAGGATTATTTTGTAACATCCTAATTCTTTTGGGTTTTGAATTTTGCCTTCAACATATTCAGAAATAGGCTACTGGGAAAAACAGATGGGGGTGCAATTAATCGATGTGGAACTCTGTAACAGAATTTATTTGAGCATCATTTACCCAAGGCCATGTCTAGCTCTCCTGTGGCAGCCTGCCACTGAGGGTAAGATTGCTTTACCAGACAAACCATGGAGCAGTCAGGGTGTCAAGAAGTAAAAAGGGAAAACACTGTCATCATGATCAGGGAGACTGAAGTTGCAAGTACTCCTGGGACTGGAACTCAGATGAGGCTGGGAGACCAAAATCCCAAATTTCATTCTGCCAGTGAGCTGGTATTTATATCCACTAAACAGCACACAGCACCCACTGCTGATGACAAAACAGGCTTTAAACACATGATAAGGTAATATAGTGGCTTCATTTACAAGCCTTGAAGTACAAAAAAACCCCAAATGAAACAGAACAAAACAAATAAACTGAAAAAAAGGACAATCGTGATGTGTTAGTATTCTGTTTCTCCATCCAATCTACTACATTTTAAATTAGTATGACATGGTGACTTTTTAAAATCAAAACAGAATTCATAGCAGGTAGTGCACAATAAGAGAGACAAGGAATTCTTTGGTCTAGAATCACTTCCAATGCCAATAGCACAATCTTGTCATACACTCTCTTGTTCACAGAAACTCTTGGCTAGACTCCATCTCTCTATTCAAACAAATACTTTAGTTGTTGCATTTTGTTCTGTTCATTTATTTTGAAATATTACATGCAGCATGCAGTTTTAGAGTTTCAGATAAATAATTCTGTCCTGTTTCTCAGCGCTTTATGCTTGAGAAAGACCAAACTGTTTGACAGGCTTCATAAACTTACATCTTGAAACAATCAAGTGTTTTACATACAGTTACTCTATTAATGCTAGATTACTGTTTGCTTTTATATGCAATTATACTACTGTACCCCATACACACACGAAAAACTCAGCCCAGGAACCAATAAATAGTGTTTCTGTAGGCAGATCTAAAAGACATTTAAGGTGCATATCAGCTGTCAGCAGTAATGTGATGCTGTCACAATTCTCCTGTTCTTTTCCATGCCACGTTCTCTCCAAATGTCTCTACTAAACCTAATTGAATGTGTCCTGATTTAATTTAATCTGGGTTGCCCTCTATCAGTAACTCTACTGCCCTGCTCAGACTCTCTATTGATCTAAAGGCCTAGATACACAACTGATTTCACACCAGGAGATAAGTTGCAATGCTGGTTTGAGAGATCATGTGTTCCAGCCCTGACTAGAATCGAGTGCATGTCAGATGGCAGAGGAAGGTTTTCCACAGATTTGGAATTTTTCAAATCTTCAGCAATTTGAAAAAAAAATTGATGTGGACAGCTAAGGAACACAGTCCCTCACATGTGTAAACAGGACATGCCTAACCCTGAATGCCTTCTTGATCTAGACAAGCAGAGGGGCTAGATACCTGCAAATGGCAAAGTTAGCCATGCACTTTTCCATTCCACACAGAGATAAGGGAAGGTGAACCATTTAACTAATAAAATTAAATCCAACAGTTCAAAATGGTTTTATTTCCTGAAAATATATTATTAATGTTAAGAACTTCCTTTCCCAAGGAATTTACAAACTAATGAAAAATATAATTTCATTTTTGGCTACAAAAGCATCAGGCTACAAATTTCTAAAAATGAAAAAAAATTGAACAATTTATTCTTATGAAAACAACATACAGATTTTTTTTTAAAGGTAATTCATTTAAAAATTCATTCAACAGTTGATTTGCTTTAGAGATTTGAAATTTCTTTTCCAGGTAATGGAGTAAGGAAAAAAGCTAAATAAAATTCCACTAATACACCTTTTTGACACATTTTTTATTAACCCTGTGGGGTATGCACCTTCCTATTGCTTACATAAGAAATGCATACTGTATCTCAATTTTAACTGAGAGAAAATTGTTTTAAGCCACCATAATTATTTAACATATATATATATCTCCCTTGAGAGAGAAGAACACAGTCTTGTCTTGTTTAAACAGACAAATTAAAATTAAATGAAAGAAAAGTCCAAAACTTAAAAGACCAAGCTAGATTCAAGCTCAGCTGTCTCAGTGAACTTTTTTTTTTACCAGAAAAATCAGTAGAGAGGTGCAGGTAACACAGCCACTGAGGAAGAGCAGCTGATGGGTCAGTCAACTAAACAATGACAGTGAGCAGCAGAGGAGGACAGCAGGCACCCTTTCCATGCTTAAACTCAATGTAATGATGTTGTGAAACTGTAAGGGTTTTACAATCACACAAAACCCCTGAGTCATCGTCCCCTCCAAAATTTCCTGACTAGGCTTTCTATTGGAGCTGTTAAAACAATGGACTGTCTCCTGCCACTTTGGAAGGAAAACAGCCCCTGACAAAGACTGAGAGACCAAAATAGAGGAGATGAGTTTAGTATGCACATTAGTACAGCCCTGACATTTAATAGCATATGTGATGAGGCAAAGAGAATATTAAAGTATTGACCTTTCCATTTAATTCTTCAGCATAATGACAGGATCTGGGCTTTATGATAAATTTCTAAATTATATCTCTACTTCTAACTTATTTCTTGCATATCTCTTTGTTTATTACTTGTATGCTTAACTTTTGCCCTGCTAACAAGTACAGCCACTTAGTTATCATGAACAGTCATGGGGAATTAACTGAAAATGCAGAGATACAAACAGGTAAGTAGGTAGATTAGGTAGTGGGCTTCTTCTAGAGATTTACTGTTCAACTACCTACAATGTCAGAACACAACCTGAAAGAAGTAAATTAGAACATACTAATAATTTTTCATACTGCAGTAATTAAAAAACAGTCATGCAGGTATGGCAAGAAAGAAGACATGCTGTAGGATTACAGCTTATTGGGTATTTTTTTCTTTTTTCTACTTGCCAATTGCTATGAATTTGATTTGGTGACAGCCACATAAAAAGTCTCTGCATGTAGGTGACAGAGAGTGTCCTTGCAATAGGGATGACACATCTGCAGTAATGGGAACGTCCCAACAGTTTCAGGGAGATCTGAAATAGCTAGGAAATAGCCAATGTAAGTTTTGGGGAACTAAGGTTAGGAAAGAGGGAGAAGCTGGCAGACTTATTTGAATGACTGTGCAGAGACCCACAGCAACTAATGGGCATTGAAAAGCAATGAATAATCAAAGGGGAGGCTCTGAGGGGATGGAGGACATCAGAGAGGGTGTACAATGGAGACCAGAGATGGCTGATGTGGAGACAAGGACTGCAGAGCAGGTGGAATCAGAGCCAAGAGATGTGGCTTTAAGGAGTCCATCAAGACTGAGGACTTCAATAAATAATTGAAATGGTATAGGATTTTACTGAGTCACAGCACATGTAAACCTGCACATCTTTATAAAGAAGGATGGGCACATACTTCAGATGTGGGCAAATTACCACATAGGCTAAGTATATACAACCAATACTATTACTTACATAGCAAATCTGGAAATTAAAATTCTTTGCTGAGTCTTCAGTGCAGCTTTCTCAAACATCATAAACTGAAACCTCATTATTTTTGTGCAATTCTGTTGAGTCCCTCATCACAATTGATACATTGTCAAATAAAAGGTGTTGGCTTGGATTTCATGTTCAGCCCGCTTCCTAAAGTCCATCTTCTCATCTTCATGGACTTCATACTTACTAACATTTTAGATACTTTGCAAGAACCCTTCCTGATGCTGCCAAGGAATAGAGAGGGAACACATGCAAACTGCAATTTTCTCTTTGTAATCTCACATTCATACAGTTTTAAGAAACTCATCATTATACAAAAGCTCAAAAACTTGACCAAGTCTGTGATGCCGTAGTATAAAGAAAGACAGAAGCTTGATAGAAAATTACAGAGCCATATGGGCAATGTACATCACTGAAAATGATACTGCTGTGATCAACTGCTCTCAAAGTACAGCTTTTTGATATTTTTGTTTCAGAGCTACTGGTGCAGCCTTTTTTCCCCCTTTAATTCACAATTATTGTAACTGATTCTAGTTACAATAAAATTAGCAAGTGAAAATGACTGAAAAGTCCAGTGCATTTTACACTTTTTAGTGTATACATCACAAAACATCAGCAAATTCCATCTTTCCCCTCCTCACTTTTGTGCTGTTTTCTGAACATGTACAAGTACTACACGCTCTAAATGGAACATGTTAGATTATAATTTAAACTTCAAGAGTTTCCACTGAAATATACTACTTCTTTTAACAAAATCACTTGTAAATTCACAAAAAATTCCCAGTTTGCTAAATTTATTCACAAGGGAAATAACTAAGATGAATTACATCAAGGACGGTATGTGTCAACAGGATGCAGATTTTTCCATCCAATATGTTATTGTAATTTGCATGTAACATCATTTTTGACAAAAAACCAAATTCTTGGTGTTCTGAAGGCCAGAGGTGAAATGATCTGTGGCTCAATCAATAAATACAATGAAGGATTTACAGACTGACACCTGAGAAAAGGGACCTTTACTGATGTAACTGACAGACTGATGGCAGATTTACTAGCTGTGCTGTAATACAATAAATTTGACTACAGCTATAGGCAAATCAGATTATGAAATACTGCCATGTCAAAGTATTTCTCAGAGATGTCCCCTGATGTATAATGGCATGTCACCTGAGAATGTTAAATTCTCTAGTGACCTATTCTTCATTCAGATGATGAAAGAGCCCAATTAGTATTCCTTATTTAAAAGTTCCACTGCACTGAAAAATGTCTTCATTATCTCACATCAGACAACAGCAACTACAGAACTGCAATATTTAAAAAAATATATTGCTCTGAAATATGAAATATTACTTATGAAACATAATGCTGTGTTACATGAGAAAGGCAGGGTACTTGTGTACTTGGGATGCAAAGATAAGCACAACCACCTCAGTATCTGTATAATCTCCTTGAATGCCCATCTCTGTGCGTGGCAAAGCTGACCTTGAATACTGCTTATACTGACTAAATCCAAATTTTTATAGTCATCAAATCTAAAAACTTCTAAGAAAAAAAAATAAAAATCCTGTGACATAAATCAGTTCAGTATCACAGAAATCTATGGCTTTATTTCAGCTAAAACCAGGTGGAAGTTAATTCTCTGGTTTCTATCTAGAATATTAATAATCTGAAATGCCACTTCTGCAAAGCTTATGAATATATAATTTTATGAGAACTCTTTTGAAGTTAATGGAAGTTCATTTGAATTTATATACACATGAACAAAAGTATATAGAGGATCAGTATTTAAGTCCAGAAAAAGCCAATAATTATTGATGAATGGAAACAGTAAGTCAGTATAGTAACACTTCATGGCTACCCTCATCATTATTTATCAAACTTCATGTTAATTTCTTAATAAAAACAATTAATCCCCTGCTGTCCTTCTCTCTCAAGATTTAATTATCTGTAGCACTGACAACAATGCATGCATTCAAGTACAAGTTCTCTAATGGTAAAACAGGTGCAACAAATCAAGTGTTTTTCTTCAAAAAGACATTTTTACAGGGATGAAGCATAATAAAAAACCAAAACATTTCCAGAAGCTACAAAAACATATATTAGATTCCTAAAGTAACTAAAAGGGAAATAAATTATCATGGAGCAACTCAGACAACCCTGATTTACTGCACAGATTAATGTCCACTGCCACAGATTTCCCTGCTGATATAATGAAAAGATCAGATTTTTGTTTTGCAGATTTTGCCACTGAAGAGAAAGTTCATGATTGATTCTCTCTTATCAAGCCTAAACCTTGTGTTCAGAATTCAAGACTTAATTCAGATGCCATACCTTTTCCTTGACTACTAAGAAAGCTGGGTCTTTGAAATAATTTTTTAAGTGCCTTCCTGGCCACAGATGGATTTGAAGAAGATGCTATTTATTTTCCAGAAATGAGTATTGCATAAAGTTAGCTCTACAAAGCTCTCAGTGTGGTGAAGCAATTACTCATGAGCACGTGTAACTCCACTGCTCAGGATCTATCATCAAATGAAAATAAATACACAGCAGTAAAGGACAAGAAATGACAAAGAATTCTCTACATAAGAAAGAATTTCAATGTGAATTTAGTGCAGAAAATATTTTTGGTCAAGAACTGATAAGGATGTCCCATTTTGCAATTTGTCTGCAGTATACAGCATCTCCAGTTTATATACATGATTTCACAATGTAAGAATTAATTCTTAAATTAAGAATTCCTTAAATGGGAACCCACAAGTGATATGAAGACCAATTAAGAACTGAATAAAATGCATAGAAAAAAAGCCACCTCTGTACAGGCACCAGTGAAACAGAATCACAACCTCAGCTGAGAACAACTTTAAAATGTATATATCTCCTTATGCAATTTGTATCACAAAATCTGCACTGCCTTGGGACATTAATTCTTATTAAGAACTAAAGCTGAAAAAAAATTCCTCTAACTTGAGGTGCAGATATAGGGAAATTAAGAAATTTCATTAATTGGAACAGTTTTAAGTAGTTAGCTGTTGGTTCGAGCTGGACAGTGGAACTCAAGAAATTCTAGTGATAAATCTCTAAATCCTGTTCATGCTCATATCTAACCTGTTAATTAAATCTAAACTAAGATCTAATTAAAAAACAAAGCAAAACAAAACACAACAAATAAACAGTTTGCCTAAAGTTTTGATAGAACCAGAGCTCCAAGTGCAAAAAAATTGATATAGAATTCAAACATGGAATTTTTTGTTTCATTGAAAGAGAGTTAAGTTACATTAATCATGAGACTACACTTTCCCATCTGGCTGTATACCTTTAAATAAAGTTATATGACAGACCCTAAAGTCTTGCCACTCATGCACCCGTGAAACTCAGGATCCTTCTTAAAATATTTTGTGCCAGAACTGAAAAATAGCTTCTTGCCTGCTTTTTATACTGTTGTTTACAAAATACACTATTTCTGACTTTATCTGATCACTTAATGTTTTCCTTGAAGATGCTTAGATTCTTAACTTCCTACATTTTCATGCTTAATTTATATCAAGTACTTCTGGGGTAATGCAAACAACGCATTTTCTTTAACACAAATGTTCACACCACACTTTTAGTGAGTACTTGACAAACTAGAAGGAGTTGATATTATATATACTTTCCAAATTTTTATACTGACAGTCTTTTTCTTGTTCTTGAAAGTCTGTGTAAAGTTATAAAAAATCCAAACTGCTCAGAGCTTCATCCACTAGGATAAATCTTAGGTCCATTCTGTTTTCTCATCTAAGAACAACATGTTCTGCCACTACATTTGATTTTTCTTACATACTAGTCCAATTAATTTCTGAACCTTTGTTTAGTTTATACTTTTCTGCTGTTAATGATACATGATCATAACCCAGAACTTCTGTTATTTCAAAACACTCTGGCTTCCTCTTTAATCTCTTCAAAAATCTGTTTCTTACACAAATAACTCAGCTGTCTGGAAATGGCTGCCTGTAGTTTTGCCTTCTCCTTGCCTCTTTGATAACATAAATTAATGATAATGCTATTTTAGTCATATTTACAGCTGTAAATAATCAGTTTTAGTGCTGATCAGGATTTTTTACCCCCTGGATTATAGTATATTTTCCTCTAAGGTATTATTCCAACAATTATGATAAATGGAAATGCATTTTTAATCAACATAGTCAAGTGTGATGGGAAAAAAGAACACTAATTTGTGAACTGTATTTCCTGTGGAAGACAAACTTGAAGTTATATGTTGCATGTTTGTCTACGTGGCTGAGTGTGAAGAAGAAATCACAAGTCATACTCCTCCTAATTAAGCCATTTTTCTAGCTGACAACTGTCAAACCCATCCCAGAAATTCATGAATATTAAAGTGCTGTTCACTGGCACATTTGGCATTTTGAAGCTGGGCAAATAAAAGTCATGAAATATGAAAGGAGTGCCCCATGTCATTTTGTAGAAAATGTTGCCATTAAGATGATGCATGGGAAAATTCACACTTTCATCTTCTGGGAGTACTATACTATATTTTCTGTATTACTTTGCTTCAAAAGCATTACTAGTGGCTTACAGACTTGCACCTTTGGCAGAAAGAAATTTATGAAACATATTAAAGTCAAAATTTTAAATGCCTGTTAATATTGATATATATACTTACCTAAGCCAAGTGCATATTTTTATTTATAATGGAATTCTCTGCTGAGAGAGCATTCTAGTGCAGCTCTTTTTCATACCTTTTAACCATGACACTTAGTCATTAAATTAGTCCTGAAAAAATCTGCTGATTTTTTACAATTAAAATCCACCACAGAATACAACAGGAGGAGGGAACTTTTTTAACTTTGTAGTTCAGACACTTCAAAACTTTATCCATGTTTTGGTTCTCACATTTTGGATGAGCACAATTCTCAGAGAATTCAATTCTCATCACAGAACATACTTGCTGGCCTAAATCTGCAAAGAAGATATTTCAGATTTCAAAGTAAGTATTTCAGAAATACTAGATTTCTCCCCCAGCTTTAATAATATAAAAAATATATTAATTGAGTCTGCCTGGTTTATGTATCTAAACAAATCAAACAAATCACCTGATTTATATTAGGAGTTAAATACAATAACAAGACCTGTGGTGTAGTTATCTGATCTATATACTAGCATGCAATTTGCTAACAATCTGAATGTCTGCTCTGTCACTCACACGTTTAAAACATTTTAAATCCCTGTCAAATTCACATTGAGAACTATGCAAGGCACCTACCTGGCCCTGGAAACAGCAGTGCCCTAATGGTCATGCCCATGCAGGCCCAGCAGCTTCTGTGGCCCAAACTCCCTTGCTTAAACTTGAAATACTAAGGAAGACTGACATTATTCCCTGGACTTCACACATGCTTGGAAGTACCCTGGAAAAGAGGAATCCTTTCAAGAAACCTCAGACCATCCCACCAAGGGCCCAAAAGCAGGCTTCAAAGTACCATCTCTAATAATTTTCACCATCTTTGTGCTACTGTTCGTTATTTTGGGTATCTTCATCATTAATTTATTCTCATACCCAAACTGCTTTCATATACAAATAAAAGTTGAAATGCATCCATGAGCCATTCGAAAACATGTAAAGAAAAAGCATATCTGATGAACAGGTCAAGAAGGAAGAGCCTTAAATTGCTGCAAGATGCATGGTTAGACCACGAGAAAAATCTAATAAAGCTTTGACTACACATTGTTGCAAGCTTTCAAATTTAGTGTATTTAGATTCCTTTGAAAGAGGGGTTCCTGAACTAATCCTGAGAGACAAACAAAAGCTCCCTAATGTTTTTGTGTATTTTCCCTCAGAAAAACAGCATTCTCATGTTCCATGCAACACTCTGTACTGTCCTCATTTAGTAAAAAGATTCACTGAAGCCTGTAAAAACTGAAAAAGCTGAAATATTGAACAATTGCAAAAATCCAATTTATAGATGTATAAAATCATTATATAATCTCCTTTTAATGTCTGTATAGTAATGTTTCATTCAGTACTTTTTCTAGGTACAAATAAATTTATTTTCCTGATTTTTCTTCTCAGAGGAAGGTATAGAATAATTTAAATCATGTTTATCCATAAAACGGTTTAGCAACTTATCTGGCAATGCTTAATTGGGTTTTCGGATTAAGACAAAATCTGCACGTTATTATATGCAATATAAGTGTCTGTTTACAGCACCTTATGCATAAATTATCACCTTGAAAAGAAAAATGAGTTTTTCACTTGTTCCAGGGAGAAAAAAACACATGCTGTTCTTGAAAGCATATTTTACATTAGTAGCAATATTCCAGAGAAATAAGCTTTGATTTCACACTGACGACATGAAAAAAGAACCTTCGTAAGTTAGCCAAATACTTAAAGACACCTTAAAAAAGGAACTGAACTTATGAGAGACACTGTACACAACAAACTTTTCAAACTCAAGCTTTACTCTGACACAAAGAAAGCAAAGAGCATCTACGTCTTAGCAGCCACTGTACTGCTAAGTACTATGAATATTCTAATACTATTTTTTCATAGTTCATTTTGAAGATGATATACCTTCTCACTTGCAATCCTCTTATAGACCCAAGCACTGAAATTTCAGATGGCTGAATAAAGCTGGTAACTGTGGCATGAACATTTTTAAAACTTAATTTGCCATGCTACAAGAATACATCTTGGTAGTAGCTTTGTCTTTCAGGCCATATCACTAGTGCATCTTTGTATAAACATCATCTGTGAGTCACTATGCAATTAATTGTTAAGCATATATTGTAAGTTTCAAACCTCTCTGGTTTGACATTGACAAAAAAGGCATTATACACATGTTTTGGGGAACATTTGCATCCCTAAACTAACAACAAGGATGGAATAACAAAGATAGCACCTAATTGCAGAACTGATAGCATTCAACCAACTCAGACTGAAGAATGGATAGTAACAATATAAATCTATCTATATTAATGTTCTTATGCACATATAAAATGTCACCCATAGGCCCTCTGAACATGTTCAGTGGGTACACAAAAGTACATGAGAATGATGTAGTTAGTACTTGCATTCATTTAACTCTTGACTCTTCAGGCTCAAAGAAATAGAAATACTTGAAGTGGCAATGGGTTTCGAAGTTTCTCCACTCTTATCTGTAGGAGTCAATTCACTTCTGTGGTTCCACTCTTTTCTGGAACTTTCTAAAGGAACCTGTCTTCCCTCTGCCCCTCAGTGTAATTTTACTCAAGTCTAATTCTGGAGTACCTGAACAGGCAAATATTCCTCTTCAGACATACAAGAAACAAGACAGCATTTCACAGGAACTCCTGTCAGTCAGTCATGAATTACAATGCTCCACTCTGAATGGCAATAGACGTTGGATGCATCAATTAGTATTTCCAGTTAATGGAATTCTGTAAATTTACTGGAAATTCCTAATTGGTGCATCAAAGTACAGCATCCAGCATTCTCATTAACACCTTCCCCAGGAAAACCCTATCCACCTGCTCAGTGACTTGGGCAGGCATCATTAAGGGGCCACAGTTTGACTGTCTCAGCAGTTCTCCACTATCTATATTTATCTGCCATATAAAAATGATGTATTTCTTATGACTGCTGATTATACTTTTTTATTTTTTTCCTTCTGGCGTTGGTTCAACTAATTAAACCCAACAGAAAGAGAACAATGAGCTTTTTGGGAAAGTAATATTGCTATTCAATTTTCATTTTGTTTTAAAAAAGTATTTTTAGCATTTGAACTTAAAACCTCCGGATCCTGGCATGTCTGTGAGCTATAAATCAGTACATCATTCCATCAATGACGATTTAATTAAGATAAAAAGGCAGCCAAGTATTTGTTTCTTTATATAACAAATAGCCCCTAGGAGTTTGTGATGGCATCCTGTATGCTTCCGAAAATACAGAGGAATAGAAGAACTGCTTAAATATGCAAGGAGTTTCAGATGACATGGTTTGGAGTAAAGGACCCTGAAGATACTTTTGTGAAAGAAGACACTAATATTTAGTAATTGGTTAATCAAATCCTTCTTTAATAGCAGATTGTTTTTGAGCTCATGTATTGTAAAAGCACTCAGAGGCCTGCTGTAAATGAAGACAGGAAAAAACATCCCTTTTGCTGTAGTCCATACAAATGACTGCTGCCCTTTTGGCTTGATAAAATGATCTGCAATAAATACTCCTCATGTTCCTATATCTTTAATAATTCACTTGGAAAAGGCAACAATAGCTGTAGGCACAGTCTGTTATGATTAATGGCAAAAGCAGTGGCCTTTGTGTAACGAAGCCCTACTGGTTCTAGAAGTTTTCAAGGTCAAAATTTCGTTTAGAAAAATTCCATTTATGTTATATGTACTTTAAACATGTCCAAATTTTCATGTGTACTATCTTATAGGAAGGAGGATGTAAAAAGAATATCATGAAACTTCAGATTAATAAAACTCATATTCACTTCAAGGAAAACTGCGGTGGGAAGTCAAAGCTTTTGTCACCCCTCTCTTAATATGTGGTGGAAATACAATCCCCAGCTCAGATAATTCTTCCACATTATCATTTTTTTGCCACACTAATGATCTCCACATAAGGCTGAAGCTAGATAAACTACCTTTAGCACAGGTCTGTTCAGAAAACGAAATACTAATAAAATAATCATGCTGTGAAACTTCAGATGTCATTATAAAGAAGGACTTATTTTTCAGGCTGCCTTAACAAATAGCTGTACCAGAAGAGAATGGCAGCTTTTGATGCAAAAGTTTTGCCCTTAGCCTTTATAAAACCTGAGAGATTTATCACTTAGAAATTGCTATCACTTACATCCTGAAACATTCATCATGCAATATGAAAGATAATTATCGCCAAACTTTTTGCTATAAATATATGATACTGGTGGTTTATGTTCCCATATTATTTTTAATAGTCATGGCCATACATTTAAACAATTTACTACACTTAAATGTCTTCACAAACTAAAAGGGAACAATAAAATTTAATGCAATATTACATCTGTCACAGAGCGCATATGCTAAAATACTTCACAAAATTAAAGTTTATAGCAGTGGTAAAAGGAATATAAAGAAATGTAGAAGATCATGTAACAAATAAAAAACCCCTTCTTTTATACTGTAAGATGATGAAGAAAAGTATGACTACTCATAAATACCTAAGATTAAGCCTAAAACAGAACAAAAACTGTTCAAAATAAAAGAAGCTACATGCAGACTCCATCAGAAGTGATGGAAAAGATTCATAAGTAAGGAAATGGCATAGAAAATTACTAAAATAGAGAGGATTCTTATTTCCAAGGAATGTAATAGAGTTTTTCTGTTAGTCTCTGGTTCTTACAATCACCCAATGTTATGAAAAAACTACAGTTCTAAAACTTACTTTGCTAAATAAATTTATAATTTCTTGAAATTTCTTTAAAAAAAAATTAAAAAAACCAGACAAACAGCAACAACAAAACAGAACCAAAACCCACCCAAAACCTAAAAAAACTGTGATCTGTGGAAACCTAAATGTTTAAACTCTATGTTTGGACATGGTTTAGAAGAGAACACATTACTTTCACAATCTCAGGAAACTGTAAAAGATCTTCAGTACAACAGTTATAGACAGCAAAAATCATCCCAAAATTCAAGCAATTTAGGGATAAAAGAGGATTTACAGCTGCATTTGGGAAAACTAAGCTTTTTAGGAAATTTTTTATGACATTTTGAGCAGTATAATACACAAAGAGCCTCAGAATAGGAGGGGGGAAAGCAGGAAAGAGAGGCAGGGCTTCATATCCTGGTCATCAATATGCTATAGTGCCTGGTACTTATGGATGCACAGCCTTAGGATAATTTGCACAAATTCATCTTTGTCTGTTTAATTTAGGGTAACTGACACACAGCAGAAAGGAATTTGCGTTCTTCCAAGGATGAACTAATGTTTGGCTTACAGTTCTGTTATGGGTCTGGATGGCAGAGAAACTGGTACAGAACTGTTGCTTGCCAGCAGAACTGGTGGGTTGCAGTCTTTAGTGCTGTTGATGCCTCTGCTAGAAGAACCTGATGCACTTCCCAGTGTCTGTGAGAACTCACTTTGCAAGAGTTAATGTAGAACTAACAGAACCAAGTAAAATGTATTTACAACAGAGTGAAACAATAGAAACAACCAGCAAACCACCATCATAAAAATCACATATAACACTGTAAAAAGATATCTTTAGTCAACTGCAGTCATTTATTTAAACAACTTAGATCAACAAGATCTAAAAAGAAAGAAAAAAATTGAAAATTGCATTTCAATCATCCAAGAGCAAGATAGACTTGACGTAAAAAATCATAAAAGAACAACTGAGTTTGTATTCTTATAGTAAGATGAGCTTTAAACTTAACATTTCAGTCAAAATTAAAATGAGGAATCACAAAATCATCACATTTAGAGGCAGAAAAAAATAAAAAAGGGAATAAATGCATATTTTACAGCAGTAAAAATAAACTCCAACTAGCAGAACCAAGCCTGGCTCATGACCTGGTCTATTAAATCAGGCAGTACATCATTTTGGATTAGTGCAAAAAACCTGAAAGATACAGTCCTTGTTTTATAGTTGAGTATTATAAAATAAATTGTAAAGCAGCACATAATGACAAGGTGCAATATAAAGGTCTAAAAGTGAAATAAAAATGGACAAGTAACAGTTGACTATGATTGCTTAAAAGAAACAAGATGTTTAAAAGTGCTCAAAGGTGAGCACATCCATAAGATGTATTGACAGACAAGAGGATGTAAAATGTTCCAGAGCACATGACAACCAATTTAATCACATTTCAAGTATATTTTTGTACATTAAAACTATATTAACAAGTAACAAGATTTAGTTAGGACACCAAGATGTAATAGTAACTGATCTGAAGTACCAAATGTATGATTACATAGGTATCTTAAGACTCTGTAATACAACCACTGAGCATACTGTGTCCATACAGACCATTTATAATTTAACTCCCACAAAATTTTACACTCCTATTGACTTTGGTTAAAAGAAAAAAAAACACATTAACTCTCTGGCTGCACATTTTGATACCTGTTGGATTTTTGTATACAAATGCAACGTAAGAAAGGAGAGCTATGAATGTTAAATTCACTTTCATGGACTGAAGGATGGAGGCTCCTAGTCCCTAAAGACCAGGACACTCATTCAGTAATGTTTCTATTTGTTCACAAAAAATATTTAATGTGACCTTCAATAGGTCAGTGACTAAGATACCACATTATGCATCTTCTCCATTTTTAACAGTCTAAACACAAAAGTTTAATGAAAAACTTCCATATAAGAAAAACACAATGTTCAAAGTAATAATTTTCCAGTGCAAGTCCTCATAGGTATCAGTTGGAGCCCTTAGAGCTTTATAAAAAGAGTTCAAGCTTGTTTTGCAATATATATCTCAAAAAAAAAAATAAAACTTGGTGCTTGTGTCAGTGAAGGGAGTTGTAAAAATGACATTGTGTAAACTGCCTTCCTTCTACTTAAAACCTACTGCATGTGGAATGATGGGCAGGGACTGAGTGCCTGTACACACAGGAGCTGTGCAGTAACACTGCATACTTCTGTCACCTTCAAGAGGCACAGGGGAAGATGGGGCACTGAGCTTGATGATCTACGTGTGTTACTGATTCAGTGATTTTTCCAAGCAATTTACTAAGTGCTACACTGAGTCCATGTCCTCCAATATCCTACTGGTGACCACTGAGAAAAACAGAACCTTCAAACTGGTCTCACTGGCATAAAGGGACACTTAAAATGTAAAATAAATGTAAAATAGGGGCAGATGGAAGTGCAAGAGGGAAGTCTACAGCTCAAAAAAACTTTTTAAAAAAAATTAAGTTAAACACCAATCAAAAAAAAACCACACTAGTTAACTAATTTATATTTTTAAACAGTATAATATTCTATTTAAAAATAATTTATTTGCCTTTAAAAAACAACCCAGATGACTAAACAGCATCTTTCAGATTCAAAATCTGAATCTAGGAAAACAGAAATTCCCACAGATGAGACCCAGAACTCAATCAAGTACTGAGATTCCTCTTGTAAATAAGGAAGGGACACAACCTACAGCAGCAGACATTTGGAAAAGAATTGACAAAAAATAGTTAAATTCACTTCCAGTGTGCCTTCTCATCAGAAAAAAGAGAAAGAAAATGCACATGCACTGTAGGTGAGTTAAAGAAAAAGAGACTTCAGACAGCAGTTAAAAATTTGTGGGACAGACAAAAATAGCCTAAGCACCCTTCTTCCAGAAAAGTTGTCTGTATTATAGCATAATAATTCACCATCAGTAAAAATATTTTATAAAATAAAAGGAACACTACTGTTCATATCTCATGGGATAAGAAGCTGTTAAGATAATTTGATAATCTATATTTAAAACACCTAGAATAAAGGCTTCACCAGGTCAATATTTCATTGGCATTTTAATTAAATAATTGGTTTAAATTCTAAACTGGGAAGTGAATTTATGATCTTATTTAAACAGAATAACTGAGGTCATCAAATGACTTTTAATTAAATTGTTAATTGATTTTTCTTTAATTCTTTAGGATGATTGATGGCCACACACTTAGTTGGTACATTTGTTAATTACCATCATGAGTCAATTCCATACAGTGCACTTGGGTACTACTGCTGTAGTAACCTCTGTAATAATAAAAATAATTTCATAGTTTTGCTATATCATTTTGCGTTACTCATGCATGCTTCTTGAGGCAGTTTATTTTTAAAAAATTGGTAAGGTAGATCAATCTTTTGCATAGGATGTAGTCTACAAAATTAACCTGCAGGTGAATTAGTAGTCCAATCATTTTTTCCAGCAAATCTTGCACCAATTGACTGAATAATCTTTCTTATGACTTCCTTATGTTCATTTCATTTTTTGAAAATTATACAAGACAAGATACCTTAAACTTCCTTTAACAGTTGGTGTAGAGATAGCAATTTTTTTCATATGTTCTCTAGCTTGATTTACAGAGTTCTGTAATCTCCTTACAACAGACCTTCTGTGATTATGCACTAAATAAAGACCTAGAGAAATGACAGCTTGTTTTCACACCTAAGTACTGCTATCTGTCCTTAGTTTGTTGACAGCACAATTCCCATTACCACCAGCAGTGCAAAAAGTAGTGTAACTGCTTCACCTTCTTTCAGTGTAAGATCTGGATTTAAACTTTAGGCTGAGATAAGCAATTATTGCATTTCCTAACACAGTAGGAATAAATAAGTAAACAGTCTCTGCCTTTTTCTTAACAAATTCTATACTAATGAGAATATTGCCAGAAAGATACAAGCTTCCAATGAGCCTTTCTGAATATCTAACAATTTACCAGCAGTAGTTCTTCTTTCATTTACAAAGTCAATTAAAAAAACCCAAACCAAACCAAAAAACAACCCCAACCACTAAAAGAAGTGAGTTCTCCACAGCTGACTGGAGCAGTTATCTCAGCCTATCTCAGTAAAAAGATTTTACCACCATGTTGGTGGTCATGACCATCAGGGAAGGCAGAAAATTATAATTAATTTTTTTAACACTAATACTAGAAAATTGGCAAAGGCTGTATGGAGAATCTAGACTACCACATTTTTGGTCATGTGTTTGACTACTGTATATCCAAGAACCAAACAGAAATTACAAGATCCATTCTGTTGTTTTACCAGTGATTAATGTGCGAAAAACAAACCTTTGACACCCACCATCAAGCAGGAAACACTATATGTTCAGAAGAAATGGGACTGTCTAGGCCACAAATTAAAAAAAAAAACCCCACCAATATTTTTCAAAGTAGGGATAAATTTAGATCTGAAAAAACACAATGTGGACACAGTTAAAAAAAGCCAACCAAAACCAAAACAAATGAAAAAACCCTAAGCCACAGACAAATGCATAGGAAGCTTATTTTCTACAGAGTTCATTTTGACCACAATTACTTTCTTATTGATTTCTTTGGTGTTTTTTGCTGAAAGGCAGAAAGTTTCATTTCTCTTATCAAGTGATTATTAACGCTCTGATGAAGTCCAGTGTTTTACTTGAGTCTCCATTTTTTCAGAAATATCTGGTAATTTTTTTCCACTGTTTATCCACTGTGTTTGAGCAGATAAATGGTTAGTTAGCACCTGTCTCTACTTTGGACTTCATTTGATATTAAGGTTTGCTAAACCAAGATGTTTGAAGTAGATTGGGTTTTAAATCAGGCATTCCATCTGTAGCACATGTAATTCTAGGTTTTCTTTTATAAAAATAAACGTCTTCTGTTGTTACAGCATGTCCAGGAAATTTTAAAATCAGAAATAAGTTAATAAAAAGAATAGCTCTGGAAAAAAGAAACGCAAGAAAATTCAGAACAGGAAGAGATGCAAGCAAAAGATTTTCTTCCTTTTAAACTTTGACACAAGCAGGGGTATGTGAACAGATTTTTTGCTTCATGTGGGCAAGAAAGGGGAAGAAATGGAAACCTTAGAATTATTTGCTGGGTGCAAACAAGCCTTTAGGAGCCAGCAGAGAAAGCAGAGACCACTCAAAATTCTTTTTGAGAAGATAATCTCATTATAGGTCAATGGAAAGTGAGAAAACGTTGAATAAAATGGAACAAGGTTCAGTGTAGTGGATTTAAAACTGTGACTTTATGAAAAGTTTTTGCTTCCATTTTAAAAAATATTTTATCAGTCTTCAAATATGCCTGATTACAAAGAGGGTGGCCATTTTTCCTCCAAGTAGCATTTCCTAAGAACTGAAAATAGCCAGCCTTTATGAAAATGTCTTCAGACATAAGTGTTATGCTTATGTTAGTGAAATAGATCCTCTTTCCTTATTTTCTACATTAGTAGTTCACTAACAGAGGAACTAATTAAAGACACACAGTTTGTCTTCCTACAATGATTTTCAGCACTACAATGTACTCCCTTGTGCTCATTTAGCAAAATGTTCTGAGCCCTTACAAGGGACAGCAAACAGAATCGCCCCTTTTTCAAACTCTTTCAGGACAGCTAAGCTTGGAGATTTGCATGGACAGGATGACTCACAACCCTAACATTTATACAGCCTGGGAAGCAAAATTAATTTCTTTCATTTTTTTACTTTCCTACTTAAAATCATGAAACAAAGGCAATGAAAGCAGTCCCACAGCTTACAGACAGAAGTCAGGAACTCGTAGGGCACCTAGAAACCAGGAAAATACAATACAGGGTTCAGCACAGAAACTTCACAGTCCTTCAGATTGTTGTGATTCTGTTATCTTCCTCCCAATTCTTTCTTTTATTTCCTCTATTTATATTTTTGTTACCTAAAGGCTTACACAAAAGCCTGATATCTACCCCCCAAGGAAACTTTATAAACTACAGACTATGAATTGTAGGGCTTTTTCCTCCATTTACATTCTTGCTTAGCCAGAGGCAGCAATTAACCCTTACAAGCTGTTTTACAACATAGACCATGTCTTCCTATTTTATATTATGCTGTCAGCACTTAACAAATTATCCTAATAGCCATAAGATATACTCCACAAGGAGTATAAACAATTCACACACCATGTTTTGACCCTTCAAGTACAAAATGTGACTCCAGGTATTTTCGCTGCTCTTTAAGAAACTGAATTCCATCTCAACAAAACAGAACTGGATACGCGGAATCAAAAACCCTTATAGTAAAATAACAGTGAAAAATAGAAAACTATGAAGATGACTGCAAGTGAAATTTTAAGGAAATGATGCCTGGGAAGGATGCAAATGAATTAGTCTATGTTGCCTACAGAATTATATTTAAAAGACAGTGCCACACTCCAGGTTCTGATCCCTACGCTCTGTAATTGGTATTTACTATTTTAAGTCAAAAAGCAACTTATTTGTGGTATATTGTGGGATGATCATTATACAACTTACCAGTAAAGACACTCCACATGAAAAATTCATACTTCTAGATTTTGGTGTCAAGAATATTTAGGGCTTTCTGTTAGTGAAACACCGTCCTTGACAAAAGTGCTCTTGGCTTTAAGTAATTGCAAAATCAAATGTCATCTATTTCTGTCAAATGAAAGAAAAGGAAAAATACTAAGAAACTCCTCTTGCTGAATACCCCTCTGCACACCAACTATGGTTATGCTAATGGACCCTGTCCTCAGGTCATCTGTTCAAATTAAAGAAACTGCCTCACAGTAAGAAATCTGCATAGATTGCCAATTGTTCTAGTTCATTACCTGTTAGCAAATGTGAAGAGCCAAAGCCAATTCTGACATCTATGTGTAATGAATTCATTACAATGCCTGGCACATTTAGCTTTGGGAGAAAAAACAAAGGACAACAAAAAGGAACAATGCAGATTAGATTTTTATTAAGAACATTTGTTGAAAGGATAGTTGCTGAATAAATTCTCAAAATCTTATTTCAGCCTTTTCTGAAGTCTCATTTTTTTAGTAGTTTATTACATAATTTGTTTCAGTTTTCAGATGCACATATATAATATTTATAGCAATGTGGGTTAAATAAAACAATGTCTTATCAGTAAACCAACATGTGGCTTTCCATTTAACAGATTATTCTAATATACGACTTTTGATTTGCCTGAATTTCAGGAAAGGTGACTGTAACTTGAACATCCCCTCTACAATACAAAGACATGTTTAATATGAAGTCTTACAAAGAAATAAAAATCATTAGATAAAAGTTTTATTTGGGGATAATTTATAGAGAGAAACTGACATTTTTTCTAACTGTTTGTAGTATTTAGTCTCCAGATGGAACATTGTTTAAATATTCAGAATTTTAATTATTACATTTTCAACAAACTAGTGTTTTTAAAATATAATCTCCAAAGAGCATATTAACTCAAAATGAAATAAACTCTGCGTGTCCTACACATTGCATGTTCATTTTTTTCTATCAAGGCAATTTAATTGCCCACACATACAACAAGATACATTCAATTCATAATAAGGTCCTATATGGATCATCTACAAAAGTAGTATGGGTGAGAGCTTTGTTTGACATGATTAAACAGAAGCATGCAAAATTCCAGACTTAGTGTGAATGGGAAGCTTCAGTACCCTAAGTATGTGTTTGATAAGGGACAGGGCTGAAAATAGCTGCCCAGCAAGTCTTGAGATATGTTGGGAAAAACCTTTAGCAAATGAGGTGGGCAAATAATTAACAAAGTCTTTCATGCAATATGCAGTGTGGGAACTCATTGCAAATGGCTCTTTATGAAATACATCAGAATGTTATTCCGTGTTTTTATTTATGATTTATTAAAATTTGCAGGCAATGTCAAGGCATTTCTAGGGGAGCAACGCTTTGTGATCCAATAGAAGAATACAGAGTATTTTTAAAGAAATAAAGAAAATTAATCAGATGGGATATTAGATCAGTAATGACAACTGCAAGATTTTTAAAAGCCTCCTCTTTTCAATAAATGGGAGAAGGACTACCTTGGCAGTGCTAAGTAGCCTCCTACTCCACTTTGTAGACTATTTCTCCTTGAGAGCTAAGAGTTCCTGAACTGAAACACCATGTATGACCTATCATGAAGTATTAAAATCAACTGACCCTTGGTGCTTCCTGCACAAGGTATTCTGAAATACCTTTGCCTGGAGCATCCCAAGTATCTCAGTGTTTGCATCAGGCTGATGAGCAATACACACCAGCACTGTTCCATCTCTCCTCTTCAAACCCTCTTGCACAGGTAGCTTTTTGATTTTCGTAGCATGGCCATCTCTATGCTGCAGTATCAGAGTGCCTGTCCCCACGGGGGCTGCTTGTCTCTCTGATACAGGAATCCCACATTGCCCAAAGGCAGCCAGTCACATGCTAATAAAACCCTGTCAGGGTCACTGGAGTGCTACCCATGTGCATCAACATGACAGCCACACCCACTCTCCTGAAAATTTACAGGCAAAGGGGTTCTTGATGCAGATTTTCAAAAGGATTGAGCTGTTACTTGATTTCAGTCTTTCAGATGTACCAATGAGAACATTTGGAAAAGAGGCAGGGAGGGAGGCAGGGAGGGAGGCAGGGAGGGAGGCAGGGAGGGAGGCAGGGAGGGAGGCAGGGAGGGAGGCAGGGAGGGAAATCTATGACTGCACATCATCACTTAATCAGATTATTTAACTGCAGTGGTTTGGGGTTTTTTTAAGATAACAGTATCTCTTAGCTTGAAGAATACAATAACAGATTTTTAGTCACTTTAGCTCAACTTCTGACATAATAAAGTAAAATATGGCCTAACTGAACAAACCAGCATTACTGGCCTGTTACGGACTATATATCTCTTCAGGAGGAAAGGCACACTCTGTACACATGCAGAGCCTACCAAAGTAAAGAAACATCAAATTTCACAGGTCCAAGATTAAAAAGTGCCCTGAAAGCTTTTTTGCATCTACACTAGAATAGATTTTAAAACTCCTCTGACTCAACTTGTGGTGCAAGTCACTGAGCTTAATGTGTGTTTATTGTGCTGACATGACGTGTTCTCTGCTTTAGGAATGCAAGTGACAATCTGTTAGTGAAATAAATTAAAATTTAATGCTAAAAGATAATAGTCCCTGTCTTAAAAAAAAAAATATACTGCACATTTTTCCATTTTCTACAGCTGTATGAAACAGAAATTTAATCAGATGATAAAAGGTTAACAAAATCCCTCCAGAAAAACTACAGTCACTGACTAACTGGTTTCCACTTTTGTTTAGCTATTTCATTTTGATAAGCTTTTATCCCCAGGTAAAGCCAAAATGATGCTGCTGTTCTTATCATTACACTTGATCAATCTTCCCCGCTTCTGAGGGGGAATCCTGTAAACCTTCTCTTTTCAGCACATCCATCAGGCAGACAAAACAAAAGGTAAACCTGGCAAATACTGCTTGCTCAAGGTAAGCATTAATCTTAATAGCTGGCTGTAATTAGGAACAAGATGTATAAACTGACAAAAAGCAATAAATAACTTGGAACCAGAAATGTGCTAAGATTTAAACTCAAAGACTGCACTTGGCCTTAATCTGCTTTAGTCACTTTGCTGGTATTCCTCCATGTAGTAGCATTTAAGTCAAAATAATTGTAGAACAATTAATATGTAGAGTTTTAATGTTTCACATTACCAGTTACTGAGAAGTCAGCTCAGGATTTCACATGCTGCACAGCCTGGTGCCCTGCTCATTTAGTAAGCCATCTCTAGACCTTCAAGATCTATCTACCACCTAGAGAGAGCTAGACTAAAGCCTGAAATCCCTTCCTGGGGCTCTGGCTGATCACTTCAGGCTCCTCTCTTACCTTTCTCCTCCACATCTTTGGTTACAGTAAGAACTTCCAGTACATTTAATATAGTTCCTGTGCATGAAGTAGCCTACTTGTTTCCACTCCCAGAGTAAATGGACCATTACCTAAACAGCTTGAGAACTTCCCCATGTGTACAAGGCACCATATGAAGAACTGCACACAGGCAAATCAAAACTGATCAGAACATTTACACACATCCCACAAGTAGAAACGTTTGTTAAAAGGTGACTGCGTCACAAGAAACCAACAAGCCAAAGACATTTCAAGATTCGGCAAGAAGCAAACTAGATTTTTTCAGAGAACTGTTTAAAATCAATGAAACACCAGTACAAGAAGGTTCCTGCCTAATTAAACAAAAACCAAACCAAAACAAAAAAGTGGTGGCTCAGTGGTTATTTATAGCTACCAAAAACTGCTGTCAAAACAAACAGTAATGTTATGTGCTGTTTCCTAGATATAATGGAAATAGGCATTAATGTGCTTTCTTTTAGTCCATTCCTATTGATCAAGAAGAAGAAAGATGAAGCAATTTTCTCAGCCATGCACCAATATAAGCACAAACACCAGAAAGATTTACCACAGTGTGACTGCTACTATACTTTTGCATCACCAAATCCAGCTTCTCCTCAATCAGGAGGCAAAGGCTGACTTCATTCCAAAACACGGAAGTCCATTCCCTATCTGACAGATAATAAATAGCACTAGTAGCATAAAAAGGCTTCCCTGATTTACCATGTTCACTGTGTAACTCAAAAATCAATTTCCTGAAAACACACTGCCCTGAGACAAAGCATTTAATTGTGATACATGTTTTTGAAACACCAGTGACCAAACAGTTGCCAGATAATGGAATCAAAATGGTGTAAGTTAAAAAAAATTAGTCATTATATTTTAATGTTATTCAGTAAAAATAAATTAGCTTAAGAAAAAGCTATTTAAAACATACAAAGCCACTGTTAAGAGAAAAAAAATCCCTTCTTCAGACAGTATGATGTGGGTTAGTTACATACAAATATTATTCAAGCTTCAGGGTTTTAAAACAGATCTGTCTTATACCCTAGCCATACTGTTTCAGACAGTTATTACATTAAAACAGTTATGAATACAGTTCATGTAAAAGTTCCCAACTTTCATGTCTTCAGACTTAACTGACCTCAACAGTATAACCAATTCTATCACCTACATAAAGCTTTCCTAATAAATTCACAAAAAAATACCTTAACCAACATTACCACAAAGTAACAAGGGACATACAGCCTTTTTGTTGTTGTTTGTTTGTCTTCCTAGGAGAAATGTCAGCATAGTCAGAATTATAGAATAAACAAAGCACAAAGATAAAAAAACGAAACACCAAAAAACAAACCTACTATTGATTTTTAAATAAATGTAATATAAAGAGAATGTCAACAAAATAATTCAGCTACTGCTTATGTGATGAAAAAACAGGAAAGCAGAATTAAATGCTGTCAGCTGTGGCACACTCCAACAACTGAACCACAATTTATGTTTATTCTTTAAAATGACTCAGGTAATGAAATCAAAGCATAACAGAAATGGTTCTTTTTCTTCGGGCAGCACAGTAAAAATGTCAAATGCAATGGCTGTCATAAAAAGGTAGGAATACAGAATCATCATAGAATCATTTAGGCTGGAAAAGACCTCCAAGATCATCAAGTCCAACCCTTAAATAATCACTACCCTGTCAACTAGATCACAGCACTAAGTGCCATATCTGGTCATTTCTTGAATGCTTCCAGGGACAGTGACTCCACCATCTCCCTGAGCAGCTTAATGCTTAACAACCCCTTTCCACAAATAAATTCTTCCTGATGTCCAGCCTGAACCTTGCCTGGCTCAGCTTCAGTCCTCACTTCATCTGATCCTGTTGCTGTGTGCTTGGGAGAAGAGGCAGACCTTCACCTGGCTCAGCCTCCTTTCAGGCACTTGTAGAGTGTGATATGGTCTCCTCTGAGCCTCCTTTTCTCCAGGCTGAACAAGCCCAGCTCGCCCAGCTGCTCCTCACAGGGCTTGTGCTTCAGAGCCTTCACCAGCTCCGTTGCCCTTATCCATCAGAAGATGCAATCTACCTCATGTAAAGTTATAGGTGCAAATCTAAATGGGAAACTCTGCACCCACAGAGCTGTGCCAAGGGCACTCTTTGTCTGTGACAAGTAAATTTTTCATACTCTTAATGTCCAAAAGAAGTTAGGAGTAGCTATTTACTGAATTCGTAAACTTAAGTTTACATGCAGAATTGAGTGTTTTTTCCTGTGATGGAGAATCTATTGAAACAACGTTCTGTGAACCAGGAAAACAGATTAGCAAAAATAACAGATCAAAAAGAAAGGTTACTAATATTTTTTGTGATTTACTGTGCTTATATTCAATGGTGTACACTTAGCAGTGCCACTCTTGGCAAAAGAAAAAAGCTTCCCATGATGGACAAATACAGTTTTTCAAGTGGAGCTAAGAGTGACCACATGCTTAAGGACACAGAAAAGCATCACAATTATCTTGAAAAGAACACCTATTATCTGCAGGCTGGACAAAAAAAAAATTAAAAAAATCATTTCATCCATTTTAAACAGCTGAAAATTATTTTGTAGCTTTCCCCGAGACAGAACTCTTCAGACACAGGAGGAGAGAGATACACTACTTGATCTTGCTTATGAATGCTGACAGCTATGGAAATTTTCTAAAAACTTTCATTAAATAGAGTATCAGTCATCACAGACCAATAAAGTCAATAAAGGGTATTTTTTTGCATAAAGACAACTAAAAACAGCTGTATAGTAAACAGAACTGCTTAATTGTGGCCAAACTGAAGACAGAAAAATAGCAAAAGCCCCATTACTTGGATCCTTATATGAAAAATAAATAATCTCTAAAATAAAACCAAATTCAGAAAACATTCAATATCATTAAGAAAGGCATGAAAGCAAAAAATGTTTGCATATAATTAAGTTTATTCAGTCCCTATAATGATGTTGTTCTAGCAAATTATTCATATTTTAATTCAAATAACTTTTCCTAATGTCTAATGGAAAGAACATAAACTGGATGGTGCTGTCTACATATTGAAACTACAGAAATTTAAATAGTAATCTCAATAACCTAAATGCAACATATGTTTTCCTCTACTACTAATTCAATTGTATGCTACGTGGAATAAAAAATATATACACTGTAGCAATCAAAAATTTTATTTCCAATTGGCCGTGAAAAATCCAACATGTAAAAATTCTTTGGTGTACCTATTTTTCCCTAAGTATTTTTAACTAAGCTACCCCTTCCACGTTTCTCTTAAATATTTGTACACTTACTCAAGAATAGTAATATTTAAGCATGTAGTGATTAGTGTTAATAATGATTTAAAACTGGTGTTCTACATATGAGTGTTATTATTGCATTACCAAAAATATTCTAAAAAATTAGTTCCATCTTTTGCTTCAAGAAATAAGCTTGTTTAAACAACTGCATTGAAGACCAACACTTTACTTTGTCTTTGACAGTAGGAAACATGACTCTGATGCCTAGGGTGGAGAACTTCTTCTTGAGATATGGATCTGATGCTGCTTTCCAATCTGATGCAATTTGCTTACTGTAATATCCAAGAGGAACATCTTTCAGAAATACAAGAAAAGATAATCTGGCCTTTTAAGCACAGACAAAAAATTAATGAACAGTAACGATAAATGGATGTGCCATTAGATAAACATAATCTGAATTCGTGGAAGAGTTCTCTCCCTATATATGCTTAAGGATGTTGTTTAAAGGCTAAAAAAGAAGTTCAAGGGTGACAGGACCCTATATATGCTTAAGGATGTTGTTTAAAGGCTAAAAAAGAAGTTCAAGGTGGCAGTCAAAGAAAAAGCTGTCAGCTATGGAATTCATAGGGCAATGTTTTGCACAGGAAAAAGATCCCCATGTGTAGATATTTAGGAATGAACACCTATAAATTACAATAATGCATATGCACAGGTAAGTAGATACTAAAAGAAAAAAAAAACATTCAAAACACAGAAGATGGGATCCAATGATCATATTAAAGAAAAAAAAAGATTCCATTAGTGTACAAGAATTTAGAATGCACATTCTCTATATCCAAAGAAAAGCAATACCCACTTGAGAAGCCAGAGACAACTGTGCCTCTGTGATGAATGAGTAGATATTCCCTTTAGAGCAAAGAATTAGAAGAGAATGAAGAGACTGAATATTCACCAGCACTGGGAAAGCACTGAATTGGAAAGAAAGATAATAAATATATCTAAAAAAAAGCCAAATATGGAGAAATGATAAATATGGGGATGTGGGATCAAATCAAACTAACAGTCAAATAACAAAGAATAATTAGTTTGAATTATTCTCATTTTTGCAGTAGGCAATTCTGAATGAACAGTCCTTTCAGAAATCTAATTCAAGTAACACAAGCTCCCTGGCTGAAGACTGAGATGGGAATTACATTACCTAAGATATCAGGATAGAAATAAATTTATGTGAGACAGATCATTTCCAGGACTAAAATCACACAGTCTTTTCAGTATGGTACACAGAAGTGAACATCATCAGAGAAGGAGGAGTAACAGATATTTCATGCCCCTCTACAGAGATACTGACCCAGAAATCAATCAACTGGGTCACACCTGCATTTTTACCAACTAAGGAAACTTCTACAGAAAAGTCATGACCAGTGAGATCCCTCACAAATACAGTAAATTTGCCTCCCTAAAGTGTGTGTAGACCATACAACTACTATGCTAATTTGGTAGTGGAAAAGCAAGCTTTACTATTTACTATCAAGGCATTCCATTTTTTAAGACCTTTAGGAAAATGTGATGGATCCAACTCAAGCTCTTGAGAAAGCACTTGCTCCTCAGGAAAGCAGATTCTGCAACCTGTTCTTGTTCAAGGGACTGCAATGATCAGCTCTAACCATTGCAGTGACCTTTGGATGATTGCCAGTCCTGAAAAATGTATATTCAGAACTTGACTACACACATCATCAACTATGATCACTGCAGATTGAGAGGATAATCAATCAATTAGTTGCTGAGACATATAGACTGTATTTCTCAATACAGCGATATGAAACTTTATGTGGTATTAGTAAAAATGAGTAAATAGGGCCAGGATACCAAAATATTTCACTGATGGGAAAGAAAATTTCAAGATCCACTTTCCATTTTAGAAATTCACATCCTTTTTAACACATCAAAAGTCACTGAATGTCATCTACGCATTTACTGAATTCCTACTTTGTTTTGAAAGCCTGTCCAAATTTCTGAGAGACTGACACATGAAAAGATGGAAAAAGGAACACACATTTAAAGCAACCCACCCAACAGGCAAAACAATCAGAAACAACACACTACAATTACAGCAGCAGACTTGCTGCTCGTTTCAAGTGTCTAAGCCCTCAGCCAGGTCCTCAGTGCTTGAGGCTTATATTACCATTTCTAAAACAAAAGTGTTGATAACATACCCAGTTTTCAGCATAAAATATATCGATTTCCTTTGGAGGTAGAGTATGTGGCATTGATCTGAGCACTCGTGATAGACAGCATGTTGTGACTGATAAAAGGCATTGTTCTTAAATCCACTTGTCAGGACTAAGAAACCAGATGCAAGGTGACAAATTAGAAAAGGTTGAGAGCTGGGGGGGTAAATTTTGAGGTAGTTGGCTCAACAATTTGAAAACAATTTTGTAGAGATTGCCTCATTCCCTTGCTTCTTAAGAGGGAAAAGCAAGCAATTGCCTAGATATCTGTTGGAACATTTTAACTCTTAAACTATGTATCACTGAACATTCTGTTTCCACTGGCTATCAAAAATCTTCTGCAATTAAATGTGAAAACAGATTATTTCCCCCAGCAGCCAGCTGTGGACAAGAGAAGTAGCGAGGTCAGTGGATTTTTTTGCTACCATGAGATTATACATAGTAAAGGTTTGGTAATCAAAAACAGACCGTAAGCATCAGCTGCTTCTGCTTGAGCCTCACAGATGTTGCTCATTAGTTGTGGGTAAACCATTCAACACTAGAAGAGAATTCCACTCAGTGATCTAAGTGCTGGTGAACTGCACTAGAATAAACAAAACAAATTCACCACTAAATGTAACAAAATATCCAGAACAAGAAAGTACTCAGTACTCTGGGAATCATTTTTACAGATGCAGTTTAGAACACAGGAATGTTGACTAAAAAAAATAGCATTTAATTGAGCATAGATCCAGCTTCCCAAGGGTAAAGATACCTCAGTTCTCCAGCATACACCATCCCTCAGCCCCTTTCTGTTCAGTGAGTGAGCAATGCTTTGTGTTGTTTTTGGAGGAAGGAAACTAGTATGCACTGGATCATAGAAAAAAGCCCATTTCTCTAGACCAAAAAGGTATGAAAAAATAAAAGAAAATGCTTGTTTACTATTATTTTAGCATTACAAAGAGTTGATTGAGGTGCATCACCTTACATTCAGCAGATTTGTGCTCCTTTAGCTATTTTAAAATCATTGATTTCCAGTACACTCAAGAGTTTGAGAAAATTAAGAGAATGTGCTCTTTTTTTACTGACAGTGGAGATGAGAAAAGAGCAAATTCATTTGCCTGATTTAGTCATATTTTCATATTTCTAATAAATCAAGAAACCATAAATTTTAGATGGAAGGCATTATTTGATTTTTGTAGTTCACTGATTTGTCCCATTCAGAACTTTCCAAGATTCTTGAAAGTTTCTATTCACAAAAGGCATTACTGAAGAAAATCAGTGTTATTGATGTTTGACAAGCAGATAAAACTCATTCTCAGTATACATAGTATCTCAATACCAACATTCATCAGATCTCTCAAATGATCTTGGTTTTAAAACCTTCCAAGAAAACAGCATCATCTAAGACCTCTAACAGTCAGCTGGAAGATGAAGTTAAAACATATTGTAGAGAACTGGAAATGTAAGACCTAAGCTTAGGTTTTCCTTTTCTTCACAAGGTTACCTGAAGATATCTTTCACTTACATCTTTGTAGGAATCTATGAGTGTTCTCAGTCTGCAAACTAAATATAAATGTGTGCACAAACTTGGAAGGCAACGTAAGAGTCTATTTGTGCTTTACCTTTAAATTAAAGCACAACAATTAAAACTTGCATTTTGGGGGAATAAAGTTTATGCAATCAGAGGGCACAATCTTTAATGCTGGAACAGCTTGCTTCAAACTGCACAATAAACCTTTATGTTTATTTACCTCTTTACAGTACCTTAGCACTATGTTGCTTCCAGGACACTAGTTTCACAAAAAGATGTATGTATTTAGAAACTTACCCAGTGGCAAGATACAAATACTGAACTTATTTAGAAGGAAAGAGTGAATAATCAGAAAAATCATTAAGAGTGCTGACGTGTTTAAAAACACACAAGTTTTTACAATGTGTTGTCCTGAGCTCTTACAGCACAGATAGTAAGTGAACAATTCTCATTGATTGTCACTAACACTGATTAACAATATTGCTCATTTCTTGATGACCACAATCATATAACTCACTAAAAAACAACAGAAGAAAAATATCTGAATGATAATTGCTTTTTACAGATCAAAATCAACTCAAAGAACAGAGATGGCATCCCCCTGATAAGTTACATTTAGATCCTCACATTACAAGTCCTCTGAATCTCATCCATATCGCCACAGAATTTGTTGTCTATATGAGACAGCTGGCCCTTAACTGAAGAAGCACAAAATGACACAATGATGCATAAAA
Organism: Cyanistes caeruleus; assembly: GCF_971803275.1. Taxonomy (NCBI): domain Eukaryota; kingdom Metazoa; phylum Chordata; class Aves; order Passeriformes; family Paridae; genus Cyanistes; species Cyanistes caeruleus. The sequence continues at coordinate 36,707,235 of NC_141705.1, forward strand.
GTAACAACACTGCTGTATGACCCTTTGTTTTCTGTATTACAGGGATTTTTCAGAAAGGGAAGAAGCAAACACTTTACATCTTCATTTCTCTATACCCATAGGATTATGAACCAGAAATCAGTATCTGACTGGGTGTATTCAGGTTTGTTTGGCAAGGTTTTGGTAGTGAGAGGGCTACAGGAGTGCCTTCTGTGAGAAGTTGCCAGAAGCTTCCCCAAGTCCAAGATGGACCTGCTGCTGTCCAAAGCCACCAGCGATGGTGACAGTGCCTCTGGGTAACAGATGTGGCAAGGGGGAAAAGTTACTGTCCAATTGCAGCCAGAGAGTTGAGCGAGAAAATCTGAGAGCAGACACCAAGGTCAGTAAAGAAGGAGCCAGAGTAGTGCTTCAGGCAGAGAGAGCAGTGATTCCCTCTCAGCCTGTGCTGAAGATCACAGTGAGGCAGCTGTGACCCTGCAGCCCGTGGAGGTCCATGGCAGAACAGGTTTCCACCTGCAGCCCATTGAGAAATCCAGGCCAGAGCAGGATTCATCTGCCCTGCCCAAAGGAGGCTGTGAATCCATGGTAAGCCTGTGCTTGAAGAGGCTTCTGGCAAGGCCTGTGGTCCCATGGACAAAGGATCCCACGCTTGAGCCTTGGAAGGGCTTATTTTAGTAACAAAGTAATTTCTCCAAGATGAGTCTGGTTTCCCCAGAAGGATAACAGGTGAGTGATCTCCCCCTGCCTTATCTTGACACTTGGGTCTTTCACTATGTTTTCTCTCCCCTGAGCAGATGAGGAGAAAGGTGACAGAGAAGCTTGGCTGGGTACCTTGTATTGTACCAGGATCAACCCACCACACTAAGTCAATCAGTTTTTGGACTATTTCAATGCAAAGTACTCCCTCGGTGCAGTGGCTAGAGGCTCTTGCTGATGCTGCTTCTCAAACTTTAACTTCTGAATTCCTTCAACTCCTCAAAACACCCCCTTTAGAAGCAACCAAATTCCTGCCCTGCTCTGAAGCAGCTTCATTTAACTCGATACAAGAATGACTGACTTTTTATAGTTAAAGTCTACTAAGTGATTGGATTTTGGTATTCTTAGGTTTGATAGAACTATTAAGAAAGTCCCTTGCAACAGATGAGCTGTACCCAAAATAAGCCTAATGGATTATCAAAGTCTCAAATCCAGTCTGGTAGATTTTGCCTCAAAGCTTTTCACAAATGCAATGACCCATGTGGCAAGGACAATTTATAATCTTCAGATACAGCTCTTATTTTGTCAACAGCTGGGGTGAGATGATACTGAACAATACCAGATTGGATACTGGCCTTGGTAACCAATCTCTAAAAGCCAGGTAGAAAGTCCAGATATACACAGATACATTTCCCCTGTCCATTTGGCACTTTTTTGGTTTTTGTTTAGTTACAATCAGATGAGCAGTATTCCAGAAGGCACTCCTTATTCACAGCCTAACACATCTTTGAGATTCTTTACCTCTTTTACAACTGATCAAGGGTCTAGATGCACCTGAAAGCACTACTGTTCATGTACATAAACCTAAGGAGCAATTTTTGACTTTTGCAGTCACTTTGGCTGTCTAAGATTTTGCCACTTCACCTGACAGGCAAAGGCTATGACACTGTGCAAAGGCTCAAACAATATAATTGAAAAAAATAGACAGTGTGATAACTTTTGGTAGGCACATCTGGAGCTACATACACATAGTAAAGAACTTAAAAGTCTTTCAATGCATCTGCAAACATACACATCAAGAAAAGTCACTGATATACTCTTTCTTTAAAGAGGAAGTACACTAACATTCTGGTTCTGATGCTCAGTTACCCATTTCAAATACATAATAATGTCCTCAATATTTATGCAGCACAAAAAAAGTACAGAAATACTTTAGGTTTTGTGTTTTGGTGGTTTTTTTTCACCAATACTGTTTGCAGTTCTGTACAAGATATTAGCTAGAGACAAATAACTACAGAATAACTGTATATCATGCAAAAACATTTTCCTAGGAAGATAACGAACATCTTTCCAAGTATAATGCATTTAAATCAGTTTTCATATATACAAAAGTTATCAAAAATATAAATTGTCATGACAAAAAATTGCCATAAACTGAGTAGAAACTTTTGTAATCTTGATGGGTTTGATACTATGCAAATGATGTATCCATTTACTTTATTAATAAAACATCACGGTATTACATAGAGACATATTTTGCACTTGTGTTTTTGAGCTATTTTTAAATTAGGTTAGATTTGACAAGGGACTATTTGTGGTAATGTGGTAATTAAGATTTGAACAGATGTCAGCATTAATAAGGGATTCAAATGAGGTGTAGGGAGATAAATGTACTCTTTTAGCTGCACTGGCACACCAGGCATCATTGAGAGGCAATGACAGCATGGATGCTGCAGTTCTTTTTTCACCAGAGTTTCTGAAAAATTCTCCAGCAACTCAGGTTTTCTGATATTCATTTTGCATAATCTTTCAGAATCTCTTGATTTTAAAATACATTACCCTTCTATCAATATTTATGACATTAAAGAATTTGATTGATATCTTATAATTGCAACAGTCTTTCATAACAGAAATTATTATCTTTTATACCATTGCTCATCCCTTTAAAATATAATCTTATTTTCTTAGTCTCTTTGTTACAATAGGTTGCTTAAGCACATAATGATGTGAGCAACACCTTTCAGAAATTATAAGCTAAATTCAGAGACAAGTCCAAATTTTAAATTCAGTTCAAAGAAACCCATATTTATACTGTGTACACTAAACTAGAATAAGTAGTACATAAATTCACCATTAGCTAATAAAGATGAAGAAAGGTGAGCTGATTATTTGATTTGCAGTCCCTCATTTAACCTGTATCTACACTGGTAAGTAAACTTGGTGAGACATCACTGTCTGCCCCCAAAACTAACTGATACACCAGATGCCAGACTCTCTAAACCCTCAAATCAATACAGCCATCTCCAGACAAATTTGGCAGTGGTGACCATCCATTCTAAGCCCTGAATCTTGTTGATGCACTGGTGGCTGACATAAGCAACACCACATTCTGATTGCCAGTGTTCTAAGCCATGCCTTGGCCCCTTTCTTAACATTAAGTCAGCAAATCCATCTGTCTATTTACTGAAATATTGCAGGTGTCTTCCCTGTCTCACAACACAAGCTAATAAAATTTTTATTTATAAAAAATAAAAAAGGAATTTATAAAATTCCCAACTGATTTCTCCAGTGCTGATCTTTTTCCAAAGGTGACTTCAATGGAGTTCGGATTAAGAGAAGAAACAGTGTAAGAAGCTGTCTTGAAAGGGAAGGTTGGTTGGTTGTTTTTAAAAATGTCTTATTGGATAAAAACTATCTTGTTCTGGTTTTGTTCCATTTCTCATAACACATCTCACAGCTACATTCATAGCATCATATTAAGAACCTCTTTCATTTAGAAAATCTCATTAGAATTTTCATGTCTCATTACAAACTCAGAGAGGAAGATCCCTAAATTTGACCCATAACAGTTTATGCAAATGTATTTCAACCTATCAAGCATTCATTATACTTTTAAAATAGAAAAATAACAGATTAACATACAACAATAAATTGCCTCATTACCATGCAAAAACTGGCATGTGTCTAAGCAACAACCTCTCTGCAAACTAAAACAATTTATACTTCTGTCCCTGTGATCACATACTCAGAATATAAGGCAAGAAAAGTACCATTACAAAGCTTGGGACATTTAAGCTAGCTGTTGGAACTGGTTCCTGTCTTGTGCAGAAATCATGATATGCTGATTAGATTATAGGCACTACTAAGTCAGGCTTCATGACCCTATGCAATTTCTGGAAATAGAGAGAAAGCTGAAACAATGCTCAATAGGAATATTAAATAGAAGTGTCTCTGAAAGAACAGAAATTTCTTGGGGAAAAAAGCAAATTCACATAGCACTTCAAATTACTACTGGACACTAGTAAAAAGATAATGCTTCTTCTCAATGAACACAGAACTGATTCTTATGAACTTTTTCTTTTTTTTTTTTTTTTTTTTTTATGGGAAATTAGGTATCAGTTAACTTAAAAGCAACATGTTAAGAATGTGCCAAATTTCAGAAATACTGTCATTTGCCTAAAAATCTTCCAGACTACCAAGTACATGAAACACGACCGGACTGCTCTGGACCACAACACTCCAAAAGACACAACCTGGCATTAAGTGTCAAAAACTATTAGAATGTATCAGGCAAGTGTGTTGACATTTTCTAATCTTATAAGCAACCTGAGACTCAATGAGATAAGAGAAGGCTACAGGCAAAAGGTTTATAGGATTTGTTAAAAAAAAAAACAACAAACCTGTCCTGGAGTAATAGCATACACATAGGCAAAGCCTGAAACTGTGTCTGGAAAATCACACAAAAATACAATCCACATTACATTCCTTTGCAACTTTACAGCCCCTAGTTCTTGTTTGATGTGGATGAAGAAGTTGACAGAATCCTCACTGTGCTATGGACAATGCTATGGACAGATAATGCAAAATACTGCAAGAAACACTCCTGAGACAGAAAAGCAAATAGGATTAAAAATCTACATTCAAACCAAAAAGACACAAAACCCGGGTCGTGTGTGTCAAGGAACACAAATTGCAGCAAGGGAAACTAAGCATATAAACTGTGCTCAAATTTGGAAGAAAGTGCAACCAATGGCAATATGTTCTTGTCTTTGCAAGGATCAAAAACTGAATGTGAAAACACAGAAAAGCAAGCATGGCACTAGCAAAAAGGATCAGATAAGTAACATTAGTCCAGTGAAGTTCTTCACAGAGGACTGGACAAATATTGAAACAGAAAACACTCAGTTTATCAGTCTGAATGGATTGAGGACTTTATTATTTTCTGGTTACACTGACACAGAGGCCAATATGTGCCAGGTGCAGTAATATTAGGAGGCAATAGCCATGGGCAAGCAGAAGTGTTAATAATCTTACTGATACAACATTTGCTCCAGTCCTGTCTCCAGGAATACAATACTGAAATAATGAAATAATTTCAGAGAAAAATTTAAAGATTTTCTAGATTTCTGCATCTGAAGTTAGTTGTCCTGGTTCCAGAGGACCAAAACCTGAAGTGTTCACCAGGGGAAAAAAAATCTGTGAAAATCTCAAAATAAAAATGCCCCTTCACACACGACCTACTTGTTGGGTGCTTTTCCTTATTTACAGGTGTAGTCTAAAGTATCACACATTGCTATGTCAAATCCTGAAACATGTTCACCTGTTGATACCCAGCACAGCATTCTCTGTTGGGGTCATTTAGATAAACTAGCGGCTCATTATCAAATTGAAATACACCTTTTATATGAGATATTGTACTGCTAAATTTTGGCAACGCTTGAGAAAATAACTGAGAAATCTGTGTGCAGTTCCTTAGTGAGTGCTGCAATACAATTACACTTTTTTCTCAGTCATTTCCAATGGATTATTGCTCACACTCTGGCGAGTTTCTGGACTCCCAACAGATTACTGCTATAACATCTGTTTCCTCAGCGCTCATTTCACTGCCCTTTGCAAGGTAATTACTCTACCAATCACTCTGTTTTCAGCAAGATAAAGAACTTTTTTACATAATTCTTGTTTCTCTGGCCTCCATTACACACGGACAACCAATCTTATGTGGGAAAGGTGGCATTTATACAGTTTTATCTTTTTATTCTCTTTTGCAGTTCAATTCAGGCAGATAGATTTCTATTTTGTACCATTTGGGCTGGCAAAAACTGCCAGCACACTGTAACCCATGCTAATCCTAGTCCTGCTTTCTCCATGTGTTTTTCCCCATGTCACATTATTTTATTTCCAGTTAATGATTAGCAGCAGGAGTGGTTCCCTTCTAGTCCTCTTCCAAGCACAATAGATTATGAATATTGTAGTTTCTTGTAAAGGGGGGGAAAACACCCCACAAAGCAAAAGCTCTATTATTTTTGCATAAACATTTAAAGCACACATATTTAAAATGCCAGTAATGTCAAGATACCCCTAATGCAGAAGTTAATTTCTCATATGGCATTACATTAGCCAGTTCACAAACATACCTTTTGCATTATCCAAGACATGCATAAAATATCCCCACCACCCAAAGAAAAAAAAAGTCCACAAAACACACTTCCTCAACCCCCACACCCAATCACCAAAAAAAAAAAAATCAAAAACCCCAGGTCCTGAAATGTAAAATGACTTAAAAATCATCATAATAATAATAAAAAAAACAACCAAAAAATAATTGGTTTTGTTTTCCCTCTGGCCACAGGTTCAGCATAACATTTTGGAAAATTCCCTCAGTCCTGTGATTTTAAAGAAGTCTGCTAACATCAGCAAAGTATTCCCACACAAATTGTTAAAACTGCTACTTCTCTCAAAAACATAAAGGAAGTTTCTTTGCTTTCCCAAATGTATCTAGATCTGCTAATTTGCCCAAAGACAGTGTGATCCCCTTTGACCTCAAGATTTCTATTGCAGTGCCTGAATTTCTGTACACATCATAGTGATGGGAACCTGGAGATTTCCAGGATCACCATAAACAGGATTTTCTGACTCATCACTTAGTACCTAGGATCCTGAAGCAATATCCATAACAGTATGGACTGGAAAGCACTTTTTCCCAGGTCACAACTTTACTGTCCCTCTATATCCCCAGGTATTGTTTGACCTAATAAACACTCTCTCATACAATGAGCAACAAAAAGTGAAAAGCTCTGTGTGAGCACATGAGTAAAATGCACAGAAGTTAATTAACTTATAAAGGATTTCCAGCTGGTAATGATATATATATTCAACATAGTTTTATATAACATTTTTTGAACTAAGCCAAAAACCAAAAGCTATGAATACAGCAAATGCTCTTAGCAGTGAAAAATGCTGAACTAGAACAATAGCACTAAAATGAGCTTGCAGTTTTAATTACACGTGACTTTTCTTATGAAGAAAATCAGAAATTAAGTGTCAGTGTGACATTTCTACAGGCTAAGTTTTAGCAACTCTACATAGACCAGTTCCAGACATTTCAGGAGGTGCAATATTGTTATGAATTACAAGATTAAAGACAATTCTCACAAATTCTGGCAAACACAAACAATTTCTCTGCTTTGACACACAAGGCACAATGCCTCACTCTGTCTCTATTGATAAAGCTACCTGAACAAGCTAGCAAACCTGCCTTAATCTGCTATCCAAATATGGCATAGTCTGTCTGTAGTTTTGACTAAATGTGGCCCTAAGTGATTAAAGTATCAGACCATCTGTATGTAGAACACTCTCTCAACAAACACATCATACAGGAAAGTTATTTCTTCTGATCTACATATTTATGGTAGATATATATTCAGAATAATAATTTGAATAATATATTTTCAAATATATCCACTAGAAAGTCTTTTCTGTGAAGCTGTCTTTAGCTGTGGGATGCCAGATAAAGCTGAGATGCAATAAAAAAGGAAAAACACCTGCTTTATGTTATATCGATGTTTGATGCTAAAGAATAGTAATGAGCTTCAGAAATTGTGAGCTTCAGGCTATGTCCTTAGTCACACTGGTTTAGAGCTTCTATAAAACAGTTAAAAAAACAGCACTGAGACAGGAGAAAGCTATGCTGAGCACCTTGGATGAAGAGAAATGGAAAAAAAAATCTAGAAAAACTATTGTAATCCTATTTACTCATAAAGAAATAGAAAATATTTTCCTGTTACAGGATGATGACAATCTACAGTTTTCAATTATTCACAGCATTACTTTAATGTTAATGAGAAGGAGATATTAATGTTTTATTGGGTTAAAGGAGTTTATTCCTGCTTACAAATTAACTATGAGCCTGACAATTCCTTATTTATATTCTGTTAAATGTTTTCATGTTTTAAAGGGCATTTTTTTTATCACTCACAGTATTTCATATCCTGTGGAGGCTTTTGTTGTAACGACTGGTTATAACCACTGTCCTTTAATTAACACTGAATAATATAACGAATATATAGACCGAGCTCAAAGTTATTTTAGCAACACCACATCAGGACCATGAAAGGCATCAAATAGTCACACACAGAACCTCTATGACATATATTTTTGCAGGTTAGCTCTGAGAACCTATTTGTCTTCACTGAACTCCTGAAGATGGGAATGATTATATTGGCATTGGTATAATTCACTGGAGACACTGACGGAGTAAGAGACCTCACCACAGCATTTATCTAGAACTGTCAGGTCAGAATGTTGGTTCTTGGCCTTTTAGGCAAATACATGGTCAGCAGACAAAAATGTCTAGAAAGGAGAAATGCACTATCACCTCTATCAATAATTACACTATGTATATTACAAAGCACTATAAAACAATTTACTACGTATCTTCTAAAAAATTTAATAACTTAAAGGTCTGGTAAAGGTAAATTTCATCCACTAGAAAACCATGGTGGATGAATGGTGGTGTTTTATGTAATGGTTCAATGCAAGTATTGGCTTGAAGAAAGTTGTCTTTGACAAATATACTTAGATTATTCAAAGTAGAACAGTACAGAAAGAAAAGGTTTGCCTTATTGAAGAATTCCCAAAATCATTTTATTTTTTCAAAATTTATTAAAGAAACTACCTTACCATGAAATAAAATCAAAAAAATTTTCATGGAAGATTATGTATTAGTGATGGGAAAGCTGAGAGAAGAATCTGTGGTCTTTTCCACAATAAGCAACATTTTATGTTTTATAGTATCTCTCTTGAGCTCTGCATTCTTCAGTAAGTTCAAAAAAGGATATGAAGAACTAAAGTGTAATGTCACATGAAAGTTTAATAATTATTTGAAATTATTCATAATAAAGAAAATTAAAGCTAAATGGATAAGAGGGCTTGACAAAACAAACAAAACTGAGCATTGATAGCATAGTTATGGTAGTTTTATGGTAAGTTGTAAATTTGTTATTATCCCTTAAGAAAAAAACAGATATTGTAATCTCTTTTCAGTAGAAGCCAGAAGGATAAAAAACTTCTGGAACTGTTATAAAGGAAGAGGGAATAAATTATTATGCCACTAGCTATATAATAACTACAGTGGCTGAGCACCTTGAGTACTGTAGATTGTTCATCCCCTTCTCAGAAACATGTGACTAAACTAAAATTAAACTAAAACCTTATATAAAGGAAGGGAACAAAGGTGATCAAAGACAAGCAAAGAGAACAGCTTCAAGATTCTTCTGATTAGTGGGCTACAGAATCATGAATCTTATAAAAAAGCTAATGAGCTCTTTATTGTTTCTCGTAATGCAAACTATAGCAGAGCACCCTTGAAGTAACAGAAAAAAAAACAACCAGCCATCAACAAAATACTTTCTCAGATGTCACACAAACTGTGAAATCCATTCTATTTGGTAGATTCACAGTGTTTCTGGATATCCCAGCTGAAGGACCACTGAACAGACTGAAAAAAGTAGCTTAAGAGTTAAAAGAATGCAGGAGTTGAGTCTTTTCTGCATGTCAAGACATTAATAAATAAACATTACAACTAAAGGACTTCTCAGTAAAAAATATAAATACTATTTCCTTTTTGCCACTGAGCTAAAGATGGTGCCTATTCTTAGAAAGTTTAACTTGAAGGAAAGATTCCTAGAAGGTTCTTAAAGGGTTACTATATACTGGACAGTAGTAAAATTTCATTAAAAGGCCTTCATCTTGTAGAAACTTCTGTTTCTTTCAGATATTCTAAAAAACAAAAGAAAAGCTTTCAGATTACAGAAGGTTACTCAAGAGACCCTCAGATGCAGAACTCCCATGTAAGAAACTTAACTTTACATTCAACTTTTAAGTCTTTCTACAAGTTGCTTTTCTTTCAGTGAAATAAAGAACAACTTCTCATAAAAGTTTTCTGCTACTTTCCCTAGGAGAGAAAGGCATCTTAATGTTTAGAGGGTTAAAGACAATCCACATAAACCAGTGAAGGAAGTATAAGTGAATGCAGAGAAACTTCAAAATTAAATTAGGAAGAGAAAATTTACTGCTTTACAAAAAACAACCCAAAACCCCACCACCACCATCCACACACACAAAATCCATGCAAAAAACTCCAACCATACATAAGAGAAATGAATTTATCCCTTCATGTTAGCAATTGTTCCATTGGAAAAAAGACCCAACACATTTATCACTACACTTAGTAAACAAGAAGTTAAAGCATCAATATAATCTTATATAGCACATTTTAGTCAGGATCGGAGTAACTGCTGACCTGCTGCCATTTAGGTTTGCTAAAACTGCAGGTAAATGAAATAGTCATTGCCCCACCATAAAAAAAATTATGAAATCCAAAAAAGTGTCTCCAAACCAAACATTGCTTTGACAAGGAATTAATCCAAGTTACCAAGTAATCAATGCTGCTTGACATTTTTAAATAGTAATAGTGGTAGATTTTAACCATGATAAGGATGTCATTAAAAAAGCTGACTTTGAAGAATAAATTTTTGACCTACAGCTTTACTTCCATTAGTAAAAGAAATAAGCAAACTACAGCTTCTACAGCAGAACTTGATGTGGAAATATCTGCTTCACTGCACCTCTGCCATCAAAATAGAACAACAAAGAAGCATTTTGAGGTATTTTATTTGAAAGCAAAACAAACAAAATGGAAAAAAAAAAAGGGAAAATTGTTGGTTTCTGTAAAGACTTTCAAACACATCCAGGAAATTAATCCATTCTAAATTATACCTATTTTGTCAGATAAAAGAACATAGGTGAAAAATATCCATAGATATTTTGACAAAGTGTTCCTCATTTTGCAGTACTAGCATGCAAGTGAACAGTAGGTATATGATTTAGTTTATGGTATCTGATATAAAGTTACAGGATTTGCAAAGGTTTGTAAAAAAGAACATACCATAAGATAACATGAACAAGTCCTGAAATCTTCATTCAGAAATTACAATCTAATTTCTTTTTGAAAGGACAATTTTCTTTATCTAAGTTCCCTTCAATAGCTATTTTAAAGGTATTATGACACTTTAGTTCTCAAGAAGCTTTCCCTGAATTATAAATCACAGTAATATAAAATACATATATATATATATATGACTTCTGTCTGTGCCAATGATATTAAATCAGTGTACTTATCGTCAAAGAAAAGACATCTAAGAAACAGACAAAAGTTTGAAATATCAATATGCAAAGAAATAGTTAAAAAAAAAAAAATTATCACAAAATAAATCTTCTGAGCACTCCTAACTTCTAAGATCTAAGAAGTCATTTTACATTACAGGACTGGATCCTACCTCCTTCTATCACCTCTCACACAGACCAGTTTAGAAAACAGCGTAATTAAACTCTCATTTTTATTTAAGGAAAAAATTGCTCCTAAACTCTTGTGTTTGAAAATATGGAGATATTTGGATAGCCTGCCAACCCTGAGATAGTACTGAGTGCCACTCAAGTGACAGACATCATGCAAACAGCAAACATTCACAACACCACGGGCTTGCGGGGTTCTGGTACTGGCAGCAACTCTCATAAAAAAAAAACCACAAAAAACCAAAAAAAACCACCAAACAACAGTAAAAAAAACAAAGCCTTCAAAAGGAAAAGCAGTTTACAGAGAAGTCAAACCAGTTTCTAGTTTACAAGTGTGGGAGAGGAGAATCTTGCTGCTCCAGACACACATTTTGAAATTAGTTCTACTCACAAATTGGATAACTGCTCCCTAGATGCAAAGGAACACACACGCACATATGCACACGCAGGCTTTAATCACTGCTGAGACTCCACTGAGGCAAGCACATTTAGAAACTGAGCGTGTTTTTTAAAAAGTGCATTCCAAAACTAATATTCTCATGCATTCTTCCATGCAAATGAAAGACTCAGGCATTCTGAACTGATATTATCAGCAAATTTAAATGAATTAACATGTTTTAAAACTCTTTTATTCAAAGAAAAAGAAGTCTGTGTTAGCAAAATTATTAAAGAGTCTAACCACTGCTAAATATACTACACATTTTCTGATCTCAGTCACAATTTTTCAATATTTCAGTATTAAATCCACTGGCATATATACTACTTATTTTAGAAGAATTCTGTAATGTCAGAACAAATAAAAAGACTTCATTGAAAAAGTTTTATTTCAGAAGACAAGTATCACAAGGTGATTAAAAGCAAGATTTGTTTATGTCTTCTATTGGTTTGAAAGGAATAAAATATATTTCTAATTTACTGTCACTTTCACAGGAAATTATATTTTATTCTTAACCTTACTTTCTTTGTAATGCCTTCATAAACAAGATGAGGAAAAGGAAATTCTCTTCCTCTTAAGTTTTCTGTGGAGAAACTCCTCTCCCCAGCTTAAAAAGGAGCACCATGAAATAAAATCTGACAGCTCCCCCCTCAACCACACACAAAAAGAAGAAAAAACAATGGCACTTAATTAATTATTAAGTATTAATTGATACAAATTAAAATTAATACAAATTATTAATTAATTAAGCTCAAATCTGGCTACATAGCTTCCCAGAGGTTTCAGATATGCTGTTTTTTAACTGTTCACTAGGTTTCTGCATTAGTACTGGCCATATCTAGGTCAAAACCTCTACAAACACCAAGAATGGCTGGAACATTGGTTTGATTTAGTACGAAAGGAGCTCTACTATAACCCTATTGAACTGTTGATGTAGTGTGTTGGCCACCACCAGTAAAAATAAATAAGGTTTCATTTAAACCTTTCTCTGCCCTACAAAAGAACTGACTTATCTTGACACTGAAATACAAAGCATCTGGGAGATCACAGGGAGCTGAGTAGTGAAAGCTTTACCTCCTCCAGGAGGAACCATGTGGGTGGTACTTTGCTGTCAGCTGGGAGAGACCAGATACCCACCAACAGAGGGGAGCAGGGACAAAAAGGAGTAGTATTTTTGTCATTTCTGAAGACCTTTTTATGGCATGAGTGGTAAGAAATCTGCTACAACCCAAATAGCACTACTTTTAAAAGAGCTGAGCCTTCATCATGAGAAGTGGTGTCTGGGATGTTAGAATGAACCAGAGTTTAGATAGCCATTCAGCAGCCACAGCAGCAAAGGTCAAGAACAAAAATCAACGGGAATTAGATAAAGAAAGCTCATTTGCAGCCACAAACTATAACTAATAATGAAAAATACCCTTATTTGTCATTTGGAAACCACAAACCACACAATTCTGGGGTGTGGGAAGGTGTGAGGAACAAGGGAAACTGATTTCATTTGCCCTCACAGACAATATAGAAATATTTACAAGAAAGCATTTTCAGGATTCAATAGCCCAGCAGACAAGCTCCTCTGCAGTTTTAGGCACATGGAGATTATGCTTTCTCAGCTGTTGGTGAGAGTATGTATGTAATGCAATGTAACATTTGTTCTGTTAATGGTAACTGGATTTCTAGACATGAAAAACGCAGCTCTCTTGAGACAATTTACTAATGCGAGAATAAAACTGTCACGTTGAAGCCAACAAAATTTTTAAAGAGTATTCACACTTGTGCTGCTACACAGCGCACAGCAGTCACTAATGCTTAGGTAATCAATACAGAATTATGAGACTGGTATTTTTCTTTTATGGATATCTTTGTAATCAGTTCCCTGGTGTTCTACCCAATGCCCTGCAAAACGCTTTAGAGGAAAGGCTCTTTACAGAGTGACTAAATGAAAATAAACCTACCTGTTTATTAATTCAGCACTGGAAACTTTTTCCTTGTGGAGAACTGCCAGATGAGACAGGGAAAAAAATTTTTAAAACAAAATGTTGGAATACACAAGAGGTAAAAGAGGGAGAATGACCAACTCACTGCTTTTGAAAAAAATGTGTGTAGCTTAAATCCATTTTGAAATCTGCACACATTGTGATTTATACAGTGTTTAAAAGATTCTTCACTTTAATGTTTTAGAGTGTGTAGACGGCACTGAATTCTGGAGTTTACTTGTTCCTAAATGACGTTCCAAAGTATACATGAGACTTTTATGAATACACATATACATACTTTAACTCCAAGCTGGGATTTGTTAAGACACCTCAGCATCAGATAGGAGTCTTGCTCCTGTCTCTGTCTTGTCTGCCAGATGAGATCATAGCCAAGATGAAAGTAGATTTTGGGACTTATAGTTGCTATAATGACTCTGCATCACTTCATGTAAACTGTTTTGCAATAAAGAACTAATGCTAGTGATAAAAAGACACTGTCATCTGTGATTTGGAAACCAGAATATTACAAGGTCAAGGGGAATGAAAAAGAATTGTAATTCCAACACTCAGAGATTATTGTCTTTGTCAAATGCACAGCATTTCACCAGGAATAACATTACATTTGAAGCTTCCAATAAATTAGTTCTACAACAATAAATCAAGGAATCTCCTGAAGAAAGATATGTTATAGCCTAGGATGCATATATGTGGAAAAAAATAGCTTTTCTTATGTAAGAAAGAAAAAATCAAAATAAATTAAGTTATTTTTACATATTTCTACACCTGTTACTACTCCTCTTAGTCAATAAATGAACTGCATGGAATCATAGAATCACTGTGGGGAGAGCAGAGAGAGCAATAACCATTCACAAAACACAAAGCACATCACGTTTAAAAGAATGCAGCCAAGACATGCACAGAACTCAGCCAAAGTTACAGAAACAAACTTGTTTCCAAAAACTTTATATAACTATAAATATAACCTCAACCATTTACAGAAATCACATGGAAAAATTATTGAATTTTTAAATTAACATTAAATATTTTTTTGTGACTACAGTGAACAGTTTTGATTATATTAAGAAGATTTTTGTAAAAATTTCAAGATATGTCAGTTTCAGAATATAATGACTTCTAGTACCTATGAGGTGGTTTTTTATGTTCAAGTGAACACTTCAAAATCTGTTCACAGATTTGCTGCAAGTAAATTGCTCAAGAGCTATTTCTTAAAAAATATTTTAAAAATTGCCTGCAGTGATTATACATAAATCTTGTAAGCATAGATGTTTATAGTCCACACAAGCCTTTTTATATCAGTATTTTCACATTTTCTTAGTCAATGATTTGTACATAAAGGCCAAAAAAACCCAGGTACTGGAAGAGAAACATATTGGGGAATACATATTTGCATATGCAAAAGGAGAAGAAGGTATTTAGCCCAAGGTGTTCTACACAACTTCTATTCTGATACAGTCCATTTTGATGAAAGTTCCACATCCATCTGTTTTATTACTACTAAACGTGGCATGCTCATTTTTACAAAACAGTGGGATGAAGCTGCCTGAGACAATAAAAACACAAAACCCACAGCAAAACCTTTCAATAACAGTGAGCCACATCTCAGATATTTTGCTTCAATGCTACATAATCTTTCCACAGAGAAAGTCTGATCTTACAACAGTTCTTTCTTCAAATTCTCACTCTCTACAAAGAAAGTTTACTGCATGGAGAATTCACATGGAATGACAGAAATTTCTGACCTAGTTAGGTAGAAGTTTTGAGATACAACAAAAGAACAGGCAGAGGAAGAGACTATATCTAAGCTAGTCAAAATGTTTTAATTCAAATTTTGGCTATTTAAAGTAAAAAAAAAAATGGGAGCATAAAGGTAAAAGGATAGACCTACTTCTTCCCTTTAAAATAGTGTTTGCAATCACTAGACCAATATTATTGGATTTTTCTAGTATGTATGTAGCATTTATTTGTATCACATTTGCAATTTTATAACACAAAACCACACAAGAGTCATATGCAAAAGAAGATAGAAGTTGCAAAGTACATATATTGTCAGGTATTCTCTTTTTTTTTTTCCTTTTAATTCATTGCTATTGTGGAAAAATAATTTGCTCAGAAAACCACTTTTTTTGTGTTTCAGAATAAAAAGCCTGTGAAATAAACATTGACCTATCTACCCAGGCAGGTTGGAGCAGTGAAAGAAAAAAAGTCTTATTTTCTTAGGAAAGACAAACCAGTTTCAGTCAAAGATTAGCTCTAGCTTTGATTCTACATGTAACAGAGACCAGAGTGGTAGGGAAATGGAAAAGAAAGAAAAAAGTAAGGAAGAAAAACAAAAAAACCAAAAAAATCTACAGTTCCTTTTTTTTTTTTTTCAGCAGGGCTTCTACATTTGGGAAGGAAGAAACAACACTAATAACCACCAACAAAAACTATACTTTTCGTTATAACACTAAAGCTAACCAGAATTATAGGCTAGGCTCTTTAAAAATCTAAGTGCAGTGAACAGAGAAAGCACTGCAGTTAGAAGTTCAAATAATAATGGGGAATTAATATGTGTATACATGAAATATATAAGTGCACATGTTTCATAAAATAACTTACTTTTCAGATATAAAAATGTAGCAGTCCAAATTCTGCAGAAAATAAACAACAGAAAAGTCTCACGATTCCTTCCTGAACTGTTAGTAAACATACGTGTTCTTTCAAGGAGAAGAAATACCATGACTTACTACTACCAAGGGTTAAGATAAAACTGAGGTTAATACTGAGAACACCAAATAATTTTATTATAAGTATAATCATTTCATATATCCAGTTGTGCCACACATTTATTTAGCATCCTCTTTTTCCTTTTGAAATTACCTAGTTATCATCAATATTGTTGGCATCTGTCATGGAAGTACTTGGAAGATAAAGGACAAGTGTTTTGCACTGCCTCTCATCCCTAGAACCTCTGTGTGACAACTTAAAACAGGCTTTTTTGGTCTCATTGGGGAGACAACAGTCCTCAAATGTGTAATAATCACACTACTGTACATTATATGGTCCATACCTCTCACCTTTCTCTGCATATACTCTTGTGTTTAGAGTGGATGAGAATTACAGAGCAACAAAACTATGTAACTCACTATTATTAAGCATTGCTGCAATAAAGGTGATTAATTTCATTATTCTAAAATACCTATGCTTTATTGCACATTTAAGAAACATCAAATTTCACATATTACCTTTATAAATATATTATTACTAAAATATTCTTTAAATCTCCTTTTGTTTAATATTAATTTCATTTTCTTCAGCTTTCCATGAGTTTTAACCCACAAACAGTGGGTTAAAAAATTTTCATGGCCATTCTGCCTCCAAAGGATTTACCTGTCTCTGAGAAGCCATATAAAAGGAGATCTTCATACAAACAAGACATTCCATTTACCAGCTGTTTCCCATGCAGGACAGATTTTGCCTTTGAAAGGTTTTAACAAGCCTGCTGACTTTGGGCTGCCTTGTTCTCTGCTCTCCATTGATCATGAACCTTCCCAGGGTGCTCTCTACCTGCCACTAGTTATTGTGGGGTTGCCACACTGAGAGAAGCAAATCCTCTTGTAAAAGCTCCAATTTTATGACTCTTAGCCAGAGCTTCTTTATGAAAGCTGTCACCAGCTGAGAGCACAGACCATGCATCTTTTTGTGGAACAAACTCACTAAAGCAACAAGAACAAAAGACATGAATTTAAATTCCGTATTTGTTCCTTTTTTTTGTTTCAGTTTTTTACCTCTAAGTATAGCCAGTGACTTTGATGAGAAAGACCAGATCCTATATGCAAGCCACTGGAGAAAAAGATTTGTTCTTATTTATCTGTGTAGATTTCCTCTGCATTATGATAGGTCTAGTAATAATACAAGAGAGTGACTGGAAGATCCATATGAAAACACCAAATAGATTACAACTCTCTAGGTTATAACTGTTCAGAAAAACACTTATGCATATCTCCCAAGGACTAGAAAACTCAATCTTCAGAGTCACCAACACTCTGTATTTTGTAGTAACAGCAGCTGCTGATTCACAGCGATTGTCCTGCAGCAGATTTATTTGGAAACAAGTATTCAATAGTAAAATAAAAGCATATGAACAATTTTTCAGCTCTATTCAGTGAGGATGTATTAATAATCCTTTATTGTTAGGAACACTAGAGGCAAAGACAATACATTATAATAGTCAAAAAGATAACGGGAGATTAATAAAGTGAACTTCTCATTATTCCCTTTCCATTTATAGTCAATCATCCAACTGTATTGACAAAGCTGAAATATAACAGCTTGCTATATCATTAGTACTGAGGTATAAGAACAGAATTTGAATAAGTTGGGTACAAAGTGAGATTAGGCAGTTTCTAATTAATACAGCATTTTAGGCATATGTTTCAAAATATTCCATCTTTATTCATATCCTCTGTCTTTGCTTCCATGCCATCAATTCATTGAATTTCTCTTTGGTTATGAACTGTGTTTTAGTTTTTATACTCTTGACTTTTGCTGATCTTACAGCAAAGATCCCCCCTTTTTTACTCTCTTTTTTAACTCCCTTTTATTTCTATCTGGGGCTAAAAGAAATTTCCTGGAAAAAGTCCCCATTCACCTTTGCAAGACAAGGCATGTTTGTTTTCCTGTTACTCTTCTATCAACACACACATAATCTCCTTGTCACATCCTCTACACATGCACCTAGAATTACAGATTACTGCTTGTAAAAAATACAGTAACTCATTTTTATAAGTTGCTTCCCCACATTATCAAGAAACATTCTGTAAAATGAAGCAGGAAGTAAAATTATTTTCTAATGTTGTTACTACTGTTTTAGAGCACCATAGTTTTAAAAATAACAGTATGAAAGCCTTTCATTCATTGTTGTCTCTGGAACAGATTTGTGCATTTGAGACACGGTAAATAAAAGACTTTTTTTTTATGTCAGCAGTTTAATACAGATTAAGACAGTATTTACTGCAAGTACATGAGAAATAAAAACTATTTTTTAGTTTTACCTTTATTCAGTCAAGAAAAATGGGATCCTATCCACTACAAGATAAAGAGAAATTAAATACTACCAAGGAACTGATTTCTGCTTGGCTCTCCTGTAAGGATGCAAGAGGAGAATCCTCAATTTCTCCAGTGCTCCTTTTTCATCTGTCAGGTGATGTAAGACATCACCATCATTTCTCTTTCAAAGGTTACTCCATAGGGGCATTTTCACTGACTGAGCCTGTGGAAAAGGACACAGATAAACTACTGAAACAAAGGGATAGGCACAGAGACCTTATATTTAAAAAAAGATACCACACGGAGTTCTGTTTTATAAGAGTACGGAAAGGGGGGAAAAAAGAGAAATTACCACAGAATCACAAAATTGACAGGGTTGGGAGGCGCCTGTGGAGATTATCTAGTCCAAGCCCCCTGCCAAGGCAGGGTCACCTGGAGCAGGTAACAAAGGAATGCATCCAGGAGGGGTTTGGATGTCACCACTACCTCCTTAGGCAGCCTGTTGCAGTGCTCTGCCAGCCTCAATCTAAAGAAGTTCTTCCTCATGCTGAGATGAAATACCTTGTGGTTTAGTTTATGGCCACTGTTCCTCATCCTGTCAGTGGGCACCATGGAAAAAAATCTGGCACCATCCTCTTGGTATTTCTATACATGTCTACTGTCATATGATAATGTATTATAGTCTACTTCCACCTCACTTGGCTTAACCAGGTCTTCTTCCTGGCTGGTTCAGGCTCTAAAGTTGATTGGTGCAAAATTCTGAACCCAGTAAATTGTTTTCAGACAAAAAGACCTAAGAAAGAAGGTACTTTTTGCAACTGAATTGTCTGCATCAACAGTGTGAAATGAGACCAAAGCAAAGCTGGAACCGTTCTGGCTGTTCCAGAACATTCTGTGACAGGTAACAAAAACCACTGCTAGTATACTATCTCAGGGGAGAGAGGAAAAAAAAAAAATATAAGGAGGCATCTACACCAAAGTTAAATACTAAACCATTTTAACAATAACACAAATGAGCAAAAAATGAGCAGAAACTCTTGTCCATTTCAGTTAAATTTTAATTGACAGGTAAAGAGCCAAAGGGAAGTGTATCTTTTCTTTGATTATGATATTTTTAACCATAGAAGTTCTCATGGGTAAAATAATAATAACAAAAACAGACCATATTGCAATTAAACACTGAATTTAAAATAAGTTTGAAAATTATGTGGTATTCTGCCTTCCATCTTTTTTTCATTTGCCCAGTGAGAGATCATAGAATTGTTTTTAACAAAATATTTTGGAAGGTATGTTCTTTCCCCCCTAAATAGTTTACTCCTGCTGCAAAAGCCAAAGACTGTATACTCCTTTTAAAAAAATCACTGTAAGTTAAAATATAAAACAGAATAACAACTCATCTGCTATGTTCAAGAGAGAATTCACAGGCATGACTGCACAAAATGAATGTGACTTCTTATGCAGGTTATCACAAAATTCTCCACAAAAACAATACATTTTGGGTTAATTAAACTGATGTGTAGATAGATTAGATATCCCAGATTTCCCTATTAAACATACTGTCTGTTTGGGGCACAGCCTCTGTATCTCCTCAGTGATATTTATTTACCAAAAAAAAGTCACATGAGAGTGGACAAAAGCAGAATTATCCCTACTTACTCCATATTTAGCATTGAGCTATTTAAATAAAACCCAAAACTTCAGGATAAAAACCTCTCCTTTAAGAACTGAAGGCACTAATGCATTTTTAAAGGGTGAAATTCCCTTTAAACCTTCCCTTACACTTGAATGTGGAACATCAGTTAGAGGACACAAACACCAATTGGTGCATGCAATGAATCTAATTTTATCGTGAGGACAAAAGCTCAGTTTCACATAGTCTGAATTCTATTTATGTTCCCATGACTTTTGGTTCTGGAGCCTTACAGGCAGTCAATAAAGAGAAAAAGATGAAGTGCAGATCTGGGTAGAATTTAGGTCAGTTGGATTTACACGTAACATCCCACCTCTGCAAGCTGTTGTGAGCCACCTCGCTGACTTTGAGAGTTCTGGCTGAACGGAACAAGCTCAAGGACGAGACTGTTTCAGCAATGTGTAAACAAGTGATCTACCACAGAAATGAAATCTTCCCTAATCAAATACTTTGCATTAATCTCTGGAGAAAGAATGACTGTGTGGTAAAGTTACTTTTAATACACCGGCTGCCTCTCTTTACAACCAGTACCTCTTAAAGATTGCTCAAAGATATAAACAAATTTTATGTAAAATTACCCAACCTCTGCCACACAACCTGCAAGTAGTTTTGACAGGAATTTTGGGGGGGTTTAAGTCTCCAGTTTTGAAATAAGTCATATAATATGCTTTTAAGGTTAAGGCTTAAACCTTAGTGTTTCACAGAACTATTTTTTTTTTAATTGCACAATATAATGCCAGTCTTTTCAAGCCTTAAAAAAAGGCATATCTCTCATTTTTAGCCTAGGGCTTAAAGGAACCACTAACCTAGGAATCAAGACTTCTAATTCTAAATCAAAATTTAACACTGAGGAAATAAATTCCCTATATCAGAAAGGAAACATTCTTGACATGCATATTTATATTGAAATAGAATTACTGTCCAGCACTTAATTGGTCAGGACATTAGTACGGTCTTGATGGATGTAATTCTTCACATGTTGAGCAAGGAAGGAGAACAAAAGAAAACAATTTTTTTTGCCTAACAATTTAATATATTAACACCCCTTTTATTAACAAACAAAAAACAGACAGTACACAAAGGGAACCCTCAGATGTATATTCACAGAGATGGGCAGGAGTGCTTGATCAGAAGAGGCTAGAACAGGCAGACAGGACCTTGGATTCTTCTTGGCAATTTTGGGGCTTCAAAAGACAGTTGACCTCAGCTCAGCTGTGCTTCAAAAGGAAAAGCAGTGAGGCACATCTCCTTTGAAGCTACAAATCACCTTAAGAGAACTGGGTCAGCGCCATGTACTTCTGAATCCCCCCAAGCACTTCGAAAGCTAGAGGGGAAGTCTTTAATACCATCTCTGACTGCTTCCAGCAAGATGAAAGAAACTACCTTAAGTTATACTCAAAATATCGAAAATTCTAATTTTTTGACCCTTTCTTCTAGAGATGTAACAGTGTGACTTCATCAGGTTTAGGAGCTCTGTTCACCAAGTCATTATCCAAGTCAGGAAGAGATCCTGACATTTTAAATCCTGTGTTCCCTCAGATTTTCTATTTGTGAATTAGAAAGGAATGCTTCAAAATTATAATAAAGAATTACTTCTGGTATCAGAAACAGCCATAATTTCAACCCTTTTCAGAAGCAGAATGATACAACTGTTCTGCTCCAGGGAATACCGATGTGAGGATACACAGCACAACCACAGATACAGCAAGTCAAGCGCAAACTATTCTCTTGCTCAATGCCCCCTAGAGATGACATTTAAAATTAGAAGACTGTATAATTCTAAAAACCTTCCAGTGACTGTCAGCTCTGACTAGAACCTCGTTTTCTTTAAAGACACACATTTTTGTGTAGCACAGTGATGCTGATTAGAGTTATCAGATGACTAATGAAATCATATCAAATGCACAGTTTAAATAAAACTAACTATAGGGCCTAACTTCATAAAATATTAATTATTTATCAGAATTAATTAATTAATTATCAGAAATTCCCATACAAATTTCTCAGCTCCATGATCACAGAACTTACTAGAGGGGAATCAATCTACTGCACACCTACTTGTTTGGTTTTTTTTTCCTCTGACATCTGGATAGGACCAAAGGACTAGAACATCTCCCCTCCAGCTTTTTTTACATCCCATCCCACAGGCAACTTAGGGTTTGTCACATCCTCCTCTTTCACTATTATGACATTTAGCTGTATCACTCTTGTGACCATCTCCTTTCAAATATATGCCCAGTTGTGGAAAATTCAAATACCTAGGCCCATTTTCTTCATGCATTAATGCCTCACAAAAAAAAAGACAACCCTATGCCTAACTCATTCAAAGACTGTTTTCTTATGCTGCTTTTGTTATGCAGTCTACCTGGAAATAAAGTTATGTGCACATCTAGAGACAGCATGAGAAACATTTTCCTCATATGGGAAAATTCTTTACTCATCAGAAATACTCACTGTCCTAGACTGACAATTAATTCTTGAAGCCATAAAGCAAACCATTCAACCACATTTTGACATGAGTGAAGACTGAAATACTCCAGGATTTTGCTTTGAAAAGTGTGGAGGTTGACTCTGACCTTTTGGGCTGCCCCTGAGAGCTGAGGTGCTGGCCCATAGGGATGTGAAAGTACCCACTTTCCTCTGTGTTAGAGAGACAGGAGGGCCCCTTCTCTATAACTGATTCATCCATTTGTGGGTAATACACTGCTACCAAGCTGCTGGAATATGATGTGGGGGCACTTGGAACCACTTTCCTCCATGTGGCCATTGAGCAATAGACATCCTCTGGATCTTTAGAGACCTTACCACTTTTTAGATTGCTACAGACGACTTCCAGCGCTGTTGATTCTCTCAAGCACTGGATACCGCCATCTGCAGTGGTCCACTTCCCTAGGGAGTTCACAAGATCTTCCTTAAGCAGGTATCTTGCCCTCACATTTGAGGAGCCATCTCCAGAGACTGCAAATTGCTTCTTCTTTTCTGATTCCTCTTTCAAGATCCCAGATCTCTTTCTGATCCCAGATCTCTAGCAAGGGATCCCAGTTGTTTGGCTTCATGACCTCGTAACAGCTGGCTGTCGGCCCTGTTGTGCCAGCATCGAAACAGCCAGGCAGAAATCCACTCACCTGGTGAGCAACTGTAATCTTTTCACAAGTCTTGAAGTTCTGATGATGTCAGAGACCAGGTAACTGGTTTCCTGTTTGATTTGTTTCACTCTTTTCCATTTCTTTGTTGAAGGACTGGCTTCTCAGTCTGATCCCTCTTCTAATTTCCCTTCTGCTTCTTCTTTTTTCTCCCTTTCTAATGGATGATATGAACATGTAGCTTGCCATATCCTTTTTCTTTTTCTTTTTTTTTTTTTTTCTAAACTACTGGGGCAATTACTGTAGTAATTGTTGTTTGAGTCCCTATCTGAGCCATAGTGTCCATAACAGATCAGCACTCTACAGAATACTACAGTCCCAGTACAGGGTGAGAAGCTGCTGGTTTTCACTGGGGTAGGCAAGGCAGCCTTTTATCAAGTCATGTCTCAGTGTGCCAGGGTTGGTTACCTGTTCAGGTGTAAAGTCCCAGGTAATGGGAGCTGATAACCACTCTGGGAACCTGCCCAAATCCTTCCACACACCCTGCCAGCCAGGAACTGGATGCCTCAGGGCAGATTTCAGTACCTCCTCACCTAAAATTTGTTTTCTCTTACAACAGGATGACACCAGATCTCACAAACCCTATAGTGTGCCAACAGTATTAGTATCATTAACAGTACTAAGCAGCACAAATAAGGACGAGTAATGACCATGGAAGCCTGCATTATAAAAGCATTCACATCAATCTCAGGCAGGGAAGAGGAGGTCCATTCCCTCACTGTCCACACAAGACAGCTCCTCCTGCATAACTAGGCTGTCAGTGTCAGGGCAAAGCACAGAGCCATTGCTTGTTTGAGCACATGTTCCCAAACTCAGCAAAATGAAGAGATAAGCAGTGCAGCTGGCAAACTCCATGTCCCACACAGGAGTAACTGGATAACTGGTTGTGTCCCCTCCCAGGATCTTGCCCAGCCCCAGCCCCTTGATGGGGGAATGTTGAGACACAGCGTTGATGCTCTGCCAGCCCTGCCCAGCAGTACCCAAACACTGGGGATGTTACCAACACCTTTCCAGCTCAGCTAGACCAAACAATAAAAGGAAAAATTCACAATAAGCCATCTCAACTTCCCTTTGATATTCTACAAACATTAAATCAAATATCATTCTAACAGCTCAATTCTGCAAAAAAAGAGCATTTTGCTCACAAAACAAATATGTATGCAACCACTCAAAAGGTTTAAAGTCAGAACATGCAGTCTGCTTTTATTCCCCTCAGAAACTTGTCCAGAGTAAAGAAGATAAAGCCACAACTTACAGAAACATAAGCACATGACTGGGTGTGTGCTAATAGAGAGTCCCAGCATATCCAAGATGAGCTCACTGTGCAGTAAAATTGACACCTGAGCAGTGAATCTAACACCATCACAAGTCCTTAGACTTTCTAGGCTCAGCCTGCAAACCCAGACCACATGGGATCAGCAGCTATGTGCTAGCACACTCACAATAAACCAGGGGCATCAGGCTACACTGATTAGAAATGGGAGAATCCTATGCCAGATTAAGAAATATATGCCAATATGTACAGCAAGGATTGAGGCAGATTCACACTTCACAGCCCAAATTTTCATCCTGTTTGTTAATACTTCACATAAGTATTTGCTGGATTGTCTGGCTACGGAGATCATGGACAGTACCTCTATGGAATTTAGTCAGATAAAATGAACACTGTTTATCAGTCAGGACTCCCCAAATTTACGTGTATTAAAAATATGAGCACCTATCATTCTCACAGAAGACAGAATTCATCAGAGGGCACTCCATTAAGGAAATAGTGTATGAAAAGAGACACTGCTGAAAACAAATAGACTTTGAAACAGCAGAAAACATTAATCCTTTACACAGAAATTCTGAGTTTGCCCCCTCAATTACCAATACCTAGAATGACATGCTTGCTTGAAAACTGACAGTACACAATAACCCAGCCTCCTGTTAAAACTCTCATCATACATACTGTGCTCAAACCAAATAATGAAGAGGATCACACTTTCTCCTGTAATGACATTTAACTTCCTGTGCTTCAGATGGCTTTTAAGCACTGCATTTAAGATCCTTTGCTAGGGTAATCTGGCACTTGAGATCTTTGGACTTTTTTGCTTTAGGAGTATCCACCAAACTATATCCATGCTGCCATTCTCATTATGTCAATTTGGAATGGTGGAATTTCAGTCTGAACATGTAAAACTTACTCTGGACCTGAGAATCTTCTGCTTGCATTTATTTTATTCATTTTTTTTCTACCAGACAATGAAACAGGTAACAACTATAGCTATATCAGCTAAAGGTAAGGATATCACATGATAAAATGTGCAGTTACTCTAATTCATAAACTCTATCATTTTGATACATACATACACATAATTAGGAACACATAATCACATTACAAATAACTAAAATGGCCATTTTTTCCCACCTTATAATTACTACTACTGAAAATTGAGAAGACTGTAAATGAGATACATGCATCTGAAGCCAGAACAGAGAACCCTTCTCTTTTTGCTGTCTCTACATAGTGAAGATTTTGCCACTTAGACAACAAAATCTCAGCTTTAATTTAAGGCACTGCCAATTAAGATTGAACACAATATCCTGTAACTAGAAATGAATGGCAACACCAGTCATGCCCTCATTGTATCTTAGGTTTCATTTGGAAATTATATTCCCTGGATATCAAATCTTGTACACCTACATGTAAGGTAACAGTCATGCTAATCTTGTCATAGTGATAAAAGTTGCCAGCAGTATGAAATCTTTATCACAGTTATTTTTCTGCTTACCTAATATATAAAACCAGTAAGAGACATCACAATGTCATTTCCCTGTTATTTTCCTCAACAATAGGCAACGATGGGAACCCTCTAATTTTAAAGCAGTCCACTTTGCCATATTCCTTTAAAATAATGGGACTGCTCAATATACAAGTTTAAGCAGAGATAAAATAAAATAAACTTGCAAGAAGGAGCGTCAGTACTCTGGAAGAACAGCTGCTTCAAGTGGCATTTAATGTTCCTATGAAATTTATTGCCAGAACCCAGCAATTTGAGAAAATTAATAACGTAAGAAATATATGGTTATAAAAAATCATTTTAGCAATAATTTGTAATCAACTGATGAAATTCATAATTTAAACTCTTACACTGTAAATTGCATGGCTCACTTTTAAACAGCTAGGAGAGAATTATGAGATCTTACAACATGCTGTATTAACCATTATTAGCAAGAACTGCATAAAAAAAAATCATATTAAATGAGTTAACCTGATTTCAGATTTGAAAAGGTATATTTATAAGACAGCAAACATCCTCAGTCTTCCAGTAAATTCTAAGATAAATGCATATTGTTTATAGAAATTATGGAAAAATATTTATAAATACAAATGGAAGGACTCAAAATGGTATGTCCTACTGATTTACATATGATCTTGTTTTCCATTAATCAGATAGAGTTAGGCTCCCAAGCTGAATTTAAAAAATCAAGATTTAGCTCTCTAAGGATGTGGATCTTAGGTGTTTAAATCACCTGTGAATCAGGGAATATATGTTACTTCCATTTAAGCATGGGTAGCTTTTCAAAAATGTAACTTACTTGTGCTCCTAAGGAATACATTATCAGACCATGTTAGAAAACAGTATTTTTACCACTGAATGAAACAGTATTTTTACCATATGTATACATATATACAGATATATGCATATATAAAATACGGTGTTTCATAAAACCTTTTTTTAAAACTTTGCCGGAATTGTGTTTTATCTATAGCTGATAATAAACAAGAAGCATTGTGAATAATTTTAAAGCCTGTATTAGAAAGGACTGTAAAGATCCCTACTTTCTACACTAATCTGTCCCTGGTATTTCAAAGCTGAGGTTCTTGGCACTACATTTTAGGAAGATGGTTGATATGCTATGTACGAATTTACAAACAAAAATGCTAAGTCCATCAATGTTACCTAGTTATAAAAATTACAGATCTAAGAAATTACAAAGATTCTATGTCAGGAAAAGAAGAAATTTTCTTAAGAATAAATCTTGTTTTAAGACATAAGAGTATCCTATTTGAAGAAAGGATTTTAATTGCAGTAGCATTCACTAATAATTAGATATGGTTTTTTTCACACCATTTTTTTTCACTAGAATGAATTAAATTAATTTATAAAGGAATAATTTGGTAACATTTTCATTAGCTAAACTAATGAATTAATTAAACAGTGGTTTAAAATGATGGAGCAATGATTTCCAAAGTTTACTCTGGAATGCTGTAAGATTGTGACAGCACTTTCTTGTTAGAAATTTGCCTTTTGCACTTTGTATTTCCACAGCACGGTCGTGAAACAAACATCTGTTAGGGTTTGGAATACATCTATGCCAAAGGTCACTACCTAGAGAGTGAACAGCTGCACACATCCATCTGGGCAAACCCTGGCCCTTTGGCATGAAGACACATTACATCATCAGCAACATAAGACAGATACTGGAAACTTTAGGAAAATTTGGCTTTATATTTCTAAAATGCTACTAGATAACTGTGCTGTGTATGAGGTTTATTTTTAAATTATATTCAAGTAATACCTCTGAAATAGATTTTCATTTGTCTAGACAAAATTCCTTATGCCACCAACTACTATGTCTGATTAGATCAGATTATTCTATGGTACTTTAGAACCAAAATACCTTCACCAGACTTCACACAATCACTTTTTCTTTTAAAGTACACATATAACAGGGAATTATTGTTTTGGGGTTTTTTTTTGAGAAAAAACACACCAACACTTATGCTATATATTTAATATGCAAGTCCTCCCATACATGAGTAACTTCACTGGTTTTCGTATTTTCACTAGCTCCAATTAACAAGGAATTCCAATGGTCACTGTAGAGAAGTTGGACACATGATTTCTGTGTTGGAAGAGTAACCTCATTATAATGGAAAGACTGGAACTCCATTCATGGAAAACATCCATCCCATTCACGGCATCCAGCAAGTGTTTCCACTATCACAGATCTCCTGTTAAGGAGTTTTTTTCCCTAAAGCCACCTTGGAAACCATACACAGCATATAAATCCTGCTATGACATGACAGACTTACAGACATGCCTGTAAGCAATAGTTTGGTGTGGTGCCTGAAATAATGCTCTCCGTCCTTAAGATCTGTGATCATGGATTTTCATCTGGGGAAGACTTTGGTCTTTGCTGTTTCCACTCAGGTGAGGTTTATACAGGATAGGCCTAAAATACCAGAGTTAGAGCCAAATTAACAAATGGCACCATAAACAAGCAAAGTAGATGGAATTTCAAATCCAGGAGTTTCTGTTACACATCATTACTAATCTCCAATCATCATAACTGATACCAGTTACATTTAGTTACTTGGGCAGTACCAACTCAAGTATCTGGCATTTTAGGTGGGCTGCTGAGGGAAGTCATTCTTAATTTAATCAAGCAGGACATTAATTTGAACTTGTTCAAGTTGTAACTTTACAAACACACAAAAGTTTTTGTTTTCTTTGCAATGCACAGCTAATACAGTTTTGGATCCCTCTCAGCTGCAACAATGGTGCATTGCTCATACCCAGACCAATGCTCTCGAAGGAACCTCTTTCAGAACCTGAAGTAGGTAAGTTCCTTATTTCTACCCCTTTTTTTTTTTAACTTAAAACTTCTCACACCTCATTTTATCAATATTGACACACTGTCCCAATTTTGAAATTGCTGGGTTAAAATCCTGGGCTTAGAGGTAAGTAGGCTTTGAAATGCTTCATCAGATATGAATCCCAAAGAGCTCCTGCTGCCAAATGGCACATACATGGACCAGCTGTATACTAGTGGGTATTTTCTTCAAGTAGAAAAAGTATGCACATCTAGAGAACCTTGTAAGATCTAGTATTCCTAATTATGGTGACAAATAGAAACTTTGAAACACCACATTTGACAAAACTTCTTCAGGTGTTTCTTGCTGCTTTTACCAGTTGCTCTAGCTACAGTTTCTATTTTTAAAGACTCCTTTCAAAATATTCAGGAAAGAGCAGAGACTGCCATTAAAATTTGCTTTAAGACAAATTGCTGATGACTAGAAGATAAGCAGTGTGTCACACTTGTTAGACCTTAATGCACAGAAAACATACTTTTTCAAATTTTAAATGCAGTATTTAATTAACAAATTTAGATAAGCCCAAAATGTGGAATGCAATTCAATAAAGCACAAGATCACTGTACTGATAGTGTTGCATTAGCATGCATGCTATTGTATTCACAGCATGCAAATCTCTTATACTCTTTTGGGATAAAGATTATGGTTTTCAGAGATTTTATTTTTCCTTCTCTCTCCAAACATGAAGGTTGTATTTTTAACTGTTACTGGAAGCTCTGTGCTTCAGCATCCAAATCAGCATCTCAGCAATCAGCATCTCTGCTGATTTTCTCTAAAAACCTATAAAATGGCAGCCACTAGAAATAAGAAATCCAGTTCTTATTGGGACTCCCATCCAAATCTCTCTCACTGACACTCAAGTCAGGCTAGAAGTTTTAAGACACTTTCAACAACCAGGTCAAATTTATGGATTAGGGTTTCAGAACTCTATTCCTTTGCTATAATCATGGAGGCTAGGTGGGGCCTGACTTGGAGTTCTTAATTTGGTTGTACAATCTGTGCAACAATGTAACTTCATAATATCACACAGCTGCAACAGTATCTCCACACACACAAAACAAACCCCTACATGATTCTGCCCCTGCCTATGAATGAGGCAGGCACAGCCCATCTCAAGCTGAAAAATAAACTTTCACTAAAAAAAAAAAAAAAAAAAAAAGTAACCTTTAGCTACTGAGCAGGCTTCAGTAAAGTATTCCATTGGGGGTGGGAGGGGAAGGGGAGAAGAAGAAACTCACACAACAAAAATACCTAAATATTAAGCGCTAATCTTCCAATACTTGAATCTTTCTTAATGACAAGTTCCATTACACCAGATGTCTGTCTCCCCCAGCTGTCCTACACTCCGAAAGAAGTGGCATGAGCATGAAAAGATCAGGAAAAAAGACAGAATGCTACCAACTGCACAAAACTACCGGGATGATATTCAAAATAAAACTGTTGAGGCATCCCAGTTGATGCCTTCATAAAATCAGCAATTAAACCCTAACTCACTGTCCTTGAAAGTAGTGAGTGCAGCCTCAATTAAAAGTCCTACATATGTGCAACAGTGAGTTAGCAATTCTTTTTGCCATTCTCTCTCCTTCAGAGCTCATTAATGCACTGCTGTTACTCCCCCTCCTGCAGATCATCTTTTATTTTCACTGCATCCAAAGTAACTTCCTCGTCTGCAAAGTCGGGATTTTTTTCTTTTATTTCTGACTATTTCTTTAAATAGCTTACAGTTTACAACTATGAGCTGCTTCACTCAGTTCTAAATGTCTACATAGAACATACTTCCTCATGGGCATTCCCATGGAATCCAAATTACAAAGAACAAATGCAATAATCTGCTTATTTCTTCCTTTCTTCTGTTGACTATCAGATTTAATCATTCTTAGAATAAAATAAATCAGTCTAAAAGCTCCAGGGACTATATTGCTTAGCCATCCACTATAAAATTATAAAAATGAACAAGTGCATAAAAAACACTTCATGGAGGCATACAAAGTTTTGTGCTTCTGCTGGACATTCTATCTGTGTGTTTTCACTTGTAAATTTACTTTATTTAATTTTTCTGTGAAGGAAAAAAACCCACTTTATTCTTATTGATGTAGTCCATTTTCCAGCCTGTAAACAGTGCATTTCACTGGCCATTTTCATGTCCCTACTTTGTTTACTGAGTCGTCCACATACAGCATCCTATACCACATGTCACCTATGGCTAATGCTCATTGGGTCTGCTTTCAGTGTAGGAGGATTCACACAAAATATTCCCAGGAAACAAACAGATTTGCTCTAAGTCCACCAACTCTCCTGTTTCTCTCTTTGGAAGGGTGCTATCAGCATCACATATGCCACTTATTGGAATTTCAGGGGAAAAAAAAAGTTCTATCTTGGTATTCATCTTAGGGATTTCACTCAGTGACAGGGTTTACAATCATAGCTTTTTTAATATGGTGTATCAAAAATGATATTGCAACAGCACATGAATCTTTAAAGCTGCTACTGAAAGACCAAACACTGAAGGATTCCTCCAAAGAAGATTCACCATAATCTGCTCAGTGTCTCCTTAAGCAGTTTCAGAAGTCCTTGAGTATTAAAATACAATGCTTTTTCTGTTATATAAACTGAATCAATAAACATTTTCGTTCATGAACATGATGTTAAATGTCATTTATTGTAAACATTCATTTCAATGTTTTTTTTCCACTAGAGTTTTTGCATTTTCTTTCAGCTTTGTAGAATTTAACAGCAATTTTCCCTGAACTCCAGTAGTGTGATAAATTATTGAAGATTCAAAGAGACAAGTTCCTCAACACGTTAGAATTACTCCTGAAGTCAGTAAAATTACAACACTTTATACCACTTAAAATCTGATACAGGTGTTTTAAGTGTTTGTCTGCAATTTTGTATCTCTCTGGAATATTTTTAATTGAAAATGAATCATGTAAACTGTTAGGGCTGTCATAATCTTTTATATGGCTGGAATTTGCAATTCTGCAACCAAACTACAATGAGTAGACTATTACAGCATATTAAAAAGATAAGAATTCAAGATCAGATAGTTTTATAGCATGCCTCGTATTAGTACTTTTCTCTCCATTCTCTTAGCTAAAATAAAATGTACTTATAAACAAAGTAATTACTAGATTTATATACACCAACATTCATATCTAACACAGACATGTTATACATTAAATGTGTCTATCTTTTGAATTTCAATTCCACAGCCATAGAATCAGCCCTGTCTCATTCCTCCCCCTGTGACATTAAACATTACGAACGCTTTTGGTTGGGATGATCACAGCTAAAAAGAATCATACCTAGTACATAAATACAACATCTACCATAGTTTTCTGAAGAAAGATAAATGGAAAAAAAAAGAAGGAGAAACAGAGACCAAAAAGGGAATGAAACACTGCAGTTACTTCTCAATATAAACTGGCAAATGCTGGAAGCGCCACTGAGAGATTTCAGATACACTGAGAATCTAACAAAACAATAAATTTTCAACAATTAGAAAGAATGCCAATAAGAAAAGCATGATCTTGATTGCATAACAAATGTAATTGCAAGCTTGGGTCTCGAAAATACACAATACTGCTCTTTCACACAGGTAAACCTTTTCTCTCTGTTATTACTTGTAGTTAGTTTCCCAATAAGATGTGTCCCTGAATGCACATTTGTATACTTCTGTATTTTCCTACAAAAAGTGACTCTATTTCCTGCCTGCTTCAGTTCTCCTCTGCTTTACAAAATGTCAGATTGTTTTAACTTACACTGTCTGCAGGACTTCTCTGAGCTCGATAGAAACAGATGAAAAATAAAGCTCATCCAGACAGGCACTGCTATCAGCCAAGAGACAGCAGACATTTTACTTGGGCTCTTAGGGAGTGTTGGTAGTTCCCAACTCCATGCTGAACAGCAGCTGTTGGCTTTGAGAACAATTCTCAAAATTGTTGTAAAATCAAACAGATTACATCACAGATTTTTCCGATATGTATCTACCTCATTGCATGTTTCCACACTTGGCAACAGCCTCTGGCAGTAGAACTAAGTGGCTTCTCAGGCCAGGGCGGCTCACAGGCACACTGCTCCCAGAAGGACCTTCCTGGCTGCTGCTTGGCCCCAGCTGGGAGCCTTCTGTGGCCCAAGACATAATTTTGTGCTTTTTAATTCAATATACTTGAAGCAATGTGAAGGCTGTGGTGCAACTCATCTGTGCCTTTATAACACAG
This sequence comes from Cyanistes caeruleus, assembly GCF_971803275.1. NCBI lineage: Eukaryota > Metazoa > Chordata > Aves > Passeriformes > Paridae > Cyanistes > Cyanistes caeruleus. The sequence goes on from NC_141705.1 coordinate 36,740,697, forward strand.
TGCTAAGGAGTTCCACTGCATGCCATAGGAGGATGAAGAGAAATTTTAGGACAAAGATGTTTACTTGGATAAGGCTGAAAGACCAGAACATAGAAACAAACTGAATTTGAGAGTACAGAAGCACAATATCATCCCACCTAATACCAATTTCCTAGTTAAAAAAATTAATCCAAAATCTATCCCAACATTTATCAATTATTATTCTCTACAAATCACTACCATTATGCTGTTTCCTGCTAAAATAAATGCATTAATACTGCAGACCCTTTCCTTTTCTCATCTATCTTTACACTGAATAAACTTAAATGCCTTCATACTCCGTATAGTTGACCAGAAATGAAATAGCTCTAAGGATGTATAATTATATAAAGCAACATACTCTAAATGTATTTATGCCTATTCTAAATTAAGCTCCTATATCTATTCTAAATTAAGCTCCTATTATATTCAGACATTGTTGTGAATGTTCCTACAATTTAAAAAAAATCTCAGATTTTTTTAGGAAAGATTGTGCAATCTAGTTTACTTGAGCTGAGGTTAATTAAAAATTACCAATGTGTGATATAATCAATTAAAATAAACTGCCTTGGAAATTATACATGCTTTAACATACTTTGTAAAAATATTTTGTTCCTTAATTCTTAAATGCTTGTTTCTTCCATCACCTTCCCAAACTGGTTAAATAAAAACATATCATAGAAACCTGCCTCTTGGTTTTTGTTGGTTTTAACAAGAATTGTAACAGTGCGATTAGTGTATTTAGTGTGGATTTTAGAACACTAAACAGACACAAAACAAATGAGAGCAAATTCCTTCACCTTCCTTTTGCTTCCTTCTTCCTTGACCACGTCCTGCAATAAAGGTCTTGCAACCTCCTTTGTAGCAGAAAACTCAAAGGTGATGTGATTTTCTTTTTTCACACTCTTGTTCAGTTCCAGGCTTTTAGCTTTTCACTGGTAATAAATGCTTTCCTTTTTAAGGAAGGATTCTTTCCTGCCACTGTCACATCACCTTCCTCCTGAAGTCTCCTGCCCCATCACTTTCATATTTTCTCCCTTCCCACTGCCTCTTTTATGTTTCTAATCCACTGTAACCGCATCAGAAAATGAGTTCAATTCATCAATGTGTTAAATCACAGTAGATAGCCAGCTTATTTTGTATATAAACATATAAACCACACACAATATTATGGAAAGTATTGCCCAGCTCCAAGCAGTTAATTCTTACTAGTTCTCAGATCTGTGGAGAAAGGCAGAGATAAAGGAATAGAGAAACCCATTTGTGCCTCCAGCTAGTTTCAACCAGATTAACTTTTAATATCTCCTATATTTTACTTTTGTAAGTACAGTTCTAAACCTAAGTCCACAAATATCTCTGTTTCTATGCCACACACAAAACAGGTAAATAAATCAGTCCCTTTCCTTGGCCTGGTTTGCTAGCAGCTTCTCTAGTCAGTACTTAAGACAAACTACAAGATTTGCCTTTTCTCTATAGTGCTTGCCACCCATACTCTTTCACATCGTGAGATTAACACTGCAAAGATATCATTAGGTACCTTGAGAAAACAATGCACATTCAGGTAATGTCCCTCCTATAATCTATCTTACATTGGACAATAACACAGTATTTCACGTATAAATCAAACACACTTTAGGTAGACAAAAGAGGTTTTCCATAATACTGACCTATGCCATGGAGAAAAAGAAAGGAGGGCACAAATCAAGATGCCTGCAGGTCACTCATTAACTGAAGCAGAGAAAATCCAAAAGGCTGGCTGCCTTTCAAGTCACATCTCTAAAAATCAGCAACATCAAACTTAGCTCCTGTGCTCTCAACAGTAATTCATAGCTTTTGAAAGGAGGACTTACCTATTTTCTTTTTAGTAGAAAATACGTTTTTCTAATAGCAAAACTGGGAAAGACCAGGTATTAGTCAACCCAGCTTTTCAGTATGAAGCGCTCACTTTACAAAGCTTGCCATCCATCTGGATTTATATCTCAATTACTTTAATTGGATCTCCCAGAAAAAAAGGCACCGAATGGGCACTGTTCAAGTTCTGTTAAGAATCTTTTCAATGTATTTATGAGGTCATCAGCATCCAAAAAAGAATCTTATGAGAATTCAAAGGTGGAGGGCATGGGGAGAGGAATAAAAACTTCAAAGATCAATAACTTCCAAGACCTTCAAAGGGTGCAGGAGATTAGGATTTTTCTAGTTGGCCAGGTCAGAGAAGTGTTTTCCTTCTTCACTGTGACAGTGCATAGCCCTCCTAATAGAGGCATGTCAGTGTAAAATAAACACCTTTTGCTCCAGCCTTATCATTGTTCTGCTCCCTGACTTTTGTATAGCAAAGACCAAAGATGATTCAGCTTCCAGCTCTGAAGTCAGTCCTGTTATTGACTACACTAACAGCAGGAGCAGAACAGAAGTAGATTTCCTCAAGAAAGAAAATTCACTCTATGCTGCTTTTCTTTTCTGGCTTACAGTGATCTGGAGCAGACAACACCAAGTACTCAAGCCTTCCACCTGAGAAATCAGGAAATGAAGCTACTACACCTGAGCTTTACCAAAATAATAATAATAATAATAATAATAATAATAATAATAATAATAGCATTTTTGCAATTGATAATCTTGCCTTCTTGCTACCATTCTTTTGCTTGAGGAAAAGAATTTGCCTAACAAGACCTTATAAGCCACAGCTTGTATTAGGGGTGAATTAATATTCCAAGGGGGAAAAAAACTGCCATGTAATTCCTTCCAAATTAGTCCATTTCTTTCAGTAGCTTTGAGGACACTTTATTAAGGCACTACTGCAGGTGAGTAAGATGAATGCAAATAACCCATCAAGTAGAAAATGCTCTTAGAAGTACCATTGGGTGCTAGATCTGTCTTCTTTTTACCTATATTTCATATAGCAACAGCTGGCACTTGAGACCAAGTCATAGTAGCGCCAAATCACTCTGTCATACAAAGGATTACACTTTTTGCCAAAAGTGACACCATTTGCTCAGATTCTGATTTGAAAAAAATGGTGAGGAAACTTCTATAAACTATGAAAACACTTCTTTCCCTGCAGTCTCTCGTGAGTTTGTGACCTTAGAGTAAGCAGGACACAGCATGCCCTCAGAGCTCCTACTCACGAGATTACTCTGCTGCTGTGTATTTGAACATGGATATCCACTGTGGTAAGTCGCTGTCAAAGGCAGTTAATGCACTTAGAATGTGGAACTGGTGTTACCTTTCTTAACTTGTTTGTACCTGGATAATATTGATCTGTTCTCATTTTTTCATCATCTTTCTTGAAGAGAATCTAAAGGGACCTGAGGAGAAAAATCTCTGTTACTGTGGATTAAGGGATTGACTGTCAGGAATCTCTCATAATAATGCAAGCTCCTTGTGGATGTCTTCATGATGCAGACCCTTGTGGGTCCCTTCCAGCTCATGATATTCTAGGATTATGTGATTCCTTCCCACTGTAGGAATGGTTTTGCTTAACCACCTCTAATGACTGCAACTATTCCACAGACTGCAGGAACACTTCTCACACTGCCGGGACAATGAGAAGTTCACTCAGCTGCCTCCAGTAACTGGAACAAAGCAAGTTTACAGTACAGGTAAACCTCACTCTATCCCTGTTCATATAGAAATTGCTAACTGTAAATTAGCAGAATGAATTACCCATTTAGCTCATTGTGTAAGAGCCTTTTTCTCTCAACAAAAATCCCACCATCATTATATCCTCACACAAATTTTCTGTAATAGCACTCTCTCACTGGAAAGAAGGTAAGACCAGAAAACATGAAAGTTGCCCAAACCAAGAGTGAATGATATCCCAAAATATTAATGTAGTGAATATTTGATATTACTGATGATTTTTTTCTTTTTTCTAAATCAAATGGTGTATTTCACTTAACTTACCTTTGGTGAGTTATATTTAGCAATATTTAAGCTGACTTCTCCTTCATGGTTTTCATGTTCTGAAATTCCAAATCTCCCAATTTAAGACAATGACTAAGGAAAATATAAAATAACCAGATTCATCTTCCTCTCTTACTATATCAAGAAAAACAAAAAAGCTTAACTAAAACTTTTTTTATAAAAACAATGAATTATCAATCACTGTGTCTGACCCAAGTATTCTTTCTGTCTAGAAATTTTTGCTATTATATTGCTTAACATGTTAGAAAACAAACAAAAAATATGAATCATTGTTTCAATACCAGGCAGTAACTATCTTTCAATCCTTGCTAACACATGGGAAATGAATTCATTCTTTACTGAAAGCACTGTCTTACTCCACTGGGGCTGTTTGTCAGTTCCTCCAGGGTGACACTAAATCAAGTTGCAAAGTACTGTAATGTAAATCACAGCCTAATTTACTTGTCACTGTGTTGTGACACTTGGTTAAAAATGCTTTTTAATTGCAAAGATAAATTATACATTAACAATTCTTGGTGGCAGTTTCAATACTGCATCAGATTATTTCACTCTAGAGAAAGGAGCTGAACAACTACACAACCACAAGCTATGACAGAATACTTTTAAATTGTCGGGTTGTTCAGATTGATGTTGTTGGTAGTGTTGTGATGATGAGTTCTGTCCTCCACAAAAACAAAAGACATAATCAGTCTTTTATATTCAGTAACTCATGAAGAAAAAGTACTCTTGTTTTCTTGAACCTTCCAGATCACTCCAGCTTCTTGCTTGCAAATTTGTCAGACTCCCTATAGTAATATGAACTGGTTCTCAGTCATACTGAAAAATAAGCCTTTCTCTATTCTATAATCTAGGACAGGGAAACGATTGAAAATAGAATAAAATATGGTTATTAAAAAAAATAAGGAAGATGTTGAGTAATCTTTAGTGATTTTGACTATCTTCACCTTTGGAATTACAATTCTCTCCGCACAAACTAGGTTTTTCCTGCTGGAAACTAGAGTGGATCTGGCACCACCCTGCAGCTAGTAGCCAGCAAGCAATGATCAGTAGTCAATGTCCTATAGGTAAAACGCTCCACATTGCCATTACTGGCATTGGACCAGAACAAAGCACTCCTCAGAACGTGAAATTCAATCTTACAGCTCACCTCTACCCATTGCATTCCATGCATGCTATTCCTCAGTCATGCAGCTCACATGTATGTCTATTACAGCCTACTAGAGTGTAGGGTGCTCTAAGAGATGTGTCTGTGCCCCCCACAATCACAGAACAGGTCACGCTGGAAGGGACCACAGGGGACCATCTGATCCAGCCTCCCTGCTCAAAAGCAGACTCATCCTAAAGCACATGGCACAGAGTTGCATCCAGACAGCTCCTGAGTATCTCCAGTGAGGGAGACTCCACAACCTCCCTGGACAATCTGTTCTGGTGCTCAGTCACCCACACAGTAAGGAAGTTCTTCCTCAAGTTCAGGTGTAATTTCCTGTGCATCATCCTCTGCCCATTGCCTCTTGTCCTATTGCTTGGCACCATTGAGCAGAGCCTGGCTCCATCCTCTTGGCACCCTCCCTTCAGATACTGACAGACATTGATGAGGTCCCCTCTCAGTTGTTCCTTCTCAGGGCTGCACAGGCCCAGCTCCCGCAGCCTCTCCTCATAAGAGAGATGCTCCAGCCCCTCAGTCATCTTTCTCACCTTTCACTGGATGTGCTCCAGAACCTCCATGTCTCTCTTGTCCTTAGGAGTCCAGAACTGGGCACTGCATTCCACATGAGGACTCACCAGAGATAGGTAAAGGAACAGGATCACCTTCTTTGACCTGCTGGAATGCTCTTCCTAATTTACCTCAGGTCACCATTGGCTTCTTGGCCACAAGGACACTGCTGGCTCAGGGACAGCTTGGTGTCCACCAGGACCCCCTGGTCCTCCACAAGCTGCTTTCCAGCAGATCAGCCCCTAGCCTGGTGCCTGGGGTTATTCCCTCCCCAGGAGCAGGACCCTGCAGTTGCCTTTGTTGAATTTTGCACTTTTTCTGCTACTCTGCAACCCAGAAGTCTGCCAAACACAACTTGCAATATGTGAGCTAAGGATATTCTGTCAGTAAGGTGCAATGTGGATGTATGACAGAGCTTACAGAGACGTGACACTGTCAAATAAGAGACATTACCTGTTCACTTTTAGACCACAGAAGAAAGGTTTTCAAGTGGGTTTCTTTTTTAGACATATCTTCTGATTCCACTGAGCTGATGGTCACCTCAATTTTGATGGTCTCAAGGACAAAGCAGACAGACTGAAAAGAGCTCATCCAGAAGGGGAGAGAGAGTCAAGAGATGGTAGCCCTCTCTCACACTTGCCATCTTGTCCTTATGTCAGACATTTGATTCTGCAGGAAATTGCCACCCTCTGGCCTGCACCACCTGCTGCAAGGCGCTCACCAGGTGTTTCTTTCCCCAGGCACGGAAACTGCCTCACCCCATTGGCTTGGCTAATACTCTAAAAGAAAACCAGCCTTTTCCTAGATGTCCAAGGTGCCCTTCTCATTGCCCATCAGCAGGGCACAGGGTCTTCCTGTGCTCATGCTTTCAAAGCCTTTGCTGTTACCCCAGCCGCTAGGCTGTACATCATCCTCACAGCAAGTGGCACCAGGACACTGTCTGCACAGCAAGTCATCACAATTAGTTGATAATGAGTCTAATAAAAGGCCAGGGCTGGGCCCTGCACTGCTAGCAGAATGCCTCTTCTCACAAGGCACAGTTATCAGCACCGACAACACTGTTTTCACTGGGTACAAAAACGCTTCAACCATTGCAGCAGACAAGGGCATATCAATGGTTAGGGTCAACTGTAGGAGCCCTGCTGGTGCTGCAGTGCCCACACCAGAATGAAGCCTTCCTTCACAGCCACTGCCCAGCCTTTGCTGTAGCTTCCCCTGTGTACAAACACCAGAGGCAGCCAACTTTGGATGCTTTCTGGCACACTCCAAGAGACCTGAAACTTGTATAAGGGATCCTTTCACATAGTACATGTGGAAACATTTTAATGAGATATTTCTGTCAGAATGACATTGGGAGCTTCAGAAAACAAGCTGAATCTTTTATGACAAAAACACCCCAGACTACTTCTTATAAATTAATTTCTGAGATTTAGACTGCTAGCAAACTGCCCTCCTCTTTTCTGACTCTTCTAAATGACAATGAATAGATTTAGAAATCAGGAGGCAGATTTTCCTGTAATAATCAAGTATTTAAACAGCATGTAAGAGCTTAGAAGACTTCTTAAAAAGTACATAACCATCACTGAAATATGCAAGTGCTGACACCTAATTCACTGGCTGTGTCCTGAAACACAGTTGGTTGGCATTAGGTTGTAAATTATTGTTCCCAGTACGCATAATAAATCTGCTTATTAAAATTCCCTTTCTGAATATTTATGCTAAGTCTGCAACCTCCTATGCATAAGAGACCTGTATTATCACACAGAGTAACTTGGCAGTTTCAAAGAAACCTAACGTAATTAAATCAAGCCAAATCAGAAATGAAAGAAAGTACAACCAAGCAAAAGGCTGACACCCTGAACTTCCACAACACTGCAGCATTAGAAGCATCCAGAGCACTAAAACACAAAGCTCCAAAACACTGATTCAGAAAGTCATTCAAGAATTTAACTCTTTTGTACTTTGAGTTGTTGTCCAACTCAAATCTTTATTATTAAATAAATTAGCCCTTTAGAGTTTGTTATCTCTCTACTTTTTGGAGTTTATTTTCAGTGTGTCTTCAACAAAACAGTATTTAAGTGAGAAACAGCAAGAAAAGCCTGAAGACACTGATTCCTGCTGCCTATTACTTCAAAAACTGCTTAGTCTACTTCATAAACTAGTTAAACAGTCTTCAAGGATTCTTCATCCCTTAATTATTGCTCTGACACACTATTTCTGCATGATTTTTATATTTAAAAACCACCTTCACATTTTCAACTTGATCTATTCCTGAGCAATTTTTAATTTTTTGGAGTCTGCAGCTGTGCTGTATGTTTGCAGGTGGGTTGTGGTTTTTTGCTGTAGGTTTGGTTTTGTTTTTTTTCATTTTCCTCAATGACAAAACATGAGAAGCTCTTTTAATTTCCTCTTGTGGGCTCCATCTCCCCTCCTCTGGTCACCCAGGAAGTCTCTCAGCACATATGTTTACACTGATCATTCAGAAATACAGTATTCTCAATATGTAGAAATATCTACAATATAAATATTCTCAATATGTAGAAATACAGTATTCTCCAATGTGTAGGGTTGTGGAAGCACTTCCATTACCCCTTCCTCATAAAACTGCAGTCACACATGTTTTTTCCCTACAGAATCTCATCAGCAGATTGCAATTATTTAATAATCTCATGACACTAGGTTTGTTCTTTTTTCAATTGATACTTCTAGGCAATGAGCTCTTTTTTGAAAAAATTTTTAAACTTGAGATAAAACACATTACGTATCTTTGTAGAATATGATTTGATTTCCATTTCTAGTCCTTACTTTACAAGAAAATTAAGTTCTTCATAGTTATGAAGCATCACAACTTTGCAATGGAATTATTAGCACGATACAGTTCTAGCAGTTTATCAGTGTCATGAATATAAAATTTGTGCATGTAATTTTCATATGCACTTCCATATTATTAATTTTTTGCAAACATTTATGATTACAATGTACAGATGCTATGGAACTTGTGCGTGTGACTATAGGAAAAAAAGGCAGAAAATTAGAACAGTAATAGTAGAATTAATAGTATTTGCAGAAAGTAGGTAACTCTCCCTTCCCACCATAATTCTGATGCCAACAACAAAATCTACACTATAATCAGAATAAGCTACACATAAGCTCTACACACAAGTAAAAGTATCTCACTACCAATTTGACAGTATTAAAGGAGCTTGAAAATGGCTGCATATGCATAGCATTAATGGCTTTGTAAAGATGCATAATGAAACAGATATAAAAAAATATAATTTTAAATTAGAATTTTAAAAATGCTTTGCAAGAAGCTAATTTTTTATCCTTCAGGGAGAATTTTATGTTGATTTTATAGAATGTAGGAAATCTGTGTTATTTTTTCTAAACAATTGTTTTGAACTCAAACCCAAGTATTTCAAATCACAAAGCAACCTGAAACATTTTGCTCGAAGCCACAGCAACTTCAGTCTCCTTCTTGCAGGTCTCAGAATATTGCCAGATGCCACAGAGCATAAGCTGATGCTTTAAACTCACTTTAATTCTCTCCATTTTGAAGGAAAAAGTATCATTTTTCCCATTAAAAAAACTGTGAAAATTTTAAGTACATTATTAAGTATCATTGCCAATCTGCTGCTGCTGCTGCTTTATTTCTCTGCCTCCCATCCTTTGTCTTTTCCTTCTCTTCAGCCTCAGTTTTCAAGGGCATATGTAAAATTCTGTATACAGTAATTCCTGTGATCTGGTAAGAATTTAGCAAGAATTTATAACACAGCCTTGCATCTTTACTCAAAAACATCTATTTCTGCATATAGATGGACAAATTATTTACAAATTCATTGTGACAGTTGTAAGTTTGCAAATGCAAACCATGCAATTTGGGTAAAACACTGCAGTTAGAGGATGCAACTGAATTCAATGTGAAAGAGAAAGAGGCAGAAAACATATGTGCATTTGTGTGTGTATCAAGAAACAGACAAATTATTTAGATTTTACACCTAAAGTGCCTAAATACTATTATTATTCTGAAGTGCTCATCATATTCAGTATTCCCACTGAACAAGTTTTACTTGTTCAGTACAGAAAATCAACTCACACTCTTCTTATTACTGGATGCTGAAAGGACATATTTACAGAATCTAATGCTGTAGATGTACTTAAAAAACTAAGGAGTTTCTCAGCAAGTATAAACTTTTACAGCTCCATTAGCTTGCAGTTACAAATTACACAGTAACTGAAGATCAGTCGTGTTTGGCTTTTTGTATTTTGGTTCTTAACCTCAAACAAAATTCTTCTAACACTAGCAATGTACCAGTAATACAATGGAGTGTTTTTTCATGTTGTTAAATCCCACAAAGTCCAAATTAGCAAAAAAATATTCCATTATTGTAGAGAAAGTTAATATTGGCTGCCACAAACCATGCATCCAATGCCTGCTGGCCTTAAATAACTGGTGAGTTGAGAGTTGATGTTCCCAACACAGAGAGAACTTCTCTCTGTGGTTTTGTGTGAATTGATTCATACGATCTACCACTAAGACAGCAGAGCTCTGTAAGGACCCACATGACACCAAAGGAAAGATAATCTTTCTAGCCTTGTTGCCATGAGTAGGGTCAGGTCACAACAATCCAAAGATCAGCTGCATGTGAGCTCCTGAGTGCTCTTCCAAACTGCCCAGCTTCTCCCAGCACTTCCCTCTGACAAGCAACTCCTTGTGATTCAGAGCAAGGAACGAAAGCTTCCTCCAGACCTGCTGTGAAAAGGTCTGGAAGAGTAGAACACAAAGGTGGGAAAACCTAAAGCTGTCCTGGCTCACACTAACAGTGTTTGTGTAAGCAGCATTTGTCATCATCTGGTGCACCAGCCCTGTTGTGTAGTATACTCCAAACTTACACAGAAGGCACACAAAGTGCTGACTGCTTTGAACACGGTGACAATTATTTATTATGTACAAGAAACCTTTAACAGGAGGTGTGCTGTTAGTGTTTGCCTAGTTCAGTACAGTTTAAAGTTTTGAACTGGCCTGATACATCAGTCTTCTAAACACTCTCATCACAGCAATCTCTAATTCACTATCTGATATACACATATATCAGTAGATATGTGTATGTATCTGTGTATAAAATATATATATATATACTCAAACTAAGTTATAGCAGTCAATTAATTACAGTATTTTACTCAAATTCCATGCTTTGCATTTTTTACCTACCTGAAATTGTCAGTGCACTAACACATTCTCTTCAGTCATTGCCCAGAATAACAAATCATATGTGCCAGGGGAAAGTGAAGTACACACTACAGACAGTGCTCAGCAGGTATTCAAGAAAGCAGAATGCCAAGAATTACTAGAAAGGTAATAAACGAACATTACTTTGCTGCTGTGTAAATCAAGGTCTAACTACATTTTGAAGGAGGCATTAAATTTCATAAACTATAGTAGTACTGGGAACAGATGATCACAAGCACACAATTTGCCTTCTTAGAAGGCAAGATTAGACCGACTGTGATGCTCCAGCTTGGGAAGATAATGACTGAGGAGAAAAGACACAGATGCTGAAAACCTCAAGAAATCATTATTGATACAGAGGATGAGAAGGGTACAGGATTATTCACTATTTTAAAACTCAATTAAATTCCTAGTTTTTCAGTTGGTAACAATCTGTAAAGAATATATTCTCTAGAAAGCCCTCAATACAGCAAATCTCAGTACAATAAAATCAATCTCACCAGCTGAGAGAAATGAAGAGAGCAGAGAAGTCCTCCCACTGCTCCATGGCAAACAGGGATCCAAAGCAAATGTGGTTCTAAAAAGCAGAAGTTCAGATTGTCTTTATCTAACAAAAATGCAAATATAAGAGATAGTGACAATGGAGGCCATGTACTTTTCTGATGAGGATAATTTTGATCAGCCTATCAAGGACCAGCATCACTAAGATTTGTTCATGTGCCTAATCTGTATTGTCCTGAATATCCTTTTTAGTAGTTCCAGAGCATCCTGGAGAGAAGTGACAATAGGAAGAGGAGTAGCTGTAACAAGGTCAGAGCACACAGAGGGAACCAGGGGCAAAGAAATTACTCCAGAACAACAGAGACAGCACTTCCAATGTTCCTTCAGCTCACAGAGGAGATGATGATGATGGTTTTGGGGACAGGGGGAGAAAGAGAACAGTACTTCAGATGGAACTGAAGGGCTAACAAAGATTCCTAGGAGAGAAGTAAAGAGAGAACTTTTCTGTGATTCAGAGAAATGTCATGGAAGCTCTGAAACTGGTAAAACACATAAGGGCACCAAAGCAGGGGGTAAGTTCAGTGGGGGAGAAAATGTGACCCTGAGCTGGCAGGCACAGGAAACTGGGGGGGACAGAGAAATAAAACAAAGGCCAGCAGGGAAGATGGCAACAAAAATCATATGTGTTTTAAAAAAGCATCACAAATACTTTATTTAAGCTGGGGGTGGAGGTGAGATGAATCAGAGCTCTCTTAGAAGAAATAAACCCAGTCTTCCACAGCTTCAGTTCTTGCAAGGAGAACAAAGAAAATCAAATGAGATGTAAATTTGCACCAGATGCAAACCTTCACACAAGACCACTGCAAAATACATGAAATGAAAGCATATTCTCTAATCTGTTTGTTGTTATCTTGGAGTATTGACCATCAGCGGCTGTGTTTTCTTCCCCAACAAGTCCATTGGTATTAAGTGTTCAGATAACTTGCTCTTTCTTTCCAAATCTCCTCTACCAATCCAAATATTGCGTATTTCAAATGGGCACACAGCCTTACATTTAGTTCTTAATTAGAAAATACAATGATTCTGTCTCATTCCTAAGTGAACAGGGATACTTATTAGTCTGATGATTAAACTTAGACAGGTTAATTAAACCTGCTTAAATACAGCTTGCCCTTTAAGCTATAGTTAGAAAAAAAGAAAAGTCATATTTCTGAGTCACAGGAGTTAAATGAGTTCATTAGTCAGGATTTGAGTCAAATTCTGAATTGATGTATAAAGGCACAGGTCTGTTGAAGTCAACTGTGTTGCTACTGTCTGCACAATTGAGGAACTGACTCATTATTCTGACCCAGCTGTATTTGTGTCTTCAAATTTAAGTGCATTATTCTGTTGGCAATGATTAAACCACCACAACTCTCCAGCAGGTGAGGGCCATGCCAGTGATGAGCTCTTAAGTACTGATGTAGAATCAGAGAAAAAAAAAAAAGTTACATGGGTCCAATTAAGACAACTTAAGAACTTCTGTGTGGTGCCAGGATGATTTCAAGCTATAGGCCAGTTAAAGACTTAGTCCTCAACACTGAGTAATTTTCAGGGAAAAAAATTTCTTTAAAAGTAAACGTGCAGTGACAGTACATTCATAGCTGTGAAAAATGCATTTAGTGCTGTCATACTTAAAAAGGAGAAACCTGTAAAAGCTGCAAATTTAACCCACTCAACGCTCATTTAATGAAATGCTTCTGTACAAATATTTATTGTCTTCCAACAGAAGTGCACTTATGGACTAACCCAAGCTCCTGCATTCTAGTTTGTTTTATTTGAAGTAGGGTTTATGTATCACCAACTATTTTATTGCCTGCAGAAAGGCAATTCACATCTTGCTGATTATGGAAGTTGGTATTGATATTTCATACCTGATTTAAATGACCTTGGTTGGTGTGTGTGCCTAACTTCAGATGTTTCTCTTGCTTGGCACACCACTGCACATGGTCCAAACACCCTCATGGATAGCATCAGGTAGAAATCCTGCCCTCCACAAGTTTTCAAGGCTGATGACACGCTGTGGATTAATGCCCCTAAACACCTCTACTCCTTGTCACCCCAACCAGCTGTCAGGGAGAAACAGAGAGGCCACAAGACACACACTCCCTCTGCTTCTCCAGGAGCTGGTCAACAGCCACCAGTTACTGAGTCAGCACTTTCTCATCAAAGCCATGTTCCTGACAGCTGACTTCCTGCTTGTGAAAGACTTTCTATCTTCAGGACAGCCCATAACTACAGGACTGAGTTAGGCTTGCACTGAAACACTGTCAGTACAACTACTGCCATTAGAACAGTATAGGAAATTATCCAAAGCCAGGGTGCACTTAACAAGATTAACACTTAAAAATACTAAAATAATAAAAAGATTACACTGAGTTGTCAGATGCCAACCAAATTAATTAATTCCCAGCTAAACACTAGAAGCTCAGACTGTTAAATCTAGGATTCAACACTGGCAAATCATTTTGTTAAAACATGGAAAAATACAGAAACAAGAGGAGGGATTGTTGAAATCGTGTAGAGATACATCTGTGCAGATCCTATGAAACTCATGTTTCATCACTGAAAGTCAATCTAATTTTAGATTTTTCAATCTATTTTGGATTTTTTTTCTAGAGGCAGTTGTGAAGTACCCTGAATCACCATTTAATAATGTCTTTTGCTACCTGCCCAATATGTATGCAACAAGAAACTTTTTTTCTTTTTATTTTGTTGCAAGCAAAATACATCAATACATGGGCAACTACAGGAAAATTTAACATTCAACACTAAAGCAATAAAAAACCTGTGCAAATTATATAAACCAGTAACTGACTTTAATAAGTTCATAATTTTATCAGCATATTTTCTAAGTATTGCTTACCTGATTTGTGCAACCACAAAATTTGGCCTCATAATCAGTAAAACCCTCAAAATGTGCAATATAGAATAAGCAAACTGTAGTTCACATAGGTTAATTTCAAACTGCCCCATGGAGACCATTCCCAAATGCTTTTCATGTTTCAGGGATCTTTAATGACCACTGAGCCAAGCTGAGCAAACAGAACTCGAGCTGAGAAATTTGGGCTAGATTTAAGGGAAGGACAGAGATGTCTTAATTCCTCATTTTTTAATTATTATTATTATTATTGTTATTATTATCATTATTATTATTTTAAACTCTGAGGAAATGTGAAACAAAATGTCTCTGAATAATTGAATTGGAAATTCCATTCAGCAAGGTTTACAGGTCTTCATGCCCCTTTTGATCAATCTTTCACTCAAGTCATAAATTCAACATAAGAAGTCCTTCAGGCTGATCATATGGAAACCCACGCATATGGTTAGGTGTAGAGGCACTGAATTCCATTTCAGTAGGAATATATATATAGATATGTATGTATATATGTGTGTGTATATATATGTATGTGTATGTATGTATGTATTTATGTACACTTATTTCTATGTATAAACACAGGCTGGGGATGAACAGATGGAGAGCAGCCTTGCCCAGAAGGACTTGGGGGGTGCTGGTGGATGAGAGGCTGGACAAGATCTGGCCATGTGCACCCACAGCCCAGAATGCCAAACGTGTCCTGGGCTGCATCCAGAGGAGTGTGGCCAGCAGGGAGAGGGAGGGGATTCTGCCCCTCTGCTCAGGCCCCACCTGCAGTGCTGCATCCAGTTCTGGGGCTCCAGCACAGCAAGGTCATGGACCCGTTGGAGTGGGTCCAGAGCAGGGTCATCAAGGTGATCAGAGAGATGGAGCACCTCTCCTGTGAGGAAAGGCTGAGAGAACTGGGATTGTTCACTCTGGAAAAAACGAGGCTTCCAGGTGACCTAATTGCAGCCTTCTGTCAGTATCTGAAGGGAACCTACAAGAAAGCTGGGGAGGGACTTTTCACAAGGGTATGTAGCAGTAGGACAAGGGGGAATGGTGTAACTTTCTCTAAAGGTGTCAAATTCATTACAAAATTAGAAGAAAGAAACCACAAAAGAACAGGTACAGAAAATCACTAAGGATAAGCAAAATTTTAGTTACTAACTTTGGCTGCATAAATTCTGACTTTACATTAAAACATGAAATTATAGAACAAGTTAAACTAATGTGTGTGGGATTTTATTTAATATATCTAGCTCAACAAATAATGACTTATTTTTTCACAGGAGAATCCAGTATAATACGCTGCTTTGGCAACAGAGAATTACATTAGAAAATACATTCTAAATAGGTAAATGCAGGGCTAGGACTTTCCTCAGAACTATTTTTGATTAATTTATTGTCTTGCATTGTGCAGTAATACAAAAAGCCAAAAATAATGAATTTTCTGTATCCTTTACATTATTTCTAGTCAATCAGCAATAGCAATGGTGTGAATTTGCTTGGGATTCCTGAAATATATGATTTTGTTTAAATTTCTACAAGTCATGGACTTGCATACAGCTAGATGCTGCCCCCAAAGCAGAAATGGATTATTATATTTTGCTTTACAAGGTCTGTGGGATCATACATTCTTCTTTTCTTTTACAGGGGGTATATTTGGCTGTAGACAGAGACGATATTCCTCCCACCCTTTATTTTTGTTGCAAACTACTGACATGTTAAGGACCAAAATGAAAATCTACTCATGTCTGCTCTTAGCAATTACATCCCCCCACCCCGTTCTGTGCTCTTCTCCACCAGATAGGTTTCTTTATCAGGTAGATTTTTTCATTTCACATTCATCTGGGAATCCCACTTAATCCAACTTGCTATTTTGTTTCCTTTTCACTCCAATACCTGAACAACCTCTTACTTCTGCACAGATGGGTGTAGAGGGATTACTGCTGCAAAGGGGTGTCAGACACTAGAGCAGAAAACTCATGGACTAGCAAATCCCTCTGAAAACAAGAGGCACAATACCTCAGTATGGCAAGAGTCTGTCATAGCCCGTAGGAGAGAAGAAAATACCGGCTGTTGTCTTCCAAAAGGTAACACTGTGAGTAACATTTCAGGGTTAGTCTGTCTATATAGTCAGAAGAAAAGTAATTCCAATACTCCCATATTATCCTCACAGGAGTATTAAGATGATTAAAAGAAAAAAAAGAAAATTAATACTATTGCATGGTGTTCTAACAGCAATTTCTGAATTTATCGAATTCCTCGAATTTGATAAAATTCCTGGGTGTTCAGGGTATACCTGATCTTTAATAGCTCTGCAAACAGACAAAATACCTATCTATCAAACCATGGAATAGAAATGAAGTGCTGATAGCATGCATTGCCAGGTCACGTTAATTTCATCACAGAAACAAACAATAGAAACTATGCCTAGATCAGACTGGATTTTATTTCTTTTTAAAATGCGTGAATTTTCACGTGAGCAAATGCAAAGGCCTACACTATAGTTAAAAACAAGTTAACATTTATCTGGAAACTCCCTGCAGAACTAAACAGAAAAATATTTGAAGTTTCTCTACTTCCCATTAAAAGAGAAAAGAATTCTGGTCAAGAACAAAGAGTAAGACCATACTATGTCCTCTGTGTTGAGATTTATACCTTCTGAACCAGGTGCAAAGAAGATGTGAAACACTGCTGTTCTATTCTGATAACATTTTATTCCCACTTTAAGAGCACAAAAGTGACAACACAAGGTTAAAAACCAAACCAAACCAAAATCCAAACAACACACAGGAAAATTGGTCCCTTATGTTTAAAGGGCGGATTAAAGCAAAAATGAAACAACAACAATGACAAAAAAAGCCCACAGCACACGAATATTGAATCCTTTAGTCCTTGAAAAATAGGTAGAAAAGTTTCAATAATGTAAAATCACCTTGAAAACTGAACTTGAAAGCACCAAGAAAAACCCCAAATCAATCACTTTCTCCGTAATATGCTTACCTCCATTTGCTGGATGAATCTTGTATTTCATTGTTTTCCAAACAACTACACTGCTTTACTGCATGTTATCCAGATTTTAAGCAGAAAATTGTAAGCTTAAACAGTAACCTTGATGACACATTAGCTTTCTGGGCTTGGTCCGAAACTTTTCATTATTATTTCATTTCAATGTATATATCTGTAGAAATTGTAACACTTTAGTGTTGTTCTTTCAAGCACTACCAAAGTAGTTATGTAGAAGATACGAATCATGTTATTCCATTTCTGAAACCAGTCCCATTATAGGTTAATGACAGAAGCAGCAGCAAAGCACAGGGCACTGCTCAGAGATTACCTGGCCTCTGAAGGGAGAGGCAGCCTTAGCTACAGTCAAGTCTTGCAACTCAGCCAGTGATCAGCATCCCCACCAAACCAGGCAGTCCCTCTGAGCCTCCTTTTCTTCAGGTTAAACAACGCCAGCTCCCTCAGTCTCTCCTCATAAGACCTGTGCTCCAGATCCGTCACCAGCTCTGTTGCCCTTTTCTATACACATTCCAGTGCCTCATTATCTTTTTGTAGTGAGGGACCCAAAACTGAACACAGCATTTGAGGTGTGGCCTCACCACCACCCTTCCCATTATCTCCCTGAGTAACCCCACAAAAATCCCGATGGAATTCTAGTTACCAAGGCTTTAGGGGTCATCAGGGTCCTGTCACTGGTCCAGTGGAAGGGAAGCACACCTCATACAAACAAGAGGCGGCAGATTCTGCACAGTTCAGACTGTGTGTTACATCCTGGTAGAATTAAAATAGCTGAGTTACAGAGCTGCATGCTTTCAATTGCCTCACATTATGTTCTTTGCCTCTTTAAGGGATTTTACACATGTAAAATAGAGACCTCCAAGTTTAAAAGTTCTTGAAGCCCTAAAAACATCAGCCTTCATTTTCATAAAGTTCAACTTGTCTTCCTTTAACATGGGTGCATATTGACCTCAGGGAATAATTTTTCTTTGCACCTTTAAAATATCTATCTATAAAAGACAGTCTAAGGACTACATTACAATTTTGTCTAATAACTTAACATCTGACTAAGCTCTTCCCTGTCCCTTACTTATAAACATTTCAGATATTTCTAACTTAATAAAACACATTTTTCCAATTTTTGACTTCACTCTTAGATGCATACACCAAAAAAGTCCAAAGCACAAGTTAGTTATCTCCAAAGTCTTATCAGAGCCGCACTAGTTCTGCCAGTTGTCATGTCCCCAAGAATTAAAAAAAAACAAACTCTGCATTCTTAAATCAACCAAAACAAATTTACATAGTATTTAATGATGAAAAAATATTGCTGTAACAGTTCTCTGCATATGACATGGTTTTACATTTTTTGGCTCAAGTTATTCTTCTTAGCTATAGTGGTATGCCTCTGTTAGCATTAGCGGGGATTACACAGACAAAACAAAGACCAAATTTGGCTAATGATGCTACTCTGCTGGCAGAACACAGAGACTGACTAATCTTCAAATAAATTACTAAATTTATTCCTTTTCTAAACCATGATGACAAGATTTGACAAGCCCTTTTTTGTCAATGAATGGGTCTAAAAAAGCATCTGACAAAATAACTGCAAGGAAGAGAGGTAACCAGGAACTCTTGACGTGTACAACCCAGGGAGGGTGCTTCAGGACAGGCTTTGTTGATACCTACTATTTCACAAAACGCTGAGGGCAAGCTAAATTTTTTTGCTGCTAACCTAAGAGATTTGATACTGTATTTCCAGAATTGATGTGAAATATGCTGACCTCATCTGCAGGCTTCCTTAGCTCAGAAATCCACCTCCCTCTGGACTGCTCAGGAGCTAAGCCAGCTGCACTGAACCTCGCACCCCACACCCAGTGTGGAAGCTGACCAGGAGACCCTGTCTCTTCAACCAGATAGGTAACACGGATACTGAGCAAACTGAAAGTTTAAGCCACTTGAGAGACAAGACAATGAAATAACATACTGTCCCTGGGCGATAACCAACAAACATGAATTCATGTGTACACTCAGAAGGGAGAAAAGTGAGCATTCTTACTGGAAAATTGCCTGAAAATTGGTTGTTTCTATCTCCAGAGAGATGAAAACTGACCCCCAGCTCCCTTCAGGCGAAGGAGGGAACTGAACCTGAATACACACATGCTCTAATTGCTATATTAGTGTCTGAGAGAAAAATGCTAAGGAAAAAAAAAGACAAAATGCCACTATGTCTGATCTAGATAATGGATGTTAAAATACTGTTCTAGGGTAACCATTGAGGAAAGCTGTCAACATCTCCCTCAGCCTGGCTTCTTAAGAAGGATGCCACAAAGGAATCACATGCTGAGCAGCTTTGAGCAGCATTTTTTGCAGCAACTTGCATGTTCATTCCTCTGTCCCTTTAAGTCATCTGGGTCACAAATAAGAATATGATCAAGACATTTAACCCTGAGGGTGAGACAGGCTTCTGGATCACTTTGAACTTGCCTTAAGCACCAAGTGTTGAAAAGCCCAGCACTTTGAACATTCAGACCTCTTTTCAGATCAAGTCTTAATTCAAACAAATCAAAGGACAAACTCACAAATTCCAAAGGTGGATTTCATAGATTGATCATCATAGGTTTCTACAGCATTACCAGAGCCAAGACACCACCCCAGGGCTCCCCAGTTAAAACTCAAGCAAGGTTTCAAAGCTGAATTTTGTGCCCTGAAGTCCCATGTCCTAATTGAGAATTGGAATACCCTATGCATTGTCCCTGCTTACCTCCTTAGATTTTGGAGACATTAAAAAACAAAAATCCTAACAATTCTACAGAGCAGCCCATGTGCTAGGGGTATTAACAGGATTGGGATCACAGTAATTACTGTATCCTTCTACAATAGTTTACTACAGCAAATTTTATAGAGCTTGAATGCAAAATAAAATAAGGAAAGAGAAAAAGAAACAATCTAGATGACAGTTCCAGGAAAATTTGACACCTGACATGCCAGAAAAAAATTCCAGTGGTTGAATTCTGATCGTTTAATTCAGTCAGAAGCAGCGACTGAGTGAGGATGGGGGAAAATGCAAGAAAGACAGACCATTTTTCCATGAAAGCAGCATTTTGCAACACATTTCCTTTTCTTAGTAGCCATGAACACAGTTTTCCATGGCATTTTTTTCCAACCATTAGGTTTCCAACAACAATCTAAAAATACTATGCTCAAAATCAGGAAATTTCACAGACAGCAATTCTTCCTGAATATTGTACTGAATCATCTTTATTTTTTTCATTGACAAATTCCATCCTGTTAATAGGTGTTAATCACAACTTCATCAGTATGCAGAGTGTCTTCTATTGTGTGGATGTTCATTACAGGTAATTTGGCAGCTGTTTTAATGTGTTATCTGTTGCAGCAATGTAGAATATATAATGACAGCTCTACTTTCTGAATTTTTATTTAGTCACGAGTCTCTTTTTCCCTACAAATATTCATTTCGGGTGAAAGCAAGACATGATGCTCTGGTATTAACGAGAAAGAGGAGAAGCCTGGTGTGTTTTACGGGTAAGTAGGATGATGTGTTCTGTGTCACCTGACCAAAAACCAGGAGAAATGAAAGGATTGCAAAGGTGAAGTCACAGTCCCTGAAAACCACAACCCTGTAGTCCATTTAATGTTTACTGCATGGGATAAACCTACAAGGAGCCTGAAAGGAGGAACAAGGCCACTGCAATAGCTAGCACATTTCTCAAACTAGTATTTTTTCTTTGCAAATGAACTACTTATTGAAACACTGAGGAGGACAAAGAAACTGAGGCAAGCACACACAAAATGTGTGGCTTTCCCTGAATCTGTTTACCAATTTGAAAAATACAGGAAACCTGTTGTTTACAATTTGTCTGGTTATACCATATCCTTTTGGCAGTGTATTTAAACATGCTCTAATTGAAACTGGCTGTGTTTTAGTTTTGGACTACGATAAATCCAAAATAATTTGTCATTTTCTTACTGGCTTCTATTAAATTTCTTAAAGAATGAACAGAAACATATTTCAATTCACTTAACCATTTAATCCTGAAAGGATATTTGCCTTTCCAACTGTGAGATTATCATAGAATCTCCAAACAGATGGGTTGGAATGGACCTTAAAGATCACCTTGTTCCAATCCCACTGCCATGAGCAGGGATGCCTCCCTCTAGACCAGGTTGCCCAAAGCCTCATCCCATCTGGCCTTAAACATCTCCAGGGATAGGGAGTCCACAACTTCTCTGGGAAACCTGTTAGAGGGTCTCACCACCCTCACAGGGAAGAGCCTAATGTCTAATATAACTACCCTTCTTCAGTTTGAAGCCATTCCCCCTTGGTCTGTCACTACATACCCTTGTGGAAAGTCCCTCTGCAGCTCTCTTGTAGGCCCCCTCTAGGTACTGGAAGGTGCCATAGTGTCCCTTCTCTTCACCAGGCTTAACAGCTCAAATTCTCACCCTGTCACCATAGGAGAGGTGTCCCAGCCCTCCCTCCAAGTTAGTGACCTCCTCTGGTCTCATTCTGACAAGTCAGCATCTTTTTTTTTGTGTAATACAAGATTAGTTTTGCATAAGTTTGGTACATGAGCCGGATATTGAGTAGCAGACTAGGCCAATTTTGGGGTAAAAAAGTAAACTAACTGAAAGTAGTTTGCTTTTTCAGCACTTCAAAAGAAATGATTAAAATAAGCATGACATGCTGAAGGTCTCAATTACAAATGTTATTATGTTCTTGAGAAAAGGCACACAGGTTTTCAATATGTATGCCCTAAAGCAGCCTCTGATTCCCTTATATTTTGCTGGTTTTTTTTCCCTGCCAAAGTCAAACTTATTTAAAAGAGATATTTCATGAAATAGTCCCTTACTACAACAGAAAATGCAATGTCTTGCTTCTGTAAATTTCTGTTCAAAAGCATTACTGCTTTCCTCAAGTTGTAGAGCAGATTTAAAGAGAACAATAGTCTCTAAAAATAAACATAATATATAACAGTCTTTCAGGCAATGTCAAATGCAATAGGAAAAGAGTGATGAGAGTTCTCCAACATGAGTTTTAATGAATGTTTTTTTCTCTCTTGTGTCAGTGCAAGTATCATTTATTTTTAAAGCAATCGGTCACAGTTTTCTGTTAGAATGATGGCCTCTTGACTGATTTTGTCCAAGTGCAGACAATAAAGAATAATAACATTGCCAAACTAGGAGTCAGTAATGAACAAAATTTGAAGTCAACTAAAATGAAGTACTGTATGAACTAGAATATGGGCTATAAGTCTTCAGACTACAGGAAATAAGCCAACCACTAACTGACAAGGATTAGGAAGAAATAATTTTCCCTGTGAGCATGATATTCCATAACCATCAATCAGAGGAACCAAAAAGAATGAAAACACTACTTTCTAACACCTCTTACTAGACAGGGCTGGAGAGGAGCTGATGAGACAAATATAAAAAAGCCAATTTGTGCAACACAGAAGTTCATATTTTATAAATATAGAACAATATACATAGTGTATATATATACATATACAAGAATGTATTTTGTAAATATACAACAAAGATACTGATTATTCACTGTAAATAAAGTGAAAAGGGCAAAAAGTTACAAATAAAAGCTCATAGTTACAAACAAAAGACAAGCCATATTTACTAAAAAGTTTACATAGTAAAATTAAGTAGTAGTAATTTTTACCTAGTTCCTAATACTGCCCAGATTTTTCAAGTGAGCTTTTACAAGTGGGGAACCTTTCTTGGGAAACCTCTGCTTCAGAGGACCTCTAAGACACAGCACATCACTAAACTATATGAAGAAGCTCATTCAGCTCTCGATATGCTCTCCCATTACCACATGACTTTTTACCACTCCCTGATGACTACATGTACAGTTGATTACCACATCATAGAACCTGCTTGAAATCAGCTGCTTGTGCAGGGAGACTGATTCATGGCTCTTAACTGCTCAGCAGCTGGTCTAAGGAAAGTGATAAAATTATGGAATTGTGCCCCCAAATAAGTATAATGAAAGCCCCCACACTGATAAAATGCACTTCAAGAGACCACTCGGAGACATCCAACAAGTCTGAAGTAACAAGTCTTTCAGGTGCATGTGACAAACTCCCATGCTCTGCTTTATTACAATTTCAAGCAGCACCTTAACCATAAACATTTCACCACCTGGAAAGAAAACCTGATCATATATGTGGTCATTCTACATCGGTTATGACATCACAAGCTCACAGGCCATTTGAATGAGGGCAGTCACCGACCTATGGAATTTGACTCCATTTGACAATTTGGGAGAGGGAGGCAGTTGGGTGACAACAGGAGAGTGGTTGTTCCACAGACTTTAAATTTTTTCCCCTTTTCAGCTAGGAGTGCTTGAATTGAATCAGAAAATTTCCAAGACAGACTGAAAAAAAGTCAAATTAGGACCTTCTGGTTCTTAGGAGTTGTGCCTTGAAAAATATGAGTGTAGTAATCTGTCAGAGCTGCTGAGAGTTGATATACTGCAGCCAGATTTTTCATGCTTTCTCCCACCTACTATTGTTCCACAGAGAGACACCTCAAGTAAATTTGGTGACAAAGTTCAAACGATAATTTTTTTCACCCCCATATCTAGTTTTCTTCTTGGAAGGAAAAACGAAATTAAGGAAACAGACAGTTTTCCACAGCAGAAATAGTTCAGATTGATTGCCTGTGTAACCTTGATAATTTAATGCAAGACTGAAAAATACTTCAGGGTGTCACTAATCTGGATGACAAACCTCTCTAAGGTTTCTGTCAGACTCATTTCTTCACTTTCCTCTAAAGGAGGAACAGTAGAAGAATAACACCATACACGTGGAGATGAAAGATAAACACAACTATCTTATCCTAGGAGAAAAAAAGCTTGCATATAGGCAGCTCTGTGCAACAGCTACCAGAGAGGAAAAAGTCTCCAAGAAATCATTGTGAGGTAAAGCTCAGCAGTAACATCAGTCACACAATAATCACTGTTCATCTGGTTCTTATGTGACACTCTCATCTGCAATTAAGAACCGCTTTCCAGAGGAAGACCTCTTAGGTGGATCTTAAACATAAAGGAAGCTAATGACACAAAGCTGAATAACAAGCTAGACACCACAAACGGAGGGACTGAAGAGTCATGAAGACAGTCTCAGACATCAGGAAACACAACAATATTTGGTCATCCACACTATTTCCCAGCAAGAAATGGATTTCATATTTGGAAAAAAATGAACCTATCTTATGACAGCTTAGCTTCTCAGAACGAATATTGCTTATCATCATTTCAAACATTTAAAAACAAATGGGAGTATCTACAAATACTGCATGTCAATTTTTAATCAAGGTAGTTATACTTTTCTAACACAGTATTCTACTATTAATTTTTATGCAAAATAACCATGAGCAAATACAGCATCATGAGGTGTTGGCAAGGTTGATCCTGTAAAATCTGTTTGAATTATCTGTAACATAATTGTCTGCTGGCACATTTTAAAATAGCCAGGGCTACTCCTCTGAGAATGAATACAATATGAACACATCAGCTGGTTTGTTTCTACCTGTAGGCTATCTATAGGTAGACCACAATGTGAAAGACTTTGGTGGGCGATTTTCTTAGAGGTATAGCTATATAGCTATAGATATATACATACACACTGAAAAAGGCTACCACTATAAAAGTAAGTACTTCTTCTATTTCTTTGTAACTCGAAATCATCCCTGCTTACAGTTCAAATAGAATTCATAAACCAAGAAGAGTACACTGAAATTTTGATTGAAAAATTACAAAACTGAAACTACTTGAAAGAAAGGCTGCTGTTTGGATATATGGACATCTCCTCCACACAAGACTTACACATCTCCCCCATGCATGAATAATATGCATGAATTATATTTAAAATTCATTAATGAAACCACACGGAAACCACTGTTCTTTGTTTTATTAAGAAGATGCAACCCTTATGCAATTACTATTATTTCTAATAGATTCTTTTGTTTTCTCTCTCAAACTGAAAGGTTTTGGGTTCACACTTTTCATTCCATTTGCTTACGAAGTGCCAAATAAATTGTTGGCATTTAACTGTCAGGATGAAAACACTTTGTGCAGGACTGTTAGCAACCATCAGCTCAAAATTATTTTTTTTAAGACTTCATAAATCTGGCTTTACTGAGTAAAAGCTTTTCAAAAACAGTTCTACCATTAGATTAATACTACTTGATCTTATTTTTAAACCTATAAGAGCTGATACTTTTGTAAGCTATTATTAAGTTAACTGTCATACTAACCAATTTCTTTTATCCACAGTAAAGACTCAAAGTAATCAGTGGTTCAAACTTCTCCCTCAGCCACTGCTTTGAAATATCACTTTCAGGGATTAGAAAAGGTTTTGGGATCAATGCCTTCCAAGCCTCAGCCTCCTAACAGATTTTCTTCAGATGATTGTGATGTTGCCCAGGGTTTGGTAATAGACATTATTGCTAGAGTACTTCATTGTGTTCACTGGTGTTCAAAAACATATTTTGAAAACAGCAGGGAGAATGAGGATTTGAGAGGTTGCTTGGAGCACAAAAGAAAACATGAAAGAAGGTATAAAGGTTGATAGTGGATACAAGTCAGAAGAAACTGACTAACAGATGGCATCCCAGAAAAGACGGACTCTCTCTATGGCAAAATTGTGTCAGTCCAGATGGTGACTGACAGCACTGATTACAAAACTCAGTTCCCATTGAAGGCAACAGAAGCTTTACTCTGGCAATGGGGATTATGCCAATGGAGTTCATTTTTTTTCAAAACCCTGTTGATCTTTATTAAATTCTCTACAAGAACTTGTACAGATCTTAAATTCAAGCCTTGGTCAACAGTATAGCTGACTGGATCATATTGCAACTTGCATGTAAGAGCTGGGACTACATAGCAGGCATGTACTTAAGAAAGATAGAAATTAAGACAATTTCTACACCACATATAAAGGGGCAGTCTAGAAGCAGATTTTAACAAGTAAGCAATGATTCTGGACTTGGGCAAAGCATTTCACACTGCCCTGCATGAAATTCTTGTCTCTAAACTGGAGAGATATGGATTTTATGGCTATACCACTCAGTGGATATAGAATTGCATGGATGGATGGACAGACAGATGGAAAGAGTTGTGGTCAAGGGTTCAATGTTCGAACAGAGAGCAGCATTTCTCAGGGGTCAGTATCAAGACAAGGTGCCATTTAACATCTTTGTAGGCTCTCAGCAAGCTTCCCAATACCACCAACTTGTGTGGTGCATCCAGAGGGACCCTGAAAGCAACTCCAAATACAAATACAGGTTGGGCAGAGAATCAGTTGATTGTAGCCCTAGGGAGAAGGATTTGGAGATGTTGGTTGACCAGAAGCTTGCCATGAGCCAGCAGTATGAACCTGTAGTGCAGAAAGCCAACCAAATCCTGGGCTAGATCACTTTCATATCTATCTGTACCCAAGAGTTCAGGTTATAGGGTAATGAATGGACAGCTCTGTAGACATTCCTCAGAGCAATTTGAATATTTTAACGTAATAATCTCCTCTTTGTATGCAATATAGATATTCAAGAAAATATTTCCTTCCAATATTAAACAGAAAACAAATCAAAACCTACAACCCTTCCAAGGTGTTTCACACATATCGAAAAATACAAAGATCTCAGACTGAAGATGTTCCTTATGACATTTTACCATATTCAACATGACCATGTTCAACATTTCAAACTGAGGAGGAAAAATTTAACATTATTTTGAATAGAGAAAAAGTTGCATAAAAATCAAAAGTAAAATAACTATGCAGAACACTCCAGGATCCTACTGCTAGTAAGCAACAGAAGATGGAGATTAGTGCCCCTGAAGTATCCATTAAAGTTTCAAATATTGAAATTGTTTCTTCAGTCTCCCTCAAATCTTAACTCATACACCAAGACATGCATTTATAATAGGAAAATACATATTATTACAGTTATACTTAATCTAGGGTGTGTAGTTTCTCAGTGTTCCATACCTCAAATTCACTGTAGAGCAGCAACATTGAACCTTTCTGGCAATACTACTCTTTCTGGTTTATCAGAACATTCTCTGTCATCATGAAACTCATTCAAAATTACCTGTTCCACAACTTGATTTCCCATCAGCAACTACTATGGACAACTTTAACTTAAACATTATTAGTTTAAGAATGACTGTTGTAAGTTATACAAACAGGTCTATTCAGCTAATTAGCCGTTTCTGGCAGTAAACAACAGCAAATTCTACAGAAAGCTATAAATACATGGCAAACAAACCACTTCCCTAAAATACCCTTCCAGGCTCCAGCAACTGATGGTTCAAGGACACTGCAAGCCAAAGGCACTGTCTTTATCCCCAGTGAATTTTTCCTCCATGAATGTATTCAATTATTTCTTGAAGCCATGTAAGCTTTTAATATCCACAATCCCTGGTTCAGAAAGCTCCACAGGTTAATAATCTATTGTACACAAACCTGCACATCCCATTTGTTTTGATACCAGTACAGTATTTAATTTGATGCTATAATTTCTATTGAAAGAAAGAGTCAATAAAGAGATGACTGCATATCTTTTCCATGTTACTCTTAGGTACCTCTATCATATTACTCAGATCTCCCATCAGTCAGACAATGAAACCTTTACTTAATTTGGTGTCCCTTACTAAGGAGGTTGGGATGGGTTATCTTTTCTATCCAAACTGTGATGATTATGATTGAACAAGAATTGTACAATATTTGAGAGTATACAATGAATTTATGCAGCAGTCATAACGATGTTATTCTCTTTGAAATGAAAGCTAACATTGTCATAAAACTAATACAAGCATCAAGAGCTCCTTCCTGAGCAGCAATTACTGTGTCAAAAGTTATTGCTGCATACGTAAACCTAGGATTATTTACTTCCCCATAAACATTATTTTATAATTCATCCACATTTTTCTTTAGAGGGCTAGACAAAGAAAGAAGATTATATGGAGAGATCCTGAAATATAGCAGCAAAATTCTGCCAATAGTCTGCCTCAAACTTCCCACTCCCTTATTTTCTCTCTATTCCATTAAATAAGCTCTTTTCACTACAATGGATCTTCCAAACACTGGCCATTGAATGCACAGATCATTGTTTTATGCCTCTGTTTCCTAGACATGGAACATCTTAGTTTTCAAGCATTTGGGAATTACCTTAGCCTAATAACAACCCCAAACCATAAAAAGGTTTTTATTTTACTTACTGTGATTCTTCAGAAGCAATTGGAATTAATCTTTTTGGTCTTGTTTGCATTTTGTTTTGCCTTGCAAATGGCTTAATGTTCAAAACCTCTGCTCATTTCAAGGAGCTCAGTCACTGCCAAATCATTGTTCTCCTAAACAAAGCAGGAGTCTTCATTTTAAGAACCAGTTTTAACTCTCTTTAAATAGATAATATGCCACTAAACTATTTGCAAACATTGTTCTGGAGAAGTGTATTATCTGTCTATTTTAAGTAAATTTCTGAAATTTTGGTATAGTTGCAATTTTAGTCCATGATTTGAGCCAATTTTCAGCTCTTCTTCCGGAAGACCTATTTAACAAAAAATAACAGCCACAGCCTAAAGTTACTTGTAAAACTTCATGAGCAAGTCAAGCTTCCCAGGCACTGCCAAACCTGTGAAGTCCAATATCACTGGAGACTGGCCAATACCAGTTTTATTGATATAAAATTGGGTTACTAAAATTTTGCTATATAGAGCTGATTTTTGTTAGTTTTTTAAATTTGCAGCATAAGCTGCTGATCATCTTGTAATCTAGCAGAGCAACTACAGTGCAGTTTTGAACTGAAAAGTAGATTAGGTTAAAACAGAGACATATTTGGGATGAGAAAAAAACATCCCTGCATTTTGAAAATATAAAATAAGCCCTCATTCCAATTCAATTATAAAGCAGAGCACATCAAGTAACACTTTTACACTTCCAAAAAGGAAAATAATTGCAATAATTGCAATAATTAGGGATTTTTACAAGAATTTTACAAGAAAAATTTAAATGCACTGCTTTTACAAATGAAGTGTTGGGAAATAACTAGTATCACAGAATTCTCCCACTGCACCAGAAAAAACATCCTTCAGGCTGCAGAGAAAGCATGAATATAGATGTAGTAGCATGGGCCTGTATAAACCTGGGGGATTGTAGAAGGGGTGATTGCAGTGACTCCTAACATGCCATAAGCAGCACCCACACCTCACTACACCTCCCCTTTATATCAAAAAGATATAAGTGCCCTGTATTCTCAGAGCACTTGCACAAAAACACGACCCCACGTAAAACCAAAGAGTACAAGATAGAATCTTGCCTCAAGAAGGGGAGTTAGTTTTCTCCATGCAAATGCAAAGCATGCTCTATTCATATGTTTCCAATTCACTGTAACATTAAAAGCCCACAGGTCATGCTTGTACAATGCAGTTAACGTAAAACTAAGAGCTTACTGCAATCAAAAGAAAATACACCTCGCTGGCATTACTTCAATAATTGACCTAGCCCAGGGTCATTTTAAAACAGTTTAAATGCATCATTAATCCAGGTATTCCAAAGCAGATTTACTAATATGCTATAACAATTTAAACAGAGAAGCAAGGTTGCAGTCAGCATGCATTTAAAAAATAATAATATAATATCAAAATATGCCAGACATGCAGAAACCAGAACACGAATGCCGTAACACAAAAGAGAAGGTATAGGAAACACAACAGCAACACAACTTAGAAGTTCAGGACATATATTTGATGGGACATATTTTCTTTATTATTTTCCTTGAAGTATATTTGCATTACTTGCATGTTTCCTTCCTATCACTTCCATTCTAACATTCTAGCACCTTCTCCACATTTATTAAAAGATAGTAGCTAGTCTCTTGAACAACCAGATCAGTAAATTGGAGATTAATCTGTGATATGAAGAAGGTTACTAAATGGAAGAGAAGGTCATTTGTTTGATTTCTGATCACACATACCAGGAGACAAGGAGATTAGCAAAGTGTATTATAAGGATGGCAGCCCTGGTCAAGTGTTTTTGAATGATCTTGTCTATGGTTTCCTAAATAAACATACACACAAAAAATCTGTATGTGAGTCCACTGTCTAAACAGCAGACACAACTAACATGAAAGACTGGAAATAATCAAGGGCATAAATTAAATGAGCCGACATCATTATTTACTACAGATTTCAAGACTTCTCAAGTAGAGGAAGAAAAAACATTCAGTAGATAGTTGAAAGTTATGGCTGTTCAAAAGCTGAACATAAAGTCAAGCCCACATGCAATCTGTTTTTAAAGAGGGATGAGAGACAAAAAACTCCAAATTTATTAAAAAAATCCCCAACTTAAAAATGCCAAAGACACTGTAGATTGCGCCCAATTTATACTCATTAACATATGCTTCTCCATGTATTCACATAGTGCTTTTCACAAAATTGTTCCATTCCTCTCAAGATTGTTAGCACGTTACACTAAGAAAAATACATTCCTTCTCCCTGTAGGAAGCAAAGATGGTCTCTTCACCTTCTACCCATAAACAAACATATACAAGTACACATATACATGCATATACATATAAGTAAAAGGAAAAACTCGAAACCCACACTAACAACTATCTCAATTTCTTTAAAATGCATTGAAGAAGAGTTTCAAGTCTCACTGAATTTTAGTTTTAAACTTAATTCAGAAAGACTTTGACAAATCACAGAACAAACATTTCCACAACACAAGAAAGTGGCATATTTTTCCAAAATTTATGTCTTTGAGGGGTTACAAAGTGCACTGACCTGGCCTTGCTCTCTGTCGTTGTCTAACCCTAGCCAACAGCCAAGCCCCATGCAGCCACTTACTTCCCCACCAGTGGGATCAGGTGGAGACTTGGAAGGATAAAAAACAGGGAATGCAATGGGCTGAGATAAAGACAGATCATAGAGAACACAAAAGTCACGCGCCCAAGCAAAGCAAAACAAGGACTGAATTCGCTGCCTCCCATGGGCAGGCCAGGTGTTCAGCCATCTCCAGGGGAGCAGGGCCCCATCGTGGGTAATGGTGACTTGGGAAGACAAACACCATCAATCTTTCTTCCCTCCTCTGTATATACTCAGCATGATGCCATATGGTCTGCAATATCCCTTTGACCAGTGTGACTCACCCGTCCTGGCTGTGTCTCCTCCCAACCTCCCATGAAACTCCACCTTCCTCCCCAGCATGGCCATATGAAAACCAGAAAAGGCCTTGGCTCTCTGCAAGCCCTGCTCAGCAAGAACTAAAAGATTTCTATATTATCAACTCTGTGTTCAGCATAAATCCAAAACACAGCCCCATATCAGAAACTATGAAGAAAATTACTCTAAATTGTCTCAGCTGAGACCAGCAGAATCTCTCATGTTCATTTGTCATTTACATCCATTCCAGATGCAGAAGCAGGTTGCTGCTTAGCATGATGCCATCTCCATTTCCTTGTTCCCAATATAAAATGCATTTTTTCTTCATTGCTTCTGAAGGAGACATCTGTTGTGAGTCCTGAGCATCTGAAGAAAAATGTCTCTCACATGTTCATACTGAAGTTGCTTCAAAGAAAACACCTTTATCTTCAGTGACTGCACTATTGTGGGGTCTGCACACGCACTACAGCACTTAGAATTTTGCTGAGAAACCACCTCAGTTTTACAAAAAGTAAGTCTCACATTAATAACTACTCTTTGTCAAATAGTTTCTTTCAACATTATGTTTAACAATGGTTTAAACAATGTCTCAGCATCTTTACTGCTCTTGGTGCAGCCTCTCCTCAGGGAGCAAGAAAACAGGGAAGGGACGACAGGGAAAAACTACAGAAGGTAATGGACCTTGTTTCTAGGCAAATTTATTATCCATCCCCCTGCAGCTTTGCTGCTTCCCCTGATGGAGCTCCAGAAGTGTTCTGTCCTCCTCTGAAGCACTTCCTGCTCAAATGGCATGTCTGTCTACATTGCTAAAAACGGCAGATTTCAAAATCCATTAGTATAAGCGGTTAGTGGAGGTGATCACAACTTCACTTTCATGTTGGTAAAGCCTAGGCTAACATGTCTGTTCTGGCTGCACTTACATTGGGCTTGTGTTTCTTAAATGGATTACTTTAGGGAAAACAGAGATCTGAAACCACACTCCTCTCAATATAGTTCAAGCAGTATCACTCAAAATAAAATCTGACCTCCATGGAGGCAGGAGCATCTCCATGTACTTGGAGAAATTTCCACTGCTTCACCATTATTGGAAATTATGTCAAGGATGCCCAAGGATGCTGGAAAAGATTCAATCTGATGTGAAACACAGGTTACATATACTGCAGGAATATTTTGCTGCGAGACTTTTGTATGCAGTTTTTTTAGTTTCTTGCTAATTTTTAGAGACATCACAAGTATTTTTTATTCTCATCTGTGTTGTGTCTTTAATGATTCTGTAACTTTAGAGGAGAACTTGCTGTTCAATGTCATAAAAGTTCTGAATTTACATTTTTATACTGCTGTTATAATTATAAAATTTGATCAGCAATTTGAATGTCACTTTAGTTTATATTGAGCAATTTTGCAAAAACAACATCCATTCAAGTCTGTCATTCATTTAGAACTCAGAGCAAATGCAACTCAAAATGTAGTCATTTATCAGAGTCTGAGAAAAATATAAATATACTGCTTGTTGGATGGCATTAATGTGTCTTTTAAGTGCATTCTCCGTGCTAATGTGAAACTACTGCTCCATAGAAAAAGCAATCTAAAAATTTCCACAACTCAGTCCAATACAGTAATTTACCCAGGAACTAAGTGGAATATCAAAAGCATTAAATAATCTGAAATGTGGAGGGTTTCCCCCCAAGAAAAAGCAAATTAAAAAGAAAAAAACTGGCAAGAGATGGAAATGTGCTGCTAGGCTGAAAATAAAAGCGGAAAAAACACACTAGGCATTGTGCTCTCATATTAAAAAAAAAAAATAATTAAAAAAGTCAATTATTGCATTAAACCACGTATTAATTCTGTTCAAGACAGATGATTCAGAACTGGGGAACCACTGAAGCATGGGGCTTCAGCACTGGATTTGGTGTAATTTACAGTCTCTCCTCAAGTTATCTAGTAGCTGTCTCTGGCTAACTACTACCGCATCTGTGTGGGCTTTGCCAGGTACGAGTGAAGTTTTGCCAAGGAGGAAGTTAATCTGCACAGAAGGTTTTCAGTTGCCAGCATCTTCTGGAACTGTCTCTTGTGGGTGGGGACATCACAAACCTCTCTAGTCCATGAGCACTGTTTGTCCTTGCCTCCTTGGACACAACCAAAAAGTTTCAGCAAAGTTACAGAAAGTTCATCCAAAAATTACATTACAACCGCAAATTTTAGACCAGGGACTGGAAGATAAAACAGAAAACTGCCTGTGACAGGAAACTGTTTTATCTAAGGCAAAATTGGGAGACTTTAATCACAGTGAGGCCAAAACACATGGGATAAAATATCTATCTCACTAAAGAGGAGCCGTTAACACTACAGGGCCTGTATTTCCCAGGCATTGGCTCCGAACAGAACACAGGGAGTCCTTCCTCTTCCCCATCTTCATCTATAAACAGAACTTGTCATCTATGAAATGTTCTTTCTTGTCCTAAATATTTGTTTCCCTTCTCCTAGTACTTAACTGATAGAAAACTATTTACAGAGAGCAAAAATAAGTAAACCAGCTGGAATTTTCTAAATAAATGTATCTGTTATTCCAAATACAAGTATGAAAAATTATGCTTCTTTAGGCAAATGAGCACCTTAAGTTAGTCTGATAAATCTACACTTACACACTTCAGTAAGCAATCCAATTTCTAAAGCACCTTGTACTAATACTGGTGTCCTGACAAAATTCTAGTTTAGATAATTACTCTGCCTAGCTAAATCTCTTAGCAGTATCACATGCTGTCATAAACCACTGTGTAGCAAAGAAGAAAACTGCTCAATTGCCATTGCTTCTTAAGCACAGAATCAACGGTTTATCACTGATCAATGAAACATTTAAGTCCTACAGGCCAGATTTTCTAGTCTACTACATCCAATTTACACTGTAAATTTTGCATTACAAAGAAACAAATACAAAACAGCTACTGGCAATGCACAGGAAACTGCACTGGACATGGTAGCTCTCATGTGAAAGAAACATGACAAGTTTCATGGCACTGCACTTTCATGGCACTGCCAATGGCACCAATCTCCAAACTTCTTGTTGCAACAGTTCTCATGGGGGTGGACTGTTCACATGGCTCTGAAGATGACACAAAAATATTCTTCGAGTTATTCAGAGAAAAGTCTGTCATCAGGGTTATACTGTTCTGGAGGTGGTTTCAGATGACCCAATGAAGCATCTGCCAAATACCATTGTGTACTGTCATCAGGGATTTGGCTGAAAATTTCTGGCATGGGAGGGTAACCAATAGCTGGAGGTGATGGTGGGGGAAAGGGATGCTGTAGTTATCTGTTAAATCCACATGTGATGAGAAAGCCTCACATTTCAGCTAGTGACTGCTTCCTAAGGGCAGTGGTGTTCAATAAACAGGATTTGACCAGAGAAAGATATAACAGGAAATTCCTTCCAATAGTATCTGCCAAGAGATCTTAAAATGACACCATAAAGAAACATCGCCCCTGTGAAACATGACAGCTCTGACCCTGTGGAGTACAAGCATCCAGAAGAGAGTGGGATAGTGTGGCCTACATATTTCTATGTTAGCTGGACATACACTTTGTCATTTTTGTTCCTGCAATTCTCTTTGTTACTAGTTTGGTGATTAAATAGCTGACTTGAGTCACTAGGTGTTTGCATAGACTTGGAGTCATGCCATAGAAAAATGTGTGAAAATCATGGAAATGAAGGTAAAGAATTTGAAAAATTAGAAAGATAAGCATGAAGTCCTGTTAAATCCCTGTAACAGATTTTCTTCCTCTTCTTTACCTCTTGAGAAAACCATCACAAGCAGGTCTCTCCCATGGTGGTTCTTATAATTAAAAGGGAAAGGATTTCTCTGTTGAAGCCATATTTTGAATAAGACTATCCGGAAAAGTATATCACATAGTGAAACCCTTGCAAATGTGACAACTGTCAAAATCAGGTTGAAATCAATGAACCATTGCAGAGCTTGACCCCAAAAACCCATTTACATTACATGCTGATTGTGGATGGAATAAAATTAATTTTCCTCACAGCCGTTGGTAGGGGACTGTATTTTGGATTTGTACTGGAAACAGGGATAATGCAGGGATGTTTTTGTTGTTGCTGAGGAGGGCTTACACAGCACCAATGTCTTTTCTGCTTCTTGTAGTGCCCTGACAGTGAGGAGGCTGGGGCTGTACAAGAAGTTGGGAGAAGATACAGCTGAAAACAACTAACCAATGGGATATGCTATACCATATGGCATCAGAGTCACAATAAAACTGAAGGAAGAGGTGACAACAGGAGCGATGGCATTTGTCTTCTCAAGTAACTGTTATGCATAATGGAGCCCGACTTTCCTGGAGAAGGCTGAACACCTGCCTGCCCAGGGGAAATGGTCAATTGATTCTGTGGTTTCTGCTTGCCTGTGGGGCTTTTGCTTTACCTATTAAACTGTCTTTACCTCAACCCACGAGTTTTCTCACTTTAATCCTTTGGATTCTCTCCTCCATCCCACTGAGATAGGAGTGGGAGCGCAGTGGTGTGGTGCTTACTTGCCTGCCAAGGTTAAAACATGACACACTGGAATTCTCAGAAAGAAGTTCAGAAGGCTGCCATCTCCTAAGGAAGCTTCTTCATATTTTAAAGAAACCATTAAAAGACTGTGACTGTTAATTTTTTCAGTCAACACAATTTGACCATGAGGTACATTTACAACACGTGTAGAAATTTTAGTTTGGGATTCCTGAATTGCATTGCATTTAACTTGCTGATCTCTGAATTAATTTTTTCAGACTAATTTAAAGTAGCCAAGATGTCTGCTCCTGGCCCAAATCCATGCAAACAGTCAGTACACACATAGTTTTACTGCAGTCAATTGCTATAAATGTGTGCATCAGCATATTGCTAAACAAAGACCATAAGTTACCTGTCTGAGCATTAAAAACAAGGGAAAAGCTGAATTGTTCTTTCTTCTATACATGAACAGGCACCTGCCTACACACATAGCATACACTGTGCAGTCTGGCTCCTGACCAGGATGTACCTATAGTAACACTGCAGTCCTTTACAGCCAGACACAAGAGAAATTCCTTGCACAGG
The DNA here is from genome assembly GCF_971803275.1 of Cyanistes caeruleus. Lineage (NCBI taxonomy): Eukaryota > Metazoa > Chordata > Aves > Passeriformes > Paridae > Cyanistes > Cyanistes caeruleus. The sequence goes on from NC_141705.1 coordinate 36,777,272, forward strand.
GAGATGAGGAAGTTCAGGAAAGAACTGAGCATCGTGTCCCAGTGAGGGGGGAAAAACAGGTATTCCCCTCCTAGTAACTGAGCAATTTTGCACCCCACTGCTTCAATAAGGCCATGGAATTCCCTTCATCACAATAGTCTTTCTACAAGTCCAAGTATCGGCATGCACTGAGGTTTCTTGATCTTGTGTTTTGATTTGGATTAAGCCAAAATGACTATGCACAATAAATTAGCTGAAATGCATTACAAATGCTGAGTTAAACAGAAAGCAAATTAAATATAGAAACCAGTCTATTTTATCCTGTAAGACATACTCTACTTAGTAACACTCCTGAAAATTGATAGGTATTAAATTAACCACAGGAGGGCTCCCTCTGGTATACTGAATACAACAGAAGCATACTGTTTTAAGATACAATACTACTTTTGGCAATAAAGTAACAAAGGTTTTAGAACTCATATTATATTTTCCTCTGTAGGCTCCAATATATACAAGGCAATGAAATTATACATGAACAATATTGCTAAAAGAACTGAATTACATGTTAACTGTGTGACTTAAAACACCTAAAAGGCAAACTCAGGTTGCTAATGCTCTGCATTCTAAGGCACTAAGCTCTGTTTTCCCATACCAGGTACAGGAACTCTTATAGCTGACAGACCAGCGCAGCAATCAGCACAGCAAATTAACAGGGCCTTAGAATAAAAGAGTATTGAACACACCAGGTCCCAGCTGCTACTCTGAGGAGAGAAGTGATGGCTTGCTAGGAACAGCACATGCATAGAAGCTGAGCTGAGAAAGTGAAGCTTCATATTATCAGTATTTTTTATGGTCTGACAGGTACTCTCCCAAAATAGTACAAATAAATGTCAGCAACAGTCAAGCAGCTACTTTTGTAGACTTGAGCCTGTTTGTCACTCTATACTTGATTTACTACTCTGCTAAAGAGAAACAAAACTCTCCTGCCTCATAAGTTTACTTTTTTTGTGAAAGCAAAGTAAATAATTGAGACAGTGGAACTAAATACATAAGTACCCAACAGTGCCCTAACAGTGTAATAATAGAAAATAGGTGCGTATTTATGTCCTAACCAAACCATATTTTGTACAAGATTTTGCAGCTGTTGAAATCAACCAGAAAATTAAGGGAAATACAGATGGGGGGACAGAGGAGGCAAAGAAAGTTGTGCTCTCAAGATCTTCTTTTGTGCTCTCAAGATCTTCTTTTATGCACCGGAAGCAGAATTTGCTACCCCAAGCTTTGTACTTTGTTGGCATCAACAGTGAGTAGACAGAGTTAACTGTCCTGGAAAATTTATGATTATCAGAACCTGTGTGCTATACAGTGATAAACATTACATTCCTGGGTAAATTTAAATTTTCACTGCTCTCGCAGACTTGAGAAACTAATGACTGTTTGCAAGACAGGATTCAGGCTGAAGCTCCTTTCTGTATTCAGAAGACAAAGTCAGTACTTTCAGAACCACCAGACTTAGTAAGTCGATTTCGTGCCTGTTTGCCAACTACAATAGAGGCCTAGGACTTGTAAGGACTAAGTTCTTATCCTAAGGAGTTCATTTAAATCCATACCTCGCTATCCCATGAGAAAGGTGTAATCTTGGAGCTAACCAGATGGAAGCACAGGCTTCATAGGACAGTGGAAAGAGAGCTCTATGATTATCCCATGGAACAATGTTTCCCCCTCGCAGCACAGCTTTTGCTCTTTGCTCTGGACACCATGCACAAAAATAACAAAGGGCCAACACCATCGCCAGTTTGTCCAGTGGAAGTGCCTCATTCAGGAGGTTGAAGCAGCACCCCTCACTACACCACAGCATATGTGAAACAAAGCCAGAAATCTACCTTCTTTCCTTACTTTATACCTCATGAGGCATTTCACTAATGCACCTCTAAGTATTACAGAGCTACTGTGACTAAGAGATGCTGCTGTTCAATCCAATTTTAAGTGAGAACACTTGACACCAGGAAGCAGGGATGTGATAAATGAAAGAAAATACAAAATGAAGTTGAAATATATTAGGGGTTACTTCACCAGACTGCTCGCCTTTCAGTCACCACCCACACTTCCATATGAACAGAAAGAAACATATATCATAATACCTATATAATACCTATATAACAGACACTGGAGAACTGCTGCAAGAAATTCAGTACTTTTACTTGAAGTTATGTTTCATATAGTGACAGTGTATGAACAGACAAGGGTAAAGCTCTACTGTAGCCAAACAAAGTAACACTAACTTTAAGTAGCATGAGATAACCAGGTTTGGACCAGGATTACATCCTACTGGTTACACTAAATTGTTGCTTTTCCTTCACAGGGAAAAAAAACAAAACTGAAATTAAAAGTTTTATCAGCATAATTTAGTAACCAAACACCCTGGTCTTGGAATTTTTATTAAAAGATCATTCAAGATACTTGCATCACATACATAGTATCTCAATGACAAAACAAAAAACAACTCCCCCTCCAAAGCTGAACTAACTGTAAAAAATGTAATCAAAACTCAAGGACACCATAATGTTTTAAGGAATTTTTAAGACTTCTTTTTTAGAAAGGCAATAAAAATATCCTATTCAATTTCCCTTAGTCCCACACTATTGCAAGGAAGGCAGTCTTGGAAAGATTAAACTAGAAATAAACTATATTTTTTTTTTCCTCGTGTCTACCATTTATGCCAAACTGTATTTTATAGAAATCAGGTTGCACCACATAACTTGGAACCTTTACATGTACATTTACCCTTGAAGTTCCACCTTAAATAATATGATAAACCAGAAGTAAATAACAATAACCAAATTACAAAAAATCAAGCCTATCAAGTTCTCAAGTGAAAAAATGACAGCTTTAAAAAGTTTATATTAAATGAAGGTTCATAGAGATTAATAATTTTTATAGAATTAATGTAAAGTGATCAAAATCATTAATGTTGTCTGAAATCATAGTTGTATCATTTTCTCATTTTTCAATTTTTCCTAAAGAGCTTCTCTACTCAGAAACAGAACTGGCACAATGAAAAAAAATTCTTATGTAACTTATTGCAGCACTATTTTCATGAAAAAAGTCAACTTAGTTTGTCATATTAGAATTTCTAGATAGCAGTAAAGAACACAAGTGCCTCTTCTAGGCACTGGAAATGACACAGTCCCCAGGGGACACTGTTCTACCATTGATAGAAACAGACTATTTTTGCATTGTGGACTGCTTTTAAACAGCTTCTCTGCTTACTGCTGTCAGGATATCAATACCTCCTCCATCAGACTGCCATCCCTCCTTCACTCCGGTGCTGTGGCAAGCAGCTGAGGTGCTGGGAGAGGCTGACAGAGCCCTCATTCACAGGGAACTTTGGGGATGTTTGTTTCAGCAATGAAAAAAAGCTTAATTTAAAACTAGTCAAAACATCATTTCACCATGCCATCTCCTCAAAATCTCTAATGATCTATAACATGAATTTAATTGTTCTTAAAACAAGACAGCACATTTATAAACACTACTGTCAAGGTCAGAATACCAACTAGACACACTCATTTTACCCACGAAAGCAAAACCAGCCTGTAACTAAGTTATTGAAGTCACATACAGCTCTGCCTCTCTCCCATGGCCAGAACACACCACAACAGTCCAACTGTACATCACTAGCATGATGTGCTGATTGTATACACATACCTTTGTAACCTAACATGATCTTGGGATAGATAAGAAAAATCTGCTGCAATTTCAGTAGGTCTGACCTTTAAACTTGTTTTAAGTCACACTAAGTATCAAGAAATTGAATCCCTCAAGGGCAAAGAATAACTGTGCTGAGTATTTAAATTCTTGCATCTGCTACTAACTTAATAGAGAAAAAGAAGTTGCATTTCTACAAGGATACTAATTCTAACGCAGTCCTTTCTAGTATGACCTCATTTCTAGAGTAGTCACAAAGAAGTCTTACAATTTTCTTTATATTTCAGGGAGTTCAACTCAAACTCGTAATTCAATCCCTGTTCCTTGTAAGTATTTTGGGTTATAATGTGCACATCAAAAGACTTAAGTAACCTATTTGCATTACTTGTCCGTGCTTCAACCTTCCATCCTCACGGAGTAATGACACTGCCAACATGATTTCAATACTTACCATGATAACAGAATTACATTAGAGTCAGCTGTAAGGTTCAAAGTTTCACTGCTCATTTTTATTGTTTTTCCATTAAACAGTCCCATTACTGCTCAATTAGTATTCAGACTGGGAGAAAAGGGAAGGGGGGGAAAAAAAGGAGAGAAAAAAGGAAGCTACTACAAAGACCTTTTCAGAAAACTTAGGATGTAAAAATTTTTGGATCTCATTAGCAAGTCTCACTAGTCCTTGACATATGCTTAGCTGTTTATTTCTTATACCACTTTATCCAGAACCTTTTTTTTTTTTAATAGAAAAGCTCCCTGTGTTATCAAATCATATTCTACCTAGAGTGCACTCATGAACATTAGAAATTTCAAGGCATGTGTGTTCTCAAGAGCCATGCAACACACATGGTAATCATTATTTGCATTGCATACTTTCCTAAGTCACAAAGTAAATTAGAAACTGCAAAGACTGCAGTGTGCACCTTGTAAACTAATGACAGACACTTATGATCATGTATAATTTTCTTTCAGCAGAAATTACTTCCAACTAAATTTTACCACCTGACACCTACTGCATTTTAAAACCCATGGAAACATAAAGTAAGCTTCAAATTAAGAAGCTATCCTTAACTTCCTCCTCTAGTAATATTCAGCATATTTCATTAAAGTTATGATACTTTGGAGGACTAACTTCTGTAATGGATACCCTTATTAACAAAGAATCAAATATGTTATAACGCAATTGAAGCCATTGACCATACATGGGTGATGACCCTTGAAATGAAGGCTACTAATACACTAAAATGATAAATGATGCCATCTAATACACTCTAATGTGAAGGCTATGTTAGTGGTAAACAAGCTAAAAGATCATACGATCCCATAATTTCTTACCAATGATCTATGATACATTCATGTTATATTCAAATTACACTGACAGTTACGGTGTAGGAGCATTGTACTGTTGAACAGAACAAACACAAGCTTTGGTAAATTACAGGCAGGGTTATAAAGAAGTGCATTACAACAACTCCCTAAAACTAAACTTCACTTAACACAGGTCGTACTGTGATTTATGAGCCATACATAAACCCATCAAGCTGTAGAATAACTCAAGCAAAAAACAGTTTATGTCAACTGCTCTTATTAATAGCAGCGATCGAGAAAACCGTAAACTGAAAATATTTGAAAGTTCTTTGTGGCATCACTCTGACAAGCAGTTTAACACAGCGTCGCCACATCAGGTCACAATAGTAATATTCAGAAAAGAAAAAAACAATGCCAATCACTCCTGTCGAATTTACAACAGGAGAGGAAACAAAAAATCTCGGTGGTAAGACATCTACATGGATCCTAAGCAATTTCAGCGGACCTACAGCCACACACCAGTTCGAGAAGTATTGCAGAGAGGCAGGCAAACAAAAGTTGCAGTAAAACCTCCACTTCTTGTAATGAAAATTAGAGCCCAGCATCACGCTCAGCTCACCAACGCAGCACACAAAATCCCACGTCCTCCTAATTTCAGAGACAGCCTCTGTTCCCGCTCACCCCTTGCCCTTCCCGGGGATGCCCAGCCGGGCAGACTGGGATGCTCTCACAACTTTCCTGCGCGGCGGTAGGACAGGCACACGTGCTGCCGCTGCCGCTCCGCGCCCCGGCCGGTGCCGGTGCCGGGCCCCCGCAGCCCCGCCGGGGGCCGGAGCCGGGGCCGTGCCCCGAGGGGCGGCTGCCGCCCTGCGCCCGGCTCCGCTCCCGGGAGGCTTCGCACCTACCTGCGGCTCGGCGGCTTCGGGCGGCTTCACCAGGTGCTTCTCCTTGTAGAGAGACCAGAGGCCGATGTCAGGCAGGAAAATCAGAGCCGCGGTGAAGAGCAGCGTCATTTGCAGAAACCTCTTCTGTTTCCTCTTCATGGCCAAAGCCGGGCTGCTCTGCTGGCGGCGGCGGTGTCAGCTCCCCCAGCACCGCGGGGCCAGGTTCTTCCCTGCCCGCAGTCCCTCGGAGGGGCCCGGCGCGGCGGAGAAACTTCGCCCGCCTCACGCCTGCCCACCCGGAGCCCGGGCGGGGCCGCCCCCCGCAGCGGCGGCGGCGGGGCCGAACCTGGCGGCCGCTCCCCCCGCCCCGGCGCGGCGCTGCGCGGCGGCCGTGCCGCTCTTGGGGGAGTTCATGGACCCACCTGCGAACAGAGCGGCAAACAACCCGCCACGCAGCGGGAGAGGGGCAATAAATAAATATATATATATACAGACATATATATGTATATATATATATATATTAGAAAAAGAAAAAGGATGGAACAGCCTCACAACCCGAGTCCAGTAAACAGCGTGGGACCGAGAGCTCCCCCCTCTCCTCCTGGCCGCGCAGAGCCCCCGCCGCTGGCCGCGCCCGCCCGCCTCACGTCCCCCTGCCTGCCCCAGCCCGGGCGGGGGGGGCGCGGCATCATGAGCTCATCACGCGCAATTTGCTAAGCAAGAGTTCATTAAAAAAAACCCAAAAAAAAAAAAACCCAAAACACAGGAGAAGGAGAAGAGGGCTGCTGCCGGCGCCGCGGCACAGCGCGCCCCTCCGCGCCGTGGAGGCGGGCAGGGAGGGGCGGCCCTCGCCCCCCGCCACCACGTGCGCCGGCCGGGCCGGGGACGGGCGGTGTCGGGCCCGCCCCACCGCGCCTCCTCATCCCGGCCGCTCCATGTGCGCCTTGCGCCCGCTCCGCGCCGTTCCCCCCGGCGGGCGAGGCGCTGAGCGACAGCCCGGCGCGGGGCCCGCGGGCCGGAGCCGGGCGATGCTGCTGCTGCTGCTGCTGGTTCTGCCGCCGCCGCGCATCGGGGACGGGGCTTGCAATTCCCGTTCCGGTCCGTCCTCCTCGGCGCTACGTGAAATGCGGGGGGAACCGCGCGGAGAGCCCGCGGGCGGCTCCCCGCCCGGGGCCCGGCCCGCTGCGCCAGGCGGTGCTGGGGCGCTCACCCGCCGGGGGCTCCCCGGACTCCCCTCGCAGCGCCGCCTCTCTGGAGCCCGCCCGGCCGCAACCTGAGCAGCTCCAGCCTTCCCCGAACCGCGGGGGGCTGAGGTCACCCCCGCACTTCGGTAGCAGCACCGAGGGAAGGAGATGTTCAAAGCGATGTCGATTTGTTCCCAGCGTGTTGCGGTCGGACCCGCCTGGGCTTCTGTTCCGAGTTCAGCTGCTCGTTCTGACTATGCAGTGTAATTACCTTGTCTTTGCAAACTCCTCTCGGCAAAACCGGAGGACACTCGGGTTAAGCTTACTAGGACCTACAGCCCTTTCAGCTTTGTCACATCAAACAGTGGGGAAATGTGTATCAGACTCATGACAATGACACGTCCAGAGCGATTATTGAAAAACAAAGCTGCCTCTGACTTCCTTTCTTTCTGCCCCATGTATAGAAAGCTGTCACTTCAGCTACAGTCTCTGTTCCTGTTGGTGGCTGAAATATTTCTGAATGTCTAGGTCTTAATCCTGCAGTAAGAATTTTCTTTCTGTAACCACAGTACATAGCTATGAATGGTGAGAGTCCTGTCCTTTTTCCATGGATGAGATCGGTATTGTCCATTCACAGAACTCTCTTGTTCAGGAAGCATTTCCTACATATGCATAAAATAGTATAAGAGGCAGTAGAAAGGTTATTTTTTAGGAGAGTAGCTGGAGATAAGGGAAAGCTTGAAGGCAGAACAGGAAAACTCTGAACAATGAAGGTGGGATGGGAGTAAACAGCATAATGCTCTTTACGTAAAAGTAGGACTGGAAAGAATCTTGCCAGGTCAGCTCCTCCGTGGCTCTGCCCCAAGGCACAATCAACTACACATATGTGTCGTTCTTGACAAGTGTTTGTCTAACCCATCCTGAAGTCCTCCAGCAACAGCACCACTCCAGCATCTTCAGGCCATCTGTTTTGACTTGCCATTGCAAACTCTTCCTTGATGTACACCCTGAACCTTCCTTGCTGTGATTTCAGGGTATTACATTAGCCACCAAAGGGACAGCAAGCAGAGTATTCCCCTCAGTCTTAACACAGGTAAAACCTACTTCCAAAAGCTGTTCTTTAGATACTCAGGACATCCCAAGAGCTGATGTATCCTGCTTTCATCAGGACTGTCTTCCACAGATTTGTAGCTTACTTGAAGCCCAAACCTGGAGCTAATAAGCTGCTTGAGGTCTTGTAATTCTTTATAAGAAAAGAAGGATAATTGTGCACATGTCACAGTGTGTACTCTTTTCCCCATGCTTCTGTATGGAATGCAAGCTTTGGTTGTAACAGCACTATCACTTAGTGATAAAATTTAAGCTCTGGTTGGTTTTGTTTCCCTCAAGATCACCTAATCCATTGATCGTATTTCTATAGCTGAATATTTCTCCATTTTGTGCTGTCTCTATTGAATAGAACTACTTTTTCCAAAATATTCATCCAGTTTGTTAAAAACACTTTAAGCCTACCTTCCACTGTCATATATAAGTGTAATAAATTTGTTCAGTTCTGCAATCCAGACTATTAACAAGAACTTTAGCTCCTCACAGAGCTCCGCAAAATGTATGTTCCTACATTTAGGAGAATGCTGTTGATACTTTACTCTCTGTAGTTTCCAGACAATTTGAAATACCTAAGTAAACTAATCTTGCTTAGAAGATTGTTACGTGCAAGGCTTTTCTGTTGTCTTGGTGATAAAGGATGTACTTCATTGGTACCTTTTCACCCCTGCCAGGCTATAAGGATGTCACAGAGGATCACCAAAAAGGATATGCAAGCATTTACACTTTTTTATTTCTGCTGCTAACCAAGTTATTCAGTTCAATTGAATTTTAAAAAGTTGAGTTTATATTCAAGAAATGAATTAATCCAAAGCAAAGATTAAAGTACTCAGAAAACCAAAGGGCATTGATCTTGTCAGAAGAGAAACTTACTTTTTTAGTTCATCATCCAGAGTTAGGAAATTTACCAAGCATATTGGAAATTTTGATTCAGCTGTCTTTTTGTCTGAAGACATTCAGCCCTGATGTTCTTCCACTCAGTGCAAAAAGCATAATAGCTAAAACCATCCAAGTATAGAAATGATTGCTATGAGATCATATAATAATTGTGTAGAAAAAGTAGGACTACTGGCAGGAAAGATTTAGGAGATGTTGCATCTGGAATTCCACAGCTTGCCAGTTATGTCTGCCTTTGGAGGTTGAAGTGAATGCAGACACTGACTCTCAAAGAGATGAAATTCAATTTAGTTTCCTGAATCCTGAGAACAATTTGGTAGTAAGGGTCATAGGCCACAAATGGCTAATTCATGTCTGCTTTGTAAAGAATTAAAGGCATGTTTTTCAGCAAATATTTTTTTCATATAGTCTTGAGCCACCTAGCCTTATTAGGCAGTGCTGAATTTTTAAAGCACTAATCTAGTTTAAAGGAAGGAAGGAAAAAGAAAACATTACTGTTGTGTGAGTTAAAAACTGCAAATATACAAGACATGCAGCAATAACTTACACTTGCCCTAGAAGAACTTGCAGTGGAGCTGCAGAATATACAATTTCTTCAGTGGGAATATGTTCAAACCTTGAGGTATTTGATGTTTGAAATCTCAAGCCATAAATGATAAATAATGAAAGCGCAGCATCATGAAACCATTCACATGTTGGTGCCACAATTTAGTGTATTGGGGAGATATTTTCGTTTCCACTCTCCCATGTTCTCCTAAGACAAAACTTTCACGAAGATTTCTGATATGACCTAGGACAGAAGAGTGTAAAACACCCTAACAGGGATAAGAACTACAAAGCAAGATGCCATGAAAAGCTGTTCAGCCATGTTTCCAACCGAGAAGCTGAAGTCCTCCAATATAAATTTTCTAAGATTATGTGTTTATGTATAGAATTACTCAAAAGGGACCCCAGGTCATGGCTAATCAATTCTACTCATGCAGGAAATCCACTATTCAGTCCCTTTACTGCAGAAGCAACACTCTGCCCTCACATGAAAGACAAAGTACCCACCTTTGCATTCACTGTTACAAACATCAGAGGTTGATGTGCTCTAAGCAGGGGATGAATCTAGTAAAATGATGATTAACCATCTGCAGTATTACCGTATAAAAGAGTGTATAAAGGTAATTGAATGGGAGTTTGCTTTGATTATAGTGTTTACTTCTGAGTAACGCAGGATGTAAAATCACCAGGTCTGTTCCCATGATTTTTTTCAATCTGCTTGGTGGCAGAAAGTGTTGCAAACCACTCTCAAAGGCAGGAAGAAGGGCAAAGAGATCTGTCCTTTTGCTAGTACAACCCTGTTTTGAAACAGAGTTGCAGTCAATGGTTCTGGTATTTAGGGGACTGACGTGCTTTATCACACCTTGTTTTCATCCGCAGCCATCCAAGGGTCTCTCAGAGCAGCTCGCATCCTCTGTGACTTGTCTTATGATCATGTAAACCTCAAGAGAAAGGCATGATGCTAGTAGCAGAGTAGAAGTGGAAATTTGATGTGAAACAAAAATTACTCTTTTACAGAAGTTCAAAATCCAAGACCCCCCAAACTCCCACAGAGAGCCTTTGTTTTCAGCCTTCTGCAGAGAGAAGTTTCAACATATTCACCTCAAGAAATGAAATTAAATACTTTTTTATATGTATACTCGGGCTATAAATAAAAATATATATAACTTTTTTTTATTGACTTTGTAAGTAATTTGGTCCTCCTCTGCCTCCAGTTTTGTCATCAAGTTTCAAATCATCATCACATATTTGTACTGCTGCTGTGGGAATATGTCCTGTAAATCTCATTTGTTGGGGTTTTCTTGGAATCAAACTCTTGTTCTTAAAGTTAACTAAGAAATTCAGCTGAAAGAGAAAGCTAGAGGCCCATCTACACATATAGGAAATCAAGAAATTCAGTTCTCAAACTCGAGAGAAGTTCCTTTTATCAAGGTTTTTGGAATTTGGCTTTCTTTTTTTAAAGTTACTAGTTATGTCAATATTGCATAGAGCCAGTAAATTTACTGAAGTATATCAAAAACATTTATTGAAGTTGATGCATTTGTAAATGTGAAGACCTCTTCTTCTTAGCTAATGGAAATTTTCTAGCCATAGTACTCTTAAAGGTCCATTACCTTAAAAAAAGTTTTATTAAAATGAAAAAGCTTAAATCATATCAATTATTATTGGGGAAGTTGTATGTCCCATCCCACATCCAATTCCCAAGCCTTTGGTATTTAGAAAACAGCATTACTCCTATTCCAGAATTATAAAGTTTGATTAAAATTCAGAAGAGAAACTCCAGAAAAGTCACATAGAACTTGAATGAGTAATGATAACACCATGAATTATTTCCACTTTCAGAACTTTGTTCTGTTTGACTAGCTGGATGATGGATGATTGCTTCTTCATTGTTGCTGTGCCACTACAAACTCAAGAAAGCAAACAAAAATGCTGATGGATCAGACTTTTTGCCAGTTACCTCACAAGCTGCAGATTCACTACTGCACAAAAGAAATCACTGAAATGTAAGGGTAATCAGAAAAGTTTATTTTGAGAGAGAAAATCAGTACAATGTCAAATATTTCTAAATAGCTCAGTAATCATAAAACACTGATGTCAGGAAAAATAGTTGCTCATTCTTCCTTTCACACAAATCCACAGTAATTTGGGCCTAAATATGGTACAGGAACATGGCATTTGCAGAAATTTGGATGAAAAAAGTTATCTTCTTTTAGATCATCTTTTTCAACAAACAGAACCATTGGCTTTGCAAGAACAGAAAAAAACTCAGCTCTGGGACAGCTAGGAAAAGCATTTTGCTTTTCTGAAGATCAGCCCTTCTTTTCAGTCTTCTTGCTGTCCCACTTCAGAAACCTTGCTGTACATTTTCCAAGTATCTAGTAAGGTCTCACATCAACATTACTGTTTTCACATGCAAGAGTCGCCTTTGTCTGATAATGCACAGATCCTTTACACTTTTATCACACAATCTGATGCAGGTTGGATCTAAAATAACTTCATATTACTGGAAATAAAACAGTACATTCTGCAAAGCTTCCTTAACAAGATTGAAAGTCTCATCTCACCAAACTTGTAAAATGTGCAGAATATATCAAAAGGTAGCAGATGTCACCTTCAGTTCCGATTTTTCACTAGAGGCATCGCCAACAAACTTCAGAGATGTCTACAGTGATAAATAGGAGAGCAGAATGGACTAGAGGGAGCTCTGCACTTCTCAGTTGCTCATTTGCCTTCTGTTTTGTTTTGGGCTGATGCTGGGCTGGACTAAGCCTGGGCCCTGCACTGGGAACCATTTATTTCAGTTAAAAAGGACGAATGGGTGAGATGGCACCAGGTCATTCATACTTTGTCACCTCATGCACTCCCATTCTGCTGAGCATCACATACCCCAAACCCCTGCCATGTCCCTGCCATTCCCTAGGGTACATTACATGTCTTTGAGGTCTGACAAAAATTATTTTAGTGGTTTGCACAGAGACCTCAGGTCACCTCAAACACTGTAATGGCTTGCATCTTTTTCTCTCCCTGTTGTGTCAGAGCTCAAGACAGAACTCAACAGCTTGAGAAGTGGGCACACTAAAATGTTAGTTTGCTACTCAGAGTTCAAAATGACATGTAGTATTTCCCTAGCTTACCAATGATTGCCAATTTCTGTGGCAACCTAGGACAACGAATGCTGTATAAATACTTTCTGCATTTGTAGATGAACAAATTGTCAAAGAGAATTTAAATGAAGATCATAATGCTGACAGTTCCAGTTCCATCACTGCAAATTTCTAGTATATATGTATATAAAAACATGAAGCAAATAAGAAGCAGCTCATTTCTGTAACAGTAGTTAATTGAATTCCATCATGTACTGTAGAAAGGCATAATGGATGCCACAGAAAGCAAGATGATGGTCTTTTATTTTGGGTGCAACCCAGCAATTACTTAACCTGTGTTCTAATGACTGCATAGTGCTCCATCATTAAGAAGAAAATTTCATTTTATTTAAAATTATAATCACCAAATCCAGTGATTTCTGATGAGCTGTGTGAATGCGATTTGCAATATTGATTCTACCATATTCAAGTAAGAAAATAAATGCTGAAAGAAACAACGCTCGAGATAAGTATATTAGAAAGTATTTTTGTAAGGAATTAGTAAGCTTTTTCTGTTTTTTATGATTAACATTTGACATGCAAATGCTGAAGAGCAGAGATAAGCCAAGATAGAACATAAAGGACTAGAATGCCACTCAGGAAAAATGCTTACTAGTACCTATATTACCCATAGCTGCTGTCAGGTTGATCTACAGTCTTACTAACCATATATTTCGTATTTCCCATGGAAGATGTTATTCATATTTCAAAACAGCCTTCATAAGAACTGGAAGACTTTTTTGGATATTGCAATTCAGACATCACAAGCTGTCTTTTCAGTCTCAGACTCCATTCAGGCTCATAGGATATTCTGCTGTAGTGGGACTCTGAATACATTAAAGGCTCAACAGAAGACATACAGACATCACCAAATATTATGAAGGTGAAACTAGCCAAAGAGTTTCATCAAAAGCTGATAGAAAATTTCTAAGTGGAATGTTTAATTTCAGTGAGTTTCACATTAACACAAAAGTGAGAAAACAAATAATGACTATCAGATGTAACTAAAAAATGTTACATGTATCTAACTGGTCCTAAATTTAAAGAATCTGAGGGTGGTGTTAATTTTTTGTGGTTTTTTTTTTTTGGTGGGGGGAGTGTTTTTCTGTTCAGACTCTGAACAACAGACTAGCTAATAACTACCAAGAAACTGAGGGCAAAGAAAATTTTTTGACTCCACAAGATCAGGAGCAGCAGCAGCAGCCACTGGAACTACAGTAACTTACTTGAGAACTGAGAGTGCTTAGAGAACGCTGAAATGTACATGGGGAAAGCCAATAACATCCTCTGCTGCTGCAATGTAAATCAATAAGCATTTTGTCCTGTCCTATCACTTCAGAGTTAGAGCTCCTGAACACATTTTCATGGCTTGAGGTTTTTACTAAAAGTAACAACAAGAACCCCTTCATTCTAGCCACAGCAATCAGGAGTAAATGAGAAGTGAATCAGGCTAAAGGTAGTTGTTTGTGTGGCTTGGCAAACATATTTTTTTAAAAAGCTAGTGTTCTGAAAGATAAACATTTCTCCATGGTATTGTCCAATCCTAATAAATGTAATACAGAAAATTTCCCACCTCTTTATTTAGAGGAAACATTTTTTTATAACTAAGATACTGAGGACCCTCCATACCTTGGGGAGGTAATTTTAGTCCTTTAGTACAATATCAAGACAATCATTAGATGTTCAAGAATAAAAAATAGCTAAGAATAGAGCCAAATGGATTTTCAAAAAACATTCATCCTGAAGTTAATGATAAATTTAAGAATAGCTAATGTTAAGAGCTCTTTATAAAGTGATTAATGAAATCTGTCAAGAAGTAAATCCCAAAACCTTTAGAACTTTTTCCTAGTACATGCATCTGCAATTTCATATACAGCAGAGGAAAAAGAAAAATAAAAAAGGAAGAAGCTTTCTGCTGTCATTATAGATTCTACTCAATGGGAAAAAAATTCTGCATTTGAGTTGATGTGGGAGCAAATCGATTGATTAAAAACCAAAACAACAGAAACCCACCCTCACCAAACTGGAAAAAAAAATTAAAAGATGAAAATTGCAAAGGATCTTTTAAAATTGGAAATATCAAACAGCTTTAAGACTTTTATAAACCAAGTTCAAAGAAAGAACTCCATTCCAACATTAAGTACTCAATTTTGATGCATACAAACGGTTAGCCCAAAATTAATGTTCTTTTTCAGTTTTTCCTTTCAGCCATCATCCTCCTTCTCCTGCCCACCTGTGTTCCCACATGCATGCTTAGTTGAGGAGCTTTCACTTACGTTCTTCCCATGCTTTGAATGACCTTGCGTTGAGGACCTTGGCACATTGTGAATGTACATGTGTAATATTGGAGTGCATTGCCCTGATTTGTGTTTTTGACCTGAAGAGTAGACAATAAGCATGGGAAACCATATCATACTAAGGAAGACAAAAAGTCACTACAGTTTGAACACCTCAGCAAAAGGTAAGACTTTTGAAGCTTCTTGTAAAATCTTCAAGCTCATCTTCTCAAGGTTTCACACTTCAGTTAAATACTTTCCAGCTTTGGGAAGCCACTAAAACAGCTTGCATTAGTAGTATTACACCTAGTATAAATGGTTCAAGCTTTTTAAGACTATTTGGCATACAAGGCTATGACTGAAGGCAGCATCAGCCTATATACATAGGAGTTAATATGACAAATCAGGCTACTTCACAATGAAAGGCCTCTCTTCAGATGACGTTTATCTATAAGAACAAGTTAAATTGTCATCTCTCTTTTAGGACTCATACTATGGCATTCTGTTAGCAGAGAACTTCCTTGCCAGGAAAGTGGGCCCCATCTGTCATTCACCCTTCTTGTTTCTCAGCAGAGTTAAGAAGCCTGACAGTTTCCATGAATAACAATGACACATACTCTTCTATCTTGCAGAGAAGCACAAATTTTATTGATGAATACAGGGCGGGGAGGGGGGAAACCCTTCAGTGTTTAAAGAGTTTTCTGAGCCCTGTTTATATCTGGTTTTGAGTAAAGATGTAACTGCCATTGTGTGTGTCAATGAACCCGCTTATTGCTGATCATTGTTGCTGGGCAATTGCTGACCTAGGCTCCTGCAACTAAGGACCTGTTTTCACACAAGTCTTGGTTTTGTAACTAACACGCCCTGCTTTCACAAGGATTCTTCTCTCTTTGGGCTCCAACAGCTTTTAGTATATAGTTCTTGGCCATGCAGGTGCATCTGCACTTAAAAGTTACTTAAGCACAGTTTTAAAAGTATCCAAAACTCATAGCAGAGAGGCATGTTTTGGGGGAGATGCTCACAGACAGCATGTAAAGAAAGTGGTTTTGCTGCTATCAGTGATTTTCTTGGTATGTTTAAGGAACATAATTGTATAAATATGATTATAGAGACACATCTATACTGCCTAATTTTCAGAAAGACTACACCTACCTGTTTGGTAACGGGGTTTTTGTGTCAGTGCAGAAGACAATGGGAAAAAAAATTTCAAGAAAGGGAAGTTTACCCCAAGCTTACTTAGCTTTTGTTATTAATAGTGCAACACTATGTCAATCACTGGTCAGTGTGGTGTTAGTCAACTGTTTATTAAGCTCACCCATATCCTGTATGAAATGTTTTTATGAAAGAAAAAGGGAATCAAACTGCATACAGCCCTCTATTTAGATGCACTTTTTATAGCTGGCATGATTTATTTGGTACTTTGTGGTATTTTGGTTTTTTTCTTAATCTCTATTCTTGAACTTCTGACTGCATTCTTTCAAGTTAACTGAGAAATACACTTACATCTTTAGGGGTATGCACTATTTCAGATTGTAATTTAGATATACATTTATTTTTTATTTTCATAAATCTATCTTCACTGTGTAAAATTCAGCTCTTGTGGAGGCTGATCAAGCATTAGTCTTTGGTAAAAATGCTGCTGAATAATATGTTAAATCTTGGCAAAAAAAGAGGCATATGCAAATGAAATTTTGAGAGCCATCACCAAGAAAGGAGAAACTGAGGAATATAGGAAAAGATAGAATATCTTGAGGACTAGAATAATAAAAGTGAAACAGAGTTGAGAATAGTTTGAAACAATAATGTATATAAAATGTCCAGAAAAAAAAAAATCATGAAAATTTGGAACAAACTTTTGGCTAGTAGACTAAAATTTCATCAAGAATTCGAGGAAAGCAACCTAACTTTTCTTTGAAATTGTTGTATCTGTTTGATTAATGCTACTCCTCCTCCTCCTCCTCCTCTGAAACTCTCCAGATTCTGTATTGCCCTTCTAGTCAAGAGCCAGGAGCACTTTCTTACCTAGTTTTCTAATTGTTCTTTTAAGAATCAGTATTTCTAAACCGGATCCTTTTGAAAATGCTTGCAATTGAAGGTTCTGATGGCTTAATCCCTTTGACAAGTCAGCTGCTAAATGAAAAGAAGGGAAGCAGGCATAGTGTGGAAAGAAATTTTTTCTTTTTCTGTTCAACTGAAATGCTATTGAAACCAAGGGTCAAAATGCCTTTTCAGGGAAGCAATAATGCTTCTTCTTCCTGCTGGATCACTCACTATGTACCAAGTCTCACAAGTTTACTGTATCATCCCTAGCTGATTCAGATCAAAGGCGCAGAATCAGAAGACAAAATAGCTCTTTAGATGTTTGCTTGCTTATTTCTGAAGCAAGAAATCTGTGTCCATGGCCTGAGTAGTTTTGATCAGTGTCACTTTGAGAAGTGCCAAAGTTCCTCAGTGTATATCATGATAAATTCAAATATGAAAATTCTACATTTGGTGGGAATTTGCCTCCTAAATTTGCCTCCTAAAACTAAAGTTCCCAGTCCAACAAGGTCTCAAATACTGTGTTTTTTCATGGCTGGGATGTCAGGTATTTTGCATGGCCAAAGCTTCACTGAAGTTCAGCAAAACATTACTTGGCAGTAAGTTTCAGAAAATTACCTCTCCAAAATTCTACTTTAGAAAGAGGGTGCCTGAAGTGAGATGGAACTAGATTTGACACCCTTTTATTTTATTCATATGGCATAGTCACAAAATTCCAAAAATTTGAACTTCATAATGTAGCTCATGCATGAGTTGCCAATATTTTGGAGCAGAAACTGTTTTGCAATACGGTCTGTCACGGGCAGGCTTGGTTAGTAATACTCCTTGGGTAATACACACCTAAATCTGTATCAGGTAGAACAACTGATGGATCCTTCACACAAAGCGTGTCCTAAAGCTAAGAACTCCTGTTTCAGCTTCCAGTGAGCCTAACAATGTGAAGTGTGTTATGTCCTCATTTGAGGGAATACTAGGAGATGAGTAATGTGCGACATGTCAGTATGTGCAATCATTTTGTTGTATTTCAAACTGCATTAAAGGTTATTTTGAAAGGTATTTTTCTTAAAGAGATGGGAGAAAGGAGTTAGCCCCTTTGTGGAAGACAGCAATAGAATTTAATAGCTGAGGCTAGTTTGGAAGTGACACAGTATGAGACATGAAATTGATGGTATATTACAGCTTTCAAGATGGAATCGACAACAAAAAGCTTCACCAAATCAGTCTACAATTCTGCAGTTTTGATATACATCCTGAGATAGTTCAGTAAGAAAACACATTTTTTATGCCTAGCTAAAGTTCATAAACATAGGAAAGTGATGATGAGGTTAAAGTAGTTTAGAAAGTTAGTGTTGTTCAATGAGTATGAATGTACTAAACCAGCTACTTCACTGATCATGTAAAAGAATTTTCTTTTTGGTCATGTTTGTATTTCTAAATAATGTCTCAAAAATGCATTAATTTGCAAACTTGAATTTTGATAGCTTAGCAGCCTTTCTACTCTTAGTAAGTATTTCTGGATAAAAACATCACGTTCTTTTAAAATTTTGTGACTCTGAAGTCATACTACACATAGGCAGGGTAGAGATATCAATATAAAGACATTTAAGTTTAGGATTCAAGTAGTATGATGAGTGTCAACAGTGCAGTTGCAGTTACAATTGGTAGCTCCATGGTGGAGCCAAAAGCATGAGCTTTACACTTACTGCTGAGAGAGAATAAGAAACGTAATGTGTGAGAGCATTCTTCCTACAGGGTAACTCAGTTCCAGCATGCCCTACAGAGCACTGATTTCTTAAACTGAGCTGCAGCTGAAGTGTGTCAGAAAGTCTGTTTCATTACCTGAAATAGCT
Source organism: Cyanistes caeruleus (assembly GCF_971803275.1). Lineage (NCBI taxonomy): Eukaryota > Metazoa > Chordata > Aves > Passeriformes > Paridae > Cyanistes > Cyanistes caeruleus. Next base: position 36,796,191 of record NC_141705.1, read on the forward strand.
AGTTGTTTTTGTAGTGTGCCAGTCATCAAGTTTCATTGCTGCTGAGTGTAGATTATATCATGTCACAGCAAGGGGAAAATTTCCATTTCAAACAAACAAACAAAGCCATTTCACAAAGAGTTCAGACTATAATCAAGTGTCCTGGGGACAATCAGCATTTTTGATTTCAGATAAATACTTTTGTACACCAAAGAAAAACATTGTTCAATATAAAGCATCTTAATTGAGATGAAGTGCATAAGTCATTCATTTACTTAAGTATCATTCCAAAATTAGCTTCATAAAGCAAAGGGTATTTTTTCCTATTCACAAGCATATTTTAAAATATAAAGAACCATTTACATCTGGTTTTAGTGAAGCATTGATCTAATTTCCAAAACTGAAAGCTGTTTTGTTCTTAGAAATTATTACTTTTTAAGTGTTATAAACTTTTATGTTCAGATACATATTAAAGTAATATGAACAAAAATAATGACATAAAATTAAAACAATTCTAGGTTATTTTTGTACTAGCAATGTACAGTTATTTAATGAAAAATAAAAAAGCATCAGATCTAAAGTCATGACTGAAGCTTGAATATGTTCCCCAGTTCAGGACAGATTATCCTTAGAAGGAGAAGAGGTGAGTCCTAATCCATTTCTTCTTGTCACATTGGGGATACCCAAAGGAAAATGCACTACCAGTTTATTACATTGCTAGTGAATTTGTGGAAACAGAGTTCAAATGACAAACTGTGAATCTGGATTAACCACTAAGTGTCTCTAGGTAGATCAGCCTATTTGTTGCACACGTGGGAGAACAGTCTCTTAAACCAGTTCAAAGCAGTTGAGAGAGAGGGCTGCTTGTTGTTGCACAGGACAGTATAGTCTTATGGCTTTGTGAACCTTCACTTTGAAAACTTGTCAGAAGAACTCACTTTTGTCTGATTACAATGGGTTACTTCTTGTTCTAAAGCAAGAAAAGAGTGTACTCAGTTGAGGAGCCCAGGCTCTAATTCCTAGTCACATCTGGAGAAGATTCCTTTGGCATTGCCCAAGTTTTGCCTGCCTGGCTTAAAGAATTAGCAGTATCCTCCAATGTTTCTCTGACAGTGTCCTCATTGATAATTAGCACTCTAGAAATGACATTTCTCATTTAAGTGTAGTAACAGTGTGTCACTTCCACAACTTTCTGGAGACAGAATTTTCAGGACCGTGACCTTTAAAAATACTTATAAAAGCAAATGAGCTATGAAAACGGGTTGTGTTTGTTTGTATGTGTGATAGTCATTCAGTACACTAGCAATTAGGGAGAATATCCAGTTTTAGGTTGCACGTGCAACAGGCACACACATCCTCTACTCATTTGGGAAGGGGCACTTCCATTCAGAGCTAGATAGAGAGTGCTAACAGAGTACATTTTCATATATAGCTGTTGGTCTATCATACCCACTCCATCTCCATTCATTGAAAGCATTAATTTAAGCACTAGATATTGAAACATACATTGCGAGTTGGTGGTGAATTTCCATTTGTCTTAGTGTTAGAGGTTAAGTAAGCTCTGAAGTAAGATCAATCCTGAGAAGCACTGTTTTAACTAAAATATACCCTTCTAATTTGTAAGCTCTTCAGTTAAAAGATGCATGTAGTTACACAGTATTTCAGAGATGGGAGATAAGAAGCTGGAAGCATTACCACAGCTCAGGTGAGAGTGAAGGCTCTTAGAAATAAGCACAAGATACTGTGCTAATTGCCTGGAGCAAAAGTAAAAATGCAACACTAAATTGGATGAAACTCTAAAGCTGTATGCTGCCTCTAATGACATGCTTTCACCAGAGTCTGCTTTAACAGCAGAAGATTTCAGGATATTAGCAAAGTTTTTATTGCAGCTTGATTTGTTATTTTGAGTGCTACAGACATGCTACTGTTTGCATAGCTGGTGCAGAGTGTAAAATCTGTTTTTGCAAAGGAGTGTACCACATCCCTGTAAGGGAGGATGCTAGCCAGTGAGCTCAGGCTGCATTTCCACTGATTATGGTAATGAACTAGCGGTCTCAGGGACTAGCTGGGCGTCAAGGAGGCTGTGTGTTACCAACAGGGAGAGAACGGTGTCGAAATGACAGCTGTCATGCAAACATCTACTCAGCATATTGCAAACAAGTTCAGCTGAGCTGACAAGGAATATAAAACTGCCTGTGTAACCAATGCCAGTTGTTTTGCTAAGGAAGAGAATTGTTATGACTCATGAGAAGAGCAAAGGAGTTGCCTGAAATCTGTGAGAAAAAGTCAGACAAGTGTGATGCTAAGAAGTCACCAATATGCGGCTAACCAAGATAAAGAAGGTGGTATAAAAAAAAATAAAAGGAATCACTCTGTACATGAAAAATCTGTACCTAAATCAAGCACTCATAATGTGAAACCTCAATGCATATGAATCACTAGAGACATAGAGTTTTAAAAAACAAATATAGGAAACTGTGGTAATTAAGAAAGATGATAGAAATAATTGAAAACAGTTATTTAAAATAAAACATTACCAGGATAAGGTAATTTTTAACTAATTTTCCAACATGCATAAAGTAAAGTTAGATTTTGGGAAATACAGATTTATTAAAGCATATAGGGTGCCAAACAGGGGAATTATAGCAATGTTAAATAAAAAGGTAACATTCAAGCTCAAAAGATAATGTTTTTACTGCAATTCTATTTTAATTTGTATTTCCTATTTATTTGTATTCTAATTTAATTCTATTTTAATTGTATTCACTAAAGATTCATAATAACAGAAATGGATATTGTTTCAAACCCTACAGACCAATAGCAATAATGCAGCTGCCCACCCATTTTTCCACAAAGAAAAAGAATATAGTCCCAGACACTAAGAATTGTGTTAATACACAAGATATCTATCCAAAGGGGTGATTTCCTCCAAAACAAGGTCATTATAAGTCAAATGGGATAGAGAAAAATATTTAGAGAGAAAGATGTCAAAAGAAATTTGGAAACTCTTTTGAAAAAATATGGCTAGACAGGAAGAACCATGTGGTAACAATATCAAGGTAACAATGACATCCAAAGCGTGTCCTGGTTCAGCACAATGCAAGGCCAGTACTTAAGAGTATAAGAAAACAGTGGAAGGAAATGAAAAATAAATCAGTAGAAACTTAACATATACAGAATAAAAATATCTGATAAAGGAATTTAAAGGCATTGTGAAAAATGCATGGTAAGATGGGCTTAACTAATCTTAGCAAGAAGATTTAAATGTTGCCACATCAATTTGGTGAGTAATTAGGTGTATTTTCTAGTGCATGTGGCAAACTAGCAATCTGCAGTGAGAGACCTTGCAACTGCTGCTCCTTTCCCATCTGCCCTCTTCCCTCCCCACCTCCAGCAGCCTAATTCAAGTAGTGCCTGAGTATCTTCACAGGGAGAAAACACTGCATGAAACTGAAAAAGGACAAAATTAAGAAACAAGCACAGGAAATCTGAAAGCACAGACACTCATACAAGAAAATGCATGTATTTTTAATAATGAGTAGGATTAAGCATTGCCATGCTTTAGTTAATAGGATGGGTGGGCCCACCTGCTCTATTTATGGAAGACTTACTTTATTCAGGAATATTTTCTCATTCAATACAGTGTCTTGGGGAAAAAGAAGGACCAGTTAATATAAAGGTCAGGCCAAATGTTCCAATAATACCTGCATTCAGTGAAACTTTGAGTAATATCACTGTAATAGCCCCTTCTCATGTCTTACTTATTAGAGGAGATAAATCCCTGGCTGTATGCCCTGGGCCTACTTCATGTTGTTAATCACTTTGTAATTTCCCCTAGAGAACATATTGACTAAATTGCCTCAGTTTCAGAATATTCCTTTCCCCCTTTATATCTCTGTGAAACATCTATAGCTTTTCTCTGTGCTGAGAAAAAAAAAAAAAACTTCACTTCTTTGAATATTTCAAGGTTTCAGACAAATCTCGGTCTTCTCAAATCTGAAAGAGAAGACATATCCTTTGGAGAGAAACTCCAAATTTGTATGAGGCTTCTAAAGCCCTTTCTCTATAGTAACTTGGAAACTGCTTCCCAGAATTCCAGTTCCTTCCAATTCTTCTTTCTTCACCTCTAATAACACTTTAGAGAAAGTTACCTCTATGAAAAATAACTTAATAGAAAAAGGAAATTTCCTTTTCTTGAAATACCTTTCTTCTGTAAGTGCCTCAGTAATCTTTCTAGTTTGGTCAGTTGGAATGGAAAAAAAACCAAACATGCTATTTTAATGCAGTTTTATCTGCTGCTGAATATAGAAAAAAAGCAGGACACAAATAATATTAAAAAAAAAAACAACCCTACAGCTTGTGTCTGAAACATGACATTTCTCTCTGGAATACCATGTCATGAGCTGATATTGCTAAAATTGAATTAAAGGACAATTCTTGGTAAGAAAGCCTAAGGCAGAAATTATATCCTTTGCTGATAATGTGGCGTGAAGCTGGTATAACCAGTCCCAATTTAAGGCCATATGATGGGGGTCACCTGCATCAATATATTTTGAACTTCAAAGCACATGCTTTGGTGATCTTTCACAATGTAGAAGCCTTACCAAGGATTTATAAGATTAATCAAGGCAGAAAAGAACTTAAAGCGTTAACACAACAACAGTAAATGCTAGCATAATTCTTCCTTACTATAAATTCATGTTTGAAGACCAAAATCCACAGTCCCTAAGACTGGGACTCTTAGGAGTGGTGAGCAATAAGGATGAAGGAACACTTCACATCACAGTGCATCCAAAGTGCCTCCATCTAGTGCTGGGATGGAAGAAAAGCTGTGGTGTCAGGCTTGCTGGCAGTCCCTTTCTCAGCTAAGCAGAAGACTGGCCTATAAAATTATGTAAAGCATAGAAAAACCTATGTTAGTTTCTACTTTATGCAACGTATAATTTTTTTTCTGTCTAGTGCTTCAAGGCACAAAACATTTGTTTGATTTTTCTTTGGACTTAAATTTAAACTCTCCTTCAGGGCTATCAGATGAGCTGCCCAGAAGAAGCTCAATGGATCTTGAACCATAGCAGGTGCTGAATGGATGTGCTTCCTTGCCAGTTGCTGTGGCATGTAGCAAACTTGCCTTTATTGCCTTCTAAGGCAGTGAATCTGCCCTAGTTTTTCACCACAGCCCCAGGCATGCTGCTGATCATTTAGATTTAAGCTTATTGGAAGTTCTAAATGTCTCTCACTTCAGCTACCTGTAGATTTTCAAAAAGATGCAGCTGGCAAGTTGACTCAGAAATCTGCCTCTAACTTAATCTTAATAAATTGCATTTAGCTGTTTTATACAAAAGATTTTAGTTAAAAATACATTCACTGGCTTTGAAGCAGAATGTGAATGAACAATGATGAGTGTCAGAAGCTGCTTGTAAAAAAATATTGATTTTCTGTAGATAATAAATCTGAGTATTTAGAATATATTACTACTTTATATAACCTTAGGAAATAAGGTTTTATCATTCAGGGTATATTAATACTTTAATAATATTAAGGTATTTCAAAGTATTTTGGGGTTTGTCCTTTCTCATAATACCTTTGTGAGTGGGACAGATAAAATAGACACTGCAAAACGCACCAGTTTACTTCTGTTTTGCATATAATTTATGAATACAATTATAAAAGTATATTATATACACACACAATTTATATAGACAGTAATATTTTGTGAAGGCTGTTTCAGTTTGTCCTTTATTTATATAGTCCACCTCAAGTGTGAAGCAAAAACTCTAAAATTACCTTAAATGTGACTGTATTTGCTTTCAAAGGAAAGCCAAGCAACTTCAAACACTCCCAGTAACTAATTTTTAAAACATACCCAGTAATTTACATATCTGAAATAATAATCTAAAGCATGACCAAGATAAATAGTTGCAATTTAAAAACTGTGGACCTGACCTAAGCTGCTTTGTAATTTGCTCTTAATAGTGAGGGTTTTATAAATAATTGGTGTAAAGGCAAACAGTTGAACATATGATGATTCATTCTTTAAATTTCAGGATTGATAGGGTTGTTCCTAAGAGTTAACTTTAATTGCAAATAAATATAATAATTTTTTTCATAAAATGGATGGATTTATCCAGAGCATTGGAAAGTAAAGGAAGATTCCACACCAGCAAAATTAGAGATCAAATTAGTCCAACACTGAAGATTCTTGCAGAGTCCAGTCTCACATTTAGAAAAGAAAATCTTTAGTATTCAAAAGTCATTGGCTCAACAAATTTTTATCAAGTTTGAACCTTTTAACTTATTTTACTTATAGGAATACTTTTACTGGTGGAATTTACATTCCTTTAATTCTGTAGCTTTATGTGCCAGTGCACAGATGGGCCTAGGGGAACAACTGAAACATAAAACTGGTAAAGACCAGATAGGCTTCAGAAGCAAGCCTAGTCTGTCTTACTGACAGGGGTCATTTCCATTAATATCATATCTTAATAACTATGCCCTTAGACTGGCACAGAGCCCTGCACATTAGCTTCTCTCATGAACCCTGGGATTGAAAGTTGTTTATAAAAAAGACAAAAGCATGACACATGGTTATAAAAAGGCATACTTCATCTATTAAGATTGATCTTTCACTTCAGTACACACACTCCTAAAACATCCCTGTTACTTTAGGCTGAAGGTGAGGAAGAATTATATCTTGAAGCTAAAATTCACAATTAAACTATTTTTCAATTATTTCTAGAGCAACTTTCTCTGGTGGGTGATGATTATCAAGAAGAGAATATTTAAAAAGTGGATACCATCAACCCTCACTGTTCCATTCTTGTGTTGCAATGACCATAGTAAATAGAAATATGCATGTCTGAGCAATGCTGTTGTCCCACAGCTACTTGGCCCTAAAGTGATCCTTACCACCTTACAAGTTCTAGGATCCAAAACATCCTCTGAGGATCCTCTGAGGAGGCAACTTGTGTTTTGCTTCCACAGTTGTTAGAAATTATATAATAATCACAATTCACTTTAGTTATTTCTACTGACTGTGAGAAATAGGTTGTACTTACCTGTTTGTCCAGAAAATACCTACATATTTAACTTGCATGAATAATCCAAATTGGTTTATCTGGTTCCTGTTGCAGGACAGAATACCAAATGGGCTCATTGGACATGTGATTAAAGGTGTGTGTTTGGTTTTCAAGCCCACAACAGGAATCAAATTAAGTAATTGCATTAATTAATGTAAATTAAGCATTACACTGTAGTGACACTGCTAAGGTGAGCAAAGATTAATAAACTGCTTTTAAAACCAGAGGGGGAATAAGTTTTACAGTTTAAACTTAAGCTTAGCTTTAACAGGAAATAAGTTTTTGAAAAGAAAGGGAAATAAAACAGTGAATGATGCTGACCAACAAATACAGAGATTTCTATGTGAAAATTGAAACATCTGTTTTATTTTGTTTACAGAAGAGTGATGGTAATGGCAGAGAAAAACATTAAGATGGTGGGGAATGAATGATGAGTTGGAGCACAGCATGCCGGTTCTAAGAGAAATGTTTCATTCTATCTAGTATTACAACTGGAAGTCCTCATTTTTCTATATTTTTGTATTTGAAGAGAATGTTTCTATTTCAAGAATTATTGAGAATCTTTGCCTTAGCTCTGACCCTGCAAAATAGCTCAAGACACCTTGGATTCTCAAATCCTTCTATAAGTCAAAATCTAGAATAGACTCATTGTTCCAGTTTTCATCTGTTTAATTTCTTCTATTGCAGTTAACCCTTGTTACAATGTCTTATAAAACACTTATGAGGAAAACAATGGCAAAATATACTTTGAGTATGTCTAGGTTGTTCAATCTTGAATCTGGTTGATCAAGCAATTATTTCACTAGACTGCAAGATATACATGAGAGAAATATTTCGCATACCTTGTAGTGTGGTAAGGATGTTAAGCATGAAAAATCTTCCTACTGTTTTCCAAATACATTTCTCTCCTGAACTCTGAAGCAATTTTGAGTAAGACAATGATGACTTGTGTGTACCCTGACATGGATACTGCTGTTTAAATGGCAACTTTTAAATGGCATTAAGGACTTCTATAATCAAGTATTTTCTATAAACCACCTTTATTACCAATACTTCCACTAATGGATGTTTTCAAATGATACAATTTCACCCATAAACAAGGGAAAAACCCAACTACTTTTGCTGTTATGTGAAATTAATGGAATATGATTCCTTTAAAGCAGTTACTCATTTATTCTACTTTGCAGGAAATCACTTGGGAATGTTTGCTGCTCTTAATTTGCCAGGGTTTTCTCTTATAAAAATCAAATTAGTAACTGAGTCTCTTGTTAGGCAGAACTGTAATGAAACTGGAGTTCATGGGCAGTTAGGCAGAGCTGCCCTAAGCCTTTGTTTCTGCTGGGGTCTGCTGCTTGCTAACAAGATGCCATCATAGGACAAAAGTGCTTAAGGCTTCTGATATGACACAAGAGAGAATTACAGGGGCTACAAAGCTCACTGAGCATCCAAACTCTGTGTTTTATGAGCATACTTGAATCTCAGCCGTGTAGTTTTATTCTTTTGACTGTTTCTTGTTATGCAGCTGTACTAAAATATCAGCAATGCTGAAATCTTGCTCCGATATGGATCATAAAGCACCCATACTTGTCTTTCTATATTATGATTGCCAGGATTTCTTAAGAAAAGGCATGTTTTTTCTCTTTCACAATGATCCTGTAATTTTTTTTTTGTAGTTCATTGTAAACACTTGAGTAGCCCTCAAAGTCTAAGTAAGGCTGACTAGTGTATAGAGCAGCCATAAGGTCTGACACCAGCTTTACAAGAGACTTCCTTTCTGATGGAGCATCTTGGTTGCATTTTTTAGAGGGGTGGGATTATGGCACGTGTATGTTATATATGACACTGCCCTGAGCATGGCATCAAGAGAGTTCTGAGCTACAAATACATCATTAAAAGAAAGGCCCCAAGGGAACTGCTTCACTTTGCAGAGTTTTTTCATAGAAAATGTGCAATTATGCTGTATAGTAAATCAGAATGATGTGATACACTTTCCATTTCTTCCCTGTTCAGTAGTGCCATGCTATTCCCCAGACTTCAACTATTCATTCTAGGATTGTCTGTCAGAGAAGGCTATTTTATCTGAACAGCTATAGGAACATATTTTTCTTGCATTCTTGGAGTTCTGGACTACAAGGATAAGATGCTGAAGACCTTTCTTCACCTGAAGTATTAGGAAATTTTCCCAGAGCAAATAAATGCAACTGCAGAGCTGCCCTTCTTGAGATACAGCTAAAACCTTTAACATGGCACAGCCTGTTTCCTTTTATGGATTGTTGAAAGTAATTTACAGATGACATGGATAGGCAATTCAGAGTGAGTATTTTAGTTTAGCATTTTATTTACAATGGCATTTTGTGTGGAGTACCATGGGTGTGTTTGCCATTTCAGAGAAGAAGTACTAGAGACTAGTACAAATCTAAATTGCAACAAATGCACAGACTCAGCACAACAGAGACATACCTTAGTAATGTGGGAAATTAGTTATTTCTTCTATTTATCTTGAAAGCTTGTCACATGAAATTACAGAATACACTACATGGTGAAAATCTAAATTAAAGCCCAATCTCTAGTTTATATTTTTCCCCATAAAAGCAATTTTCTATCCTGCAGTTTGGGGAGAAAGGGGAGCTTTTGAGTCTTGTGTAACCTTGTAAGTTTTACAATATTCACCATTACTCTCTGTAGGCAACTTTATTTCACTCTTAGAGAGCTCTACAGTTCCTCTGGGGGCTATCCCTATGTCTTCTCTTTGGTGAAATCTGCTTTAAACATCCCTTGGAATCAGAGTCACAGAATATGCTGAGTTGGAGGGGACCCGTCAGGATCATCGAATCCAATTCTTGGCCCTGCACAAGACACCCCAAGAATCACACCATGGGCCTGAAAGTGTTGTCTTGATACCAGATTCTTCACCTTATGGAAGAAATTTCTTCCCTTCCTGTATAAAAACCAGTTTCCTTTCATTCCTTATTTGAGGACTAGATTTCCCATGTCCCTTTTGAAGTTAAGGTTCCCAAAGTAATTCTGGGATGCATTTCAGTAGTATCTACAGTTCACTGCATATAAGTAAACAGGATTAGAAGTTTGATTGATCTATTTTTAGTTCAGAAGAAAGCCCCAGTTAGACTTCTTTATGTATATCTTGTTCCAAATGGTCAATTAAACCATAAATGAAAGCATAATCTGAAGTGGATAAACGACAGATGGTACATATTTTAAAGTACATGTTTTTGATGTCATATATGACTGCTACTACAGCAACTACTTTCAGAACTTGCAAAGAGAGAGGAAAACCACCCTGATTTAGTTCTGGGTGGAGACCATGATTTGGTTCAAAATACTGTTATCAAATAGGGACTTTGTGACAGTCACGTATATCCTTATAGAATTATGAGAAACTATCAACTACTCATAGTTGCTTACCTTCAATTAGCAGTGATACATAAAAATGTGAAGCTTGAAAAAAAGGAAATGAAAAGAGCACCTGACAGGGTAAAATAGATCATGGAAATTAGATAAAGACACCACACTAGGCAATTGGAATAAAAATAACATTACAGCAAAAGGCCCCGTCTCTGAAAAAAAGGGGCCATTTATAATGAAAGAGGAGGATCTTACAGCAAAAATAAATCAGACATAGGAAAGGTACAAATAAATCAGACCAGGAGAATTATCACCTTTCATAACATTAATATGAAACCATTTACAATGCAAGACAAAAAAAAAAAGATTTGAAGAATGTTTTAGTAAACAGTTTAAGGCTATATATAATTTTATAGACTTATCATAAGCATAGAATTTTCCCAATAGCTGTATGGCCTTGCAATCCTGTGCCAAATATCTGTGGCTTTAGGGTGAATGGATCTGTAGGTACAGAAAGGAAAGCTATGGGAATAAAATTTGAGCATTTCAATACAGAGAAGCTAAGGGAAGCTCATACACAGACCATTCTTTACAGGAGATAAGTCTGAGGAATTGTTTCAGTCAGACATGCTAATAAATCATTTTCAATAAGAGATCAATAAATTGAATAGTAATAAATCACACAGATCACATGATATTTGCTCAATGTTTCAATGTGAAATTGCCAGCATGTTAAGTAGATTACTTATAGTTTCAATCAGCTTTACTGCCAGAGGAAAGGAAGATCACTGCTGGAACTTCAGCTTCCTAGAGGAATTTAGGTTATTCTAAAACAATGCACAAAGAAATTTGATAAATTCTGTTACACTTCAATTAGTAATTAAAAAAAAAATTAAAACCCCCTAGACATCAAACAAAGAGTAATGAGGCAAAACATTGAGTAGCTTCTATATAAAAATATATAGGCAGATATATTTTATCCACTTTGAAAAAGGGATTACTTGGAGAGAATCTGATAGAGAGCACTATGGGCTTATGAGGGCTCTGAATTAAGTGGAAAAAAAAAAATCTCTTCACTTTTTTATGCAGAAACACCCGAACTATCTGATACCCTTAAACTATCAAGCAACATATTTAAAGCAAGTGAAGGAAAATAACAATTGTAAATCATGTAACTTTGTCATGGCATTTAGCAGTAACCAAAATGGGATAAGAAATTATTAAAGAAGTAATAAAAAAAACATCCATCAAGAGTTAGTGAATATGATATGGGTGAAACAAATAGTAATAAAATATAAATTATTGACTTTTGGGAGAAATACGGAAGGATCATGCCTCTACTCCAGATATATGTTCAGTGTGTTTTCCTTATGTGTTCCTGTGACAAGCCCCTGTCAGAGGTGGGATTCAGAAGTTAAGGACTGTTGCTCTGACAAGTGGAACCACAAGCACCTGTATTGCTACTATGTACAATAGTACTATGTACAATTTCTAATGTACAATCCTAATTTACATTTCTAATGTACAAAGTGTCACAGCATTCTGGCAGAAGAGGACGCTAAAGCAATCAAATCATACTCAGATAAGCCAGGTCAGTGAAGAGCTTACATCATATATTTGCATTTGGATTTTGAAGTTGGAATCTGTTTGTCAATAACTGGAATAATTCCATTAATATTTTTAATAAATCTAATCATAGCTATATTTTTTATTATGTGGGAAGTGGGTTTTTATTTTGTGGGGGACTAAGGAGAAGCTTTTTTTTTTTAAACAGGACAACTAGCATTTACATAATTTAGATGTTTTTGTTCATTTTATCATGTTACAATTAAAGCCCAGAGTAAGGCAAACAATTTTGGCTAAATCTGAGGGAAAGATTATACAACATTCAGACAAGGTACAGGGTTCATGGCACAGTTACTCAATAGCATAATTCAGATATTAATTTGAACATGATAATCATTATATGTTTTGACATTTGCCAGTTCCATGCCTGACTGTTACTTATTTAAAAGTCTAGTTTTATGTAATTTTTATTCTCATAATGTATCTCTTCTGACATTCCTTTGCCTTCAGTCTTGATGTTATACATTTAAGTATGATAACCATAGAATGTTCAAGCATCTTATAAAAGCACACTAAAATATTATATGACAGTATGTGTGTAACTATCAAAATTTGAAGTAGGTTTTATGAGTTCTTTCTTTAAAAATATTGTTCTTGACATTTATATGTAAGAGCCTAGATGGCCTCTTCAGAAATGCATTCTGAAGAAAATAAATGGGACTGGAAAGAAATATTTTTTAAAATGTGCTGTCACCACATCTACTCTATGCAACATCTAAAGTTAAAGTTCCAGCCAATACTTCTCATGCTTACCTGTGTCCTTTCCTTCAAAGAGGAAAGAAATATTTTTTTATTTGTGTGAGAAAGCTGCAGAACTTCTCTTTAAACTGCTGAAGTTTTTCATAGTGGCAGATACACTTTCAAGCAGGTTTTAAAGGCATACAATAGGTTATAAAGCCCTCTTTTTGTGTGTGTGGCATTTTGTCTGAATGCCATGATACCACACTGAAAATCACATACCTTCTGAAACGTTGCAATGCAAATGTAGTCCCTCTGCAACAGAGACTGCTGCCCTTTAAGAAAACACTTTTACTTTGATAATATTTTGAGATATATCCTGCTGCTGTTCCTTTCAGAGTGCTGCTTTATCTTACTTCCTTGATGCCCTCCTGTAGAGGTAGGCTTCCTTCCCATCAAATCATGCAGTGTGGAGCACATCAGGCTCTGCAGAGCTCCTTAAATATTTGGTTGAAGGTCAGTCCTGCCATCCAGAAGAGAACAAAAACATTGTTTTATGCTTTGCTACACCTGAAGAAACTGGGAATAATAATAAAAAAAGAACACAGGAATCACTTTCCCAGTATGATGGTGTTAATTTGTAACCCCGCACCTCTATAACTTGTGCAAGTGGAGGCTTGCCAGCAGTAACAGCTGGATGCTCAGGTGTGCGTATTTCACTTATTTTACAAAGCAGTAGAAAGCCAAGATGCAGGCAAGTCGTATGTGAAGAAAAGGCTGGGGATTTTCTGCTGCTGACACCGTGCCACTGAATTACGAGCAGTGGGTTGGTGAGAAGTCTTGAACCCATTGAACAATGGCAAAACTCCTGTTGTTATCACTTCATCTGGGTAAATTAATGCAGAGTGTTTGGGGACAAATTAGAGAAAGCTAGAGTCTCAGAGAAGCAAAGCCTTTCCTGCACTTTGGTTCTATTTATGCCAAAAGCCTGAGCGTGGATAGAAAATACTGCTTTAGGAAGATTATTTGGAATTCCAGAAGGAAACAGAGCAGGATGTCAGAGCCACTATTTGCCTAGAAATAACATACTTACAGACATATGCACACAACAGAAACGTCACTTAGAAACACACTTGAGGAAGTTTTCTAGGAAAATTTGACAAAGCTATGGTATAAAATTGTAATTATACAATTAACATTACAACTAAATTTGTAGCATACAATTAAAATTGTAATTATAAATTTCAAACAACTACAGTGTTTGAAAGAAAGCGCTTTGCTCTCACACAGGGAATTTTCACTCCAAGAAACAGTCCTAAACTAGCATCATTAGAGAAATTTTTGGCACATGATGCTTCACTGAACCTGCAATAATTGGAGTCCAAAAAGTCTAAGTTCCCAAAAATACAAGAAGCCTCTCTTTTATAACCTATAAAGAGGTAGGAAACTTGGGATTATTGCAGTAAGACTGAAGCTTTTCATAGAATCATCATAGAGTCATTGAATGGCCTGGGTTAGGAGAGATCTTAAAGATCATCTAGTTCCAATGCTCCTGCCATGGGCACCTTTCACCTCAATTTCAGAGACTTCTAAAGTATATTTATTGTATATTTTGCCTGATATACCAACCATTCAGTCTTTATGATCAATAATAGGTATTAATAAACAAAAAAATTAAGTAGAAATAATTTAAAAGAGTATTTTCTTAACATTTTTTTCTCTAAAATATATAACAACCACGGAACATGCATTGCCAAAGCATGCATGACAAATTGTTTCTTGGCTACAGTGGGAAGGCTTCATATAATTCCTGCTCTTGAGTTGATTCTGGAAATTATTTGTTGCACTATATTAGGAATGGTGAAGTGATGACACAGACTCTCTAGCCTTAGTTGCAAAAGAGAGCAAGTTTTATTCTTCCAGATCTTCTTTTATAGACAGTTCCTAGAAGGTCTGAAAAGGTAAAGCTTACATTGGTCACCAAACCTGCACATCACCATCACTGGACAGTTAGGAACAACACCCCTTAACCATTTCTTGCAAGAAAAAAACAAGGAGGTAAACAACACCTGCAAAGGTTGTTTTTCCTCTCCAAGGACTGTTTTGATTCCTCCTTATGACTTCTCAGGAAACACTTTCTCAGGCCAGTGCGAGAAAGTTATGTGACTTAGTTTCACACAGACACTGTGTGATCTCTCACATTCAGCATCCATAGTTACTCTTTTTAAATTATCTATAAAACTCTTCATTGCATGTCACACCACAACACTGTTTCACTTACATTCTGTGCTTGTCTTTGCTTTGTGCACATCATCCTCCCAGATTTTTTCTGCCTTCTTTTAATTTTCTTTGTGTCTACAAGCAAATACATTTTTCATTTTATTCAAATGAAAAAGTGATTCGTCAGGCTCATAAGTCACTGTTACCATAGCATCTGAGGCCTGCTTTATGATCTTTAGGGTCTCACGCAGATGAAGACCAACGTAATAAGGTGGCAAAAAGTTCTTATTTTCTACATGGAAAACAGAGAAACCACTCTGCTAAAGCATGAAAGAAAAGATGCACTGGGCTGACTTTTCCAATTATAAAACTTCCTTTCTGTCATGAGTTTCTTAGTGATATAGAATCATTGAGGTTGGAAAAAACCTCTAAAACCATTGAGTACAACCATTAACTTAGCATTGCTTAACCTAAACATATATTTTCACTTCTGCCTTAAGGTGCGTAGATTGAGCTTGTGCTGTCTAAGCAAGCAGAAGTATTATTAGAAGCTTATTATATGTAAAAATACATTTGAATTCAGTTTACATTAGTTTCTACCTCAATCTAAATTATATATGCATCACTTTTATTAATTTAATAAGTATTCTTTGCTTGTAATTTCAATGTTAACGGAAGACAATTTAATTGCTTTTAGAAATTTACTGTTACTGTATTTTCTGTGAATTATCAAGTGAATATTATGTGCATCAATCATTGTTTTAGCATTGAAAAAAAATTTCAATTACAAGAATAACTCACATTTTAATAACACTAAATGGTGTTTCACTATGTAAGGGTCCATTGTCAAGATGCATCATATTCAAATTTCCTTTCTTTTAATAACAGAACCAATGAAGAGAAAAAAAAAAGAGATATAACTTTAGTACCTTCATATTTTCATTTCTGTTAAATATCACGCTGGGTATGGTTCACATTTATCAATTTGAGTATGCAGTAGTTATGGGCGGCTTTTGTGTATGTAATTTCTTTTATTAATTTTCCCACAAATCAAATAATATGAGAAGAAAAAGGGGAAATAAAGATAACAGTTTCATAAATATATTATATATATTCATAAGGAAAAATCAAATACTGCATCACAAGTCATTGGTATATTATTCTTTTTGTCTTTCATCAGGAGAGTGAGAAATCAAAAATTCTCACGTAAAGTAACTTTTTTTCTCAAAATAAATCAAACAATGATTAAATGGTTTCCAGCATTGTTTTCACATGCTTCCTTGCTGAATTATATCAGAAAAAAAAAATTAAGGTTTTGGTTTTTGAGGTTCGTTACTTTTTTTGTGAGGAGGTGCAAGTATTTCAAAAGTCACAAAACCATTTACGGAATGGATATCCTATGTTTAAGAAACAGTCATCCTTCCTTTGACAACTAAAATATTAATATTCACTTGTGAATGTTTTTTTTTTTTTTGTCCTGTGCTTTCCAAACTGCCTCTGACCTTGTTCCCTTTTCTTTTGAAAATGCCATATCTTTTTAAGGACAAAAATTGTTACAAATCCTACAAAAATATACAATTAAATCCTTCAAAATCAGGCAGGCTTTGTCCCCTGAATGAGGAGGTGGCCCATGTGCCACAGAGGCTGGGAGGGGAGTGAGGTGAAAAACTGTTCCATGAAACGCTGGCGTATGAACCTGAACCGTAGTGCTGGTGGCAAGTGGCCAGGAGCAGCAACTTTTTAGCCCAGAAGCTGTGTTCCAAGTTTTAGTCTGACCAAGATGAACATCCCATCCCTTGGAGAGACTAAGACAAGCAGTTGTGTCGTTCTCCTGGGGAAAATGTACACATAACCAGAGGTTTCCTCAGCAGTTTCCCTCTCCCTCACTGCTCAGGGAAGTCAGCCTGCACAGCTCCTCCTGATTTATTTCCTCCCATGTTTGGGGATCTGGATTACCTTGTACAACCCAACCCCACTGAGACCCAAACTGTGAATTGCTTGGGTGCTGAACATCAGCATCTTCTCCACCTGTGTGTTTATATACCACACAGGTATGTAAAGTTCTAATAACCGTATCAGCAGCTATGCTTTCTGCAGCTAGGAAATATCTGGTGAGATCTTAAACCTGATTACAAGAAGTGGTTGAGAAAAATGAGCTTACCAGATGTTATGTTTCATACCTCTTTAAATGTAGGTAGCTGAAGCCTGATTTCAAAGCAGGACAGTTGTACACCTCTGAACAGCATTGCCCAATGTCTTTTTGCTTCAAACTCTGCCACAAAACTACTGGTACAAGGTAAATTAATTTCATCTTTCACTGCTTTGTCAATCAGCATAATAAGATATTAAATCACAATAGAAAAGACATTGTTATACAGTGATTATTCTCCAGGGATACCCTAAAACAGGAAGAGCAGTCAAGAGTTTCTTATAGCACAGGACAGTAATTATCTCATGACAAATATGGTCCTTGGAGATCACTTTAGAGCTATTTTAAAGGTATTGTAGAGAATAGTGTGTATATATGTTGTAGCAGAAGATGACAGAGATGGCACTTTACAGTCACAAAAGTGAATTCTAGCTGGCTGTGAGGTACACACTGAGTAATTTAAAGCATTAACAGCCAATTGAACACTTCTTCAGTTGAAGCATATTTATTACACAGTGTAACAACCAGTTAATCACTCTTTGAAACTGTGGCATAAGAAAGAAGTTGGAAAGCGACAACCTTGTGTTTTTTCAGTCAATTATTTATCTTGATCTAAAGCATTTTCATTTTGTCTCTGCCTCTTAAAACTGCTTGGAAAATGCAAGGGCATTTTTCCTTTTAAAAAAAGCCCCTGAACAATACACCATTTTTGAGACAAAGGCAGAATATTGCTCAAGAAGGATTGTTGAAGCCATGGTTTGAGTTGTGGGGAATGTCAATAACTGACCTAAAGTGAAATCAGTTTACAACTCCTGCAATAAGATATTCAATCACTTTGCCATATGCCTTATTCCTATCTTTCAATTCACATTTTCTTACACAGTTCTAAAACTAGGCTATTTTAACAACCCTGGAAAACTGCATATGGTTACTGTTTCTCCTCCTAATGCAAGGACAACAACTGAAGTATTTTTTCTTCAGCCTAAAAATTTCCCTTTCATTCAATATACTTGATTTCTATTTCTATCAGAATAAACTGTGTCATAAACATAGCGTTTGTGCTTGAGTGTGTCTGTAAATGTGTAGGAATTTTTTCCTGAACTATCTGCTCTCCTTGAAAATGTGACCTCCATGAAGCATACAGAGAATTGAATATGCATAGATACTTGCATACACACTTATTATCTGACAGAAAAAAATCTTTAAAAATTACTACCATAGTTGAAAAAGACAGCAAATTATTAAATTATAATACAAAAGCATTGATAGGTCAGTGCTAAGCAGCCTATAAAAGTGAATTCTCTAACTTGATGTTTACGATTACTGTAAAATGACTAAAACTAAATTAATTAAATCAAATTAATGAATAAAATTACTATAAAATACATCCCCATTTGCTGATTTAAGTGAGGATATTATTCTTAGTTTTATCAAGAATCATATGAAGACAAGCTTAGTAAACACCTGTGGATGCAATAGGCATCTCCATGCATAATAAAGTCAGGAGATCAAAGAACTACAGAGCTGCAATATTGATTACTCTTTTTCATAGCATGAAAATAAAAACAGTGGTCATAATATATTTCCAATTTTTGTAAGGTCCCTGGGGCATATGCTGATCTTAAAATGGGTCAGGAAAAAAAAAGAAGGAATATAATTTTGAAGATATTATGTACAAATAATATTTATGAAGTGCCAGTGAATTTGTATTTCCTTCTTCTTCCTTTTCTGCAAACAGTCTCACTAAGATGAAAGAATAGAAAAGACATTTCCTTGTTGCCAGTATTCTTGTCATATTTTTAATAAAGGACAAAAATACATATTAATTTCTAAAGAGCATAAGGACACCTTAACAGAAATAGGGGAACTTTCACAAAGGAAGAAATCAGAAATTCATGCAAAAAAAGGGTAAAATTCATCCTTGGAAAAAGTCCAGCACATAGTCCACATCCCATTAAATTTTACTGTAACAACTTCATTGAATCTCATGTAATGTTGTGCCCAATGTCTGCTCCCAGGATGGATTTCACACAGGATAATGGAATACAGAACAAAGGCCAAAGAAAGCATTAAGAGCTGTAATGTTTACAGGACATATATAAAATATATTCTGCCTAGACATAAATAAAGTTTGAAGCAGCATCAGTAGATGCAGCTGCAGGTTAAGGTTTTGAATGAACCAACAGTTGTTTTTTTCACATCCTAAACTTATCTGAAGAGGAGGCCCTTGCTGTGCCCATGCTATTCTCTTACCACTTATTATTCCCTCTTTAGTATTCTTTTCTTCAAGCCTTCAGTACAAGATCAAGCATTATAACCTACCCCCCATACAATACATCCCCCGTGTCTTTGCAAAATAACTCCCTGCTTACAAAAGGCTAAAGATCACCTGCGACAGACAACTCAGGATCACCTGAGTTTCAACTGCTACACACTTTAACCTTTAGTCAAAAACAGATCTGTAGGAAGAGGGATTACTTTTCCTCCCCCCACCAAATCCCATCGGTAGTTTCTGAAGCCAAATTCATGTGTAAGTGTTCATGTGTAAGTAGAAAACAAGAACCAAAAACCAATGCTAGTTTTAGGAAGTGGAATGTTTTCCATATTTTTTAACAGAATTGAAGCTATTTAAAAAGCAGCACCAAAAAAAAAAAAAATAAGTTTTATGGTAATAAAACTGATATGTTCACAATCACAAGCCATATATTTTAATTTAAATTAAATTTTTTGTAGCTGGGTGGGATGAAACTTTTAAAAACCTCTCAGCTTTACCAGTGGTGGAGTTTCATTTTACCACTGTTTGTAATTATCTACTTACACTAACATAACAAATGTGGTGCCTCCAGCAAAAAGCTAAAGGTTGATGAGAAAGAGAATGAAAAAGCACCTAAATGTTAGACTAGTCAGCAAGATTTTCAAGTTTGTTAAAATTAATACAAGCTATCATTAGAGTACTCTACAGTTCAGTGCTTCATAAATAGGAAAAACAAAGCAGTAATGTTTTCTGTAGCTTTCAGCTTCACTTTTATGGGGTTTCATCTTCCTCTAACAAATCAGGATGCAGAACAGCTCATAAAGCTTCCAGTATAGGCCAACAGTATAATAATTCACTGTGTGCGTCCTGAGCCACTTACAACTTGAATGCATCCGGAATGATTGAAAAAATATATCCTAATTACATAAAATACAACAGCCAAGAGCAAAGAATTATCTCTCTCTGCTCTAGGGTGAAGGTGGAGAGCTCTTCAACACTTTGTCTGCTTCTCTGACTGACCCAGTCTCGGCAGAGAAAAATAAAAAAGCTTCTTCACTTCTGCCTGCTGAGTCCTGGGTACTGAAGAACAGTAGGGTTCCATCCAACTGGTGACTGATATTTTCTAAAATGAAATAAAACATCAAAGTATAACTCAATAATTTATGCAGCAAAAAGCATGGCAAAGTGGTTCAGACTGAGTACTGAGGCTGCTTCAGAAAATGACATTGTAGGAGAATCAGTGCCAACTAACTTCAAATTTTGAAAGCTTATTCACAATGAATGAGTGCATTACTTACCATATGATTTTATCAGGATAGAAGGTAATTCCCACAATGTTTTAAGTCATTCACAGCCTTGATCACTAGTGGTGAAGTTTTCTGGATGTGCCAAGAAATCAAGAGTATCAGAAAGGGTGAAATAATTCTTTGGTAATACACTGAGTTACTCAAATACTGTTTTAAAAATGTTTGAAATTTTGAATGATTAATTTATTTAGAGAATCATAGAGCATTTCTTAATAAAGGTTCTATGCAGGAAATCATACACCTCTTACTCAGATGCCTATAGTACAATCAAATCTTATTACACTAAGAAATATTTGATTGACCTGACTCACAAAAACATCTAAAAAATCATGGAAAATCAAGTGAAAATAAATATTGGGCTACAATCCCAAAAACATAAACCTATGTCTTTGTATATAATCAATTATCAAGAGCTATTAAAAGCCCCTGGTCCAACTAGGGACTGCTGAACAGAGAAGGAAAATATTTGGCCTGCATAGATCTGAAGGTCTTTTGGGCTCTTCAGTGATGCAAGGATTTGACAAAGAAATATATATATATATGTAGAAAACCAAAAGCATATGGTTCTAAAAATGGACATAATAGTTTTAACATTCACAAAATACTTGGAATATGTAGCGTCCAGATACCAGGACTTCTTTATTTTTGAATGAAAGGTGCCAGATTCCAAAACAAAGCAAGAGAGAGATTTTTGGGTTTTTCTGAAGTGCTAGAAGAAGGTAGAAAAATGAGTGTCCTCACTTTTTTATATATAAAATTAAAGAAGGAGAAAAAGCATGGGATCAATCCAAAATCAAATTTTTCAGTGGCAATCTGGGAATTCCCATGCAAGTCAGCAGCACTTCTCTGCTCTGGAACTGCAACACCCAATCACTACTTTTACCATGTTCAAAACCACTGTTTCTAAAAAGCATAAATAAATAATCTTTCTTTCAGGTATGAAATGCATGTTAGAGGAACTGCAAACATGAACTGAAATGTCAGCTTACTATTACCATCATTTTACAAGGTTGCAACACATAAAATAGGGAATTATCTTTCTCTTTTAGGAGAGGAACAACAATAATTATCATTACCCAGGGCTTTTCCAAGTCTAATATTTTTCTCCTTATCCATTACTTAAAAAGGAATTTTTCTACATGCTTTAAGCATGTATTTTTATCTCTCTTTATATTCAGAGGCCATCTGGTAACAGAATCAATCTCAGAAGAACAGAGGCATCAAAAAGAGTTAACAAAGTCCAGATAAGTGTTCCTTACTGGTAAATGTTTCACCATGAATCAGTCAGTGACTCAAAATTTCTGCCACCTTCTGCTCAGCTGTGTGTTATGTTGTAACCATTCATCAAGGAGGAAATCCATAAATTCATGACATATCCACAAAGCAGAATTTTAATAACAGATTATAAGACTGGTGAGAGATTCTGCCAGCATATTCCTGTAAATATTTATAGTTCTCTGACAAGTATGACTGAGATTCAAGACCTGTAAGAAAGTCCTGTCTCCCTGTCTAAGTATGATGGTAGGGCCAGTGAGTTTAACTTGTTACTCAGTTTGGATTTATTAGTATGGAATTCTTTCTTCTCAATCCTGTAGAGCAGAGAGAAGTGACAGACAAATATATGAGGCAGTGAAACAAAAAAAAAAAAAAAGGTATGCCATTTCCACTATAATTAAGTCCATTTGGCTTCAGCTTTAGAAGCAAGCTATTTTAGGCTCTCTAGTGATGC
Source organism: Cyanistes caeruleus (assembly GCF_971803275.1). Classification (NCBI taxonomy): domain Eukaryota; kingdom Metazoa; phylum Chordata; class Aves; order Passeriformes; family Paridae; genus Cyanistes; species Cyanistes caeruleus. The sequence goes on from NC_141705.1 coordinate 36,818,572, forward strand.
AAGGACTTAACAGACAATGAAATATATATTAAAAACCTGAAAGCAAATATGTGTAAAAATGTCCATAATATTTCATTCATCTATATGCTTTAATCCTGGTGAGGATTATGGAAGGGATTTACAATTTAAATTTTAATATCACACTGCCTTATAAAACCCCCGATTTTTTGCTTTGGTTTGTATAAGTAATTCTAAAAACCCTCACAACAGCAATCACTCCCAAGTTTTCTGATTTTATATCAAAATGAAACAGGAAGCTTCTGCTTGACCCCAAACTGTCTCATCAATGGTTTCTCAGGGTCTGCTCTCTGCACTGCTGGCAGCCTGCCAGGAGCCATGGCCCCCTGCCACCAAAGTGCCACCCGAACCAGGAGTGTCCATCGCCTCCACAAGCAGAGCAAGGGGAAAACCTTGTCTGGACACCAGTCCTGGGCCTCTCCCTTTGACCACTCCTCGGTCACAGTCCCTGAAAAGCTATCCTTGTTTTGACAGGGTGCTGAAATTGGTATGAAAACACGCCCCAGGTATGGTTTGAAGGTTAAAGAAGCTGAAGCATTTCTCCCAGCACAGAAATACCAAGTGCCTCGTGAAGGGATGGCAATAGCTGTCAGGAGTTTCTGTGGAGTGCCATCTTCTCGAACTGTCAGGCACTGGCTTTATTCACAAATCTGTGAATCTCTGAGAATGCTACAGGCAAAAATCCTACCCCTGTGGTGTGTCTCCAGCAGCTTCTCAGGAGCTTTAAAACCTAGGCCTTAGAGTCTTTTCTCATTAATTTTGAGCAGCAGAACACAAAGGGAGAATTCAGTTTGTCTACTTTGTCACTGCTCAATAGATGAAATTCACAGAGGAAATGTCACAGAGCCCAAAGTCCCCAAACAACAATGTTGCAATCTGACTTTTCTTTCATTTGGGAAGATGTGGTTATCTTTGAATAAAGACCTCACATCCCCGGTAGTGATCAGTTCCACAAAATTTTTGTGTCAGTTGTGCTGAATTTGAATATGCTGTAAACTTAGGACAAAATGCTGCCTCAACTTTGTCTGACATCAATACAGCTTTAATGAATCTGACCCTCCAATTCTCAGCTCTCCAAGCCAGCAGCTCTGGTGCAATGAACGGACACATTGTTTAGCATACATTTTTTAAATCTCATTTAATTTTATAGTAGATTTTTTGTCTTAAAACCTTACACTTTTATTGAGCAATTAAGCTGCGTTCTCAGTCAAGGGGAAGAAATTCTCATAAAATAGAAATAAGCTAAGCAGAAATTTCTAGACAGAAGTTGCATTTTTATTTCCTCCACCATAATAGGAACAAGTATTTGCTTTGTAAAATAAGATGCAGAGTCTTCTAAAGAGCTGAAAATGACAATTGATTTATTTTTTTTTTCCCTGAAGTGAGATGAAGGTTAGAGTTCTTGGTATAACAAACTGCTTCTGGCATACTGGCCTTATTAGATCAGTCAAATAAAGTGAACAATAGTTGTTGGAATCTTTTTCTGACTGATGGCTGTTTTCAATGCATCACATGCTGAATTTTTTTCCAGAAAGCACGTTTGTTTTAATGAGAACATTTTAAAGGTAACCTTGCTGCTATCGAACTATACAATTCTGTATCTGTTGTAAAGAGTTCTGGTGTCAAGGCAAGATGACTGGAGACCTCCTTGTGATGGTTCAGTGACTACCAGTGAATTTTTCACATGAGGCTTAAAAGCATAAAATATCTTGCACAGTACCTGAGTATGTCTTCAACTACAATAATTATAAAATTCGGTTTTAACAAATGTGAATTTGAAGGAGATTGCTATTTGTAAGACAGCATCAATGATTTTTATTTCACCTCCATTCTTATTAAGTTTCTCTGGTAGCTTAGCCACCATGAATAAGAAAGGAAAAATGTACACTTAAAATAAACACATGAAACTCCCTAGAATATTAAGACCCTCACCATTATGTATTTCATTTGAAAAAAACATTAAACCACAAAACCAGTGCTAATCTATGGAGACATCCTTTCTTTTTTGCTAACTAAATGCCACTGAACAAGTAAAACAGTTGAACAATATGTCTTCTAGAAGACATTCACAACGTTGTTCAAATATGTCTATATATGTATTATGGATACCTACCCACTAAAGTTACATGTTCAATGAACACAAGTACCTTAAAAATTATTTGCATAGGGAAGACATCCATGCAGCAGTAGAGTGGCCAGAAATATATGACAAGCTGTTCTAAGACTGAACAACAGCTTTATGAATACACATGCAGTTCTGGTGTCCCCAATGTAAGAAGGGCATGGAAGAGTTGGAGCAAGTCCAGGAGAGGCAATGAAGTTAATAAGAGGATTAGAGTAGCTTTGCTGTGAAGATGGGCTGAGACAGTTGGGGCTGCTCAGCCTGGAGAAGAGAAGGTTTGGTGGAGACCTCATAGCAACCTTCCAGTGCCTGAAGGAAGCCAGAGAGAGACCCTTCACAAGGAACTGTACTTATGGGAAAAGAAGGAACGAGGTCAAACTGAAAGGCAAGAAATTTAGGTCAGATGTAAAGAAGAAATTCTTTACAGTGAGGGTGGTGAGACACTGGAACAGGTTGCTTGAGGAGGTTGTGGTGATAGTGAAATCAGCCAGATAGAAACTTTCTAACACAGTTTTGAGCATTAGAAAGCAGGTGTTCTTTATTACATGTGCTGGCCACTCGGGGGAATCCTTCCTCCATTCGTGTGTGACAAGTGTTGGAACAGAGTTTTTATCACTCACACTGATTACATATCCATTAGCTATCCCACTTCCTTGACCTTATTTGACATAGTCACACCCTTACGACAGAAGTCTGACCCATAAGTCAGAAGTCCTGATATGGTTCTTTGGTCTGTCTTCAATGTCCAGTGTCCTTTTTAGGTGTCTGTTCCTTGACCCCTGCTTTTGAGTGATCACAATATTATCATTCTGCATAACTTCTGCTTTATCAGCTCTGCAGAGCTGAGCTGGTATTCTGCTTGTATTTTGCATAATTTCTGTTTGCCTAAGTTGCATACTTTATTTCTCCAAAGTTCTGCTGCTATGTTCTACTGTCCTTGATAAGAGTAAATATTGCTCTGCTCTACTAGCCTTATCAAGTGAGTAAAACACTGTTGTGTTCTGCTGTCCTTATCAGTGGATGCTCCATCCCTGGAAATGTTCAAGCCCAGCTTGGATGGGGCTCTGAGCAACCTGGTACAGTGGGAAGTGTCCCTACCCATGGCAACAAGGTTGGAACTTCATCTTCAAGGTCCCTTCCAACATAAACTATTTTATGATTCTATACTTAAAAACTGTTTGAGGCCTGAATGTAGCAGAGATGTGTTTTGGCATCCACAAGAATCCTGGCACCAATAGCATAAAAATAATAGTATGTAGAGCTCTTTATGTATACGTTGCATAAATGAATTATTATTTCAATAATGCAACTTTCTATGGGATTGTAATCGTAGTCCTTTCTAAGAAAGAATCCTACTGATCCTATCTGAAAAGCAAGGCCACATGAAACTGCTGCACCACAATAGAAAGACATCTATTACATTAATTCTTCTGAAGCATGAATGGAAGTTGCAAGAAAGTGCTTTTATTAATTGTTCTAGTCTAGTTTACAGAAGATTGAAAATTCTCTACCTAAACAGCCTTTAACAACAGATACTGATTTTATCAAATCAAAATATATCATATCATCATACCAGCAAAATCTCTTTACTTCACTCACATATAAGAAAAAAATTGTCAAGAAGTTTCTTTGAAATATAATACATAGTATGAATAATTATATTATTATTATATTATAATAAAAATAATATTACATTAATTCATACTAAATAGGAGTGCAATGTAGTTGCAACTGTGTTATTTGAAGTGTTCCAGTAACTTCAATACTAGGCACTAAAATCTCAACAACAAGGTTTCTTCCAGTATGTACTAAATCCCTGTCCTGGGGTGTCCCCAAACCAGGACAATACCTTGCACTTATCATTTTGGAATGATCGTTTTGAATGTCATTCCAAAGATATTTTGCCTGCATGTTCCAATTTAGGAAAAAAAAATAAAAAATTGCTATACTTATTTCTGATGAAATATTCCAAATTTTGACCAGTCTCAATTGAAGTCATGCTCCAGTTCATGCTTCATCCCTTTTACAGTGCACTGTATTGCACTGTGTGGAAAACTGAAGAGTTATAACTCTGAACTCTAATGACTCTTAGATCAATAAAGCACTGTGACATGATGTAATCCCAGGTGAAAGGAAAATTGAGCTGGCAATTGACATCTCGGATCTGCCAGTTCCTTACATTCACAGAGACATTATTATTTAGTCTGGTTGAAAGAAATATTCTAATATAACCAAAGGTCAGTGTTGAGTAATAAATCTGAAGCTAGAGTCAGTTTATCATAATACTGTCATGTAAAAGTCACAATGTGTAAGTAAAGGTCAATTTTAGCAAGTCATATTCAAGTGTTTTTCACGTGTGGTATGGCACAAAAACCCTATTCTGTGTTATGTGATAAGTAAATACCGAAAGGTATAACAGTCACTAAATAACATAATAAAATTATCTAATTTTAATCCTGTTGTGCATCAGATTTTCAGATTGCACCATCATTCCAGTCATTCTTTTTCATTTTTCAGCACTTCCCCTTTCACCTTACCACACATTCTCCTCCAGTGATAACAAGAAAGAATATTAGCTCATTCTACAGGTGTTTCTGTGGACTTCTGTTTTTTGGTTCACTGAAAGCATCGAGGGATTGCCATACTATTTAAGGAGAGTTTGACCTAGGAATCAAGCTAAAGAAATACTATGTACCTTGCTGTGATTCTTTTTTGTAAACTTTTAAATTGATGTAACAGTACTGTTGAACTTTTCTGTCAGCAGAGTCTAAAGGTTTAAAAGCAGCACTCTTGTCAATCAGCTGAAAATATGAAAGCATTCACATACTGGACTAGTTTCTCTTTAGGACTGCACATTTCAGCTGGAAACCCCTTCTGTGAATCAAGACTTGCTATCCAAACCTGTGGTCTTGAGAAAGTAACATCAATGTGGGAGTTGTTTTACACTGAAAATCATGTCAGTGTTACTGTTTGAATATTACATCTTGATGAGAATTAAAAATACATAGATTACATAACAGGGCATACAATGTAGCCTCATGCTCCCTAATAGAATGCAATTGAATCATTGTAGTGGCTGGGTCAAGAGGTAGGCAAGAACTGTGAGTAATTAGTTTGCAAATGACTAATGCAAACATGATAGGTTTAAAAAAAAAAAAAAAAGAAACAAAACCCTTGTAGGACACAGATTATAATCAATGTCCTTTCTGGACTTCTTACTAATTATATTTACTATCAGAGATCCACTGAACTTTTCCACTGCTGTAGACATTTGTATCATAATTGCCATTATCAAACCTTTTATGAAGGCTTGCCAGACATCGTTACTATTCACCAACTTTTTTCCTTGCCTCTTCCTATGCCTTACCAGAGTGTTTAGTATAGAGATGGTGGACATCAAGAAGAATTCAATTTATGAAAATTATATCCACTCCGATCTTTTATTTCAGGAGCAGAAGAGGTTGTGCAAAATTTAAATGTTTTATCATGGCACATTAATTTACAGAGAAGAAATTTCCAGAACTCTGTCTTTTCCCTTTCATCAATTTAGTCATCGCAACATTTTCTTCCTAGTCTAATCATACATAAATTTTATGCTATTTCTAATTATTTAGTTCTTTAAAATGAGCTGTATACCTCTACCAAGACTCCTAATTTTTTCATGCAACATCCATTAAAGGTACTCATAAAAACAAGCAATAGTAAATACCATCTGTTGTCTTTGCTTCCCTCCCTGTCTCACCATCAGGCATTTGTACACATGGATAAACCTGAGCCTTTTTTCTCTAGGCTGAACAGTCCCAGCTCTCTCAGTATTTCCTCATATAGAAGGTGCTGCAAGCCCTTAATCATCTTCGTGTGCTTTGCTAGACTGGCTGCAGTTTGTCCTAGCGGTGAGACGACCTAGAGAGAGCACTCCAGATTTGTCTCACCAGTAGAGAGGAAAGGAATCATCAATGTTTCCCAGATTATTATTATTATTTAACCCATAGAAACTAGGTAGACCTTTTGCAAAAGGAATTTTCTTTTATCTTTCCAATATCCTTCTATATATGCATAACATACTGGTTTGCACTTCTTGGCAGTTTACTCAAGACCTGTTATTAAAGAACTATTACTTAGATGCTAGTTCCCCTTGGAATTTCAAAAACTAGCTAAGGATTTCGTCTTATCATGTTTATCAAACCAAAGTTTCTTGTCCATACAGTTTGCAAGATGTTTTACCTCCCATGATATCTGTGTTTTACTTACTACATCCTGATTTTGCAGAAGATGCTTTCCCAGTCCTTTCTCCTCACATACATGTGCTACTCTGAAATCTATTACATTAACTAAATATTTTTCACACATCACTTTTCAATCATTAAAATGACCTCAGGGATGAATAGTAGCAAAAGAAAAAAGATGAACACAAGTTTTATAACAAGTTGTTATAATTCGTATTTCAACCATAACTCTTGGATAAAATATGTTAAACCTTCACATACCATAACACACCATCTTTTTATTCCTTTACAATTCCTTGTTTCAGACATAATAGGGACCAATTTAGTTGTAGACATAGTGCGAAAAAATAAAACATCAGTGGGAAAATAAAAGCCATCTCCCACACTAATCAAAGAAAATACAAATATAAAGAAAAGTTTTAGTTAGACTTGATACTCTCTGGTGCGTTTGCGATTTGTATTTCTTACGGTTAAAAAAGAAACAGCTATTCAGACAGCTCTAAATATCCTGTGCAGTAATCTTAGAATTTATGGGTACCTGCTGGTTACAGTTACATAGTATTTTGAATATAATGGCTTAGCTTTATCTTATTGCCATGCTAACCACTGCAGGCTCCATTACCTTTCAAGTACCTATCATAAATGCTGCCATTAGCCATAGCCTCTTTTATGCGATACTGTTCCTAATTTTTCCAGATTTAACAATTAAATCACTGTTCTTCATAATTTTATCTGTCTTACCTGATGAAAAAGTGCCTTTGATTCTAACTAGATCAGGTTAATTTCAGTCTTGCTTTCTTTCTACTTTCTTTTATAACTATGTTGCTTTTGGTTCAGGTTTTGACAGAACTCAACTAGAATGCCAAGTTCTACATTTCTTTGAAGTGAAGGGCATTGAATCAGGTTAAATGTGGAAATACAAGCTTCCTAATTATGTATGTTACCACTCTGCAGAACCATTAATCTTTTAAAAATAACACACTTGTGCTTCAGAAAGCACTGAATGGGTTGTTGGCTCTCAACAGAAAACATGAACAGTAATGCAAATGCACAATCACTCTTGCAGGGGGAACTTTGGAATGATTTGAGCTCCAAGCTTTCTCATTTGTGAGCAAGACCCAGCTACTACTGCTGAAGAGCATGAAATTGAGCTGTCATTACTTACTCATTATATTTTATAGAGCTAGGAATCATTAGGAATCAAGGATGTGAGTAATGAAAAATGGAGAGGTTATTTGTATCAAATTCTTACTGTTATACCTCTCTTTCCAATTTAGTGTTATTCAAATTTGTCCAAAATTATTCAAGTATATTTTATTTTTATAAAATCTTCCTTATATGTCAATATCAGAAAGGTAACTTTCATCCTATTCCCTTCTCACAGTGATCCACCTCTAAGGCATTCCTTAAAGTCTAATTTATCTCTGATTCTTAACTACCATTTTAAGACTGTTCACCTTTTCCAAATATCCTCTGCCTTCAGAAATCAATGGCAAGCTTATGCTGTTTGAGATTAGCCCCTGAAAGTGAAATATGATGAAATATGTCCAGTATGAGGGCAATTTGAGAGAATTGGGGCTGCTCTGCCTGGGGAAGAAAGCTGAAGAACTTCTGACATGGGCAGGGAGTAATAGGACAAGGAGGAGTGGCCTGAAACTGAAAGAGGGCAGGTTTAGATTAGATATTAGGAAGAAATTCTTTTCTGTGAGGTAGTGAGGCTCTAGAATCGCTTGCCCAGAGAAGTGGTTGCCCCATCCTGGAAATGCTGAAGGCCAGGTTGGATGGGGCTTTGAGCAACCTGTGGAAGGTGTCCCTGGCCATGTTGAGGACATTGGAACAAGAGGATCTTGAAGGTCCCTTCCAATCCCAACAATTCTATGAAAAGATGACTCTTACAGCAGCTTGGATAATAAATTAAAGGGTGTCTTCACTGTAATTTTAATGCAACAAGGTAAAAATAAATTCAAAATAGAGTATCATACCAAATACTAGAAAGAAAGTTAACTCTCTTTGGATCAAGTAAGGATGCACGTCATTTTGACAGCAGTGCTCCAAAGCCCTCACAATTGTATATTTGTAATGTGATGGGACATTTTTTTTCTCATCCACAGACCACCTGGCCAAGTAAGACAAATAGGTCTTTCTGAGGAGTGTGGAATCACCTACTGCCTTCACACTACTGATCCTGATATCAAGGTTTGAATAGTAATGCACTGTATTTATAAATTCAAAGTCAAATTGGAATTTTATGGTACTAAATTTAGTGCTCTGGGTCTCTAGTTCCACTAGCACCGCAAGATAAAACATCATTTTTTAGAACTTGAAATCTTGGACTCATTTTAGGTGTAACCATTTAGTTCTAATTGTAGAAAATCCTATGACTACCTATAAAGCCCAACATATTCACATATTTTTCCCTTCACACTGTGAAGAATTTAGTAAATACAGCCTTACTTATAAGTAGCTTTTTCATTGAAGCCTTTGAATGGGCATGGTAGGAGAGCAAAACAAGACACAAAAAATTACTTGACTGTATTTATAAAGTTCATGATAAAGAAAAATAATTTCCAAACTGACCCTGAAAATGCAAGCTAATTCTTAGTGCACCTATTTGACAAGTACTGCTCTGGCAGGCTTACAGAACACTTAGAAATTAAGAGGAAGGCAGGACTGGAAAGAAAGCTAATTAATTAGCACTTTTAGTATCTCATATGCAAAGGACAACGTGGGCTTGTAAACAGCATTACTGTAGTATCCCTAGTGCTAAACAAGATGTGGAAGAATATGGGGGAACACGGAGGGTTCCTTCCACACAAACTTTGCTAAGGGAATAATTAGATGACAGTACTCAAAAAAATCAAGTCAATCTACTTTCAAATGTTCACTCCACTTATGAAACATGGAAATTTAGGAGTCATGGATGTTAAAAACCAGTTTTCAGCATAGCATTTGCCCTAAGCCTTGCTCCAGGCACCTGTATTAGTAGCAGAATGATGTCTAGTTTCATCCAGAGCAGCCACACTCTTCCACCTGAACACAGGCTGACTTACAGATCTTAAACCTTTTGCAAACCTGGTACTGGAACCCCTCCAAGGTTTCAGATTTTCTGCATGGCATTGATCATTTGATGCTGCTGCAGGGACAGAACAAATATACAGTGGCAAACTAAGGCTAGTTACACCTCTGCCTGGCTTCTACAAGCAGGAGTGCTTTTTGGCTCCTGAGCACAAATTTTCCTTACGGCACTGTGAGCACAATTTTGTATTCCAAAATTTTGTATTCCAGTTTGGGCACAGAACAAGATTTGGAGTAAAATACAGCTCTGTAAAGACTTCACAGTGGTATCAGAGTTTCATCTTGTAGAGGTGACTTGATTTTTCCCACAATTCATTAGGCAAATTAAATTTTGTTGTAAGAACTGTCTCACTGTTTTCAATAACAAAAATAAAATAGTTCTGTATATGAATAACTGACACTGAATATGATCCAGACCCTTTCTAGGCATAAAGATATTTTACAAATATACACTACTTAAACCCTTAAATGTAGCATGCCCCCTAATGTAAACATTAAAACTAAAGACTTAATACTCTCTTACAACAACTTATCAGAAAAGGTAGTAGAGTAGCTACATCAAATTTTGCTCTCAACATGTAAAAGATGAATTTTCAATTATTAAAACTAAGACTTATCAGTGTAACTGTTTCAGAATGTGTATGCTGTGACCATAAATTTGCTATTGTAGTACTGCTGCAGGAGTTTATCTACGATGTTAAATAGAAATGGAACACTACATAGACACTGGTGTTGTGTCCACTATGAATTTCTATATATATGACTAATAATGTGTTATGCACATATATTGCCTGTGTCTATACAGTAGATACATGCTTACAGAGATAAATGCTGTGAATAAAAATGGTTTCATACCAACTTGAAAGCTCCCACTCTGTCCTAAAGACCTATTACATAGCGTCAGACTAGACAGCAATGAGAAATGAGATTATAATGGTAAGATGAAAATGAAAAATAGCAAAAGGCAGCACTGGAAGTCCTTTTGGTGTTTTATCAATGCAATTACTGAAAGTGTGAATATTTTTTAAAAGACTGGACAGTATGAAAAAAAATGCTAAATGTGTGAACAGAAAATAACTGAACGTAATTGGACATCCTTTATAACATGTATACCTTATAGGCCTTCTTTCCAGAAAAGGAACACTCTTGTAGATTTTGCAATTATGTCATTAAAATGCATTCAAAAATGTCCTCCATCATTCTTCACACTGTTACATATGCATAGGTCAATACAGTCATAATAAGAGAAATGGAAATTTGCTCAGATAAAGAGTGTCTGATGCATGACAGTAGACTTCCACACAAAATCCAAGAAAAGAGTTGCATATGAACAAGAAATAAATGAACAAGCTTAGTGGCTTCGTTATGGAGGATACAGCTTTGAGCAGAAAATGTCATCTAAACCAGATATTCAGGACCAGAAAACTTCAATGTAAGGTACTGCACTTGTTAAACTCTGTTTACATGAGAACATAGATATCCTGCAGTCTCTACATGACGTCACAGGGAAAATTCACCAACACTTCTAACTTTTCTGCAGTTGAAATCCCTAATACTAGGTCTGAATCAGGACTTGGCTGAGCTTTCCAGCAGTTCAGCTACAGAATTCCAAGCCTTACGCAACAAATTGTCTCAAGTTCCATCTTGTAACACAGTTTAAATACACTGCCTTCTCAGGAAGCTTTTGATCTTGAAGTTTCTCACCAGAGGGCTGTGCATGATCACAGTGTTATAACAGATCCATAGTGCTGCAGCAGCGCAGAACTCTCCCTTTTGGGAGGTGCTTGGGCATTCCCACAAAAACCTGGACTTACAGTAACCCTCTGAACTCTGTGTTTTGTGGATTTCCCCCACCCCTGAAGCAAATTGTTCTAAAATTAAATGCAAACACTGATCATCCAGTGTAGTTTCTAATCTGGCCCAGGGGATCTGTTAAAAAGGCTTGAGTTGCCCTTCAGGGGTGGGCAGTAACATGGGGAAACACCTGCAGTTCTCCCCTCACCTCTGAGGACAGCATCCTAAAAATAAGTGGTCCTCAGGCAGGACACACCTGTAAGGAAAACATGAGTCTAACGACAGATATCAGAAATACAATCAGACCTGATGAAATTAAAATATCTAATTTGTGTTATCGACCTCCTGATCCAATTTTCTTTCTAACAAGCACTAGAATTCTGATGGAGTTTATATATAAATTATTCAAAATACCTTGCTTAAAAATAGCATTTCTCTGAGAACTTCAGTTCTATTGTTTCAGGTGGGTTTTTTATGTTTTTGTTTGTTTTTTAATAAAAACAGCTAGCTCTGTAGAACCTAACTTATAACTGCTTTGATTTATCTGCCAAGGCTCTCTTTAGAATACCGTCTTCTACCCTTGGAGACCTAGTGTCAGAGCTGGGAAGCAGCCTCTCATTATACAGAAAAAGGAAAACAAAATTTCATAAAAGGAGAAAAATTAGGAGACTATTACAATGGGAGAATTAAACAGAACCTGGTAGACAAACTGTAATATACTTACAATATATTGTTTGGATCCAGAAAATTTCGACTTTTCTCGCAGAACCTATAGAAGCTACATAAGAAAGGGAAAATTGTTAATACTTATAAATTACATATGTTATGAAATAATATATATTCTATTCTTTACATCAAGTAAATGAATATATTATTATTTTACTATAGTGGTAGTTTGTTTTTTAAATTGAAGGTATTTTTAAACACTCACTTTTTTGATTTGTAGGTTCTTACATATATAAAAAGAAATGATCATCTTTTAACTAACACTTTTCACTCTTATAGAGGTGAGAAAAGAAACGTGAGAAATAAAAACAAGCTTTTAAAAAAAATCTTTACATTTTCTGGTTTTCATTAACAAATTAAGAGAGTTGAAAAATAAATTTATAGAGAGATAGTAAAGACCTAACAATATTAGTATGTAAATTTTCATTTATTACTTAGGAGAAGCTTTTTGATTTTTTTGAAACGTAGATCAAACTTTTTTTTTTTCCAAATTTTCCCTTACATATACTATTCCTATGAAACTGTGGAATACATTCCATAAAATGTTTTAAATAATCTTAGTTTTGGAGATGTAGATGTTTATGAAAATACCTTGCATACAAACAAATGCCATTTCATAATAAAAGGATGTTACTATAGGGACAGTTCAAGTTGTTATGGTAACAAGGTCAGTGAAAAGGGTAAATGAGCTTACAAAATGTTTGGGTATTTTTCTTTGCAGAATGTTTTATAATCAGTTTTCCCATTAAAAGCCTCTTGAACTGATTCTGAGGATAAAGTATGAAACAAAAGAATTATAGAGTAATCATTAATATTCTGAAATATAACTACCTATTTTGTTTACACTCTTTATATGTTAACACATGTGTAATATTTGTATACTCTGAAAGAAAAGAGAGAAAAAGCTCAATGAGATATCCTATTAGCCAGATGCCCATTTCAGTCTAATTTTAAAATTTGCCTAAAAAAGGAAAAAGGCCAGTCACAGTTAGGCAGTTGAAATAGTGCTTCTACTAAAAGCAGTTTTTAGGGCTCATCAGAATTAGCAACTTGGTTGAATCATGTTGTTCTGCAAACTGACTGTAGTGTTGTGCACGCCCTGGAGACAATGTCTGGGACAGCCGGAGCTCCCCTCCGCGCAGCGCGGTTGTGCTTTCACAGACGGGCTGCTGTGTTTGCCCACACCAAGCCTGGCTGGAACCACACCTGAAGGGGATGCCAGGATGGTGTGGAAGGGCACCAGAAGGAAGAGAGAGGGATGTGGTGGACTTCTGGACCACACAGGTGTGAGGCTCAGAGCAGTTTGAGGGTTGCCTTTCATCTCTGTTTCAACGGAGAGCAGCTGCAAGACAAGATATTGATGCTTTTATTCACTGACTGCTTTGAGGTCCTGACCTGATCTTTTGTGTTGCTGACCAATGTGAAACAGGCCCTATTAATTGTTATAGTGCTCTGCCAAAAAAGAGCAACCCTATTCCCTACTTTGCTGGTTTTCAACAATGGTTCAATTGGCTTTTTGAGCATCCCAGGAAGTAATTTCCACACTGAGAGTCAATCTGCCAGATAGATATCAAGTGGAAATAAATCATACTTATGATACTGAAGCAATAAAACTTCCTCTGACTGTCCAAAAAATGCATAAGAGAAATGACAGAAGTACTCCAGTTTACACACTGCAGATTTTCAATAGATGGTCACATATTTTGACCTAACTTACTCTGACTATTATTATGATGCAACCTATCTGGGGCACTTTCAGAGTAGGGAATTTGATCAAAACAGGGAAGAGCAAATGATTATTTTGCTGAAGATATGTATTATATTTTCCTTCTATTATTTTATTATTCTATAGATTTCTAGAAAATCATTTTATAATTTAATTTCTAATTTAAATGTTCCAGAGAAAAAAAGGAATCACTTCTAATTATTGGGCTGTGGGTAAGATCTAGGATATTTTTATGTAAGTAATTTATATTGGAAAAAACAGCCACTCCAGAAACCAGAATTTTTGATCAAGGGTCCAAAAACTGAGTTTGAGCTGTATTTGAAAATCCAGAGAAAGTTATAAATATATATTCTGGCACCTCATCTGAAATTGAAGAAACTTCAGATTAAATGCACTCCTTATGGAAACTTAGAACCTTAGCTCCATGAAGTAACTTCATCTGGCAACAGAGAATACTGTGACATGACAGAGCTTATTAAATACTTCTCTGTAATTAGTGCAGTGTTTGAACTATCACCTAGTAAAGTCTCAAACTGTACCAGACACCCCCACTGGCAGGTCATTAGTCAACTGGAAAACATCCCTTAATTTGGGGACTCTACTACAATAATTGACACTAAACATGATTTCTGGATGCACAAAAAGGGAATTCGCTAGACTCATGCATTCAGTGTTGATGCATCTACAATGGGTGCTGCTAGTAGAAAGTAACCTGAATTCCATCACTTGGAATACTAGTTATTTGAAAAAAAATAAAAAAAAATAATTTTTTTAAAAAAGTTGGCCAATTTGTATGAACAAAGGATAAAAAAAATAAAACCAAACACATTATGTCTTTCCCATTTCTATTATCCACAAGTCTGTCCAGCTGCTATGTGAAGTGTTTAAACAGTAAACTCTATTTAAACATTCAAAAGTAAAATATTTATTCTGTGTGTAAAACTCCTTTCATAGAATAGCACAGAGTTTCATTCTATAATCTCAGCTACTGTGTGTTTCACTGTATGTGGCAAGAAATGCTGCTATTTATAAAACCTGTAAAAATACTTCATAATTAATACTACAAATACTTGATTTTAATTCTTTGCTTATAAAGTGTGTGCAGTTAGGTGTGTCTCCAGAGACAGAGCAGTAGGTACATCCATTATGCATGGAAAAATAAGTTCATTCAGTTATAGACCAGAATAGGCAGCAGTTATAATCTAAGTTGTCTATAGTTTAATACCAGAATACTCTTGATGATGAATTTGCTGTATACACAGAATTTAACAAAAAAGTTCCAGAGATTAAACAGTTTTCAACTGGCCCAGAAGTGCATGGCTAAAGCCTTTACATAATTCTCTTCTTCAAGATGAGATTGATTAGATGTATTGATTATTCCTTCACCGGAGTGAAGCTGCTCCAGTGTAGTGCTTTTACAACCATTTGTCATAAACCAAGGCTCATTCACCCCTGTGGAAAATATTTCAGTATCTTTTGGAGAGACCTAAAATCAGAAATGTAAGTTTTGATAGTATGATGCTGTGGAGCAGCATAAATTCTCTTGCATGATACAAAAACATCAAGTATTTTATCTAGGAAGAATTGTGGCAATATTCATTGGAGTACCACTTTCTACATAGGCAGAAACCTGAAATTAAATGCAAGGATATAGTTCTTGGATATATTCGCTTTTCTTTTATTTGTTTTTGTTATTTATTGACCAAATTCAATAAAAATGCTACCAAGAAATAGTCATACAGAACCAGATCATAAAATAGCAATTCAGGTACCAACATTATTTTTCTATTAACAAAAACGGTAAATTGTACCTCCGTTTTTATTCTGTTATTCATTACTTTCTGAAAATGTTCTTCATATTGTATATTTTATTGTCCCACGTAATCTGTTCTTCAAATTGCACAGCCCACCTATTAATGTTCAGTATATTTTAACCAAATCATAGTTATGATATAGCTCTCCCAATAAAACTATATATATATATGTGTGTGTGTGTGTGTGTGTAAATAAGGAAAAGACCCCATTTGCATGAAAATCAAAGGCTTTCTATGTAAAGAAGTTAGATATAAGTAAGATTATATTTAATTTTCTTCAGCTCCTGAAATAATCTATGAACTACTCTTCTATGCACGGTTCAGCTAAATATTCAGATTATTTAGGACCTCTATTATTCCTTTCCTGGTCTATTTTTATGTATACACAGAGTGCTTTGTCTGAAAAGTGCAAAATGTATGCAGTGCTATTTTACTGTTCTGAAATCTCTGTTTATATATTCCAAGCTAGCTGGAACTTTTTCAAGGACCTTCATTATCTCAGACATTTTGAGAATATTTTGAAAGCTTGAATAAATTGCCTAACCACCAAATGCCTAGGGCAGCTAGGCAGTGTCTGAAGACTTAGTGAATTGAGTGACTCTTAAATTAGACATTTGCATGGTTATTTTTAATTAATCACCATATAAAATGTAATTAGCATGCACCACTTATCACTTGAATAGCAGTTGGCAATTTTTTTTTATTTTGTAAATTCTTCATAGAGCACAGAGTTCAGGAGAAAAGAGGGAATCCCAGAGGCTGATGTCAGGAATAATCAGGGGTGATTTAGTTGGCTGTAGCCCAGGATATAATATGCAGTTTATTTCATTCTTTATTGGTCAGGGTTTTTTAACTTATATGTATACAACTATCCGCGTTCATCATATTTTCCCTTTGTTTTGGAACAGTAATGCTCTTACTAAAAAAACAAAGCTGTAAGACTTGCAGAGAACCTAATTTTCGAGTGCTGTGGGGTTGGATGCTGACTGAAAAGGCATCAGGTAGTACCTAGTGAAGGGCTCCTACTGTCTTCAATGAACATTTGGTTGTGCTGGTATGGATGAAAACCCCTAACACTGCTTTAAAGTGGAGTGAAGAACACACAAGAAGAGCTGTAAGGCAGGAAACACCCCTAGATGAACATTGGGAAGCTGGTTTCTTCCTGTCTGGAGGCAGCCTGCCCTCAGCTAGGATTCAGAGGTACAGATCCTTCCTAACAAAGAAAGGAGTCGATATCAAAAGTTGTTGCACACCCCCAGCACCTCCCAAGACAACAGCTCTCACTTTCCATGGTGCCCAGAGCTGGTAAGCACTTTCAGAATCACACAGATGCACTTTTAAAGGCCACACAGAGAACATTATCTGTGCATGCTTGAACAAGCCCATCCCCTACAGTTACAAGAGATTGGTTGTCTGATCCTGCGGCACACTGATTGTCTGGGCTCATTAACATCTGTTCCTGATGACATGTCTCAAAAGAGCACTTTGTATTTGTTCTGGAACTGTAAGGATTAGAATAATACAAACATTTCTGGGAGACTGTGTTTTCATTCTAACTACCTCTGTAGACAAACAGATAAGACCCCACATAACATCTACAGCTCTGTTTTATATTCTGGCCAGGACAGATTACTGCTACTGAATAAAGAGAAAAATGTTTTGGGTTTTTTTCTTTCTTTCAGCTAAGTACACAAATCTGTTAAAGCTGACTTGACCTGGGCACTAATTTCAAGTTGATGATGTTTCCAGAAGAGCAGCTAAACTCAGATTTAAAAAAGCAGGATAAGCTGACAGCATTCCCCTGCACTGAGGACCCTTTCCCCCAGGAGTCAGCATATGGACCGCATCCTTCATGCCATGCGTCACCGGTGTGCACTGCACTCAAGAGGGTGCACCTGAAACTTCATTTACAATAAAAAGAATTTTATCTTTAGAAAAGTTTTGAAGAATCACCTAATTTGAGGATGAGTTAATTATTACATTGCATTTGAACACTGGCCAAATTCTAGAAATAAGCTGACAAAGGCTTTCTGAAAGCCTTTTTAACCACAGCTCTCAGTTTATTCTTCACTGCACCCAAGCAATATAGAATTATTACTCTTTTGGATTTATACCACTCCTATCTAAGGTTTAGCAGCCTGATTTAAAATAAGATTTCAGCATCTGAAGCACAACTTTGACAGAAGATGGAGACTTAAGCCAGAATTTATCGTTCTAGAAGTCCCTGTTTATCTACCTCAGCACACTTAGAACACTTCAAATAGTCAGGACACTCCAAATCGTCATTGCTGCCTCCACTTATTTATCCCAATAGGTTCTCAGGAGCTGAAAATTTTTCTTCAGCGTATTTCCAAAAAAACCTCAGTCCTGACACTGCTGAGCAGACAGACCATATGACCTCCCTCTAAACCTAATATCATATAAAAATAGTTTCTTTTTTTCCCTGCCCCTGTGATTCTTACCATTTGAAAATGTTCATAGAATGCCTTCAGAATAAAGCTGCCCATAAAGTCATACTAGAGGTCTCTTAATTCTTCTAAATATTGCTTGGAAAAATATTATCAAGAACTTTCATGTAGCAGCTCAGTTGTTAGAGCATCTAAAAATAGAACAAAAAAAGAGAATATGTACAATTATGGTAGAAAAAGAAAAAAAAAGAACTTACCTGTGAAGGGAAGCTCTAAGGGCCAACATTATTTATATATTTTCATGAAACATTAACTGGGTAAGATATGTAAAATACTACACACTAGACTTCTCACAGTAATCAGCTACAATTGGTATCACAGAATTGTAATTACTGAGTTTGGTTCATCCTGCCTTCCCCCTTTCTCTGTCTTAAATGTTTCTTTTAAAGGAGAACTGCCAACACAATGCTCAACACCAGAGTTCCAAAGCAGAAGAAATTAAAACTTAGAGCCTCTCTGGTAGGTAGGTCTAATAGGTATGCTCTGCAGAGGCAATGAATATAATATAGGTCTCTATACTGAAAAGTTCCTCACAGGTTTTGGTTTCCACTCAGGAGATCCATGACTTAAAAGCAAGGCACTATTTTTTAACAATACATAGCTCTCTTTTTTTGATTTAGCCCTAGTTAATTTTTTTTTTTTATGTTCACAACCATGCAAATTAAAAATAAAATTTTTCCATACTAATATTTAGCTAAATCAAGTAGAATAAACCAAATAGCCAGTCTTGAAAAGTACTTGCTCCTAATCACTCTTTTCCCCAGGAGCCTACACATGCCCCAAGCAGGAGGGAATTACTAATGCCTCACCCAAATCTTGCTACCCAGAAATGTTTTCCCTGAACCTGCACCCTTCCAGCAGGCAACTGCTTCAGATTAATCTTTTCCTTTTCCCTGTGTCTGTCCAGTGGGAATGTTTCCCAATTTATTTTTCCAGCAAATGCTCATCAGCTTTTCATGTACACTTGAGAGTACAACATAGATATTATCCTAATGAAAGTGCCATTTTTTGCTACTTCAGTAGGTGCTAATAAAATGTCTTTTTTCCCTATCAACACCCTTTAACATACCATTTGTTTTAAGCTGCCTATATGCTTGTAAACAGCTAAGATTGCTGTAAATTGATCCACCTGACACCATTCTTTATGGTGTGGATAGTCAGGATAAAGAGAAGGCCAGGTTAATTAAAAAAATGTGTTAATTAGGTAATTAACACACCACACTTCTCTGTATTGGGTAGAAAGGAGGAGAAATATGACGAGGGAATTGAGTGATGTTATAAGAGAGATTGGTTTCTGCAGAAGGGAGAGCCAGGAGCTGGCTTTGATAAGACACCACAGCTGTGTGTAATGCACCCTGTCAAAACCTAAATCTCTAGTAGACTGCATGAATTAGCTCATTCATCTGTCTTCCTGAGAAAGCAAGGAGTAGAAATCATTATAACTTAGTCAGGAGTTTGCCTCAGTTTCTACAAGCCTGAGTCAGTCTATGCCTTTCCTGAACTGCAGAACAGAAGACCTCACTGGGGTCTTAGAAGAAAGCTCTACTTTAAATCCTCACTATTTACATCTTACAGTGGGCAGGAATGTAGAAAGGAGAACCTTAAAGAAATTTGATTACTCACCCCCAGAGAGATGAATTCTTTGCTGCAAAGACCTCTGTTGTATGGGGTTTTTGCTTTTATTTACTGTTTAGTAAGGTCTTGTATCTCATATATTACGAAACTGGCCTTTGAGTAGAAAATCAGTTTGGATCTTACACTTGTAAGAAATGTTCCTGTTAAGTGATGGTCAGTTTGACTCATACCCTCCATGAGTTTCTGTGTCTTCAAGATCACATTCCCTGTACAAACCAAGGTACCAGAAAAAAAATCTAACCAACATAAAATATGAGGTTTAAATGGAATTAAGGCATTTAGGGCATTTGGTGAACATGTGAGTTTTAATTTCATGTCAGTCTTTTCCAGGCAAAAAAGACAACAATTTACAGAACTCTGTTGTGTCATTCAAAATATTTGTAATCTACCCACTGAATGAATTTATTCATGCCATTTAATCTCTGAAATGCATAATGCTGTCTGTCACTCATACCTACTTGCTTTCAAGAGATGCAAAATCACTTTCAGGCAGTGAGGGTGAGGGGCTCAGCTGTCTTACAAGGAATTTCTGGAAACACTGACCTTTTCTGGAATAGGGAGGGAAAATAAAAGCTGCATATTAAAATCTCCCACTCCAAAACAATAGTTTACCTTTTTGGTAATTCATCTGCTCTCTTCTTCCCAGTCTTCTAACTAAATGACTTGCAATTCAACATGTTGTTTTTTTCCCTGTTATAGAAATTACTTTATCAGTTTCAGAGTGAATACTTTGTTTCATACCCCTACAAAAAAAAAATCATTATTGAAAGGCTTGTCACTAATCAAAAGTGAATTTCTTCACCAGCCTTAATGGGTCTGTAATTTCTTAGTTTCTCTAACACCAGCATCTATTACAGGCATTGAAATTCCCAGTTTGCCAAAAAAATTTCTGTAAGCATTGAAACACATATTTGGTTGCTGTTGCCCTATAAATTAGTAATGTCAAATTCTACTTACTCTGATGATAGTACTTTGTCCAATCATTCTTTTATTACTTTAAGTCTTTTTTCACTGCTAGGTTGTGATGGTAGAACAA
Source organism: Cyanistes caeruleus (assembly GCF_971803275.1). NCBI lineage: Eukaryota > Metazoa > Chordata > Aves > Passeriformes > Paridae > Cyanistes > Cyanistes caeruleus. Next base: position 36,839,212 of record NC_141705.1, read on the forward strand.
CCATGCTTGTCTGCAAACCACATAATTTCATGCCTGTCAAACAATGCTCTACATTCTAAGCTTTACTTCTGAAACCAGAACTAAGGAAAGAAATTTCAAGGTCTCATCACATGATTACAATGATTAAAAGTTTTGAAATATAAAAAAGCTGCATTTATATGTGCAGTGCCATACTTCTCAAACTATTGCAGCATATGTTTATACTTGGTCTCTGAGACTTAAAAATATTAAGTACATAGATCAAAACCCACTTGGTTTCTTTTAAGTAGAATACTCTTGACCTGTGCATACTGAAGATAGGCTGTAGTTTATGTTATTTTTTTTCTTGCCTATTTCTTTAATTTTATTTCTAATGAATTATTTTGCTTTTATCTTTTTCATTCAAGTTACTTTCTTAGCATTTTCATACTGCTCTCTCCGTGTCATGCTCAGGACTCATAATTTATCTTTTCCACTTCAGCAAAGTAGTTTCAGTGCCTCTGTAAAACTTAGCATGGATTTATACAGACCAATTTTTTTATACTTTAAATCTCTGAAGCTAAATCTGTTAGGTACTCAGGTTTTTATTTTACAACTCTAAGCAAGGTCATAGATCTAAACCTGTATAAAACAAAAAGAACATTATTTCTGCTACTGGATAGATAAGGTGTAAATCTGTGATCACGATTTAAAGGATGTAAATTTATTTGCACCCTAACTTCCCTACAAAAACATATTAAATGATGAACTGAGCAACATCCTGTGTTGGCCTTTAAGAGTATTACTATCACGTAACTGTTTAAAATTTATGTCAACTTTTCTAGTTTTTTCTAGTTTATTTCTAGTTTTCATGATCATACCTTTTCCAGGACAAAATCTATGGCTCATCTTCAAGACTGTTTAGCAGCTCCAGGAATAATTAAATCCATGGATTTTTACAGCTCTATTACTATCTGGATGCCTACTCATTTAAAGAAAGAGCAAGGCACTACCTACTGTCTTACTTGACAGTTTTTAGGTTTAACTACCTATTAACTATTAGGTTTATGATCTTTGTTAGTTTATTCATTATTGAAGATATGGATAACTTTCAGATTTGGAAGTAAAGCCTCTGAGACCTGTCAATTAAGTAACAGTTTGTTAAGTACATTAGATAAAGAATTGTCTTACATAAATTATGCCAAAAAGTCCTGGCATTGTAAGTGCATTATGATTTCTTCATATTGCAAATATGCACTAATCTACCTCCATGGTAAGTATCCATACAACAGGATACAGTGTAGCAGTTGTTAATCCAAAAGATAATGAGCACCAAATATTTCAACAGAAACCCAGCAAAAACCCAACAGTAGAAAGCTGAAAGGAGGTGAGAAGCATTAGCAAAAAAGAAAGACTGAGAAGGACAGAAAAGAAGCCATATAAGAGCAGAAATAAGTGGAAACAATAAAGGAATAGAATTTTATAAAAGATTTTATAAAAGGTGAAATGAAATTGGTTCAAGTTGTCATATCTGATATTCTTTTTTCTGTGTAAAGGTAATGTACTAAATTTTTTTTACTACATTTACTGATTAGTAGAGGCTCAAAATTCTTTTAAAGAATATATGAGTTTTAAAAATGAGATATAGCCTTAATTGTAGGCTTTATGAAGTAGATGGGAATAGCTGAATATATATCCAACCTCAGAAGACACATTAACTGCAGCAAATATGGGAAATGTTATCTGAAATGGAGAAGTTTGCAAGAACAGAAACCAAGTGAATGAAACTACAGAAAACTGGTCTGTGTTGTTCAGTGCTTTTAAGAAATATAAGTTTCATTTTCTTATAGAGGCAAAATAAATAGTATTGAACAATTTTCTTCCTTTTCATTAAATCATTGTCATCTTGAATCACAGAATATGCTGAGTGGGAAGGGACTCTCATGGATCATCGAGTCCAGCTCCTGGTCCTGCACAGGAGCACCCTACACATCACACCGTGTTCCTGAGAACATTTTCCAAACATTTGAACTCTGTCAGGGCTGGTGCTGTGACCATTTCCCTGGGGAGCCTGTTCCAGTTCCCAGTGCTTCACCTCTGGGTGAAAAATCTTGTTTTAATATCCAGCTTAAACCTTCCCTGACTCAGCATCATGCTATTTCCTTGGGTGCCTTCACTGGTTACCACAGAGAAGCGAGCAGCACCTGTCCCTTCTCTTCCCCTCTCAGGAAGCTGCAGACTGCAGTGAGGTCTCCCCTCAGTCTCCTCTTCTGCAGGCTGAACAGACCAAGTGACCTCAGTTGCTGCTTATACAACTTCCCTTCTAGACCCTTCACCATCCTCATTGTCCCCTCTGAACTCTCTCTAATATCTTTATCTCTTATTTTGTGATACATAGGACTTGAGGTGAGGCTGCACCAGCACAGAGCACAGAGGGACAATCATGTCCCTGAACCAGCTGGCAGTGCTGTGCCTTATGCACTCTAAATTTCACAGTGGTTTGCTGATATTATCATTATTTACACAGAGACTCCAATTCTTTTGGAAAATTCTTTTCCAACAGTTTTTGCAGATATTTACTTCCCTTTGCAAGAAAAGTATTTCACATTTCTTGAAATAAGGTCATTTGTGTCACAGGTGTTTAATCAGAAAAGATAGAACCATATAATCTCACTGTATGTGTGTTTTACTTGTATTTTATGAAATATAAACAAAGAATGAAAGTAATAAAATAATAACATTCTCACTTCACAGGGAAAACCTCTGAAGAACAACCTAGGTTCAAAGTCGCTAAATAATTATTCTTTATTAGCCAAAGGTTCTTTCAATAAATGAATAGCAAAGTACATTCATGGTAATGGAGAGAGTTATGGCACCTTGCTGTGGGAACTGTCCCAGTGTATTAATTAAGAAGAACATTGCTTCTACAAATAATCCTGTGTTTTAATTTGTTTTTCTAAACACACTTTAATTATAAGATATTAGCTTCATTGACAACAATCAGAAGCCCAATGAAAATATCTTGAAGTGCAGGTATGCAGTGGCATTTTGCTACTGACACTTTGATAGCACTGAGTGTTATTTGCTGCAGGATGTTTGAAAACAGAGACTTATAAACGGTAGTTTTTCCTAACTGATATTGTCTGTATTTAAAAAAAACCTCCTTTTGAAGTGAAGTGATGGGCACCATCCTGCTTTCACTGAATTGAGAGGTATTTCCTCTCCTGCACCATCTCCCCACCCCATACTGCTCTAAAACATGATAAAAACCTAGGAAACATTGAGCCACAAACATGCTGCAAACAATGCACTTTAAGCTGTGGTGCCAGAAACACTTTTGGCACACATCTCAAGGGTGTCTCTACTAGGCAAAACTGGTGATCCTCTGAGAAATTTTCCCTTCTGTTCTTCAGCCTCAGCACTCGCAGGTCTGCTCTTTGACAGCTCAGTGATTCTGATGTTTCTGCTTTCTCCAGCCTCTTTGAACGGCGATGACATAATGGATTTCATTCGGGCTTATACAAAGGACAGTGCACACATGGAAAGTGAATGCCATGTCCTAGATCTTGAGAAGTTTTCTTAGCTTGTCTCATCTTGTTTGTGCACATTTTCTACAATAGAACAGCATCGGTCAGATACCGTAAAATAATGAAAAATAAGCTCTTGTTGATGCTCCTGTGGAAAAGCATATAATTTGATAGGTATTTGAAACCTGGGTAAATAAATGCCTTTAATGTGACATGTAATTGCCAAACTAAGGAGAGTAAAACCCCAAGTTAACTGCTGGTGTAATCTCTACTGACTTCTTAACAGGTAGATTTATAGACACATTCCATTTCCATCCAGTCAAAAGCTGTAATAGTGCACCAATCATCAACTGACATTTCAGTTCTGCCTGAAGACAGGGGATTTACAGAAATTGGCATAGGTCAGTGTCTAATATCTTGTATATTATGCAAGTGGTACATGAACTCAGATTAAAGAAAAGATTTTAACGTACAAGCAGTTTTCAACCCAATATGTGTGCTCTTCTAAGGTAATTTCTATTGTTTTTCTCATTATATTATTTATTTGTATCTAAAAAAACCCAGACAAACAAACAAACAATTCGATAAGCATGCTTGGAGGATGGAAAAGACATCTCAAATAAAACTTTGAAAGCCTTCAGGGAGATGGTAGCTCAAAACAATAATTCACAGCAAAATTATGACAGTATATAAGTCACAAAAAAACATTGGGCAAAAAAGAAAATAAATCAGTATATAAATGATAATTATTCTGTTGGTTAATTACTGTTTCATATACAATATCACATTAATATTTTCTTGTCAAATAGAAAATACTTGTAATGACTTCTAGGTTTTTAAAATTATAATAAGTATTTGCTTTTAATTGAATGCCTAAAGCCTTTCAGGACCTCTGATGGTTATGTCTCTGGCTGAATGGAATGCTAGAAATTTAGGAACTCTGATTTCTGATTTTTAGAGTTTTCATTTTTGTTTTGACTGCTCAAAGGACTGCAAGCCTGAGATTTTAAAAGAAACAATATTGATAAGTAAAGCCATTCCTTATGTTTGTCTCTTGGGAAGAGTATAAAAGCTTATGTGAAGCTAGAGAAAACCCCTGGTGATTAGTTATTTTCTAGAAATTTCCAACTGTATTTTGCAAACCTGTGGAGAATCATTCCTTCAGGACTTTTTTCTATCCTAGTCAGTTAGGTTTAAGTCTCCAAAGCTGTGGTAATGTTAATTCATTCAACAGATTCTGAAATGTATGTTTCCAGAGAATGTGAAAAGCTATTTGGAAGTATTAATGGCTAGGCAGTAAGTTATTCAGCTCTTTCAGGATTAACAGACATGGATGTTTTAAAAAAATGTGCAGAATAGTTGTGATAATGTAAATATATTTGTATTTGGTATTATAATGCTAATATGTAGGAAGCAATTTTCACTCTATTAGACAGAAGTCATGATAACAGTAAGAGTCTTTCAGTTTTGCCTCTCTTCTGGAATTATCTGTTTATCTAAAAATAAACTAAATGTCTGTATTAGAGAACTAGCTGAATAAACACAGCTGAATTTAGAGTTCTTAACAGATTTTATTTCTTTGTGATTGTCATTTTCTCCTCAAGGCTGGCATGGCATCTGTGTGCTATTGAGCACAACACTAAGCATTTGATTAACACATGAGGTTTTGCAAAACTTTACCTTTCAAAATGAAGTTTCCCTAACTGGATTTCTGATCTAAGTGACCAGCCTTCCCAAGAAGACACATGAAGAATTTTGACCTTAGTGATACAACACCTGAACTACACAGAGGTGAAATATAGAGGGAAATGTCAAACTTGGATACCATCAAAACTATCCACACTAGACAAGTGGGAAGTGTAGTGGTTTATTTCAGGCTCCTGGTCCCCTGGATGCTTCCACTGACAGTGGAATCACACTCTCACCTTTCTCCCAACAAGAATATCGTAAGGCAGGAGTGGAGTCACTCATGTGCCACCACCCAGAGAAGTGGAATGAAGCCAAGAGGTCACTTGTGCCAGAGAACTTGCAGGCTTGGAATGGTTTTCCTGCTGCTCATGAGTGTTAACTTGGGCTAGGAGAGGTTTTTTTCTCTGCTCAAATGCCCAAAACAGAATGCTTAAGTCAGGTTTCACCGTAGAGACAAGGAATTCAGAAAAATCACCAGCCTTCCATATATATACATCTGGATTTTCTGATAGATTAGAGTGCAACTGTGGAGTTGGTGTTAGTGTTCAGGCTGTGAACTAATAGCATAGCTAATTGGTATTAGCTATGCACTAACATAGCATGGACCTGGACTGATGTAAAGAAGAGCTGGTTTTAGTTGCCATATTCAGTGTTTACATATGTAGAAGAAATACAGCCACAATCTTGTGCAAGACATACATGATTAGCCATTTTATATCAGATGATGACAGGACTTGGTTTGGTTGTGATACTAAAAAAGAGTGAAAGAAATTTGGGAGATGAGGGTGACCATATAAATGACAATTTTTGGAAGATTCTTTGCCTTAATGAAATAATTTACAACCAACAAAAAAAGCATGAGGGAATAAAAGGCAATGCTCAGAATAAAATTTATCCAAAACCTCCCAGCAAGCCACACCACACTTTATTATGCTAAATTTACCTGTATTTTTTCATGGCCTATATAATGTTAATAAAAAGAATGTCTTTATTGTTGCACTGAAAGATGGGGTTTGAAATTATGTAAGTAAGTATATGTTATTAGGGGGAATACTGAAAGACTTAAGGATTGTGATGTGATCTGTGAAGAGTTATAGACTAATATTTTATTCCATAATTCTTTCTCTATCTTAAAATGATCACAAATGTCTGGGAAAGAGGTGATGATAAAATATATTTGTGCTACCACTGCTTCTCACATGATGGCTCACTGAGGCTTAGAAATCGACAGAGACCCATGAATTTGTGCTGTAAAAAGGAACAGCCATATATTTTTGTTCAATGGAATTCAACTTTAAAACTCAAACTACAAGAAGCACTTAATTAAGTTACCAGCCCACATTCCATGAATCCTCCGTGAGAAAATAAGAGCAAGTAACAACTCTTCAGGAAGACTTCAGCTACGAACACCACATACAGAATTTTCTTGGGGAGAAAAATAGTTGGGCAAGAGATTCTTTCTTAGATTTGCACCAAATGTACTAGAGTTTGGTTTCAGCCCCCAAATATTTGCCTGCAGGTTTCAAACCTTTAACACTGCAGTCTAAAAAAAACACTGAAATTAATTTTATATTGTTATAGCAAATGACCCCATGCCAGATCAGTGCAAATAAGGAAAAGCTTGGCTAGTCTTAGCCTAGTATGATATAAAGTATGTCAAATGGATGCCTCTCAAATGTGTGATAAAAACGCATCTTTTCTCCCTGCAGCAGTATGGTATCTGACCTAAGAGCATTAGAGAAGAGAGACCATATTGAATGCTTTCATTTCCCCATAAAATGCTGATCATGATAGTTCAGTCATGCCAGATGGAAGTAGTACTGATAAATGGTGTTGATGCCTCAGGAGAAATGAGCTAGTAAAGTTATATTATGTTCAGTTGGGATTTTAAACATGTAATATATTCAAAACTGTTATTCTCCTGCAAAATCATACTCCTAATATTTCGGTGCCATATCATATATGGGAGAAAAAATTCCTGCCACCATTTACTACTATGAAAAGCAGATTTTCCACATCACAACAAAACATCTCTACACACAGAGCACACATAATACTTTTTAATAAATATAAATATATGTATGAAATGATGAATGACAAGTATAGGAAAATCCAAAAACGTTATTCTTCCTTTATTCCTTACGTATAGCAATATATATCTGAGAACAGTGAGATAACACAATTCTAAATGAGATAAGATAACCTCACATTACTAATAGGTCCTTTGTTCCTTTCTAAAACTAATTAGGAATTCTATACTAATCTCTGTCATTTGCAATAAGGGGCTACAAGGCTGTTTTGAATTCCCAGTTTGACCTGGATAGCTGTTGAACTCCAACTAGAAGATGTTTTAAGAAACCTTACTTATCTAGACATTATTTATATCTTCTCCAGAGGCAATTCTATGGAGTTTTCTCTTTCAATGCCAGAGAATTTTAGAGGAAGAAGGTAGATATTTTGTACCCTATAAGTCAGTCTGTTTCAACAAAACCTAAGGAGTCAGAAGGATGCAGGCAATTTGCCAAAGTATCCCATCCTCTAGTTGTATTCCAAGAACTTAGATCACTTTTTTTGTGATAGTCATTCTGTATTGGTTCCTTTTTTCTGAATTGCCTTCTACAAGCAGCATTCTCTTTGTCTTCCATCACAGAGATATGAAACACCAGAGGGAAGAAAGGAAGTTAAAAACCAGCAGAGTTGTTAACAGAGGTATTGTTCAGCTGTTCATTTTAGACTAATAGTCAGAAACACCTTTTCCTAAACATCACCTTTTCCTTTGGTTCACACCTGGACCTACCATTTTTATTTCATGTGTCTGGGTTAAGAACATGCTGCAAAAGCACACAACTAATTTGTTTTTGGAGAAGAGGCACAGTGCTTATAGGGAGACTGTTATATCCAAGTCAGTGAGGACCAACCACACCTTTCTAGAAATCAGTATTGTTGACAAAAAGGAGAACAGGTATCCAGACAATAAATACTTGAAAATTCCCGTGCATATTCATTGTTCATTCTAATGCAGAAAGAAATTTATTTTATAACCTATATTATCTGTAAATTCTTGAAGAACAGAGGTGCAAGAAGTACTCTGATTTGCCATGCTTTTTGTGTATATTGCTCAAAGTTTTTGTCCTTTGGTGACTTGAATATATTTCCCTTTGTCTAACTCTCTTATTTAATTTTATTAATTATCAAGCAGTCAAATTTAGAAGAAGAAATATTAGAGGCATATAAGAAATAAGACAGCAAAAAAGTCTATCACGTAAAGATTAATTTGTCCAATTTCAAAATGTATATTGCAATATTTTATAGCTGACAGGTGATCATGGGCAGATAGTCATTACAATTTATCACAGCAGGAAGCTGTTAAAATGACAATATGGGCAGGTATAAAATTATATGAAGGAGAAGTTGTTGAAGATAATTTTGAAACTCTAGCAAACTTATCCTTTTAAAGTTTCCATCACTAAAAGAGCATGATCCAAAATCTAATAACAATTTTAAAAGACAGAGTTGGAATCAGAATTTCCTGTTGAGGGGGCTGGGGGAAATTATGCAGGAAAATTTCAATTATTGCTTCCTTCTATTAATCAAAATTTATGCTTTGTTACACAGGAATTGTGAAAAAGTTTTTTGCTTCTGCTTGTTTTGAATTTATTGGCCGCTACTCCAAGAAACAGAGAATGGGTGTCCAACCCCAACTTATTCCTTTGCAAATTTCTCTCTGTCTCCACTTTTGCAACCCTATCATTTATCAACAGCAGCCACATGTTATTTTTGAGTGGAAAAGGAATGTTCTTTGGCACTGATCAGCCTTGAGTGAAGTTTTATAGCAGTCTTATAAATTTCTCAATAGCAGGGCTTATAATGAAATTGCATAAAGTACTCTGACCTAGTCTGCTGGTTGGCACTCTAGGCACTGCTGAATGGGGTCCTTGTTATGAACGAACAAAAGGAGCTTGACATTTTTCTTCCTTATTGCTGCTAGCACTACTTATTGCTTTTACAATTCTGTAATCAAAATCCATGAGTATGGATATTATGGGCTTTTCTTTGGGCTTTTCTCTGCTCCATTTGGTTACTGGGATCCATTGCAAGAGTCGGCCCTTAGATCATAAGATCATAAGCTCTTGGAGGAAGGATTGTATTGTACCATGGGGTACAATGTCTAGCACAGAGGAGCCACTGATCAGACACTAGAGAGATGTTGCTGCAATAGCACTAACAGATGGTTAAAGTGAAGTATCAGTTTTATGCTTTATGGTGTGCAGAGTTATCAGGGCTATTATCTCTCTCTCAGATCTGAAATGTCTGTCCTAAAGAAGGTGTATTCATAGAAACCTAATGAAAAAGCTTCTTCTGTCAGGAGCACTTTAATAAGGAAATACTGAAAGGAGGGAGAAAGTGCAACAAATATTCTAACCTTTCCTTTATTTTATTGCCAGATTTTTAAAATTGTCTCCATGATCTGAAACTTTGAAACCAACCATTCAGGCAGGTGATGCTGGGTTTCAGACCACCACTATTTAATAAGCAAATGCTCCTTTTAATAATTTGTTTATATTTTAGCCTTCCATTCAATCAATACAGAAGCCCTTCTGACCCTCACTTAAATTATAGTGAGATAAAGTGAACCGTAACTACTGACCACACTGCATTTCTTTAAGTTCAAGCACACATTATTCTCTATCTCTAGACAAGGGATGGACTAGTCTCACAGTAAAGCACAGCTCATTATCAAGAAAGCTACAATCTAATTGTATTTAGCTAAGCTTTCAAATTAGCTTATTAGAGGAGACTATTGCATGCTATGTATGCAGAAACACAAAATATAACCTTTTCAATTGTAAAACAATATGCCTCAAGATGACACAGTCTTCAGTTAAAAAGTACTGCTAAGTTACATGTATCTTAAAACCTGTTTTGACATGTATGTTAGTGTTTCTTAACGTTTCTACTCAGGTGCCAGGTGGTGAGTGCTGAGATTCACACTAAGCAGCACCACTGCCATAAAAACCATATGAGAGACAAGACAGCCATTCATGTGGATCCCTGTGGAAATTTCCAGATAGGTGAGACCACTCAGCCAGATAAGGGGAGTTGGGCTGAATCTGAAAAGAGAAGCGAGTCCATCTGCGTTTGAAACGGATTCCAAAACACAGTCACAACATTTTTGAATTCCTGTTACTTCAATATATTCACTCAATCCTTCTTAAAGCAGAATTTAGTTCCTGGAACCCAAAATGTCATTATGATGTTCAATACTGAAGGGGTGAAATTTATTTGAGTACAGATCTGGAGAAAGTCCTCTAATACCTTATAATAAGCACCCTATTGAGAAAATAAGTGAAATATCTACAATACTCTGCACTTCATGGGGACAAATTCCCAATTCTGCTGAAGCCAATGGCAAACCTTTCTTCTTTCAATGAAGAAGTACCTCATCAGTGAGATAAAATACAGAGTGAATTTGAAAACCCTTAAGCAAGGATTAAGTAGAGTCCTTTATAATCTTTGTACAATTAATGGATTTTGTATTTTTTCCTCCATTTTCTGAAACCCCCACATTTCACTCACTGATAACGACACAGTAGGAGTATAAATATTTTTTCAAGTTTTTAAACATTACTATAATAATATGTTTTTAAAAACTTAACATTTTGTCACCCATTGTGCCATTTGCATACTCACAAAGTCTAATTATAAATATGCAATGGAACATAAAATGCTGTGTGAAATAAGCAAGAGAAATTGATTTCATGTATTTTTAGCATATCTCACTCATGACTGTTCTACAGAATATAAAAGGAAAAGCATTTTCAACCTTATTTGTCCAATTATAACACATTGCAAAAGCATAATTACTGTTCAGAAACTTTCAATTTTTTCTACATGTAATTTAATGTATCCTACAACAATATAGACTTGTATCCATGTAGGAGATCTTGGTTTATTCATCTATTGTTATGAATAATAAGGTTTTAATTGACTACTCAGGACTACGGTCATGCTATGTAGGCATTGAAAATCATGGATGTCTAGTCCAGAGGCAGAAGTTACCTGGATGAATATTCATGAACTTAACTAAAATTCCTGTTAAAATTCAATTCCATTGCTTTATTAATACTATCTGCTTATATTTAAAGTACTTCTGAGAACAACATCAAACATTATTATCTGAGAAAGATGATTAAGTAGCTTTTTATGCCCAAAATGTTCATGCATGACTGTAACATCCATATGTATAAGTTTAATACATTTCCTTCTGTCACTTTCATACATTATTTAATGGAACAAAATTCAATAAAACACAGGCTCCATAGTTCACTTGTCAACATCAACTACAGTTTGCACAGGCTTTTACAGCTAATCCATCTGAATGTAGTCCTTCTTTGCATTTCTTGAGTCAACTTATTGCCTCTCAGTTTACCCAAATAGGCCAAAGAGTTTAAACATGAAAAACATGAATTTCATATATGTTTTTAGATTTTATGTCTATTGCTCACAAGATGTAACAGCCTGAATGAATTCTATACAATCTCATCCAGTCAGTGCAGTGCTGTCTTTCCTTTTGACATCTCCAAACCGCAAGAGAAAACATTTTCTATTCTTATTGCCTTATATAAAGAAGGAAAACAAGAGACAGGGGAGTACAGAACCAAGTCACTGAGTAAACTGAAAGCAAAGAATTCCCCCTGAAGTTTTTTGTTGGTTCTTTTAGAAGGGACATGGTGGCCTCCAGGTGCAACATCTTTCTTAGTACAGTATACTTTGTATATTTGTAAGTATATTTACATGTATTACAATATATATTTACAAAGGAAAATACATTATATTAAGTATATTTACAAATGAAAATACAAGTTATATAATTTATACATAAGAGTATAATTTTGTGTACCATATGAACTTATCCAAAAGAAAGTAGAGGTTTGTGTGGCTGGGCTGTATTTTGCACAGGATAACCAGGTTTAAGCAACTAGACTTATGAGAAATTTTGCAAAGTCTTTAATGACAGTATGTTAAAAATATTAATATGGTTTTATAACTAATCTCACCATGAAGAAGACCATGAAATCCAGCTCACACTCCAAGCCATCAGCCAGTGTATCACAGTTCAAATGCTCATTAAAATTTCCCAGCTTCAGTAGAACCTTCTAGTTACAGACAGTATTTTATATGAGCAAGGTATTATGCACAAGGACAAAGATAGTGCTTAAAATTACAGAGAACAAGCAACAGTGGATCAAAATAAGAGCTCCACCTCAGATTCAAGCCATGGAATATTTTCACCAAATATGAAAGCGTAAAAGCAAATCACAGACGGAAAATCTCAGCAAGGTAGGTACACATATTAAAAAATAACAACTATTCTCAGATTAAGGACATTTTGAGGCTACAATCACTAATCATAAATCTCAGCAATGCTTTATGATGCCAAATTTGAGAACTTTAACAAGTCCTTTAATGTCATATATAATGTCTCACAAATAAACTTAATCAAAATGCAAAATATATTTCTGTTTTCTTTATGTTACCTCCTCTTCTCATTTCTCTGTAAAGCTGTATGAGTAGTCATCATTCTTGAGCTGGAAGAAGACCAGGTAATATACATTTGAGACCTGATGAAAAACTATCAATTTTTCACCTGCATATCATGTAGAAAAATATTTTGCTGCCAGAAAATATCTCTACATTTCACCATGTTGCACTGAACTCAATTTTTCAGACTGGTTCTTCTTAGTCTACAGAAACGGTACAGTAAATACTTTTATGAGCACCTGACAAAACACAGTATTGGTCAGGACCCCCATGTAGAGTTTTTACTGGAGAGAGACCCAAAACAGTTAAAATGTTTGGAATGGAGAAAGGGTACTTGTGAATGCTCATGTGTATGTGTCTCAGTGTTTGTAGGTTAAAATCCTTTCTCCCAGAGAATTTTAATTGGGTGCTTTTCGTGTTCTTTATTAAAATATGGACTTGCTGATATCTCATATATTTTTCATAATGAATATGGTTAGGAAATTAGAAATCCAGAGGCTATGCCTGGAAGGAGATCATTAACATTCAGACAGGATTCCTTCACAAATTGGAGCATTTGTCATGCTTATTGTGATGATATCATAATCTGTGCACAAAATAACTAAATCTCATTCAGGGATGAGTGCAGAACACTCCTACAGAACTAAATGTGGTTCAAAGCTAGATTAAACTTCCACTGTGGCCCAAAGACCTATTAGGTTTCTTGTCACTTCTCTGTTTTTATATAAAATACCTATAAGAAATTCATATCTATCACAAATAATTGCATCCTGATCCATCACTGGAGCCAACTGAAACCAATCCCACCCCAGATTAAAGCAGTATGGGTTCTTTCTTTGTGTATATATAAGGAAAGATTAAATGTTCCTTTAGGATTGTTTATTCTCTTTCACTATAATATGATTTAGTTATTTTTTACAGTGTTTTCCAAAGTGTCTGCACTGAAAGTTATTTTACTTTCTCGAAAAATCTGATGCCTGAATAAAATCCTTTACTTGTTTAGTATTTTAGAAATATTGTGCTATTTAAAAAAAAATTACTTCAACTGAATTGTCAAATAATTTCATTATTAATTTGGGATCCAAAATATGTTGAATTTTTACATGAAAACTCCAGAATTTCTGGTATTTCCTCTCTACTTGTTAACTTCATCCCACTTCCTCAGTACTGAAACCATGTATTTTTTCACCATTTTCAGAATATTTGGCATATATGAAGCATTTCCAATAATGGAGTTCCCAGTGAAATTCTGAGCAAGCTGGAGTTGACTGCCTAGGTGTCTTCAGCTTGGATGCCTGAAAACACTCTGAAAAGGTATGTGACAGCAAAGTCTGCAATATAGCCAGACACGGTTGGGAGGGATCACGGAGGGAAGATAAACCCTGTGCTACACATTATGGGCTCACAGAGCACAAAGCCAGGACATCCAGGACTAAAGGCCTACATAAAGTACTGAAAACATCTTTCATGACCCTAGGCAGACACTGAACTTGTCAGGCTCTAGAGTTCCTTTTGCTGGGAGCTGCATGAACTTGGATCCTACTGCAGGTGCACTCATCACTCACTGCCTTTCCTGGAGAAAATGGTTTTCTGACCACCAGGAGCATTTTCTGAGCTTTGTCTCATAGCCATTGCTTTCCTGATTCAAAGCAATGGGAGAAAAGCAGAACACGCTGTTCATCCAAACTGTGTTCCCACAGTTATATGTCACTTCAATGTTTGGCAGCTGATCACCAACCAAGAAAGTGACATGACTAATAATAACAACTTCAACTTTATGGAACAGATCACTTTTCACAAAACCAGGTGTTTACCACAGAACGTTTTTAGGTGTACTCACCTGCCAAAATCCACTCTCCTGAGGAAGGTGATATAACTATCTGTGTCTATGCACTGATTCTCATTGGTGATATTGTGTGAGACACAGGAGTCAGGATGGAAATGTTGTGAAATTGATAGCACACTCTTTTCAGTAAAACTACAGGCATAAGAGTGAAGCATTTTTATTTTGGTAGGTGGCAGTTCAAATGCTCCTCTCTTAATTTCACAGTCTAAAACACCTGGTACAATGTTTTCCTGTGTAATTTCTGAATTAAAATCAGCAATTAAAATATCACTTTTACCAATACAGGACTCACAGGATAATCACACTGCTGCAGCATTGCTGAGTTCATACTATGTGAAGTTTCCTAAAATGCTTCCTGAACTGGGGACAGGAGAAGGTATGTGATGTGCATGAGGATCTCAGAAAGGTTTGCACTTCAGGCACATCAAATCCTCAGGCATCCACCTTAGCACACTGTGCACAATGTGCAGGCAGCATCATCCTTTATTGTTCAAATTTTAATGCAAGACATCATGAGATAATCCAGTCTTACCTGAAAGCAAATGAAAAAAATAGACATTTCTATTAGACTCAGCTCTACCTGGATACTTCAGATGAAAGTATTTAACAACTAGATGGCAAGCAAAAAGAAAGGCAGTATTTCTGAAGGTTTTATTTCTGCAGAGGGAAAAAAATGGCTGAGACAGAAACTTTTGTATTTGTTGTGTACAGAGTTGAAAAGGAAGAGTAAGAAGCCTGAAGCTGTTTGGAAGATTTTTTTCTCAGACACTCTAGGGAAAATTTAAAAAAATCATACAGAAAAGGAAGATTTACATTTTCACCAAAAAAAACCCCCCAAAATATAAAGGCCAACCTCCCCAGCACCTGAATTTTAACAGGGCAGTAGAAACACTGTACGACTCTTGAAATACTGAAGTAAATTTTTACTTCAAGGACAAGTGAAGTAGGAGTCTTACTGAAAGCATGAGAGTAAAAGCATAAGACCAAGCTCAGAAAATAAATAAATTCCTGAGAAGTAGTGGTGAACCCAGAGAGGAAATGCACAAGAATGCAGATCTGAGTTGCAGGAAATCATATCAAACTTTTAAATTTAACAGCTGTCACAAGAAACATTATACCCAGGAGCAGCTTGTGACCTCTTCAGCAGCTGTGCTCTTTTTCAGCCAGCAGTGGGTGCAAACTGTTATTATTAGCAAACCAGGTAGAGAGGCCATTTGTATTCATAAGCTGAATTCTGCCACAAAGGATAGTGACAATCTAACTTAAAATATTCCTTCCCCATACTAAAAGAATTTGATGAATGTTTGCAAATGCTTCAAGCACTGCTTTATTGTAAGATTAAATGCCTCTTATTTGGATGCTTACTCTTTTTGAGAGTCATATCTGCTCACACTTAGCAAAATTATTCCTGTCAAGTCCAAGAGTTCCATTTTCTGTTGGACTTCTTTGATCTCATCAGCACCTCCTAAGAAAACTGCATTTCTTTTTGTTTTCATGCACTCCAAAGGCTCATTTTAAAAATTACTTCCTTATACATAACTATTCATTAGGATTTCTGAATCACTTACAGTAATCAACATTGGAAGAATAAAAGTATTCACCTATTAGAAAGGCATTTATTAGCACCCTATGCTGCAGTAGATTATAAAATTTACCATCACGTAACAGCAAAAAGGATCCAGAACACTTTCTGTAAGTGGTGCTGTCCTCAGGACTTTTAAAAAATGGCCCCTGAAACCCACAAAAACATTCCATCTAATCAGTGGGTCTTGGCTTTGGCCTGAAGTTAAAAGCAAACAGAAAAGGACAGGGGAAGGGAAGAAGGGAAGGGAAGGGAAGGGAAGGGAAGGGAAGGGAAGGGAAGGGAAGGGAAGGGAAGGGAAGGGAAGGGAAGGGAAGGGAAGGGAAGGGAAGGGAAGGGAAGGGAAGGGAAGGGAAGGGAAGGGAAGGGAAGGGAAGGGAAGGGAAGGGAAGGGAAGGGAAGGGAAGGGAAGGGAAGGGAAGGGAAGGGAAGGGAAGGGAAGGGAAGGGAAGGGAAGGGAAGGGAAGGGAAGGGAAGGGAAGGGAAGGGAAGGGAAGGGAAGGGAAGGGAAGGGAAGGGAAGGGAAGGGAAGGGAAGGGAAGGGAAGGGAAGGGAAGGGAAGGGAAGGGAAGGGAAGGGAAGGGAAGGGAAGGGAAGGGAAGGGAAGGGAAGGGAAGGGAAGGGAAGGGAAGGGAGTCTTATAAAATATAACAAGGAAGGGAAAAAAAATATCTCATTTTGCAGGGTTCTCATCCGTTCCTAAAACACATATCTGTATATAAAGTGCACAGATGGCTGAGAAAAAAAAATCAATCCTTTTTGAAATGAAACAGCTCAGGGACAACTGTTGTTACTGTGCTTAGAGACCATTTCTTATTTCTCTGTCTCTCCCTGTACAGACAACTGCCTCTGTGAACTTATTGGGATAGCTTTTGCCACCCTCTTGCTCAAACAAGAGATCAGAGCCAAGGGCTGTGACCCTTGGACTCTTCCTCTATTTAATGTATTGAAATCTCTTAGAAATCCAGCTCAGAGCAGTGAGTTTGGGATTGCATTGATGAAATCTTTGCACACAGTGTTGAAAGGACGAGCATCTTTGGACTGTGGCAAATTTCAGTAATTTGCTAAAGCAAACACTGGTCTAACAAGAAAGCCAAGAGCTACACGCCTTTTAAAAACTTCAAAAAATTTCATTTACCTTATTGTATCTTCCCCATTACCCTGGCAACAAGGTCTCTTACTGGATGTGTACTACTTGGCACCCAACCTTTGGTATAATTCTACATTTCCTTTTCACTTAAAGCTGGATTTCCCATAAATTACGCACCAAAGGTCTCCAAGGATGAACACTTGAAGCAGAACAGGTGAGTATGTGTCACAGTAATTTGTTGTCCTGATGACATTTGATCACATAAAAAGTTAATTTCCATTTGGTGCAAGAGGCATAAGTGCTCAAAAATAACCTGGAAGGGTTTCATTACCATATCCAATTTGTTACAGGAAAACTAGCATAGAGAAGAAATATTGTGAGGCCAGCACCATTAAGAATATATAGTTTGATACAGATTTTATATCTAATAACTGCTGAAGCACGTGGTTCTAAAGTGAATGGAAAGTACATGCAGTTTCCTGTATTTTGAATACTATTATTTGATGAAATATTTTGCAGGAACTTTTAATGTCCTTTAGTACCATTAGCAGGATTTTTTAATTATAAGTACATCTTAAATCTGTCTCTGGACAGGGTAAACATTCTTTTTTCTATGAACAAGTTCACATCTAATTATTTTACTGCATGTGTTCACTTTATTTTTCTCTATAATTAATCCTGTACTTAATTTTTTTCATATCAGCACATCTCAGTGTTAAGCTGCTGTTTACAATGAGTTTGAATTATAACTTGACTTGGTTCCTTCAATTTATATGTGCATTCCATATTAAAAACAATATTATGGTAGTTCCAATTTTTGTTATAATTTCTGGCACTGCTTCAAAACAACAATTTATAAAACACTAAATGAATTACACATTTTGAACACAAGTAAATGATACTCAGGAAATATAATTATAAATGCCAAGTGTCCATTTGCTCATATAAAGAAATCCATTACAGCATTCATCACTAACAGAAATAGCTCTTCCAAAGAGAAATCCTGCCCTTACTTGAAGACAGTTGGAGATTTCAGTGTATGCCAAGCTAGCAATTTCTGACAGGCAGTTCTTTGCCTCTTCCACTAAAGTGATGCTGAAAGCAGTGTTTGAAATGTCTTAGCACAGTTGTGTAAGCACTTGGATTCGGTAGGTAAATCCTCCACAAAGCTAACAGAACAAGACTTAGAATTTTGCATTGACAAATTTAGTGTGAGTTTAATCTTCTGCAAAACCCTTTCACTCTAATTCAGAATTGGTTTGATAGTATTTTACAAAAAATTTCTGTATATTTTGCTTTCTTTCTTTTTCTTAAGACAGTCTGGCAAGTATGATATAAAGAGGATGAGCTGGAATTCTGTGACATGCTCAGTAGAAAGAAAAACAAAAAGATTCAAATGTACTGAGCGAGGTCTCATAATAAGAAGTGCCTATGTTTTGTGCTATATTTGCAAAAATACCTGCTGGGTGTTTTTTTCTGGCTCAATTCAAGTCAATGAAAGTTTTATCCTCAAGTATGCTGGAATCAGAAACCTCATCCTTTGCTTTATTATTCCAGATCTTACATCCAGCACTAAGCAGGCATTTAAAATGAAACTCCCTGAAAGGTGGCTGTGGTCAGGTGGGGTTGGTCTCTTTCTCCAGGCAGCAGCTGACAGAATGAGAGGACACAGTCTCAAGCTGTGCCAAGGGAAATATAGATTGGATATTAGGAAAAAGTTTATTATGAAAAGAGTGATCAAGTACTGGAGTTTTCTGCATGGGGAGGTGGTGGAGTCACCATCTCTGGATGTGTTTAAAAAAGATTGGATGTGGTACTTGGTACCATGGTTTAGTTGAGATGTTGGGGCACGGGATGGACTTGATGATCTTGTAGGTCTCTTCCAACCTCATGATTCTGTGAATCACATCACCAAATTTCATGCCAACATCTGATAACTTCATGAACACTAGACAGTTGTCAGTCATGTTTTTGCTCTGCTTTCTGCAGCTTCAGCTTTAACCACATTGACTTCCACTGTGTATGAAGATTTTTCAAGTCACCTTTGTTTACTCTGTGTGACAAGCTCCATGGTTGTTATAGTTTCAACTAAATTCTGAAATCAATAGCATTTATAGTTCCTTAATTTTCTCAGAACAATAGTTATTAATATTAGACACAAATAAAATGGGATCTGCCATCTAAGAACCATCATTTGCATTTACTTGAATTTATTTTCTTGCTCACACCAAAACAAGACAACCACCAGTTGTTCTTAGTGCCACATTTACAAAACCTCTCCTGCACACTTCCAGTGAAGTCTGTGGTTAAGTCAGGCTGTTGTACACCAGTGATCAGCTCCTTTTGTCATTATGAAGCACCATTTCAATGCTGAAAGCAAATAATAATTTATAAAAGGTAAAATCTCTGAGGTTTGAATAAACTTAGATCTACACTTCCTAGATATTTTGTTTACTGGCTTAGAAAGAGAGATTTTTGTGATACTGAATCATAAATAACAGTCTTGTTTGAAGTAGACCTACTATTTTAGGGGAGAACAATAACACTCTGACTAACATGCTAATATATGATTTTACATGTTGGTCCATTGTCCAGTCTCTAAGATAAGGCAACTCACTAAGGTTTTTTTCTGTTCTCAGGAGATTGAAAATAAATCCAGAATGAATGCTAAAAGGAAACTGCTTGTGCTACTAAGATTTGAAATGTAGAAGCAAACACATGGACTTTACATTTTAACGAACTTCCCTTAGAATCGTATTTATCAGGATTCATTTAAATCCTTTATACACTTTTTTGAAGGTATTCTGAAAAGCAAGAAGTCTGGTACTGAATGTCTGACACTAATATAATCAAACCTTATTTAATTAGGTAATTTTATAATACATGAAAAAAACCTAAAATGCACCAAAAAATATAATAAAAAATACCCTCCCCTCCAAAATGCAAGCTTAATCTTATTATAATTTTGAGCTTTAAGTCCTGTCCTGATGTGACATAAAACTTGGACAGAGAAGTGGATAGACACATTCAAAAGCACAAGTAAAGGGAATTTCTTTGCCTTTGGTATTCCATGATGGCTGATAATGGACAGCAGCAACATCCCAGTGAGCTCTGCCTAGTACCAATCACTCTCCCACTTTTGTGGTGTGATTTCAATGCCTCAGCCCTCCTCCTCCTGCCTTCCCCCACTCCCAGTTTCATCTTTTGTACATGGTACACAACCTAGGAAAATTCGTAGTCTACACTGATCTTCCCTGATGCAATGTAAACAAGCAGTATTTTTATCCACTTAGACCAAACTGTACTCTGATATCTAAAGAAAATAAGGACAGACAATCTTTAACAAGCATGAAAGAAACTGTGCCTTTGTATTTCATGGCTGATAAGCAGCTCACAGAAAATAGGAGAGAAGTAGAGGTCAAAGATAATAAATTTAAGGTTTATCTGAAAAGGGTAACTTTGGCCAGCTTGCTATCAGTAATTCAGAAGAGAGATTATACTTCTATATCTGATTAATTATAAAAATTTATTTTAGATTAGATGGGAGTTTTAGGCTTACCTGACATGGGAGTCCTAATGTTTATACACTGTTTTATATGTTTATGTTTATAGGGAGGAGGGCAAGATACATATATTATTTCTCTATTAGTTTTTAAATTCCCTGCTAGATTTGCCAAATGGCTTCACTGTCACTAACACTGACACTAATTTCAGTAAATATTCTTCCAGTGCAAAGCTACATGATAAGCAACTTATTTGCAATAATTTACTGATCTTTATTACACAGCTGTCAGGTGATGCCAAAATTATAGCAGCACCAAAGACATTGCCAGAATGCTCTGAATCTGATATTTTAACTCCTAATAGATAAAATGTATCTTCAACATTTTGAGCCCACTACCATGGTATAAAATTCTGATCATTAAAAATAATTTTGACTATTAGTCTCATTCCACTATAAATGATGGAGTGAAGAATTCAAATTTTCTGATGAATTTTTCCAAATTTCTTGGTCTCCAGCCAAAAATGACAGCAGCCCTTTGATTGCCCATGCCTTTGCCTGTCTCATAAAAGGCATCAGTTTAGAAACCTTTAAAGTCAACTTTCTTTTGAACAGCCAAGCAGCCATGACAGTACAGAGAATATCATCACCACACCAGTGAGCAGATACTACCAGGTTTTGTGTTTGCCTGTTGAAGTACAACCTAATCTATATAACTTTTTGTAATACAGCCATGCTATACACTTACTGGAGTTTGAATCAGGTAAACAAGGTGGAAAATGAGTAGCTTGGGGCTCAGATTTAGAAAAAATAAATTTCATCAACATTTCTGATAGGCATCCTGGAAGGACAAGGTGTTTTAATAAACAAACTAGAGACTTAAATAGAATACAATAGAATACATGAGCATTTACTACTCTGATTCCCATTTCTGTTCTGAACCTATTCTTATTCCTCCAAAACCCCCAACCAATCATCCAAAACAAATCCAAAAAAAACCAACAAAAACCCTAAACCAAACAAACCTTCCAAGCCTGAAGCTCAGAAACACAGGAAATAAGTAGCGACAGGAACTGTTGGATAAGATTGAATTTAAGTGCCTCCGAGATCACCTCTTGCAAGTGCACCTGTCAGACAATTCCTGTCATTAGAAGTCATGTCAGAAGGTAAGGATTAACTGAATCAGCCATTAGCAAGAAACAGGGAAATAACAAATAGTTACAGAAGTATTGTAAGGCCTTAAAGGGCACAGTTTCCTGTCTCAAACACTGTCAAGGCCACAGGAGGAACATGACATAAGATAAGCTCCCAGAATGACACCTTGAGATAAGCACAGAAGGGAGCAATCTGAGACAGGAGGGCACTCATTCCCTGAGCCCTGGCTGAAGTGAGATCTGCTAAGAGCATTATGTTTAACATATCTGGACAAGAATTCTCACTGTGGCAAACTGCTCATACACATGTCACCAATCAAGCAAAGATCACCCCAAGCTGTGGGAATATAGCTCCATGGGTTCCTGGAACCTGGGCTGTATAAAGATGGCACCCTCCAGAATAATGACTCTGTGACCCCCACCACCAAGAAGCCCAGGGGGAAAGAGGACTGACAAGACACAGATAGCTTGATTTCTCTCTCTCCCCCTTTCTCTTCACTACCCTCCCTCCTTCTCTCTCCCTTTCTCTGCCCCCTCCCTTCCTCTCCCTCTCTCTCTCTCTTCACTCTTCCTCCCCGTCCCTCTTTTATTTCTTTCTCTTTCTTCTATTTCTTTCTCTTCAATTTCCTGCTCTCCACCTCACATTTATTGTTAAATAAAACACATATTACTGACTTTGGCATATGGTCTTGTTTGCACCTTAATTTGAGCAGAGGCATCTCTCACTAATTGGATCTTAACTGGTGGCTGAGAATTGAATGTTTACATATTGCAATACTTGTCAATCACATTGCATTCAAGTGCAGCATGGGTTTAATTTATTCACCCTTTGAGCTCTGACTGATCTGTGCATTGCATAAAATTAATCTCTGTAAAAACCCCAAATCTTGTTACAGTGAGCTATAAGCAAGACTTACCATAATGCTCCCCAAACAGATTTCTTCGACCACTGAAACATCTACTATACATTCTGAGAGTTGTGTCATAATTATGAAGGTTGAGATATGCTCATATACATTATTGCATGCAACCTTTGACAAAATGATTGGCCTGTGAGGTTGCCTGATACAGGCAAACATATTATTGTTGGATTTTTATCCTCTATGCTGAGCTTCAATCTTTGGCATTACAAAATGACACCAATTTTTTTTGGATATGAATGAATCTTATGTAACTGTTGGCATTTCTCTTATGGTATTTAACAAAAATAGTTGGGAGTGTTTGTTGACAAAGTGTTAAAGGACGTGATAATGTCAAAAAACCCACTGAATACAGAAAATACTTTCTGTGCACCATACTGGCCATACCCAGCTACTGTAGCCACAGATTGTTGCTAAAAGTGATAAGTTGCTTCTGGTTCACACTGTAGTGACCTACCATGTTACATGTTGTTCTGCAAATATCCTACTAAACCACAGACAAAATATTAATATGAAAATATTTCTACACTGGAAATTCTTCTCTGTCTATAAAATCAAAAAATACCCTATATGTGTTCCATTCCATTTAAGGCATGTCTCAAAGGGTAAAAGAAAAAGTCTAAGTTTTAGTCTGGATATTTTATCACATTTGCTAATTCAAGCCATAGATTTCTGTCAGAAATAAAAAATTCTAATTAAGCTTTGAAAATTATTTCTGCAGAAGTTGCATTTATCTCATGTAATGTTGTGGGTATTTATTTTATAGTTCTGGGGTTCCTCTGAGCTATCAATTTATATAAACGAGTTGCACTTTTTTCCCAAGTGATCCCTGCTAACTGCTATTCCTATATGAAATAATGTTTTTGCAACAATATAATTTCAAAGTTTAGTGCATTTTAAAATAATTTTTATATGATAATATGCAGCTTAAACCAAAATGAGAAGAAGCAATGTATCATCTATGTTGTCATCTTCATTTTAAAATTTTTCCTTTAAATACCTACAAAATAAGGTAGTCATCAAAGAATCTGGAACAATATTTTTTCTTTCAAAAGCAGGGATTTTCAAAAAAAAAAATTGGAAAAAATCTGTCACTTACTTGACCTGTTACTACATATTTAGAGACCTTTCCAATCCCAGGCTAATAAATTTGAAGCTTCTCTTCTTGTAGCCAATAACTGAAAAGAAACTGGGCTGCTTGTCTTTCTTTTTTAGTTTAATCAAAGTAAGCTATTTGCTATTTAAGGTTTGTCAGTTAATGATAGCATAAGAAATATAAAAATTTTTTCTAATAAAATTTTGGGCAAAATTTTGAAGCTTCCCCTTTGCAAAGGATTCTGACATTTTGGCACGATTTGCTGATTTACAAATGTTTTTTAAGAAGCAGAATTAAAAATGTTTGAATTCAAATCACTGACAATGTGTTTACAGATCCTTCTTTACACGAAGAGGTTGCTGATTCCAAGGATGGGTGCATTCCAAGTGTTTACTAGAACATCATGGCAAAAATGCCCTGCACCCTTTTTTTCTCCATGTCACACCCCAGATGAGATACTGCTACAACAATCTTTAGAGATCTTACCAATTTATTCATGAGTTTTCTCTGTTAAACAGTGAGAAAGATGGTAATTCCTTTCTATCTCTCCAAGAAAAATCAAGTTGAGGTGATGGTTAAGACTTTAAAATAAATATGGCAAACATACCTATAGAGTGATAACTGCCTTCCTGAAATGAGCTTATATTCTTCTGAAATGTGACAAACGAAAATTCTACTTGACATGTATGATAATAACATACGATATAAAGATAAATTTTCTTTCCTGCAGTATGAAATGCATGTCAAAATAAAGAACATTTCAATAAATTACAACATATCTGCACACCTTCTTTCAGTATGTGATGAAATACTACATTTTTTTAAACTTGGTTCAATTTTCTTTAGGTTGCTACCAATAAATTTATGAAATAAGCATCTATGCTGTAAATAAAATAGTGCTACTATAGTCAGTGTTGTTTTGTGATGGAAAACAATTTGCTTTACTTCCATTTCTCCACCCCCAGATCAGCATGCAATACAATATTTAGGCTGTCAAAACAAAATCATTGAAGCACATCTTAGTTTTCAGTGCAATCTTAGATCTAAGACACACATTTTTTTAGTCTTTATGCAGGTTTTGGATAACTGAATTAATTGTATTAGTTAAATGTGAACAACATAAACATGACCTCTCTTTCTCAAACTGTAAACAAAGCTCAGCTTGTTTCAACATTAAACTAAACAATAACAGCATGTTGTATTTACCATGTAAGGGTATCTATAATGTTTATACAACATCTATAATAATGAGACTAATTCTGACTAGAGCCTCTAAATGCTACTCAGTAGAAAAAAAAAAAGAATAATGAGTATATTAATTTTCTTTTTAGTAGTCCATGAACCCAGTAATGCAAACAGAACAGCTGGCATTCTTACTTCACATATCAGCAAAAACTGAATAAGCAGAGTGTTATAATGAGATCTCATGATATTAAAACATCATTTAAGTTATGGCAGTTACTGTTATGGGTATGCTGTAAAATAAAACATTTCAAAAGCAAATTATGAACTAAACAATGCTCTGTAAGAATACAGAGTAAAGCAATTTATGTGATACATTGATCAGGTAGTAGTTGTTTTACTCTGAGGCTAGGAATCGTTCTGCCATAAAGGGCACCTTAGGCAACTTTGAAGACTCCACAGCTTTTCTCATCCCTTTTTCCTTTTCTATATGCTCAGGTTGTCTCCAAAAGACTAGAGCAAGTTGTCCTCACTTTTACTGCTGGGATATGAATAGCAAATATGACTTTACCACACTACTGCAGTAACTAAGGAGCACTGGCCTTGGTATATCATCACAGTCTTTAGCATGATCAAAAGGGCTCTCCAGTTTTTTGCTTTTTCATCCAAAGAATGCAAACATTACTTTGTGCACCTCAGCAAAAGATCATTTTGTCCCTGTCATTTATATATTTTATATTCCTGTTTTTTCATTGTCTTTGATAATATAGAAAATCTAAGTGCTACTTTTCCTGAGTTGCTGAACATTTGATCAAACATGATCAAATCATAGGGAGTTTTAATATCAAACACTTCTCTCTGTTTTTTTACCTGATTTTTCATTAGGCTTTTTTTAGAAACCCCATTTGTAAGCCTACAATTTTTCACATTTTCAATAAGAGAAGTTTTGTGTCCAGAATATTTTTTAAAACATTTTGTATTTAAAGCCTGGGAGGTTACTGCCCTCAGACAGCAAACAAATGGTTTCATGTCAGCCTGCATGCTTTTTCTTCATCTTCCCAACATGTCATCAAATTCAAGTAATGTCCAAATGGAGCATGCTGTTAATGTAACTTAAATATTTCAAGTGGAGTAAACAAGATAGTGTTGTATGCTAAATCAATTCTATTTTGTCCATAGTCAATCTTCTCCACTCTTCCCCAAAAAAGCCACGTGACTCGTGTGACTGCCTCTTCAGCTTAGGCTGCAGATACTTGTGAGACTCAAAATTTTGCAATTACACATAAACACAGACAAACATAAAGTTAAAAGTGCTGTAAGGGGAAAAAAAGGAGTTTCTTGATGAACAATATTTTGTTCCAGAGTCCCCAGCAACATTTAACAGTATAGTGCCCTCAGCAGCTATGCTAAAATCATCCCCATCCTTCATCTAAGCATGAATTACATTGAAGGTGATGAATTAACCATCTGCCAGGGTGACTGGGACGCAGTTTGGGGTGGGGCAGGGCAGGAAGAAAAAAATAGCAAGCTGCTATTTTCTTGACTTGCTGCAGTATAATTTACAGAAATCTCAAAAACAGAGAAAGTGAATGCATTTGTGAGTGAATCCTAAGTTTAGGACTTCAGTGACATGGCAAAAGGGGTTTTAAAATGGTAAGAAAGATTAGATTACATTTTCCATCTTCCATTGCTCTCCTTTTGCTTTAATCCCTTATTTAAGCTCATTGCTGGATATACCAACTTCTTGCTGATGACAGAAGAATGATGGCTGAGTAGATAAAATGAAAGGTCCAACTACCAAATAAGAAAGTTAGCATCTTACTACACCTTATGTGAGATAAGCCATGAATATGTTTTTCTCTCTTAGGAACCCCAAATCCTCTTTCCTATTGTTTTTTTTCTCTATATGATGGAAATACTTGGTGTTTCTATATAAAATATTTCAGAGAGTATGTCTATCACATAATTCTACCTGAAACATGACCACAGGAAATTAAAAAGGAATTTTCTTTAACAAAAATCATGAAAACTCTGTAGTAACAGATAAGTACCAATTAAAAAAACCACCCTTGAATCTTCAGGAACCATGAAACCATATTACCAGATTGTCTCTTTTTAAGCATAATCTGTACTTCTGAAAATAATCCTGGGCTGTACCTTTTCTTCCCACCCAGCAGCAGAGGTTGGATACTAGGTGTGGGTAGTAGTGCTGCAGTACATATCCTGGGCCACAGCATTACACCAAAGAAAATATAGAACATCAATATTTGTTCCACTAGACACATCTACTTATTCATTGTTGAGAAAGGATCCTGGGAATTCTGACTACCCACTTTCCAGGAAAAATATACAAATATAGTAAATCTGCAGTTTTGTGTTGATTAAGTAAGAGTATGTAAACAGCTTTACAATCCAGAGCTGGTCAAGGTATTAGACCCTTATTTCATTTTGTCAAAAATTAACGGTGCAGCTTCTTGTTAGAAACTTTGGGAGAAACAGCATAAAAAAGTGTCCCCTTCACAATGTGATTTTATTCTTCAGTATCACACATTCTGTGAAATTTCAGAAGATTTAGAGGATGCACAACCCCCCCACTGCTTATTGCACTGACCAGCACTGTCTCCTTGCCTTATGCTTTCTCTGTGCCTATGCCTCTACCTTGTCTGTCCTATGGAAGGTGTTTCTGTGCTGTGTTTAAAGGACACACCAACCCAACATGTTCCAGTGTCCTATGCCAGAACAAATAAAAAAATCAATATGTAAACTATGACGGGGTCCATTACTTTCTCACAAGCAATGGGGATTAAAGCCCGGATGACCTGGCATTGGTAAAATATTTATTACTTATTGATGGCAAAATAGAATCTCATTACTTTTCTATTTCAATACCAGAACAGGGATGAAAAGCAAATAACATGTATATAAGAGACAATCTGAGGAAATACCACTGAGAGCATCATTTTGAAATACAAATAATAATTCAAAAATACATTACATAGTGGGAAACTTAACTCATGCCCATAAACCTAAATTCTGCTGAAATCTTCTTAATTATGCATCTAGTCTTACTCTAAAAAGCCCCAGACTTTATGTAAAAATTAAAGATAATACATGTAAGCAAAGCTTGTCAGAACTGGAAGTGCTAGCTAGTATAGCCCTTTTAATCTGCAGTAGCAACAGTTTAAGAAGGGTTCTTCTTAATTTGCTTCCCTGGCCCTTATCTGAAATCCAATATGTATTTCCTTGGCCAGAATCATGCAATGAAGAAGTCACAGGAAGGTTCTGTCAGGCTCCTCTGGCTTTTGAAGGACAGAATTTTAGCACAGAAGTTCCATTCAGATTCCTGACTGGCATCTATTCCCTGGTCTCACCCAAGGCTGAAGCTGACTACTAATGCTCTGTGAGCCTTGCTTCGTGATCATTAATTTGACACAGCACTCCTCTGAGTTCTATTCCAATTCAAAACTTTTACTAGGTAAGTTTGTGCTCAGTGTAGTGAGGATTATAGTTAACCTTAGATTATTTATATCATAGCCAATGAGAAACATTAATAGCATTAGTTTGGTTCACTCAAGATTTTTTTTTCATTTTGAAATGTTTCATTTTGAAGAGGTTTAATAAAAATTAGACTGACACATTTATACAAGCAGTATTGAATGTCACAGCATCCCTGATTAAACATTTAGGGTGGCATGTCAAATTCTTGGCAAAGTTTAGAATCACTCCAATTTTCCAGAAGGGATTGGCATATACATAATGACACCATTTATCACAGATCTGCTGAGCTGCATTTTTAATGAAAAAGGAATTTTTTTACCCTAGTTATTCTACTCTGTGTGTATTTACATTGTATTTAAATGTAGACTAAACTTTAAGGGGAACCATAAATTGTGAAAAATATGAGTCTTAGAGTTCTACTTAGCATTAAATTTAATGTGCTAATCCTATAAAATCAAGAACTCAAAAACATAAAGACAACTTATCATTTATAGATCCAAGAATCTTTCGTATTTTTTTCTTTACGACTCTACCAGGCAAAATAGTGACAACCAGAGTAGAGATAGCATTATTTCTTTCATTCAACCTTTGACATCACCAATAACCTTCCAAATTTTTTCTCTCATGGATTCATGTTCGTATATGAAAAATAAAAATTAGAAATTGGCTTAAAAAAACTAGACAAGGAAAAGTAAAAACATTGACAACATTTTAAAGGAAGATCCTCATAATTTCTAATCATACAGTCAGTGAACTTACATTGACCATAAAAATAAATAGCTTGCAGAGAAATATTCATCAGTGAATCAAATTCTTTGGTTGTTAGACAATGCTTCTGGTTCAAAGAAATATTCAGGCAGGTATCTTCTTGAATCTTGCCATTATTGTCTTTATCCAGAGAAAAAGGCATTTTTATAGAGGCCAATGATCTTGTCTTACTCATTTAGATACAGGACTGAACAACAAAAAAGATTCAATCTCCCTTTAAGGCAGAGAGAATAAGGGTATTTACAGACAGTGTGGGCTCTAAAATACTGTGCTTAAAGATACAGTGTAAAGTGAAACAATCTGTATTAGCAACTTTCAATAACATATGGCCAATCTTTCTCACCCATGGCATGAATTCCTAATTACCACTTCTCTGAATAATATTTAAAATGTCATTATGAAAAATTGTATATAGCATAATCTTTCAACAGCATTGAAGTGCTTGTGTTCCTTACTTGGACCTGAAGGTGCTATTTCATACTGGTCATACTCTGGCTTCAAAAGACAGTGACTGCTTTATTCAAGATTACACTGTCAGTTATTGAAATTTATTAATTCATGGAGTTTATAAAAACAGTGCTTTGGAAGGCATTAGTAGAGTATACAGGCATAGATCCTTGCATGAATTTCAATGATTCTGATGTACTCTTGTCTTCAAAATTGTGTTTCTTTTGCTCACCATTCAACTACATACAAATGTAAAGCAGAGTAAAAGGAACATCAAAATGCATCTATCATTTTTAAACTGAATGGAGCATCAGAAATGCACTTGAGATTATCACAAGTTTGGTGGAATATATCTAGATGGCAGAATGCATCCATTGTACACAGCAGCTGATTTGTAGGAGGAAAACCCCCTTTTAGACCACAGCTAATAAGTTTCCAGCTTATGAATGAAAATTCCCAGAGGAGATATCATCTCCTTTCTCACCGTCACCTTTGCTCCTTTCCTCCAACAGTGCATATTGTTTCTATCACCTATAAATGCACTGTGCCAAAGACCCCTGTAAGATGCATTTTTCCTCTGCTAACCATTTCAAAGAAAGGGCTTTTGATTATGATAAAAGATTGAAAATAAAAATGATGATAGTAAAAATATCCCAATTTTTTCAAATGTCCAGTTCTTCTTTAGTATTTATAAGTATTTATACTTTGGAGGCTATGAAAATATCTGTAGACACTTTGGACAAAAATGTAAGAAATGGAATCTCAATTGAGAGAAAAAATTTCATTCTAAAGGAGTTTCTAGTGTTTGCTGAAACAATTTCTTTAATGGACCTTGGAAACTGACTGTTTTTTTGACTACTGACAAGGCTGTGGCAAGCAGAACCTGTTATATACAAAAGGGAAAAAGTCACATTTATTTCCACCTGGATCTACATTAATTCTGGTTTTTAGAGGACTCATTTGTCCTTGTGGTTGATATTTCTTGTGGTGGAATACTGTGGAGTACCTGGAGTTTTAAGTTTCAAAACAGGACTCAGACAGATTTATGCTTAAAATTGACCATTAAACAGGAAATAGAAATAAGAGCAAACAACAGTGGAAAAGAACACACGAGATTTTTCTGGATGAGATGATCAAAGACCTGAAGTGGTAATACTGATTTTATCCTTTCTACCAGTCTTCCAGAGGTATTCCTAATGGAAAGTGAGCTGGATAGTTCTACTTGCTTTGTTTCTCTGCTAAGAGCAATTTGACATCCAAGTGGGAAAAAAAGAGTACAAATAAGAAAACAGGGAACCAGCCCAGTATGAATGCACCCTATTCATAGCCTAGGAATCTGCACTGCATATACCAATCTCAGAATATTACTTTTTTGCATTCCCTTGAGCTTGGAGGCCCCTTTCCTTGGAGCATCTCTTAGGCAATGAATCCCAGGAGTTTCATGTCCACTGTTCATCTCTGAGGTTTAGGTTGCCACAGAGTCTCCCCGCTTACTAAATTATTTCTGTGCTTTCTAAAAATCAGACCTTTGTGGGACATGAAAGAAAATACTGATTTTCTGGGAAGGAGTGATCCCATTGAAAGCAGTGGAAAAAAGTTCATAAAAAATTCTGCTTAATTATGAAGCATAACCACACAAATGTTTCAATTGGAAATTTTGGTGTTTGCTCAACAATTTACTTTTATGACTGAATTTTCAAGGTTAAAACTAACAGCAATATTTACAATCCCCAAAAACAGTAAAAGTTCAGATTTTGATGCACTCTAAAGTGGTATTTGTAATTTGATATTTAGTAGATGAACTTCTTTTCAAGCAAATTGAAAACAGAACTTTTCCTTCATAACCTGCATTTTACCACCACTCTCCAAGAAACCTTCACTGTCAAAACTAAAAAGCATCTTATCAGCATTTTCATCCCAACTGTACTTTCCCTCCCCACAATTCTATTTTATAGTAAGCATAGAGGTTATTTAGTGCAATATACCAGAAAGGGAAATGATGGCTAACGAAGTTGTTCCACCACATAAATGTTTCTAATAATTTATGCATCAAAAGTAGAAAATATTAAACTATAATGTTGTACAGCTGCTGCAAGAATATTTTATCCATCAGATATGATGTGCACAATGATGGCCTAGTGATATAAATAAGAAAATAATTCATGGCAGAAAGTTCATACATTTTCATTTTCTCTTTTAAGAAGATTGCAGTAGAAAAAAACCAAAATCTGTGCTATGAAATAATTCACTTTTCAGCACTATTAATTCAGTTTACTCTGGCATGAATACTGATGCTTTGCAGAGCATACCATATCTAGGACCAATCATTCCAAGGGTGAATATGGGAGGGATTTAATTTATTAGATTTCTCCTGTTTCTTTTAATATCTCTTTTGGTAGGGAAGATCATTTAGGCTTTTTTTTCAGATCAGGGCTTTTTACCCTTAGTCTTCATTAGTGGTAAAAATCTGGAGACCTACTACATATTCATTTAATATAGAATAGAATTATTCATGCCTGAGACAGTAAAGTGAAAAGAAAAAAAGAGAAAGCAAGCGTCCCTACTAAAAAAGGACATTAGTCATTTCTCTCTGTCATTTTTTTGGCAGCTGATGTTTTATGTTTTGTAAACCATTCCATCTAAAACAACTGAAGCTGTAAAACTAATGTAGCAGGTCAGGGAAAACAGCCAAAGCCAGGTCAGGGAATCTGAACCCATGTCACCAGTCCAGTCAGTCTTGTGTCACATCACTTACTCTTCATTTTGCCATGCTAATTTATCAGTACCATTGCTTCTAAGGAATATTATCCTCTACAGGCTTTCAGAAACCATTGCTGCAGATATATAAGAACTGGAAGTTTTGGATACAAAAGGAGTAAGGAATTTTCTCAGAAGAGTTTTTTAGAAAGACTTTGCTCTAATAGGATATAAAAAAACCACTATTCATGTCACAGGAAGCAAGAAGAGCAGCAACAAAAAACAAACCAGCAATGTGAAGCAAGGGAGATAAAGGACAAGAGGCAGTTATTAGTTTGAATATGTGAGTCAAGACCCATTGTTAAAAATGTGGCAAAGGGTTTGAATTTGATTCTGCAAGAGATGAAGGCAAAATCCCCAGAGCTGAGCAGAGAAAGATAAGTGTAGAAGATGATGTATCAAGTATTCACACTTTAGATACAAAGAAAGAGGGGACAAATTGCCCACAAGGACATGAACAGAGAGGAGGAAAGGGTGGATTTTGATAATAAAATGGGAAGAAGGCTTACTGAGCTAAAAAAAAAAAAAAAAAAAAGAAAAGAAAAAAAAAGAGCCAAGAATGACACAGAATGGATTAGCCAGAGCAAAGAAAACAGTGAAGCTCATATATAAAAAATATTAGTCATTGATCTATTCCTACTGTACACCTTTTGTCATCCTTCAACCACAACACCAGAACGGCAGCTGTGCTACTTTCAAATGCAAAAATGTTACCACTGATTTCTTGAATTTGCACTGGCACATATTGAAAAAGGTGCTGCTCACACTGTCTTTAAAGCACTTTAGAGAATAGAAACTTCACATTTTCTGTAACAGCAACTAAGGACGGATAAATGCAACAAGGAAATTTTATGGACTGACTTCCATCTCACAAGCACAAAAACAGGACTTAATAAAGGTGCCTTTCTCCAAATTTACAGAATATTTACACATATCAGAGCTAAATACAAATACTTCTTGAGCAGTCTTACCATGCAACTCTGTGATTCATTGATTTTGTTTGGAATGCATTACCTGGTCTTAAACTAATACAGAATGAAAGAAAAATGCCATCCTAAAGGTCAACTATCCAAACTAAAAGGAAGATTTTTAGAGATGGGAATTAAAACCAGACATATTAAAAAACCCTCTCAACACTATTTATTTTTATGTGACAACTACAGACAGCGTAGAAAACTTGGTCAAAATGAGAGTGAGCTTTAAGAGGTATTAAAGAAGAGTTCATTAAAATAACCAGGAAAAAAATCTTTTGTACGTGAATCTATAAGCCCATTATTTGTAAAACCAATAGCATATTTAGGAGTGTTTCTGACTAAACTATTACTTTTCCTGGGTTCTTCACATTGTATGATTTTCCAATGACATTTTTTTTAAACATATAAAATTCTCATACTCATTTTTGCTGCTAAGCACTAAGATATAAAAATAGGGAGCTCCTAACAGCCAGCTAGTGGCTCTCAGTTGGATCAATACGTCAGAAAAATGATTTTCCTTGAAACAAGGCGAAATAATTAACACTGCATTTTCCAAACAGTTTCTATTTATATTTCCTGGGAAGCATCCAATTCTCTCATGAGATGCATGACTCCTGAGAGTGACTTTAAGTTCAGCACTAGGCTCAGCAGAAAGCTGTTCCTGAACCTGAACATTGACATAAGACTAAAGTGGTATCTACGTCTACACCAGAGCAGTATAATCTCCACAGTCATCTATTTCAGCACAAGTTTCCACTTTTGAAGTAACATGTTAAGAGTAATTCTTCAGAACGTTTCTGAAATAAGATTCTGTTGCTCACAGATGTGGAAGCTGAACTTGTACCTCCAGAAAATGCAGTCTGTATACAGCAATGAATGTGAAATGACCAAAGCCCAGCTGGACAGATACACTTTCTTTATCATTTACTCTCATTCTGTTAGATGATCAAACTTTTAAACTATAAATAGGAATGGGTGCACTTGCTCGATAGATCAGAATCTCCTGTGAATCAGTGTAATGCAGAGCATTTATGGTTTCATCAGCTTTAGAAGATGAGGAGATAATTATTTCTCATTTAAAATGAATATAAAAAGTGAACAGTAAAATTGAAGCTCTACAGATGTTATTTC
The DNA here is from genome assembly GCF_971803275.1 of Cyanistes caeruleus. NCBI lineage: Eukaryota > Metazoa > Chordata > Aves > Passeriformes > Paridae > Cyanistes > Cyanistes caeruleus. The sequence goes on from NC_141705.1 coordinate 36,873,875, forward strand.
TGTACCCACATTTCAGCTCTTTGAGGTTCAAAATAATTTAATATTTTATAGGTTTTCGTTGTCCAGGCAAAATCCTGAGAACCCTTAACTGTGATTTATAGCTTTACTTTAAATAAACACAGCAAAAGACTTCTAGAAATGTCCAAATTTCTGAGTTTTCCAAAAGTCTTTTGTTCTACACAGAAAAGATGTCTTGTAAATTCCTCCTATTAATTTTAGGCAAGTAAGAAAAGTTGCCTTTGGGTTTGGGGAAACATCTTGGCATTTTCTTATTAAATATTTCCTAAACATTAAAAGAAGGCAGAATTGCATGCAATGCAGAGACTTAAAGCTTCAAGAGTCTCACTAGACTCTGTGGACATCTACTGTGCAAAAGAAAAGCAGGTAGATAATAACACATGGTAGAATTTAGTAATTAATAATTTACTTGGTATTTCTGACCATTTAATAAAAGACACAAATCCTTATGAAAATCTAAAGTGTAATTAAAAAGAAAGAAAGAAAAAAAAAGCCTTTTCTCATTTCTGAAAACTTAAGGGATTTACTTATCAAGATATGAAAATATAAAAATAAAATAACAAAGAGACTTCCAAAAGCATAACAGCATCAGAATATGATTTCTTAAAAGCTGGACCAATATACCCATCAAAGTACTGCATTCCTAGCTGCATCTTCTCCCTGGAAGCTAAATGTCTAAGCTTACCTGATTGACATTTCCTTAATGTGTCCTCTCAGTCTGTCATATAATTGACATGCTTCTTTCCCTTTAAATTAAACCAGATTTATTCAGCGATGTAAAAGCCTCCCACCCTTCTGTCAATATGTCTCTGCACACAGGAACAGTGATGTAAAGAGTTTCCAGTCTGGTTAGCTATAAGCAGATACAATGGAGTGACAGCTTTTTTCCTTAATATAAAATTCAAACCCTGAATACCTGGGGTCTTTTAGTGTTTATCTCTCTCTATATGTGTGTGTGTGTGCACCTCATATGTAGATATATATATATATCTATATATATGGGGGGTATACACACAAAAATATGTATATATTGTTGTATCTTGTATCAAATATTCAGTCAAAGGAACAATGGAGATCTTACATGAATGATCAAAGTTTTAAACAAACAGAAATATGATATGAGCATTTGTGAGGTGGGAGCTCCAACAACCCATTTGGTGAGACACATATAAAGAAAATTGACTCGCCAATTGACTTAAAATATTATAAAAACTACATCAAAAACCTGAACTGGTGGACAGAATGCCTTGGAATAAAAAGAAACTTTTGCTAACATGCTTTCAAAGTGTAATGTATAGGGATTGGAAAATGTGATGAGAAATTTTGTTATATTTTAGGTCAAATATGGGCTGTTTTTGAAGATCATTTAAAACTAATGACAGTTTCAGTTCACTCCAGGGTTTCAGAGAACTGTGTATTTTGCTGAAAGAGGAGAGATAAAATTCCTTTTTTAATTTCATTCATTTAATATCAAAGAGTATCTGTATCAACCTTAGTGTTTACAAGTTAATATTTTAAGGTAATGATTTTAATTATCTGTAATTTTGACAAAAGAGAATCATCAAAGATTAAATTTTCCATGCAAGTTTACTTTAATTTGTTTTATTGTGATTTTAGCAAAAAAAATTAGAGAAAATAGTTTTTTCCCTAATATGAAAATAAATTCTTATTGATGATAAATTCTCATCAACTATTAATTGGAAAGCTGTAGACATTCTGTGCTTTCAAAGCATTCATTTAAATTATAACAGGGACTGTTCTCATAGAAATCATGAGCTATCTCTGCCTCTGGAAGTTTATCCAAATTGTCTGCTTTTAAAAAGATGTTCAGAGAAGTGTTTATATGTTTATAAAAGACAGCTTTACTGTAACTGATAAATTACATTTGTGTTACAAATGGTCCAGACAGAGGCCATGGGATATTTTCTTAGCAGCATCTGAGGATCATGTGTGATCCAAGTCTGCTTGTTAACACTGATTATAGGAGCCAATCTCAGGCTCAGTTCTTCCTTTCCTCCCCAGCCTCAGCTTCCTTATAATAAACCCGGGGTTATAACAACAGCACAAAACCACACTCACAATAAAAGCAGCTGAAAAGCTGTAGAGCAAAATAATATTCTTTCCTTAGCTACAGAAGTCCTATGTGCTAATGAGCAAGTTATTTGAAATAGACTTCTCATGGATGGCCATTAATAAGGTGATATAATTAGTGATCACCTGATTCCTGGTCCGTGCTCCCGATGTGCAGAGCTACTGAATAGTAAATGCTGCAGCAGGAGGTCAGCAGGGGCTCTGCCTGGAGCTGTGTACCATTGAGCTGCTTGGAATGCTAAGTGGTCTGGAAGGCAGGTCATGGGCAGCCCAGTTTGTCAAGAGAGCTGAGTGGCACTTTGACCTTAATCTCCATGTATGACAGTGTATGACAGCATGTCACCTTCTCATCTTGCAAGGTGATCTAAAAGTAAATATTTTAAAAACAAACAAAGCAGGGATGTTTGCAGTAGAAAAGCAACACAATGCGGTGTTGGAAGTTCTGGAATTGAAATGGATTGATACAATGCAAATGGAAGAAAAGCAAAATTTAAATTCACAACTTCATCTTGATTCCAATCCTGATTTAAGCCTTTGAATCTCTCCAACTAAAGCAAATTAAAAAAAAAAAAAAAAAGAAGAAAAAAAGCATGCCCTGGGCATTAGTGTAATGTGAAGTTGTACTGAATGATTAACATATATATGTCATTTCCTTCATGAAGTTCATAATTAATGCATGACACATCAATGGACTAATCAGAGGACAGAAAAAAAAATATCTCAATCCAACTCACTCTCTTCTAGGATTTTCTAGTATATAGAAGGAGAATTGACTTTTCTTCTTCTACCTATTCTCCCAAATATAATATCTGGAAGAGTTTTAGTCTTTATTCAATTGCTTTTTACTGACTCATATTTTACCCTAGTATAAGAGACTGATGCAAATATGGATATTTAGTCAACTTTGTTAGCTAATTTTGCTTATAGTTGTGGTTATAGAAGTTCAACATGCATCAGATTCAATATGAATCAGATTCAATATGTTACTTGAAATGACATTTTTATTCCTACAGTAATGAAAGTGAATTAAATATATTTTTCCTCAATAATAATTATGCTCATCTTTCCAGTCTAGGCTCTGAGAAAATTTTGTGCATATGCATAAACAGGTTTCCTTTCCTACAAAAGAAAGACTAAATTTTGATTTTCCTGTTGCTTTTATCTTCTGTTCTTGATATATTCAAAACTACCATCCCAATACCCAAGATTTTCAGAGAACTGGGAAATACACACTGCCATTAAATTTTATTATTTCATGACTCAGCTTGCTGAGTTAGCTGTAAAATTACCTGTTACTCTTCACCTGGCAGTTTTTGAAACTGAGAATCTGAGCAGGATAATTTTTTTCACAGTTTGAGCTTCAAAACTTGAAAAACCTGCAGATTCAACATGAATTTTTGTTAACATCAAAAATTCTTTCATATTCTTGTAAAAAAAATATAAGCCATTAATTATTTTCAAAGGTTTTTGACAAAGCAGATGAATCCAAAAATAGATCCATAAATAAATCTGAGATTACTGGAAGTAGTAGAGTATTGCATTTCACAGGAATGATTAGGAAACATTCCAGTTGAGGCAGATGATGGCATTTATGTGATGTGTGCAAACCACTACTTCATGCTCATACTGTGAATTTGCTTCCAAAAAGGATGTATAAAAGGAAAATACATAATTGGCAAGGCTGCAAGTCAAATTTAATCAGGTCATTAGTTCAGCAACCCAATGGAGAACTTAATTAGATATGAGTTATCTAATAATTGTGAGTGTCTCTGAGGAACATTTGTTTGGACATCTATTACTAAGGGTCCCTATCATTGTTCTAACCTTATAGCTAAACTAAGGAACAACCCCTTTGAGTCCTATATTGGCTTCCAGCTATCTACATATTATATCAAATTATTAATGTGAATGTCAACAGAGATTAGTTCTTTGTGAAAATTCTGGCAAATTTTTAGTGGTTGTATTTCCTGTTTTCGTGTATTCTTAATTTGAGTAAGTTTATACTGCATCTTTGGATGTCTTGAAATCCCAGACACTCACTGGTGTCCCTTGCTTTTCACTCTGGCCTGAGATAACACCCTTGACTCATTTGTCTATGCTAAATACACCCAGGCATAGCACAGTTTCACCTTGCTTTTCACCAGCGCTTCTCTGACATAAAATCCATCTTCAAACCTAGAACACTATCAAATTTCAACACAGTAGATAGAGTATAAAATTATAAAATATGTGTTACAGTTTTTGTATATTCAGGTAATACATTTCTGCCTCTCGGGCTCTGTATTCATCTTGTCCAGTATCCACATCCATCAGGACAAGGAAGAACACAGTTATCCTTCTATGAAGAGTAAACAATAGAGGCACACCATGCATTTAGATTAAAAATCTAAATCAGAACTAAAGGTAAAAATCTATTCTCATATTTATGGTAAATATCAAAATAAATGCCTGATATTCTGCTCTCAAAATTGCTGTGTCAGGAAAATATGCTTGTGATACTTACTATCAAATACAGACTTGTGAACGAAAGTATTTGTAAACATCAAATGTAGTATTTTTCTTCCTAAAAGTACCAAGAAATATAATTAAGTTTTTCTCAAAAGACATATTTATGAGTAGATTAGATAAACACTTGTCACTGTAGCAAGTGGTGTGAAAGACCTTTCAGGATGTTCAACAACAATCAGGTCCTCTCCTTCTGACTTTACATATATCTTACTTGGAAAGTTTAGTTTCTGTTTCATGTCCAAGAAAGTTACTGCACTGTAATGAAGTAATCATCTCAGAGAAGGTGCTTGAACAGAAAGCTTCTCATGGTCTGGGTAGCACTGTGGACAGAGGTATCAAAGGCTTGTGTTAGTCCAACACCTTATATTTCCTGCACTGAAAATTAAAAGGAGAAAAAGTTGAGACTGAAAGAAAAAAAAGAGGGCAGTTTCCCTTAAACTCGGATGAGACATTGTGAAGAAATAATCAAGCTGAAACTTATTTAAACTTCTCTGTTTAAATCAATACAGGAGTATTCTGTCTTTGCAGTGATAAGATGGGAAGATTCAGCCTTTCTATTGGGCTCAAGGCAAAAGTCATAGGTTGAAGTGTAATCAAAAATTATCTTCCAGCTCTTTCTAGACTTTTTTTTTTATTCCCCCAACTCCTAGAGATGAATTCTCAGTTGATGGTCTCAGAGCCTCAGATTATCTATCAGACGGAGAAAAGCTGTCTCAAGCAGCGAGGACCTCTAATCAGATACTGACTGATAAGATGTCCTGGGTGATAAAAATAGATTTAAAATCCAAAGTGGCTTCTTTTTTTTTTATTAGAATCATGGCCTAACTGTTAAGGTAATGATATAAGGTAAATTATACAGCCTAAGTCTTCCAATCAATTTATTAGCTTTCCTAAATATAATCAATATAAGTTTTCTACTTAAGCCAAGGTCAAAAACCCATAGATAACAAAATTTTTCATATTTTCCTCTAGACTGATAGAAATACATTTCTTTGAAATATAAACAACTTCTACCTGACTTGAAAAACTGTTAAGTTTCAAAGATATGTGGAAAAAATAGGAAATACTGACAGAAATTATCATCTTCTACCTTTAACAAGTATATCATTCTAACTGAGCCCAGTGTAGTATTTAACAGCTCACTTAAAGAGATTCCTGTAACTAGAAAACACTACTCAGCTTCAAAACTTGGGTAAGGCTTACCTTAAATTAGTGCAGTAAATTATACATCCCACAGAATTGTGTTATGTGGTAGAGAAGAAACCACAAGTTAATAAAAACTAAACTGTCACCAACTAACTGTAAAAAAATTAAATACAAGAGAAAATAATCCTACCCGCTGAGAAACAGATAGTTTCAATATGAATCCAGCTTGAACTGATAGGTAAACAATTCAAAATTCATAGTACAATCCTACTAACAAATGCTATTGGTTGAGGAAGAAGAGGGAGAAGCATGTCTTCAAGCTGACACCCCAAATGACTTCAGTATTAAATCAAAGTAATTTAAATTGATATAAAAATATTATCCTTATGATGATGATGATGACCTTGATGCTGCTTTGTTAGAGCATTCAAGCCTGTACATTAATTATTTTCCTAAAAGCTCAGAACACTTTAAAAGGACAGAAAAAAAATCCCAAATAACAAAAAATATCATATATATATATATATATATTTTCCTCATTTTTGTCTTTGGATTCCAGAGGATAACAATTGCTATCAAAGGGGAGTTCACAAAATCTGCTGCACTGTAGGAGAGAAGGAGAGATAGGAGAGGAAAGCTATAATTTCTGTACAGATACATCACGTATATGCACACAGGGTTTCAGCCCAGGAAACATCCTTCCCAGCAGGATGATGACAAAAGGTCATTGTCTGAATGATGCAGTATCATGCAAGGTTAACAGAGTGCTGTATCAGAGAATGAGTGTTGAAGGAGGTGGGTGGGTTATGCCTGGAATGGGGATGTGGTCAAACTCTGTGATGCAGAGAGCCCAAACCATGAATAAGCAGAGTGTTGGTAACAGATGTGCAGTAATGACAACCAAATAAGAGATGAAAGACATAGAACACAATATCTTGGGTACTATTTGATGTATATCTCAAATACCAGAATACAGGAGAAATGAAAAACGCATAGATTTTTGTGAATGAGTTTAAAAGTATTGCTAAAAAAAGAGAGTACAAAAAAGTAAGCTGTCCTCTGCATTCATGGCAAAAAATTCAATTATACTGAGGCCATATTTACCTGGCCAGTGCTAAGACTAAACTACAGCTATGATTCAGAATAGCTTCTATAAAATATTTTGTTTTTATAGGGAAAGCGTATTACAGAACAATTGGAAATAAATATGAAGTAGAACTTTATGTTGGATTATTGAAATATTTTTAAAGTTCTGTGGTCATGTAATCTAATTCACGTGAGAATGTGAGTCATTGTCATAGGAGAATGTGGCTAGTTATATACTAACTTTCCTCTAACTGTTAAAATTATATGTAAAATAGAGATCTACATTTTCATGCAATGATGTGTTAACTCAAATTCAGTCCCTGTTAAGGTAGGATATGATAAAATAAACTTGACCTTTTAAATTATATTCAAAAAATGTTTTGGTGGAAATATTGTAAAGGCAATCAACAAATTTAATGTTCTGAGCAATTATTAGATAGTTTAAATCAAATGTATAGACCCATATTGCACATGTATAGAAATTGAGGTCATAGCTACAAAAGTGAAAAAGCAAATGAAGTATCCTTTCACTTATTAATATGCAATCAAAACAGTATAATGAAAATCATCAGAGCTACACTAATAATAATAATAGCAACAATAGCAATAATAACAACAACAAAACCAATCCTATTATGAGATTCTAGCCTGTGCCTGTATTTAACAATTCTCAGGAGAAATACATTCAACTCCAGTCTGCTTACAACATCCAAATAAAACCTTATCAAAGTAAAGAAAGCTTTCCAACACAAACACAGAAGACATCTCCCTATTTATGCACTGCATTCCTCAAGAAGATTTTTTTTAAAAGATCAAAATAATTCTGGCAAGGCATGACTTGTAATTTACTGCATTTCCTAAATTTAACTGAGTCTGTGCCTTTTCCCTTACAATACGCACAAAGATTTTATCAGCTTTGACTGTTAATAGGCTTTGTTGATAGAAGAACCTCTTTATAAACAAAGAACACCAATTAATTAAGTCTCAGAACATCCATTTTAAGCAGAAAAATGACATTTACTTTACAGATAGGGAACTTCATGAGTTCACAGAAGTTAAAACAAGGTCATCTATTGTCAGCTGTGGAACAGCCACTGAATTAAAGGTTAATCTCAAACTCTTCAAAGCTCATGTTAAATTGAGAGCAGACAAATTTTACTTCAGTTTCCAAATTCACAGTGCCAAGGACTAACCTGTAATTACAAGCATTTTGAATTAACACTGGCTTGGTCTTTTTTCTCCCAACGTTTCCATGTTCTTTAAAGTTTGCTCTCTTTTTCAGACCAATTATCCCCAAGCATTTGGTTAATGAGTAGATACCTGCTCTGGCTCTCTCTACAAAGCAGTGAACTGTCAAATAAACTGCATAATTGCTACTTCCTGATCCTACCAATGTTATGCTACAGCTCTTATTTTGATAGATTTCCTTTAGCACCTTACATTTACAGTCCAAGGTACACCATTTATAAAATGATATATCATTTAAGCAGGAATGTGCTTTATTTTCATCTGAAAGCACATAAACTTTTTTGAATACATTCAGATTTCAAAGGCAATTGTATAATTGATTTCAATTCACTGAACAGTTTTGATATTTAACTCAAATTTTGATCTTATTAAGAGATATTTTTGAAGCCTTATTTTGTGTTTCTTCCCAAATCACATATGTTTCCTATTTAATTAACAGGTTGCATTTACAAAGATTCATATCTTCAGGTCAATTCTAACAATGTTAATTCCTCTCATGCGTAGAAATTGTCATTTCACTGAACAAAACTCGGATGATATGTGTGGACAGTTTTGTAAGACATGAGCATGGTTTGGAATGCTCTTCAGTAATAACCCCACAAGGGCAGGTTTATTTAGCTCCAAACATTCTCTGTGTCCCAGTCTCACATTATTAGTGTACCATGCACACCAATAAGCTCCAGTGTTTCATTATGTTCATTTGCATGATATTCTATGGCTTCTCGCTGCATAGAGGTGATTGGCAGCCAGTCTGACACCTGTCCTAGCCCTGGATGGCTATTCTCTCCTTATTGACATTATCTGAACCCCCAACAGCAGGTTTCAGCTAGAAAACAATGTTTAGACACTTGTATTTTCCTTTAAGCAGGTGAGCCTATTAACCTATTAACACAGCTCCTTTGTGTAGATTATAAAGATTGAGGTGTGTACTCAAGTCTAGTTAATTGTGCAGTGAAAACATGCTACTAAGCACCAATAACAAAGCCACTTGCAAATCCCAACTTATTTTTTCTCACTGCAGCTAAAGGAACTAGAATTGTTTTAACAGATCCTGACAGACAGCAGAGAGGAGTAAGTAAACAAACAGAAGTAGTTTTTAGCATCCTTTTAAAACCAAAATAAACAAAACAAGCTTTTGAGACTTTCACATCTTCCAAGTTAAAAAAAAAATAAAAATTGAGGTGCTATCTAAATTGACATACACAAATAGCGCAAAAGACAGCAAGTGCATTTACTTAATTAAAAATGAGGCTTAGTTTATAAGCCAGACTTCAATTCAGCTCAAGCGAATCCAAACTAATTAGAATTGGTGTATTTCCTATGTTTATATAAGGCCCTGGATCCATCTAAAAAAACCCTTATTTATGATCTCTGCATATGATGTACTACAGGATACAGCTATTGGCCATATTGTTTTGACAAATTTTAAGCAGATTACCCCCTTAACCATTATAAAATGTTTTATTAAGGAAAAAAAATTGGTTCCGTATGACCAGACCTTTCAAGAAGACTTGGAGAAAATTATTTATTCTCCTTTGGCAACTCCTTATTTTCCACAGCAACTCATGATATCTTCAGCCTCAGTTTATCCTTTTCTGCTAGACAGTGCTATCTTTTGTCTCACCTTCACAGAATACTTACTTGCAGGAAGCAACAAACGAGGCACAGGCATGGTTTAACTTTCCTCAAGTTAATATGGTTAAATTTTTCTCTGTGTAGGCAAAGCTATACAGCATTATTACTCTTCTATGAGCTACTTAAGCTCTTTTTCTTTACACTGGCAATCAAATTTTTTCTTCCCTTTTTTTAAAGAATAACGTTGACAAAAGTCAGAAGTTCAACAAAGACAGTAACGAAATGAAGTTTTCCCACAGTTTTTTTTTTAACATTTGGAAATGCCATTCTCTCAAATGCAGCATGTGTCACAACACCAGGATACCCAGAGCTCCGATTGGCTTACAATGATTTATTATAAGCAATAATTCTGTATCCTAGCAGTTGCTGGAGCAAGGCTGTGCTTGAGGCCTATGCACATACATATTGGAATTAATGAAGCAGCAGTTTATGCTGTTGCAAACAGCTGGGGGTGCTTAACTTGTTTTTCTCTACAGAATTTTTGGATTTCATTTGTTTCTGGCAGTTATGGAATGCAATAAAAGGAAGAATGGTGAGTGAAGAGAAATGGAACTATGTAAAACAGCAAAATCTAGACCTAGGTCAACCAAATATGCTCCTCTGATAATACAGATAAATTTGTTTTCATATTTTATGTTGTTTTATCAGTTCTATTTTCCCCCAAAATGCTGTATTTGATATAAATAAGGTTAAAGATAGCTACACATATATCTGCAAAATACACCAGGCAGCATGATACAGATCTGCCCCCTTTTGCTGATCAAGTCTGCCTGAGAACAAGAAGGAAAATAAAAATAGGATTTTAGCTGGGATGGTATGTTCTTAATACAGTTCTGTTGTTTCTAAACCTGTGCTATTATTGGGTCCAAGGCTCTTAAAAAGCTTGGAACTGCACAGTGCTGTGAGGCTATGACACCTCTGGTTGCACCTTACCTGGAATTTCTTTCCTCTTGGAGCCACTGTTGTACATAAATTGTACTCACAACAGTAATTGGTGATAGTTACTGCTGGCAGCCCCACAGCTCAGCACGTTCTTAGGGCAGCTGGTATAGTCTCACTTTTAAAGTTCTTACCAAAATAAAATTTAAAAGAAGGAATAATGGGGCAGTAAATGTAAAAGAGTGCACCTGAGAATGGATTTTAGTATCCAATTGCTGAAGAACATCCAAACAGTCCTGAGCTGCTGCAGAGCACTCGTTAGGATGAGACTGATGGAGGAAAAGACGAGAGTTTCAGCAGCTGAAGAGAGGTTGAAGGGCAGCTGCAGAAACTGGAACGTATGCGATGCTTCATGCAGAGACTGTGGGTTGTGCAGCTGTTTAATTCTCTATGGAGCATTCCTTTTCTCATGAATATTCCTTTATTCACTGTATCTCCTCCACAGGGTTTGGCAGTGCCACATCACAGGATCCTGTCTAGTACTCTTCAGAGTCTAACTTGCTATCGCTTTTTAAGTCAGCTAAAGCTCTGAAATGATTGCTTATAGCTGGGGCATGTTTTGATTGCTCTCCTGTCTTCCTTAGGCTATTCAAATGAAGGCAGCAGCTGCATTTTGCCATTCACAGTCATTTATGCCTAAAGGCTCATGTTTCCTGTCAAAAGCTGGAACCAGTGATTGTATATGATTTTTGTTCTTTAGTTTAATCGTACATCACCAATGTGTTCTCATAGCATTTTCCATCTAGTAATGACTTTATTGATCCACTCTTCAGTCTTTCATCTTTCCATGCATCGAAGCACATTGTAACAAAACTTCCACTGATCATTTTGTAACTTAAATTACACATAAATACATATTATAGAGCTATTCAATAATCACTCAGTATCAACAGGCTTACTATACCAGGGCCCAAGACAGTCAAACATCCTTGACTGTCACTGGAAATAATCACAGCTGAAAAGGAACAGAGCAAGGTTGCTACCATCTGCTTGGTCTGTTTCCCATTGCAGATTCAAAATGAAAAAAAGAAAGAAATTAGAAATAATAAGCAAACATGAAAGGAAAAGAAACCTATGATCAAAAAAAGCAAACCATAAAAAACTTTCTTTTTTCTTAAAAATAATATTAATTCCTGTGCAGCAATTTTAACTTATAAATTTATTTTGTTTAAAACATATTTTTTTACAATTGAGAACTTTATATTCTTACATTCTAGACATCCTGATCAAGATAAACAGTAATATCTAAAAATACTTACTTAGCTATGCTGCCTTCTTTTTCTCTCATGGTTTTCCAAAGAACCAAATATATCTGTGTTGAAATTAAATCTTCTTCTACTGCATCCTTGCTTACAGTTTCTGTCATATCCTATTGCCTCACAGCCCACAGTGCTGGATTTCTAATATTGCTAATATCACTTCCATAGCAACACACTAAGATATCATAAACTTGGCATTACAGCTTCATTCCTAGATTAGGTCTAAGGTGGAGCTGATTTCAAAAAGCAGCTCTTATTAAAGCATACATACTCCTAATAATCAAAAGTAATTGCCATTGGGATAGGGATAATGGCTTTCAGAGCACTGCAAATCAGTTTCACAAAAAAGTTGCCCCTTTTCAACTCTGACCAGGAAAAAATAACTTGTTTTGTTAGTGATGTTTAGAATTTATTTCCTCAGCCAGCCTTAAAGAGAGAACCATATAATCACAGGGATGCAATTACAGAGAAAGACAGTATTATGTTTTTCACATGCTGGATTCAGTCCATTACACAGTGGGCACAGCACAGTGGAAAATGCGGGGAAAATCTAGGTCCGCCCTTTAGTTACAAATCTTAAAAAAGCACAGATGAATGTACAGAATGAATAAGTGAATGAGAAGGAATTCAACTTCAAATGCTGCCAAAATAATTTTATCAATAAATCTCTTTACTTTTAAGCACAAAACGTAATACTTTAAGTAGAACACATATCATTTGGTCAGCATTCTGGCATGTCTCATGATATATAATGACTAGGGACAAATGGACTACACTTGTTACTTCCTGGCTGGAGTTCTAAGTAAAATTTTAAAAGAGTATAATGCAAGAAACCATATACAGTCTGTCCTGCCACATGCCTTGCAAATGAATATCTCAGAAACAAAGAACATTATTTTAGGAGTAACTAAATCTACAGTGGTTTTACTCTATTCTTTCCATTGGCATCAGGCTTGATCACAGAAGAAAATATTTCTGCTCTATTGGTCTCAACACAGGTTTTCTTTGAGGTTCATCAGGAAAACAGAACATCCAGATCTCTTGACTGAAAAAGCATGTGGAAAAGAAAAATCCACTTGCCCATTTTAAAGATATCCAAAGAGGTTCCTCTTAGTACTTCTAGGTAATGGGGAAGGCTCTGTAAGGATAAACTCAAAGTGGAAAAAAAAAGTAAAAGGAACGAGCAGTTTTCACCAGAGAATACCTCAGGATTCATTTTAGATGTTGCATTTGTCTAGTATATCCACAAACTGTCTGAGAAGGTGAAGTTTCACAATACAAGGTTACTGAGGATAGTGAGGAAGGATTCAAATGTGCACAATTTAATGGAGGAAAAAAGCCTGAACAATTATACTATAAAATGGCAGAAATAGATGTAGAAAGACGGTGACAATATGGAAAAAGTCTCTGAATTTCACATACAAAACAATTAATGCTATGCTTTCTCATGAGTGGTTTTCACTTCTGTGGCTCAAAGCTTAGAAGCAATGACAAAAAAGGAAATTGAATTGAAGAAATGATAAGGAAAAGAACAAAGTGGAATGGATTGTTATGCTGTCAGTGAAATGCATCATGCACTGATGTCTTGAATAGTGCATGCAGTTGGATTTAATCTCACTAAATTTATGGAGTAACTGGGAAAAGTCCACAGAAAAGCAATTGGTATGACTTAAAACTAAGATTCCTCGGTCTGGAAAAAAGACAGTTTACAGGAAGATGAATACCTATGTATTATTAAAAAAAAACAAGAGAGTCAAGAGGAAAGCAGTAATAAACAGCCTTTTCCAAGAAGTATGAAAGACCAAATTAAACAAGAGTGCAGATAGAAAACAATGGTGGTGGGTTTTGGTTAATTTTTGTTGTTTGGTTTGGGTTTTTTTTGGTTTAGCTTTTTTGGGTTTTTTTTTAACAACTGCATGGTCATATGTTTAATTAACCTATGGAACTTCTTGCTGTAAGATCTTGATGGCACTAAAATGAGGACATAAAATCTTATGTGGGTTAAACCTCCCTAGAACTGAACAATCCCAGGACTGTTAAAAAGCTGAGAAAATAACATAGCTTAATGATTATGTGAGGCCCAAACTGTGGGCTGGAAGAAGCATGCTTGGGTGCTCAGGCTAGCACCCTGCCCTTGTCAATCTTTGCTTTTATAACACACTACTGCCAGTGGGCAGAGTGGCTGGCATTTCCAAAGAGATCTAATTTATTTTCCCAAAGGTCACAGGATGTCTTTCTAGGCTCTGGTGAAATTTTTAAGCGCTGTTTCTTCACATATATCCTTAATTTTTTTATTTTTTTTTTTTTATTTTTTTTAATAGCCATATGCCCCTCTACAGTGTTAGAACTCCTTGTATCAAGCTCATGTACTCAGGAAGAATATCAGGCCATGGCCAACAGCCTACACTTTTTCCTAAGGCACAGGAGCAAGCAAATAGAAAACTGAAGAAATACTACAGCTTGTGCTGCCAGAATGGGAGAAAGCACACTTAGGCTTCATGCTAACTGAGAAATGAATTCTTGCCCACAAAACTGAAAATCTAAGTTCTGCCTTACAAATTGTAACCAGAGGAATGAATCAGTAGGCAAGACAGAACCAAGCCACAGCTTCACATTTATTTAGTCTAAAATGTGTCTTTCTTCCAGCATGGATTAAAGGAACTGACAACTCCTCACTTTCAGGAAAAAAAACCAGCAATTTTTCACTGTCAGGAAGAGCATATTAATTAATTAGGAAGTAAAACATGATAAACAAGGATTTTATCAGTTAGAAACCTTCGGTTTAATATTTGAGTATCAGGCAGACGTATATATTGAAACTCACTGAGAAAAAGTATAACCTAGAAAATGCCTATAAAAGTATAACCTAGCAAATTTCCACTTATGCATGTTAATAATCTTAATTGCCTTGGTTTGCAGTTATTATTTTATGTGGAGAAACTAAAAAAAAGTGTTGCGTGGTTGTTTTGGTCAGTGTTCCTTCAAAATAAATATATTTGCATAACAAAGTGAAAACATGAATTATTGAGCAGGATAAAAAGATTTTAATCCCCTGTTTTATATTTCTGCATCTTTCTGATATTCAACCTTTTTCTTTTTGCTTTTCTATGCCTATAATTAAATATGTCTGTTATAATTTAGACTTGCTTTTACAGACATGCAAATGTTTGAGCAGCATGGTAAAGGTGATCTTTGAATTTCAGATGCTACATAAAAAAACCTTATAGCTCGCTTCATTATATATGTTCATTTAAACATGAAATCTTGAAAGATTTTCTCTATCTGCATGGATTAACTTGTTTTTGCAACTGCAAGTATGAAGATACTCTAACTTGATTTAAAAAATAACACTTCTGGGGCTGAACTTCATTCTCCACTGAGACACTATGCCTTATCTTGGTTGTGTTCCAAGGAAGTTCTACTTTTACTTATTTGGGGAATGTATCAAGATCTAAACCTGTTATATTTAGTATTTAGGTTTACCCAGTGGCTCCAGAACCATATCCCTCCAATTTACAAACAAGATTATATACCTAAATATGACAAAATTCCAGAATCTGATAGAAAACAAATCTTTAAAGACACTCAGCAAGGTTCTGAGATCCAAAACTAACACTGCTCTAAAGGTTTACCACTGGTTATCATTTACATCAGGTTCCCAGTAAAACTACATTCCTAGACATTTCTTTTGCAGAAGCAAAAAAATACCAGTAATGTAACTAGTCTTGTGGTTCATTCATCAGAACCACTGTAAAGAATTTAGTGATTCAGAGATAATACTGTACTTGCCAAATCTCCTTCATCTACTGTGAGCTCAATGGTACCCTAAAAAATGCAGGTTTTTTTTCTTAAAACCAAGCAAAAAGGGAGGAAGATCACACATGTCCTTTGTAATTCTATTTCACCTTCAATACAGCTCTTTTCCTGCTAAAGATGTCACATACTGGGCCATATTTGTCACTACTCTTACAGCATATTTAATTTTGTGGATGTTTTACTTTTGAAGATAAAAACATGGTTCTGCTTTGCTGCTGAAAGGAGTTTTAAAATATAGATACATGTTTTTCATGGCTGTCATTTATTTACTTTCAAATGCATGGGAAAAAAAGACTCTTCTGAATTTCACAGAAATCTATGAGCTGTTGTTTCTTGTCCTCCAGTAGAAGTTAGCTACTACAGGGCAGTAGCAGGCTCAATGCCACACAAATTACCATTTCAGATTAACATTTAAAACAATATTTTTCTCACCAAAACTTGTTTAAAACACAATGAAGAAAGTCAGTTTGATTTTTTTTTGTTATTGTTTAAACTCACCTGTATTCTCAGTGACATAATAGGCTCTTTGTCTTTACCTTTTGTCTTTAATAGTTATTTGTTGCTTCTGTAATATTCAAGTGATAAAAGCATGTTTCTAGCATTTATTTGCACCATTCCTCCTAAAATGCTCATGGCACTCCTTTGATTAGTTGAAAAGTTGAAATTAGTTGACTTGTTGAAAATTCCACTACAATAACTTACTTATTGTGGTATTTTTCACAGATACTGAGTCATAAACCTTGATGCATTTGAGGCTTTCTTTTTCCTGAAGCAGTGATCTTCCCCCTCAAATAGCTCGATACCTATTTCTACTCAGTAACAAAGTGAATGAGGAAACAGGTGAGTAGCTGAAATAAAATATCCTGCAAATAAAGAGTATCCTGATGGAACAGCTCATTTAGGCACCACAAGCAGATTTCAAAGCATTCGCTTTAAAAATAGACTCAACAGGATGAATGAGCTAAATATTTCAACTCCTGAAATTTATATTAGGTTTAAATATTTTGACAGAGTTTTTAGTTTAGAATGATTTTTCTCTGTTTCTGTGATAATGGAAATTGTAATGAAATACTTTATCTACCTTAGTGAAAAGGCTCATCTTGTCTGACTGGCTTTTGATAAATAGCAGGAGTACAGACTGGAAAAGGATTGAACTAATAGATAAACCTACTTATAGCTGAAACCTGGCACGAATCTTGTAACTAGAAGCTCTCTTTGATACAGTAGTCAAAAGATCAGGTCACTAAAAATGTCTCCAGTTTTCTTTTGGTCAGAACAATTATTTTTCGATACGTCATAAGAAATTTTTGTCATTTTAACCTAGTGATCCCATACACCCAGACACCAATGTTATTTTCTAACTCAAGTACAGAGTCAACAGATGAAGAGAACCTGCTCATGCAAATAAATATAAACTTAAATTTTATTTTCTTCCTTACACTGAGCTATGAAAGACAGCTCTTGCCAGACTGGATGAAGAAAAAAAAAACACTTTCAGTTTCAACTACTGCAGTCAATATTAAACCTTGATAAAATAGTAATACATTTTAGATATAGCATGTCTCTCATTCCTATGTGTGATACACGTGCCTTAAAATATCTGTGGTTTAGTTTTCTTCAGTACTTTGCATTTTTGTAAGAAATACATTCTTTCTACTAAGCACATTTTATGTGCGGCTTAACTATTACAAAAACTATAAGACTGTAACTAAGCCCATTTAATCATAAAATAGATGTTTTGATGAATGTATGAAAGCATGGAATGAAGAGGATGGAAGAGGAAGCAGCCAGTGTTCTTCTGTTAAAAGTGTTACTGATCACTTTTTTATTTTTTTCACAGAGGTTCTCTTTCCAATATTGAGGTCCAGTCTGTGCTGGATCTGTGTGTGAACTCATAGAATGCCAACATGCCAGGGGTGGCATTAGGGATGCTCATTATAGAGATCAATTCTTCAAAACTGACTGGTCTGATCCCATAATAGCTGGAAACATAGAGGGCTTGTTGTTCAAACAGATATGACTAAATAAGTAAAATTAAAAATATTTCCCCTATTTTCTAAAATATTTGATATTATCATCTATAGACCTTATCAGAAATGGGATATTGGATACAGTATTTTTTTTTTAGTAAATCAAAGTACAAAGTTCTCTGTCTACCATGCTATGCAGTATGTTCAAATGCTACAACCTAAACAGAATAATTGTAAATTGTTCTGTGCTACCTCTACCTTTTTTACTGATACACATGAAACAGGTGTGGTGCACAACACAACAATTCTGAAAAATTTTATAAACTTCAAAAATAGTAGACAGGTCTTCACAATCAATTACTTCTTTTTCCAAACATAGAGGCATATGTATAAAACTTAAGTTATGATATATATTTTATTTTTATTTGTAAAAATACAAAGATTGCTCAATTTTCATTAAATATTCTGATGCTGTCCACATAAACCAACCCAAAGTTAAATAGGAAGATTGTTCTAAATGCACTTGCAACCTTTTGGAAAACAACCAAATAAACCCCACAAGGAGGATAAAAAAATAAAATTAAATTACATATGTTGCTTTATTCTATTAAAAAATAGTATAAGAACTGAAGACTTGATAAAATTGGCTTTGATACAAAAAAAATTAAACTACTGCTCTTCTCAAGTAATTTTCTAGGTTTTTAATATAGCTACATAAATGAAAGAAGTTTCAGTGCCAAATATAATATACGGTAGATGACTCAACATATATCTTTGATGTAATAATATTAATACCTTTGTTTTCAGATTCATTCAATCATCTCCCTGATGAAAGAGTCTGCATGCTAATTTATAATCTGTCAAGAAGATTTATTGATTAAACTGGATTTGTTTCCTGTCTCTTGCCTGTTCAGAAAAAAAAAAATTGCTCTCAGGAGAAAACCTTGTGGCTATTTTACCATCAGTCATGGCTGGCTGTCTTCTACACAGGAAAGACACCAATAGCTCTTTGTGCTGCATATGGAATTTTGTTAATGCCATTAGTTGGAATAACGAAGACATATTTAACTCTGAAATATTTACTACTGTTGTTTGTTTTTTTCAGAAATTCCATCATTTGTGAGCATTTTTATGTGTTAAGAATGGTAATGACCATGGGAAAAGTGGAAACAATAAAAAATATGGATTCTTCAGCTCCAACACAGACAAGCTTTGATTAATTCCCATATATGTTTTCATGTGTCATTGAATTTCTTTACTTAGAAAAATAAATAACAGTAATAGAACACTAAAGAATGGTCTATACTCACTGTACTTTTCATTTGGACAGAAAGATTTTGCCACGAATGCTTGCCAGAACACACGTTCTTGCAAAACTTCTTTAACAGATTGGAAAGGTAAGTAGTTTCACAATGTTAATATCAGAGAATCATCACAGTGTTGGTAGCATTAGATAAAATTCCATGTAAAAGGAGGGACTTAGGACACTTCCAAGCACAAGTTACAAATCTGCAGGCCTATGATCCGGTTCAGTAAATACCCTATAGCAGTGTGCTTAGACATGGGAATATTTACCATGATGATTCCTATGGTTTCAGTAACATCTGCATGACCATGCAAGTCAGTGGCTTAGTAAAAATAGAAATATTCTGTCTGTGAAACTTTTTTTTTTTTACCAGAGGAATATGCCCCATCACAAAATAAATGATGTAGTGAAAATCAATCCATTAATTGACTTTAAAACATCAAACATATAAAGCCATTTAGCTTGATATAATAGACAAAACCTGACAAAATTTTATATTTTGCTATTAATTTGAATCTAATAAAAATGTCTTAGTTATAAAAGTTCTTAAATATTTAGAGAAGTAGAACTTTTCACTTCTCACTCAAAATTTTAGACCAAAATGCTATCTATGAGAGACTATGAAGGTCTGAATATGAACATATTAACTTATTGTTTGTAATTACTCTAAATATTTCAGTGATTGGGAAAAATAAAGTACAAAACTCATATATTTAGCAACAGGATAACTTTCTTCATGATGACTTATTTACTGATGAGCTTGAAATCTTACTGGTCAACAAAATAGAATCCTAACTTAGAGTTATTCTAGGCAGAAGAATTTTAACTTTGATCTCATTGAACTTCAGAGTTTTTGATTATTTGATCTGGTTCCAATAAAACAAATTAGACTTTTTTTTTTTTCAATTTAAACTGAATTTGATTCAACTTAATGATCACAGTAATTCCAAGGCAGTGACAACAACACAACGATGATATGAGCCTTAATTCAATGTAAACCCACTTACAAAGCTATATAGAAAATATAGCTTCTATAAAGTACATTAATACAGAAATATGAAAAGAAAAATCCTGTAGGTTTTATGTTGGGACACTGGAAAGGCTTTCAGGCTGTTGGACCATGTTTCACCAGCCACGAACTGCTGCAGGAGGTTTCAGAGTTTCTGACTAAAAGCCTGCATGTTTCTCCTTCATCCTCTTTCCAAGTTTCCTCTTGATATCGATGACCATATCTATTTCTCTTCCTCTTTTGCTACAAATATGTCCTTCCTCTAGAACCAGAGAAGGCTTGGCTCTGTTTTATTCCTGAATGACAAGTCATCAATGTTACTTGCATCATCTCGATTTAATAAGTAGGGTCACATCAAGTACATTATATCCCCCAGGCAGCAAAAATTTAACAGCTCCATAAATGTGTCAAGATGACAAAAACCTCATAAAGTTGATATAAATTTAATATGAGTGACCACTATTCTAGATTTTCCCGCAGGTATAAGTAAAATTACTTTTGTTTCTTTCTTTCTTTCTTAACAGCTTCCTGAGTTACCACACAGAAGAATGCTTAAATTATAGTACAGTGCATTCCCATTTATTTTAGAAGGCATTTTAAATAAATTGATATCCATATCCTGTAAAACATGCTGTTGGCAGCCTTCTTAGTTTTGTTCAGTAGCTGAGGTAGAAATTTTAAATAATCTGAGCAATATTTCACAGGATATGGATAAAAAAGGTTATTTATTTAGGTGTTGGAAACAAACGGTAAAAATGTTCTATCTTTCAGAACTTCAATATTGCCTTTTCAACTCCACCAGTCCCCCAAGATAAAAAAAAAAAGTCAATATTAGAGAAGAATTAAAAGTTAGACTTGAATTCCAAAGACCTTTTGTCACAGCAAATGCCTGTATGTCAAAGACACAAAGTTGGTTACTTTCTACATTTGTCTTGAACTTATTTTTGGTGAATTTTAAAGACTAATGCTAAAAAGAAATTGGGTAGTCTGATAACATTGTAGAAGTTAAGGTGTCAGAAAACAGCCCAAGATCCTCATTAAAATCAAGAGCTAGTATGGTATGCAATGTTGTTTTCAGTTCCACACCAAATCACAGACTAATTAATAACAGTAAGAGGTAACTTTTGCTTTTTGTCTGTGTCTTTCTTCTTTTTCTTGGAATATGCCCCATGTGGTGAAGAATTGTGACAGTAGCAAAGAATTTTGCTATTTTTGTTCTCTCTGCATTTTATTTCCAGAATCAGGATAATCCAGTAGCATTATAAGAGAACCACAGACTATCCTGAGTTGGAAGGGATCCACAATGAACATCAAGTCCAAATCCTGGCCCTGCGCAGGACAACCTCAAGAATCACAGCATGCAGCTGAGAGCCTTGTCCAAACACTTCTGGAACTCTGGCATGGCTACTTCTCTGGGGAGCCTGTTCCAGTGCCCAGTCACCCTCTTGGTAAAGAACTGCTGTGTGAAAAGCCTTTCCCTTGCCCTGCTGGCAATGCTGTGCCTGATGCACCCCAGGACATCACTGGCCCTTTTGGCTGCCAGGCCACTGCTGACTCATATTGAACTTGCCACCCACCAGGACCCACAGGTCCCTGTTTTTGGTGCTGCTCTCCAGCTCTCCAGCCTTTCATTCCCTGCTCCACCTGTGCATTCAGGGTGGCCCTCTTCCACACACAGAAACTGGCACTTGTCCTAGCAATTTTTATTCAAAAATCTGACCGTGTTATAATTCCATCCTCTTCAAAACAGGTCTCTGTAAATTTCATGAAACCTTGACTGCATGGATCAAATCTAGATTCCCTTAGATGTCAGTAGAACCGTGATTTTACCTATCTACTTTTTTAGTCCAATTCTAATTTTTGTTTTGATGTTATTTAGTTACAATTTTATTTTTAAGCTCCTTTTGCTTCTCTAGTCAATCAACAGAAACACTGATGTTGCCATTTTGATGGATCGGTAAAAAGACTCTTGTCACACGTCTTACCTATATAGAAATACTTATTTCATACAAAGATGTTTTAAATAGACCATTTTTATTTAAATTGCATAAGATTGTAGCTGCTATTGCATTCCATTAATATCCCCATTAGCACATATTGCCCATTATTATTGCTGTTACAGTAAGTATTTTTTGCCGCCAGACAAAACTAAACCAATTTCAATTTACACAATAGTAGATTTGCTGTTCATAGTAAGAACAACATCAAGTTTCTCACAGAAAAATAATGGATACTTCCCACAGGATTACCTGAGTCTTGACAAAACTGTTAATAGGAAAAAATTCAAGTGTAGCATACTGCTTTGATTTAATAGCACCCATCTGAATTGAAAAAGTAGAAGGTAAATTTCTGCTGCACCTGTTTCACACTAGCTCCTGGATCATTCACATTTCTGAGGGCTCCCTATCTCCCCCAAATTTTTTGTCTTCCACTGTAGGCAAGGTCTTCATCTGTCAGCTGCTCATTAGCTAGGGTGTATTGAATGGGTTGCAAAACTAATCCATGTTTTTTGCCATTGCAATGAGTTATGAGTGTTACCATATACCTCCTGAATGCAAATAATTTCTTAAATTTTTATAGAATCCTGCAAATACACCTTCATGCACATACAAAACATTATGTGTATTACCTCAATTAATCCCAATAACTAAAGTGATTTAAGTTATTAAATGCAATTATTACGTGAAATTCACTAAATATGGACTATGTTACCTTAATTATAGTAATATTTTGCTAAGGTTTATGATTAGAGAAAAAGTACACAAAGCCATGGTCTACCCTCTACAAAACTTTTTCTAGACTACAATACATTCATTAAGGTCTTCCATTAGTTCCCAAAGACAATCAACAGAGCAGGAAACAGTATTGTCACATAACTCAGTAGTGACATGGGTCCTGACACTAGTGATCTGTCTGAATTAACACTGAGAATAATGTACCTAGTCATTAACAACATCTCATTTAAATAACTGGGGGAAAAAAATCCCTGAACTAAATCCCTAAAATGAAATAAAATACTAAATAGTTTTTTCATGCTAGCCATTTAAATAGAAATGATAAGAATAAAGATGCCTCAGAAAGCAGCATTTGATTTTTAAAAATATGTTTCTGAATTCTACCCATCCCAGAAAGCAGGTATAAGCTAAATTTATCTCTTATGACATGCAAAATATTTTTTCAATATTGTTCCTTCATAGATTTTTTCATTTACCTCCTTGGTTGTACACTTTCAGCCTCTCAATTTCTTTCCAGAGTGTGCTCTTATAATGAAATATGTAAGCAATCCCTCTTCAATTACAGTGATACATTTAAAAGAATTGGTGAAATAAAATGCTCCCAGTTTTAGTATCGAAAGAGATAAAAAATGGCAGAGGTATTAAAGCATGGATGATAATTTCAGGAGATGATTCTAAGTAGAAGCATAGAGTTAAACTGAATTCTTAGGTCTCTTAAGCTGACTACTTCAGAGGGTGTATCAACTCAATATTTAAATATTAAATAACTCTGACACAGCAACTGAATACCAAGTATTGCATGTGCAATGGTAATGGATACAATAAAAAAACATCAAAAAACTTTAAATGGAAGGTTCCATTTTAAAGAATGGAAAGCACTTTTTTTTTAGTGTATTCAAGTGCATTATAAAGACTTTCAGAATCTACTAATATTAATGTCTTCCTGAGTATATTCTGCAGTTGGTTAATCAGCCCCTCAACCTGTACCTTTTTGCCTCTCATTTGTTGAAACAACAGCTTGTATTGGGATACAGCTTGTATTCCTATCATAAAAATCTTCTGGTCTCATCTTTCAGTTTTGCTCAGCTCCTGTAAGTACCTCAAACCCCAAATCCCTGGAATTTAGTTCTCCTCTAGCCCTTCATAAGTTGAAAGTCAATCCTGAGCTTTTTTTTCTTAATGGGACTGTAACATACACATTTTCTTCCTTACCCTAATTGCCACAATGTCAAGAGAAAATACAAGGAGCACCACAATAAGGACAATGACAAGCTTGCATGCAAACCCCCATGCTTATATCAGTGTTGATTTGATGACCTGTTTACATGAAGCATGTGTGCTTGCCAGCTCTTCAGACAGCAGTAGGAAACCTATTCCAGCCTGCTTCCCCTGACCTTCTGCAAGGACTGTGAAGTTCAAGATAATAATGCATCCCTGCCAGCCAGGTTGTCCTTAAACATATAATAGTTATTCTCTGAAGATAACTTAAAGATAATGAAGTGAGACTAGAAGAGGTACTTCTAGTAGAGTTTCCTTATTCAAGAAAAGAATTTAGGGAAATTGACCCTTATGATCATTCCTCGTATTGCCCTGTAATTATCAGAAGTATGGGAAATTTCAAACCATCAGAAATAAAACTGAGATGAAAATGAGTGACTTAATTTTTATTTATACTAGATGTTTTCCTAAATAATTAGTCTGCTGATGGGAATATTTATTCAATGTATCACAATAAGTGAAATGAAAGAAGGCAAATAATTTTAAATATTAGGAACAAGAAGAAAGTAATCAAAACACAAGCTTGAAGACAATGACTACAGAGGCATGTAAAAGACTGAAGAAGCATGTAAAAGGCAGTTGAATTAATTATATTTTATTTTTAATTCTCCATAGCAATGCATTGAGCTCTTTCATCTAGAAATTTTAGTTCATTCATAAAAAGACATCACAAAAACAAAGGAAGGATGTTGAAGGGTTAAAAAATGAGAATAGCAGCTGATGAGATTTGTTTTACATGAGATGAGAATATGAAAACTGAAAAATACTTACTTGAGTACTTTAACTAACAAGAATAATAGTAATGCAACATCACGGAGATTTAGATAATAACTACAGTAAATACATATGAATTTTAGTCAATGAATTAATGAAATATATTAACTTAGTTTCTAGAACCAAACTCATCAAGCTGGATGAGTCCCAAATTAATTCACATTTTTCCAGATCCAAATCCAGAATTTCATTTCTAAGTTAGACATCTCTATATCTTGTAGCAAACTCACTATTTTTAGTCAGTTTCTCTTTCACTAAATGATTGAGTTTTGCAAGTTAACTTCTGGATACTGGAATTACATACTTATTCAATTAAATGCTACAAGACCTATCTGTCAAGCCCACCAGATGGCCCTTCGCACTTGGCTTGGAATGAGTGACAGTCCACGCTCATCAGCAGGACCTAGGAAAAATAGAAGAGAGCAATACTGTGCAGAGTGGGCGAGAGTTGGAGGTTCTGCAGCTGTGATAGAGGGGAAAAGGACACAGAACTGCAGGCAACCAGAACTCTTTGGCTTTTGTGCTCAGGGAGCATCTTTTCAGCCAAGTTTCGATGATGGTACCCCGATCTTGTCAATAAGCTAGGCAGAAGGAAAAGTTAAAAAAAAAAAAAAGGCAGCAAGATAAATGCAGACATGATGCAAAAGTATAGAGAATTGAAGCATCTGTTTCATTTAAAAGGTATCCACCAGTAATGTTAAATCCTAAAAGAACTCACTTGCCTATATTCACAATAAGTAAACTCCAACTAAATTGCCTAGACCTTGAAAAGTATGCAAAATGAAAAAAAATTAAAAATAAATTCCAAACAACTTCCTTGCCATGACTTAAAAACCCTAGCTCTGAACAGACAGAGAACTATTCTTTTGGATGCAGAAATCTGTCCTTCAATAAAAACTAGGCTTTCACAAGATGAATTTTCTGTCCCATATCATTCAACAAAGGGGCTATACCCTCTTCAGTTTAGCTATTCTTGATTTCTATTAACATGGGAGAGATTAGATCATTAAATATTTGCAAAATATACTGTGCATCTTGTTCATTTTTTAAATAATAAGAAAACATATTAACAATAATAATAGCAATTTTAGTAGACCACAATGATAGTGGATGATAATACAAACATCTTTGAAAAACAGACATTCAAAAAGAAGGGAAACAGAACAAAAAAAGAGGTCTGAGCAGTGGCTTTCAATTGTAATTTACAGAGTTGGGTCAATGTAAGAACTATGAATTATTTTGTTCCTATTTCAAGGTCATAAAATTGCTGTTTCCCAGCACAAAGTACAATAGAGGGCTTTTTGTCTATCTTCAGTCTATTTTTCTCTTTTTTTGAGAATACTCCAATAGAGTAAGGCCCACACCTTCTGTTGTTAAGGCAATCTCAACTCTACTTCCTTTCATCTACAAATGCATCATTTAATCCACTGTAATCAATACAATTGATTACATCAATGTTAAACTGACAGGAACTGAATAAAATGAATGCCATGTCTTATATCAAGGAAAAAGTGCAAACACAGTAAGTTTCAAAAATAATTTACACTGCATTTGTAAAAATAAAGCCAATGCAGTATTAGCAGTTGTGATTTATAAAAATAATAAAATTCTTTCAACACTGAAAAAACCAACAGATTGGTTTATATTGCTATACACAGTGATTGAACTAGGAGGGCACATGCTATACTATACAGGTGTTGCAAAGCTTTCTCTTTCAGTGAACACTTTTGCCTTTTTGGTAGGTAACAAGGTGGTTATATAACTGAAAGAGTCCAACTAATGCTTCCTCTGTAGTTTTTTACTTTCTGTACAGTCTAACCCTCAGACCACAGAGCCCCAAAATACCATGAGACCTAAACAGTAGCTATTTTAGGCCAGTATTTAATTGACTGGAACTCAGAAACTAATTACAGATTTGCATAAAACTACACAGAAAAATCAAGCTTTAATGAAAGACCTTTTGCTCGAAAAATAGGGAAAGGTTTTTTTTCACATGAAACAAAGAAAATGAATTGCTGCTAAGAGTGTAAGAGCAAATGAGGAGCTCCTCATAAGGCTTTCCCTCAAGTCCCTTCACCATCTTTGTGGTTCTCCTTTAGATGCTCTCTAATAGCTTTACAGCCCCCTTGAATTGTAGTTCCCAGAACTGCACAAAGTAATGGAGCTGAGGTTACATCAGTGCAGAGTAGAGCATGGAAATCACACTTGACTCACTAGCAGTTCATCTATTTAACATCAGCAAGGACAATTTCCGTGGCAATATCTAGATTTTTTTTTTCCTAGATGTACAAAAAGGTAGGATGTTTACTGCAATTTGTTTCCTATTTGACTTGACAGAATCACTATTTTCCCCTACCTTCTGTATCACAAACATCTGTCATTCAGCAGTTCCCAGGCACAAGTGCTTTACAAAACATGAATATTATGGGGAGAGCAGGAACCTTGTTCAATACACACCTGGCACCTCTGTAAACATTCACTTTGGCTATATTTGTACTGATGGCATGCCTAGAATATAACTGACAGGTACATGCATTAGGTAAGAGGAGTGTAATAATTATTAGCTCCATGTATGGGTTATTCTAAACATTAACAAGGAAGTAGTTATTTACCAAAAAAAGCAGAATCTCTTTAAAGTGCTAAGAAAAAAAATGCAAAGAATTTTAGGTGGAAGAATTTAAAGCAAAGAAACAAGGAAATAATTTGCAGTTGAGGGATGGAACCTTTGGAAATGAACACTTTTGAAAACAGCATATGTACAGATATTTTCCACTGGAAGATAAGGACATAAGCTCAAGAAGGAAATTAAATGTGTGGCTGATGATAACTGTTGACTACTATTTCAAAGCCTTAATAATATAATGGTGGTTTTTTTCATTTGCCTGTGACCTATGTTTGCATGTGTTTATTTTTACTGTGTATAATTTGTGATGATGGCAATCCTGTAAGAAGAAAAGAGCTAGCCTAGCAGCAAACCTGAAGTTAAAAGATTACTAGTATTGAGTTTAATTTGAAAATCTATGGTTGGAGAATTTAATTTAAATGATAGTAGAGTACAGTTAGGACTTTCAAATATGGTAAACTCCAATACACCTTCAATGAACTTCACAAACCAAAGAGAAGGGCTATCACTTGGTATTTGAAGTTAATTAACAGATAGTATTTTTGATGTTGAAAAATATTTCTGACTTTATTATATATTTTAATTTTATTTCAGTGTATTATCACATATACATTACAGTATCATTATATGGAAATATAAGGAAAAATACATTAAGGAAGAAAGCTCAAGTAATATTATAAAGCACTTCAAAACCAAGAACTGATACTGGCTTTTTATTAGTTTTGCTACAAATATAAACACTACAGAGCCAATCATATATAAACTCTGAGTGGATTTTTCAGTTTTACTTAAATAATTGCTATTTTCTAGAAGTTATATACACATAGATGCTGTAGAATAGCCTAAAAAGAATCAAATTAATGTATCTAAGAAACTGAAATAATGTTCTAAAAAAATCTGCCAATATTGTGATCAGATATCTCTAAAATCAAATATAATCTGACATTCATGGAGAACTATCACAGCTGACTTTATGAATTTACTGCATTTATGAACATTTATTGCATTTTTATTGAGTTTTATATCTGCAATGTTTAGTATCTAGGTGACCAAAGGAATCTGTCAGGCAGTGCTATCACCTGAATATTCCTAGACATACCTAGTGTGTGTTTTCCCACACCACCTTCCCAGTGCTGTGCTTTGCAGGGGCACCTGGAGTGTCATCAACACCCCAGTGTTTGGGTACTGCTGGGCAGGGCTGCCAGAGCACCAGCCCTGTCTCTCAACATCCCCCACCAAGGGGCTGGTGCTGGGCAAGATCCTGGGAGGGAGCACAACTAGGCCAGCTGACACAAAATATCCAGAGGAATAACCCATAGCATATGGCATCAGATATAAAAGCTGAAAAGAAGTGTACTGGGGGACACCTGAAATTTGTAATGTTTGTCTTTTGGAGCAACCTCTCCACATGCTGAAGTCCTGC